>NC_060139.1:1095834644-1096434644 GCF_021461385.2 Schistocerca piceifrons | reverse complement strand
GGAAGTTTTAGATTCACCTAAATATGTACGTATGGCATTTAGGAACAACCCCAAGGACTGTGTTATATTGGTGGAGCCCTTCGAAGATACAATAAATCCACTAAAATAATTGCTTACATTATGTCTGTGCGTTATTTTTTGTAGTAATCCTGTAAATTATGCGATAGCTAAGCTACAGGATTGACAGAAGACAACGAAAAATTTCAAACGTGGACCGTCATTTCGTGTAATCGCGAAACAAGGGAGAGATTGTGACGGATATCATAAAGGAATCGGGATTTCTATGATTCAAACATAGCGGTATTTAAATCCACAACCTTGTCATCCGAACACCCACATATTTTGTTTCCAAAATCCGTAGCAAGCATTGAGGAGCACAATCAGGAAAGAGGCATCAGAGGTCGAATGGACAGATTCAGGTCTTTGGTTTTCCAGGCAGGTAATGAAACCGTACTGTTAATGATTGTCACTACATTTCAGACTCATTGTGATCCCATTTGAATGGAAATGATGAAGACGTATGAATAATATACTGTTGGAATTCAATAAGACACTCTTGCATGCATAAAAGAAATTAAAAACTGTTATACAGGAATTTGATGCTAGGTACTTCACATTCGTGAGTATGCGTTATCCGTTTTCATTATCCAGGCAAAGGTTGTGGTCCCCTTAATACGCTTGGAAATGACAACACATTTTACAGCATCGTGTCCTGCGCCCAGTAGAGGACATTTCGGAAACGATGATTGTATCAGAATGGCCACGAGCCTTGTCATGAAGAAACATCTGTGGCGCAGGGGTTTGTGGACAGGAACATTCCTGAAGTGGACTGGCGTTACCACAATCGCTATATAACCATACGGAAAACTTCTGTAATGAGTTGGAACTTCGTCTTCCTACCAGTCTTCAGAATCCACCATCAGTACCTTCTCTGGTTTCGGCTCTTGACGAAGAATGGGCTACAGTTTACTCCACTGACATTCAGACACCTCATTGATACTGGTAGATATCAGATTGTGATAAACGTGAAGGGTCGCCTCAGTCCATGTTATCCATATTAGTGACTACTAACAGATGCCCGGATTCTTTTTATCAGATAGTGTGTGTGGGATCAAACAATGTCTTCAAATATCGCCTTGGGTAGAACTCTGAGCGAACAATATGTGGTTAAATGGCAGAACATGCTATTGGATATCCTCAACCAGTCTGTTTGGATACTGCCATAAAAAGTATACAAAAGAGGGTTTAATCCAGTCTTACTTAAGAAATCAACCATTGTTTTCCTACAAGGGTAATGTTACACAGTGTCACGGATGATTTGCCACGACGAAATTGTAATATAATTATTAATTACAAAAATGACATATTAACTAAAGGAAAACCTGTCAGCTGCGTGTAAAATGATTTTGCTCGACCGGTTTCGAGCAAAGGCAGTCATCATGGAAAAATGTGTTTGGTATTATGTACTTATACGCAAGTCAATTACAGTCAAAACATTGACTTCCGAAACTGTTCTCTCCTGCAGGCAATTAAATAACGCGTGATAAAGCATATAGCTATATAAGACTGTCACCCGCCATTTCTGCACACACATTAATACCGAAGAAAGGCACGGAAATGTAGCATCTGCCCGCACCTTGTCTTTGTAGTAATTTATGATTGGACTCTGTGAGGATGCCGCCGCCTCTGTACCTGAAGTACCGGCAATCGACACTGTACTTGCGGCAGGGCTGATGTAAGAAGTTCATTTGGCGTACAGCATTCACAAGTAGTATGAAACAAGCGGTGAACTTCAGTAGGAAGTGAGGCTATACTGTTGTTAAAGACTCGATACTGACAGTTAATGACAAGTAAAGTGGTACATTGTTTCTGGACACGAATTTGTAGTACATTTTTTCCAGTTTTCACTTGTAATATGTCCTGCAAGAAAGGAGGCACTTTTTAAGTACTATGAAGAACCTTCGTCGTGAGTTGGCCCGTTGGATTGAATCACTGTCCATTCTAAGCCTTTAAAACTAGTGGATTTACCAGGGGACCGTAGTTAGCGCCGTTTACCGGCTGCTCTTGAGCGCTAGTGGCGAGCGTGTGCAGCACTATAGGAAGTGACGCACGCGTACGTCATTCACCGACGCCTGCATCTCATAACGTTTGTCAGAGTTTACAGGCGAATTCCCCATTCGCGTAAAATCCAGCGTGCCGATAAAGCGACAAACGGCACATTTTTAAAGCAACGAATGCTATCTTTGATAAATGAGGGACGATACACTTTTTTTTTTTTAAATTGGCGATTCCCATGACGACAACACACGACCCCGTGCTAACAACGCCCACACTGGACGCCACAGAGTGTCTACCACGTTAGTTTTTTCCTCTTTTTTGCTGGTGGGGGGCGAGAGAGTGGGGACAGTGGATGGGGGTGGAAGTATGTGCGATGCAGAATGTGCGAGGTGTTTTAACACCTTGTTACATCCTTCCCCTTTTTGTCATGGAATATAACGTACACTGTAGAAACTCCGCGTAAATTTTCTGTGCGAATCGAAATTGCGTTCTTTCAAACAGAAATTAATTGCGTTTTGCGATAATAATTTTGTACCTAGACAGTGACGACCCGCTTATTGTAGGGTCTCCAGTGTTTCTTCCGAAAGCTGTGACGCCCTGATTTGTGCTGTGGTTAACATTAACAGAGCAATATTGTGAAAAGTAATGAAAGATAATCATTATCTCACTTTTTAAAATTTTATGAATAGAGGAAGTAGAATGAAAAATCAGCATGGAGAAACTTATATTAAAACAAGTAGAGTTAGGTATGTGCACAATTTGCAGCCGATGCTTCTTAATTTACAAATCAACACTTCGTTTAAATAATGGAATCGATTAACACCTTTGATAGCCAAGATTTATAACGTTTACTATAGCTCTGTGACGATTTTGACATTTGGGCGAAACAAAATATGTGCTCAAGATGTAGTTCTACTTAGTCTCTGCTATTGCTGTATCTAATGCTTTCTGTTGTAGAAAACGGTTGAAACAAATATTCAACGACAGAATTAAACTCTAAAACGATTGTCTCATTTCTCCAATTTATTCTCTTATTTTTAATATATCATAGCTGAGATGAGGCTCTGAAGGTATCAACGAGCACCTGGCACAATCATTGGAAATTTAAAAAATAAAGCCACCACGGAAAAATCAAGATATTAAAAAAAAAATAGCTAGTCCGTTACTGCGTTAGGCTATGAGACTTAGTAAGAGTCTGTGTAGAGACTGAGTAGAGATTTGGCCGGCAGAGAAACGAAGGTATCAGAAGTCAATTCGATACCACTTCAGTTAAAGGCATTATTATAAATTACAAACAAGTAAAGAGTCGTAAGCATTCCCGGCTGGAACACTACTAGTCGTTTTTCTACCGGCTAGTCGAAAAGAAATTTCTTTCTTCGAGCATAGTTGCCTATTCCTTCGTAGTGCGTTAAGGTTGAATCAGAGTGTAGGGACGTAACGGAAGTGAGTGTCATGTTTCTGTTGTATGACAGAGAGCGAACGTTCATTGGCAAATCCTTCACAATGGCGCCAGGACGGCTGTCGTGCTTAACGTCACCGTCCATAACGTGCACTCACTCCATGAACTGAGAAGTTCAGAATTTAGTGCTGGACTTTGACGCGAGGTCTAGCGGTCAGGAGACACATACCGCCACCTAAAACTGCCTTGCCAGCCAAGTACAGGAGGTGAATGTTTTCCACCAGCAGAATTCTAAAAGGCCCCCTTCGAGTCGAAGGTCACCGGACAGACGTGCATTGGCGACTTCGTCTATGAAAGTGGGTATTCTCAAATATTTTACTCTCTACTGAAGATCATAGTCTAATATTCTCTCATTCTTGTAAAACGAAAAAAAGTCAGTGAAGGGTTGAATACTGCCGAGTGGAGAAGTCCCCTGGAATTCTGCAATACGTGCGCAAAACTTTTACACAAACTGAACACGATGGAGGTTCAAGTCCTCCCTCGGGCATGGGTGTGTCTGTTTGTCCTTAGGTTAACTTAGGTTTAGTAGTGTGTAAGCTTAGGGACTGATGACATAGCAGTAAAGTCCCGTAAGATTTCACACACATTTGAACATTTTTGAACAAATCAGTAAATCACCCTGGACACACTTACGGCAAATTTTTATCCAGGAGTTTCACAAGCTGGAATAGGCTGATACGAGGCAAATTCCGTCTTCCCATTCACCAGTAAGTAAAGTATGACGGCTGTTAGTCAGTAAACAGCGAGCGTAGGTCCAAAAATGGGTCAAATGGCTCTGAGCACTATGGGACTCAACAGCTGTGGTCATAAGACCCCTAGAACTTAGAACTACTTAAACCTAACGAACCTAAGGACATGACACACATCCATGCCCGAGGCAGGATTCGAACCTGCGACCGTAGCAGTCGCGCGGTTCCTGACTGAGCGCCTAGAACCGCTAGACCACGCGAGCGTAGGTCATACGGGTTGTGCAACTGAACGCCCTTATCAAATTTTGTAGCCGGCCTGGGTGGCCGAGCGGTTCTAGGCGCTACAGTCTGGAACCGCGTGACCGTTACGGTCGCTGGTTCGAATCCTGCCTCGGGCATGGATGTGTGTGACGTCCTTAGGTTAGTTAGGTTTAAGTAGTTCTAAGTTCTAGGGGACTGATGACCTAAGATGTTAAGTCCCATAGTGCTCAGAGCCATTTGGTATTACATTACAATACATAATAAGTACTTACTATGTACGTACAGCCGGCCGAAGTGGCCGTGCGGTTAAAGGCGCTGCAGTCTGGAACCGCAAGACCGCTACGGTCGCAGGTTCGAATCCTGCCTCGGGCATGGATGTTTGTGATGTCCTTAGGTTAGTTAGGTTTAACTAGTTCTAAGTTCTAGGGACTGATGACCACAGCAGTTAAGTCCCATAGTGCTCAGAGCCATTTGAACCATTTGTACGTACATGTTTAGTATGACGGTGATGCTACATAAGAATATTTTACTATCTGAAGGTGGCAGTACCCGAGGAACCGGTCATAGTGAAATGTAAAAAAAATTATGTGATCAAGAGGCACCAGTAAAATAAAGTGCACAAAACATGATTCATCTGAAAAGGCCACCTGTCACCACTCGGTGGACGTTCACTCGCGGTGATGCCGTGCAGGATCCAGCCTTCGTCGCCGATGAACAGCCCTCAGTATGGGTGTATGATATGAACCGGTACTTTGCTGGCCCGTACGCAGTAGCGTTCTCTGAACGTTTGTTATGAATACATTGCTGGTAGCCCCTCGGTTCATCCGAGCGGCTAGTAGCTCAATAGTAGCGCGTCTATTTGCCTGTAAACATTTCCGCAGATGTCGTCCACCCCTGTCATCTATGGCCAGTCGCTCAGCACAAGTGCCTCGGCTCACGTTTTGGACAGCGCCATTTTTCCATGTGTGATATGCCTTAACAACGGCGGCACGCGGACGATTTCCGAATTTAGTCGTTTCGGAAATGCTTCCGCCCTTGTCGCAAAAGCCAAGTGCTACCGCCCTTTTGGACGACACATACATCCCTCCGTTCCCCTATTACGACAAGGGCCCCACTGTTTGCCTCGTGCCCCCGACACGCGTTATAATTATAAAACCCATTGCTAGTGCTGCCACATGCAGTCTGTGAGTGGTTATCGTACGCCGACGTCGAACGTAACTGCTTATCACACTGAAGTGGGTGAACCTTGCAGTTTCAAATTTGTGTTTACGAGTCACCATTGACGTCAGTGTAAAATATTGCCCTAGTTAGTGCAAATGTGTTTCAAATGCTAATTTTGAAAATAAATCTCTGTCTCTCTGGGCTAAAATTTCACCGGTGACCCACCTTGCCAAAAAATACAATACTGCTTCAGCAAGTCATTTGTTACAAACCACAGTATACTTCTGTCGGTTGAAGGTGCTGCACATCGCAACTTCACATTTGGATACAATACTGCAAAAGTGTGAGCCGCGTGTCCTACCGATACTCATACAGCCCTTAACACTCTTTAAGAATCTCATTTCTGACGACTGATTTCACTGAGTTGTTTTTGAGTCCACACCGAGGCTTCGGTGCCATAAAGCAATGTGAACAAAGCCATGTCGATATAAATTTTGGTTTTCAGTTTTTTCGTAACTTAATATTTAAAATTTCTTTCAAAGGTCCCACATACATGTTGAAATTTCCTGACTTTTTGCTCATGTCGTCTCATTACAAAAGCTTATGTCACATGCCAGATATTTAAAATTCGGTAATTGCTCAAAAACTTTGTTTTATAGCACAATCTTGCATCTGACTGAAGTTCCTCCAGCAAATGCCATAATTTTCGTTTTATTAACTGGTATTTTAAAATTATACGATTTACATAAATTATTTAAAAGCTACATGTATTTCTGTATCTGTGTGTCATTCACTTGAAACATTATTTGATAGGCGGTAAATAGAAATGTGTTTGAGTAGACACAGTTTCGTAATTAAAATCCTGGATATACTAGCAATTTCCACCTCTTTAAAATATCGTCGATATATTATTAAAAAAGACTCTATGAGAAGCTACATTCCTGACTAAGTGATGTATTTACTGGTACCCGTTGATTTATTTTAGTTCCTGTGTCTATAATGAAACTATTATATTTGTTCAGACCCGTTATTATCAAAATTAGGTGAGGTGGATACTCTCATTCTCAGGTATTTGTCACAATTACATACGATTTATCGTATACAACGCGTTCTGAAAATCTGTAAAAGGGAGATGTGTTTCCAAATCCTTATCTCTTCTTTGTTCCGTTATTTGTTTGACAGTGAAGATATATCCATGCACATTATCCCATTTCTAAATCCATTTTGCTCTTTTCGTAACAACCATTAACATTGGTCTTTAATATGTTTTTTTGTTTATTTTAGATTTTGTATTCTGTACTCACTAGATTAATTCCTTTATAATTTTGACTATTTTTGCGATCTTCTCTTTCGAATAAATATTTAAGTGCGACTGTTGACCAAGAGAGAGATATATTTGTCACTTTTCGAGACATTTGTTGAGTAGGTGTTAGATTCTTAATTTGATTGTTATATCACCTTATTTGATAAATTCCACATTCACTCCATCTAATTCAGATGCCTCCTGTTTTTTCAGAGCGTAATAATGTACCTTATTCTTGAAATTTTGTAGGTTGTACCTCCCGAACTTAATTTATATCGACCCTGTCCATTTCATTTTCATTCACTTGCACATTATACTGCAATTGTTTATCTTGCTTTTCGTTATCGTTGGCTTATTAGGTTTCATCTTGCAGTACCTTTTTCTGATTGATTAATAGGTTTTATCGGTTTACATCCAATCAACAGCCTCCTATCTGTAATTATTTTACGTATAAAGTTTTTCCATGCTCGCTAGTGAGCATTTCTAGTTATTTTCTTGGCAGTTAATCTTTTCTCGTGTTATATATATATTACAGGATATATCTGTTTAATTTTATGTATATCTTACATGTTTTCCGCTATTCTTCAATTGATTGTTTTAACTGTGCGTTCTATATTATAAAGCCCTTTTCATCTTTTATTTAAATGCTTCTTAAATCTGTTTTCGTAAACAATTCTTATCTTCTTGTAGAAACCTCGCTTTACGCACTTTTTAATTTTCTCGTTTGAGTTTTGGGTTATTTTTCCTCCATTTTGTGATTATTCCACTTTTTGCAGTTACGAGATGGTGATCCGAATCCGAACGCACATCGCCGAAAAAAAAAGGCATCACCCTCAAGCACTGTGTTCAGTGTCATCAGGGTGTAATATGCGGCTAGCGATGAGTTGCAGTGTTTTTGAGTCATTTGTCACGGTTATTGGCGATCAGGTAGTAAATATGTTTCTTGGGAAAATGGACATTTTAGTTTCAGCAGGTTGGAAGTTGGTAATTGCCTAAGTTCTTCTCCATTTTCATTTACTTTTCCTACAACATTTGGAATAGGTATTTTGCCAATTCGAACATATAAATCTTCATTGATAATCTGATGATCACTCTCTATTCGTTTATCTGTTACTGATTGAAGTATTTTATAGAGCTGTTTTGTTTCGTCTTTTTTCCGTCTTCAGGAGTTAACACCGATATCTGTCAGATGTCCTGGCCCTATTTTAAATCGTATTGTTACCACCCTTTTATTTATGTACGAATAAGTTTTTAATTTATTCTTCCACTCTTGATCTATTAAAATGGATATTCCACACCGATCTGATCTACTCCACTATACATCACTGTCTATTAGTTCCAGCCTCTCGGTCCTTTTAGTTCCTTCTTTGATTTAGATACAGATACTACGATGACTTTCGTCTTTACTTCTTCTTCTAATACTTGCGCTTTCGTATTTATACGCCTCACATTCTATGTAATTATTCATTCTAGACCAGATTGTCTCGTTTTGTATCGTCTTATATGAACAGAAAAATGTGGGATGACTGATCACACAATTCCACCACAATTCCAATCAGGGGCCATGGGTGAAATCAGATTAAATTTACATAGGATATAGTTCTGAACATTTCAGTCGAGCTGTAGACGCACAGTGATTGTTCTGAAATTAATTTATTTTTTGCTTGCCCGGCACAATCACACTAATTTCAAATCACTCTAACTGTTTCGGTCGTCATTCGCTATCGTCAAATCGTGAAACACGAGACGTTATTCAATTCTATCACAGTAGAAACCACATTTTCAAACAGTGTCTTCATCGAAACTTTTACGTTTCAAACCCTGATGTATTATTACTGCCAGTGGCCGCCTGTAGCCGCGCACTTGCAATTACCTGAAAAAACGGCGCGTTTGCGGACCCACATTGTCTGCAGTGTTTTTGATTCCCTTATAGCGTATTCACATCCGAGCCAGTTTACGTTATCGGTTGTTACGTACCCTGTATTTTCTCTCTTACTGTATGCCGTCTGAGTGAATTAGTGTGGAGAGACGAACTGACAGTGACTAACTCAGTCGTGCTATAACTTTTAGGCAGGCAGATTTTGTATTTTTGATTAGTCTCTCTTGTAGTTTCGTTTAATGTAACAACGAGACAGTTTTAAGGAAACTCTTATTATTTAATGTTTGTTACAGTAAATACACTCTAAAGAAACTGCATGTGAAGGACTTATTCTCCAGTGTAAAATGTAGCTATACCTTTTGACACTTCCTTCCTCCAGTAACATATACCGTTAAGTATTTTAATGAATTCGAGATCCATAAAGGATTTGCTGTGGAAATCCTACTTCGAACACAAGAAGAAAGTCATCAGTCAGAGGAGATAAGAATACACAAAATTTAGACTGCTAAATATGAAGCGAACTAATATCTGTTAGCTGGTGGGCACTTACAGCTGGTGACTCTGGAATGTGGACTGCTGAAATGACTGTGATGGGCCAGTTGCCCATTGGTTTATTACACACGTGGAACAGATTTGTAAGAAAAGAAATGCTGAGTTGTCACTACCCATGGAAACAGAGGTTGACTAGAATTTAAGGTTGATGTAAGCTCAAGGAATGTTTTGATATCAACAGCGAATAATCTATGGTGTATACATGTATGTCAGATACACAGAACTCTCTCTCTCTGCTGGAGCACTCTAGCAGATTTACCCCTGGACAGACGGGACGAGGCCGCAGCATGCCGGACGTGTCTGGTTGTACCATCTCTCACGGTCGACTGAACCAATACCCACACTACCGCCAGTGTCGTCAGCAGCTCGTCGTCTTGTGGGTAGTGAGGTTGAGTCTGGATCGCGGTGCAACGGGCTCCATTGTCGGGTGGGAGGCGAAGTTTCTCCGCTGATAACTGGGTGTATGTGTCTTGTGCTCATTATCATTTCATCATCATCGACGCCCAAGTCGGCAAAGTTTTGTCATTGGAGACAAAGGTATTGTCAGGAGCACCGTTATCAAATTCTCTATACGTAAATGATCTGGTGGAGAAGGTGAGCAGCAATCTGCATTTGTTTGCTGATGATGGTGTGATGTACGGGATAGTGTCGAAGATGAATGATAGTATGACGATACATGATGGCCTAGACAAAATTTCTAGTTACTGTGATGTATGGCAGCTGGCTTTAAATGTAGAAAAATGGAAGTTAAGGCGGATGACCAGGAAAAACAAATCCGTAAAGTTCGGATATAACATTAGTAGTGTCCTGCTTCAGACAGTCACGTCGTTTAGAAGTTGGGCGTAACGTTGCAAAGAGGTGTGAAGTAGCTCCATTCCATATCGCTTTGCAACGTCAGCATGTCAGGACTGTGGCAGGAACGAATGGTCGACTTCCATTTATTGGGAGAATTTTGGGAAGTGTATTTCATCTGTAAGGGAGACCGCTTATAGTACGTTTGTGCGAATTATTTTTGAACACTGCTCTCGAGTGTCTGGAATCTGCAAAAGGTCATTTTACAGGAAGACATTGAAGTAATTCAGAGGCGGACTGCTACGTTTGATACAGGTAGGTTCGAACAACAAGCAAGTGTCACGGGGACGTTGCGGGAACTCAAATGGGAATCCGTGGAGGGAAGGCGAGATTGTTTTCAAGGAACACTGCTGAGAAAATTTAGAGAAACGGTATTTGAAGCTGTCTGCAGAACGATCCTACTCCACCCAACAAACATTTCGTTAAGGAGCACGAAGATAGGATACGAGAAATTACGGCTCTTGCGGAGGCAGACGGCCA
This sequence comes from Schistocerca piceifrons, assembly GCF_021461385.2. Lineage (NCBI taxonomy): Eukaryota > Metazoa > Arthropoda > Insecta > Orthoptera > Acrididae > Schistocerca > Schistocerca piceifrons. Next base: position 1,096,423,950 of record NC_060139.1, on the reverse strand, counting down.
GGAGTTTCTCCCTCGCTCTGTGTGCGAGTGGAACAGGAGAGGAAACGGCTAGTAGCGGTACAGGGCACCCTCCGCCACGCGTATTGCCGTGGCTAATGGGGTGTGTACGTAGATGTGGAAATAGACTTGCACCAGGTCCCCGTACTACCTGGAAGGGGATTCCCGGGAAACAACGATGTACGCACATTTTTTCACTATCTGAATCAAGTTGGACACAGCATTCCTCCCACTCTCTGCCAAAACGATTTAAAGAGACCCAACTTAGCCTTGAGGAATGTGCATCCTGTGGAGGCGTATCTCGACGTCGACCATATGTATAGGCAGCGTCATATTGTCCGATGTGACGGTGAGTGCTGGGGTTCTAATGACGTGGCCTAGAGCTGAGGTTATAGCAGTCGGAGGTATAGTAAACGAAGGAGGCACACCACTAACCACTATAGCCAGACTTCTGACTGTGTTCGTTGAAAAAGAACTGTAGGTAGTGTGAGCAGCAGGCGTTACTGATCGCCTTATTCCTCTTATCAGAAACCTCTACTCTGATAGCATATCAGTAATAAGACAAGATATGAATATTTCAAGCGCTGTTGAATCATGTAAGGGAGTTAGACTGGAGTGCATCCTATCACCAGATGTATTTAAGATCTATGTAGAATGTTTTATGAGAAAAAATCTGTTTAGCTAGGCTAATGGGATCTGAATAGGAGACTGGAGAATCAGTAACTTAAGATTTGCTGATAGCACCACACTGTGCGCAGAATAACAATTGGAAATGATGGAACTACTACGAAAAGTTAAGTGAGAAATAAAGAAATCTGAAATATCAGTTAATAGCAGAAAGATGGAGATCATGATACATACATAGGTTTTTCACTACAAGCTAGTTATGTATTATCTGAATATGAGGAAGTTTATGTTTTTGCCTACCTGGGCTCCGCCGTTCAGAAAGAGAGTGACTTTGCACAGAAAATAGGGGACAGAACTGTTTTGTGCCGAGATGCTGCATCAAAGCTGCCAGTGATTTGGAAAGATCGAGCTCTAAACAGACATATTAAACTGACCATGCTCCAATATCAAGCTTTGCTTTATAGGTTTGAAACGTGAACGATAATTGAAGGAAACTGCTTTTGAGATGTGGACATGCAGTACGTTACTGAGAGTTTCATCGATGAACAAACAAACTACACTCCTGGAAATTGAAATAAGAACACCGTGAATTCATTGTCCCAGGAAGGGGAAACTTTATTGAGTCAGATACATCACATGATCACACTGACAGAACCACAGGCACATAGACACAGGCAACAGAGCATGCACAATGTCGGCACTAGTACAGTGTATATCCACCTTTCGCAGCAATGCAGGCTGCTATTCTCCCATGGAGACGATCGTAGAGATGCTGGATGTAGTCCTGTGGAACGGCTTGCCATGCCATTTCCACCTGGCGCCTCAGTTGGACCAGCGTTCGTGCTGGACGTGCAGACCGCGTGAGACGACGCTTCATCCAGTCCCAAACATGCTCAATGGGGGACAGATCCGGAGATCTTGCTGGCCAGGGTAGTTGACTTACACCTTCTAGAGCACGTTGGGTGGCACGGGATACATGCGGACGTGCATTGTCCTGTTGGAACAGCAAGTTCCCTTGCCGGTCTAGGAATGGTAGAACGATGGGTTCGATGACGGTTTGGATGTACCGTGCACTATTCAGTGTCCCCTCGGCGATCACCAGTGGTGTACGGCCAGTGTAGGAGATCGCTCCCCACACCATGATGCCGGGTGTTGGCCCTGTGTGCCTCGGTCGTATGCAGTCCTGATTGTGGCGCTCACCTGCACGGCGCCAAACACGCATACGACCATCATTGGCACCAAGGCAGAAGCGACTCTCATCGCTGAAGACGACACGTCTCCATTCGTCCCTGCATTCACGCCTGTCGCGACACCACTGGAGGCGGGCTGCACGATGTTGGGGCGTGAGCGGAAGACGGCCTAACGGTGTGCGGGACCGTAGCCCAGCTTCATGGAGACGGTTGCGAATGGTCCTCGCCGATACCCCAGGAGCAACAGTGTCCCTAATTTGCTGGGAAGTGGCGGTGCGGTCCCCTACGGCACTGCGTAGGATCCTACGGTCTTGGCGTGCATCCGTGCGTCGCTGCGGTCCGGTTCCAGGTCGACGGGCACGTGCACCTTCCGCCGACCACTGGCGACAACATCGATGTACTGTGGAGACCTCACGCCCCACGTGTTGGGCAATTCGGCGGTACGTCCACCCGGCCTCCCGCATGCCCACTATACGCCCTCGGTCGAAGTCCGTAAACTGCACATACGGTTCACGTCCACGCTGTCGCGGCATGCTACCAGTGTTAAAGACTGCGATGGAGCTCCGTATGCCACGGCAAACTGGCTGACACTGACGGCGGCGGTGCACAAATGCTGCGCAGCTAGCGCCATTCGACGGCCAACACGGCGGTTCCTGGAGTGTCCGCTGTGCCGTGCGTGTGATCATTGCTTGTACAGCCCTCTCCCAGTGTCCGGAGCAAGTATGGTGGGTCTGAAACACCGGTGTCAATGTGTTCTTTTTTCCATTTCCAGGAGTGTAATAAACCAACCCTTCAAGAACTGAGGGTCCAGAAGACGTTATCTCATACTTGTTTCAGCGAGTCCTGCTGTTCTTTCCTGAAGAAGTTCGACGACAGGGGGGTGATTTGGGAATGACGAAGCAATGTCGAAGTGAATGATCTTAGGGAGGATAGCCGAGATGATCAATGGACCAGGTAAATGAGAAGACGAACCAAACGTGTGGCCAGATACTCAGAGATGCAGGAGACCGGGAAAAGCGGAGACATTTAAGAGGATCGTGTGATGGGCAGCCAATTATCGAAGGCGGACTATCGATGGTGAGTTTCCGCCTACTGGTGAGGCACAGAAGGGGGAACTGGGTACTGGTACCGACACCCACTTCCCGCTGGAGTGGACGTATGGGTGCGAGGCGAGAAACGGTTGCAGGATGCCGAAACCTCCGCTGGCTGGTCCCCAGAGCACAGTCACCAGCGTCGCCACTGCTACAGTGTGGGACTTTGTGGCAGAGTTCGTGTGGAACGGCGACTTGCATCGGGACTGCAGAACATTATTCTGTAGTGCGAGTCGCTGCAAAGGTTAGTGAACTCATAGGCGTGTACTGCAAACAGGTGCGTCTGCCTGCTTCTGCAGCAGCTGCTGGCTCTGGCAGTGTCGTCCTTGACCGTCCTGACATGCTACCAGATACGAGGAGACTTCGAAAAGTAAGTAAATCATTATTATGGCAGGCTAGTAAATTTTACTGAACTTTGCAATACAATTCAAAGCAACACAGATAAATGACAATGTTTCTCAACGTAGTCTCTGTATACAACTTTAGGAACTGTATACCTATCGTCCATCACCTTGACGATAAAAAACCGCTCCTTGGTCAGGCAGCCTCTGTCTGAATGCCCTCAACGTTATCTCTACCAACGAAAGATGGAAATCGTATGGTGTAAGACCTGGACCGTATGACGGACCGGCATCCCCCTTGTCTGCGAGGCCCTGGTCAAATTCTTGGCGCCATTACACTACATCTTGACGCGACATTGCACTTTTTCCATACACTGCAAGAAAATCACGATGAGCCAAGGAGCAATTTAGACGCTTTGCCCACGAAAATCTTACTGTCTGGCGTACTTCAACCTTGGGGGTAATTTTAAAATTGCCGAGCCATTTCACTCTCAAACTGCGATGCCTCTGTTACCCGTACCGGAGCAGGACTGTGCCTGCAGAAAATGCGGAAAAGTTACTCTTTTCTGATGATGGACCACTCTTGTTGCGAGATGGCCTTAGCGTAAGACGACATGAGAGAGTAGCTTACTCTTTCAAGTCCCGACGTACGTGGCGTGGCTTAATGTCCAACTAATCGCCGCTAGGGCACTGCTCAATGAGAAAAACCTTGGCGATGGGTGAGAGCGCTATTTGCACGTTATGCTACCATCGAATCAGGAGATGGCGTATTCTGCTGGGTTAATATACGTGCAGATTTTCAACTGAACCTTGTCTCGCTACTGATAAAAATCTTAATGCCCCTATATTGGTTAAAAACAGAGAGTTGGTTGGCGATTGACATAACGGCCCCTTCATCACGTTTGATTGCAGTTGGAAAGGTGCTTTTAGAAGCGGCTCATTTTCCTGTAAAACACAAAAATGTGATAGGAAGAAGAGAACTGTGAGCTGCTGTCTATTGCTATAGCTTACAGAATATCAACAACACCATAAATTTGAACTATGTTCATGCTTACGAGATATGTTTGGAAACTTTAGAGAAGATTCAACAGCGATCACAACAGCGCATTTAGATACGGCCCTGCAAACTATGTGCCAAACCACAATGTTCTGTACTTAAAACTAAGGGAAAAATATTCTATGTGAAGTTGCCTGTTTTGAGTGGCGTTGTTCGTTCATATGTCGTCACTATGTGCTCCATGCCTTTCTTTACTGAACGCTGCAATACAGTTCAAAGCAACGCAAATGAATGGCGATGTTTCACAACATCGTCTCTGTAAGTATCAGACATGGCACCTTGACACTACTTTTCTTCTCAAAATACAACTGCCCGTTATGTAAAGTGAATACATTTTCCATACAAGAGTATGAAGGATCGCTAATCGGGTATTGTCGTACTTTGTTTCTACTATTAGAACATTTTGCGCAATAGCTAATCAGTATCAAAGAGCAAAACAATGTTTTATACGAAGACTTTAGAAAGTCTCTGATGCCATTCCGGGTATAAAGAGTTCTGGTGACACATTTCAGGATCGTCTAACTGAAAGGGGAAGGGTCTGCTCACTAAATTCCGAAATCTGATCTTCGCCGAGGATGTAGAGCATATATTATTACCACCAACTTTCAAATCGCTCAATGACCACCATTCAAAGATAAAGGAAATTAGAGCTCGTACTGAGGGGTTCAGGCGTTTTTCCCTCACGCGATACGCGAGAGGAACAGATGGAGGAATTGTGCCCTCCGCCACACACTGCATGGTGGCTAGCGGAGTATATATGTAGACGTAGACGTAGATGCAGTCATCGTAACCAGTTGTACGACTCATTCACAAAACTAATCACACTCACACAATCACGACGTCTTATGCGCCTCTAATGCGAAGTTATGTACCACAAAGTTACACTACAATAAATTCCCAAATCAGCGAATTACTCTCAGTTCCCGTGCACGCAAGATATCTCGCGCTAGAATGTAACACGTATATGAAATCTAGTAAGAGATGAATTAGAGAATCAGTTGTACTGAAGTTGCAAATTCAAAAAATTACTAAAACTAACGACTAAAAGTAGGTGTTGCCTCTCCAGTAGTTCCCAGGACACTAAAGTTGTTCACTGTCCCACCAATCTCCTGTGGCAGACGGGAAGCGGGCATAGACAATATACACGTTCTACCTGTGACAACCGTAACAAAGCGACGGACCATCGGTCACCGATGCCTCTCTGACGCCGAACAGCCTCCACTAGCTTTACACGAAGCTTGGCTAAGCAGCGCTAACATTCAGAGAAACTTACCTCAAAGCCAGAGGTACTCAAGCGGAGAACAAGCACGGTGCAAAGCGGACAAGAAGAGAGCAGTATGTGGGGAAAACAAAAAGCGACGGCGCAATGATAACTTTACATTATCAGTTAAACCCGTAATAAGTACAGTATATAGTTCTTCTGCAAAGCAATTTAGATATGAATTACAATTCAGGTGCGGTAATACAGTGCTTAAGTCACTGCGGTTGCAAGATGTAGCTCTCAGCTGATCATCTTCCTCTCTAGTTTGAAATCATACGAGCAAGGGCAGATAAGCGAGTGTGTTAAGAAAAGTGAAAGAGGGAGCCGATCCTGAAAGTCAGCGAGCGACTTACATAGATACGCTTCGATGGAAAGACGGAACTAATGTGTACACCAGGAAAGAGAGACACCGGTGACTGTCATTTGTTGTGAGTGCTAGCATAATATTTTTGAAATGGCAGTGAAACTATTGTTTCTGTAACGCTGGGAATGTGGTGAATAACTTAGTTTAGCCGGCCGGAGTGGCCGATCGGTTCTAGACGCTACAGTCTGCAACCGCGCGACCACTACGGTCGCAGGTTCAAACCCTGCCTCGGACATGGATGTGTGTGCTGTCCTTAGGTTAGGTAGGTTTACGTAGTTCTAAGTTCTAGGGGACTGATGACCTTAGAAGTTAAGTCCCATAGTGCTCAAAGCCATTGGAACCATTTTTAATCTCGTTTAAAGATCTGCTCTATAGGTTTAAAAGTAGATTAACTAGAGGAAATTAAAAATGTAGATTTACTTTACAAATTAATGACATCAAAATCGCTGAGGGAGTTGTAAGAAAACGAAGACTTCACTCCCAGGACCTGACCAGATTTTTCGAAAGTCAGTACCAGATTATTATTAAGTAAGTATAGTTTGAATGATGAATTGGAAAGTTAATGCCAGTTGAAGAAAAGGTATTTTACACAATCAGAATTTGAGAAGCAATACGTCTAATAGCAGTACTGGATACGAAATCAGAGTAGCATACACAGACGTATGCTTGTTAAGAAAGTTAATTTAGAATAGTGTCAGTTTAAACCGATTAATGGAATCAAAGAAATTACAAATTAGGTGCTTCGAAAAGAAACCAAGTGCACCACCTGAAGCTGGTAAAATTCTAAACTAGATTACATGATTACTTACAAGGGTTATCCAGAAAGTGAGTTCCGATCGGTCCCGAAATGAAAACCACAGTGAAAACCAGAAATGTTTAATTTGCAACAGTTGGGTACAACTTCCACCTACTTCTCTACGTAGTCGCCGCTCCAACATTGAGTTTTGTCGTAGTGTTGTATCAACGTTCCAATATGCTCGTCATAAAAATGTTCAAATGTGTATGAAATCTTATGGGACTTAACTGCTAAGGTCATCAGTCCCTAAGCTTACACACTACTTAACCTAAATTATCCTAAGGACAAACACACACACCCATGCCCAAGGGAGGGCTCGAACCTCCTCGTCATAGAAAGCAGCCGCCTGTGCTTTCGAGCAGTTATCTGCACTGGTCTGCAGCTCGTTGTCTGTGTAAAATTTTTTTCTTCATAGCTAGCGGTTCTTGTGAGGAGAGATGAGACTCAGGGGGAAACAATTATGGACTGTATTGTGGGTGATCAAACACTTCTCATCGAAACGCTGCAGGAGCGTCTTCATTACCCCTGCACTGTGCGGCCGAGAATTGGCACAAAGAAGGAACTGCTCGACAGTTGTGTTATGTGGGCTGCCTGACAAAGGCGAAATCTCTAGCCAGGCCGTTACACTTGACGGGAGACGCTATTCCCTACGCATCTTTACGTGCTCACTCTTCACTCAATACTGAAAAGAGCGACGCGACACGATCGACGGGCGTACTGGGGACACTGCGTAACACATATGTGCCAAGCTTTACTGGATTTTCCCAGTGGTTTCCATTTCGCGACCGATCGGAACTTACTTTCTGGGCAACCCTCGTATGTAGTAACGATAAGTTTCAGTGTGTTATTTATGCACTGAAAAGTCTTTGCAAGATTTTAGTCACAATGAAATTGGCACTATTAATAGTATGTTCCGGGCTTTATGCTGTGGTCGAATGGATTTAACTTTTAACACCCATCGTTTCGTCCCCATCTGCGGAGGACATTTTCAGAGGAGATCATAGCTTTGTTAAATGTCCGATCCACACCCTGGATCGCTACTGACTACAGCAAAATGTCGTTTCCGCGTGCTTCCGCGAGTGGCGTAACGTCCGATGTTTTGAATGAGCGAGCGCAACTGGCCGTTGTCGACTGCCGTCGTCCGCTGCTCCGTATCACCCCACGGTGGAAGACCGGTACACGTCTTCTTCAGCTCGTAATCCAGATGTCATTCAGTTTCACGCCCTCCTCATTCCTGTTGAAATTCCTGCCGTGTTTTACAATCTCTATGGCCTCTCTGTATAAACTGTCATGGTATCCGCTTGTTGTTGCCAGTACTTGAGTCCCATCAATATCGATGTAGAGGTCCCCTGGCTGCAAAGCATGTTCCGCACAGCTCATCTGTGAATATCCCCTCTTCTGTAATTGCCCTTGTGCTATGGAGTAGTTTTTTAACGGCTCTTTTTGTATTTTCAACGTACACCTCCCCACAACCACACGGAATCCTATAAATTCCAGCTTTTTCTAGCGGTTGGCGAGCATCCTTGGCCGATCTTATCTCTTCCGGGTGGTTTTGTAATCAACCGCGATGTTCCGCTTTTTCAAGATTTTTCCTACGCGGTCACTAACGTCCGTAATGAAAACCAGGAAAACTTTCGATTTCACTGGCTCTTGAGCATCGCCATGATTTCTACGGGGCGATGTTAACGCTCTTTTCGCCTCAGCGAACAAATAACCATTCTTCAGCAATGCATTGGTGAGATGTTTTAATTGTGCGTCAAGCAGCTCTGCTTTGCAGATCTTCCTTTCTCTATCCAACAACGTTTGTATGATGTCTCGCTTTTTTTGTACGTATTGGTTCGAATTCCTATGTTGGTAACGGTCTGAGTGCTCGGGTTTTCCGTAAACTGTATGGCCTGAGTCATCACCTTCTTTCTCAAAAACAAGCATATTAAGAAAATTCCTCCATGGTAAACTGAATTTTCGGACTGATCCCGTTGAGATGTTTGTAGAAACGATCCAGTTCGTCTCTGCCATGCCACCACAATACAAACGTATCATCCACGTACCGGAACCAAATATTCGGTTTCTTGTTCGTAGTTTCCCGAGCGTGCTTCTCAAATTTCTCCACGAATAATTTCACTGTAACTTGGGTTAAGGAGCTCCCTCTAACTACACCATCCATCTGTACGTAGAACTCATCGTTCCGTTTGAAATACGTGGTTGTGACGCAACATTTTAACACTTGTGCAACGTCGGGAGGAAAAATTAGATTCAGCCTTTGCAATACTTCATTGAGCGGAACCATAGTGAATAGCGATGCCCCATCAAAACTAACTGATAAGTCCACCAGATGTACCACTACGCCGTATAATTCATTGATAAAATGTGCCGAATTCTTGATTTATGAATCCGATCGACCCACATAGGGTCGTAGCAATGTAGTGAAGAACTTGGCAACCGAATGGGTGGGCGACCAAACAGCAATCACTATAGGCCTTAGAGAAACAGTAATACATAAAGTCTTAGTGGTGGCACAACTTTTTCTGAACACTCTGTTTGATAGAGATTTTACAATCAAAGTAGCGTACTGTAACGTGTCATAGTGCTTAAGGGTGAGTTACGTGTTAGACCAGGCTCACCTCAAAAGACATACACTATGAAACCTCCTGGCAGATTAAAACTGTGTGCCGGACCGAGACTCGAACTCGGGACCCTTGTCTTTCGCGGGTAGGTGCTCTACCAACTGCGCTACCCTAGCACGACTCACGCCCCGTCCACACAGCTTTAATTCCTCCAGTACTGTGAGGCCGGGGCGTGAGTCGTGCTAGGGTAGCGCAGTTGGTAGAGCACCTACCCGCGAAAGACAAGGGTCCCGAGTTCGAGTCTCGGTCCGGCACACAGTTTTAATCTGCCAGGAATTTTCATATCAGCGCACGCTCCGCTATAGAGTGAAAATTTCATTCTAGAGACATACATTATGTTTTTTAAAGCATCCACTTCATTTTCAATATATCTGATACTCTTCCAGCATGTCGACATATTTGTGAGAAACAAAACACCACTTATCCAACCAATCTATGTCCCTTTCAACTGCCTTACATCACTATGGAATAATAGCCTATATATCTCCAGGGAAAAAGTTAGAAAGAGCACGTCTCAGCCCTTGTTTGGAAGCTTCACAGGGGGCTCATCACTTTCCAATCTCGTTCCGCCAAGGAATTTCCTTCAGTTTATCAAAACAGGTGGTAATCAGACGGTACCAAATCAGGGCTACGGGGTGGGTGTTTCAAAGTTGTCAACCCAAGCTTCGTCATCCGTCAGAACTCTCGGAACCCAACTGAGGAAAACCTTGTCCAACATCGTCTCAATATTCTCCATCCAATCGTTTCTCCTAGCCCCACTTGAACTGACTGTTCTTTAACTCCTATGCGTTTGCTAGCCAAAATTAGAATGTGAATACGCTGCACATTCATAGGTGTCTATGAATTGCTCGATCTGCAGCCGTGTGAGAGATCCAGAAGACTGCCGCGTCCAGTTCCACCAGAGAGTACTGTGGTCAATAGCGTCATCCCAACATACCTTCTCTAATGCCTTGTGAATGTTTCTGTCTCGTTCTGACAACGCTGTGACAGGAAGTTGCTTCAGACGATCATAAAGTGCAGCAGCTGTCTTGACAGGATGCTACTAAAAGGAGACTTGCGGAAACAATTTTAAATTATATTAGAATACAAGTGGGAAGAATATGTGACCACTATGAATGGCAAAGATTTAGAGCAAAAGTTGTGTTTTTCAAGAGGAAATGTTGTGGATTTGTTTTAGAGTGACACTCGTATTTACACAACGGAGCTCCCAGGTCAGGGCGCCAAGGCCCAGGGAATGTCTGCAAGCTGCCTCTTCACTCTGTGCGTTGCGGAGCCTCTACCACTCGGTCGAGCACCTCCTCAGCTGGCATCACGAGGCTGAGCGCACCCCTGCACCAGTCCTCCACCAAGGTGTAGTCATCGGCTGTACAGGGAAACGAACCCGGGTCCTCCGCATAGCAGCCATCTGCGCAGACCACTCAGCTACGGAAGCCAACTCTTGTTTACATACTTAGGTCTAATAGTAATACACACTGTAAACGCATTTTTTTTAGTCTTACAGTGGCAGTGACGTCTATAAAGGGCTGCGTCCATACAGGGAAGAACTAAGCAGCACATCAGTCGCCTCCAAAAGTGTTTAAAGATACTTTCACAAAGTATCACATCTGTAAATGGAATACTGAACTGTGCAAAGAAGAGCAAGTATATAGATCTGTCACATGGCATATCAGATATGTGCACAAATAGTTTATTTGGTCAACTGTATCTACATCTTGATGAAGATGTTTCATTACCACCCATATTCTGTCTGTAATTCAGTCAAGTGTTACGAAGTCGGCGGAACAGTTACCGTGCACTGCGACTGTAGCTTGGCTGTCCTTAGATTTAGACTGCAACCTAGAGATCCAACAAAAAATTTATTTGACAAGTATCTCTTTGACCGCTTGGATACAGTAGCTTTCTTGAATCGAGGGGCGCGGTATGGTTCCCTTTGACTCAGTGCTCCTGGATAGTCTGAATGGGAAAGTGTGTCGCACACTTCATTCTGTAACATAAGGGGCAACGTTGGAGTACGAGGTTCTTGCAGGTATTACCAGTGAAGCCATTTTACCTCCTCCATCTTGCTATGCCCTTACGATGACACTAGAAGTTCATCTCCATCCAGTCCCGTTTTCGGTAAAACTGTAAAACTTGTTTAATTGAACAACGATCCGTAACCTATTAATCTAACTGGGTATTTCCTAGGGCCATATACACACATAAAAAAGATTTGCATCACTTCCGTTCCCAGAACTGCTAAAGATAGGAGTTCACTGTGAATATTGTATCACAGACAGAGTCCCTTTGACTGTTCAGAGATGTCACTAAACCCGCCCAAAGATGTAAACAACCATGCACGAGCAGCGGGTATTGGACGGAAGGGGCCCGACAGCCGATCAGTTCCACTCATTCCACCAGGAAGGAGGTACACGACTCGTGTTGTCTGTAGTTCAACCATGCCTAGACGGCCAATACCGCGGTGCCAGGAAGGGCTCTCAGCAAGGGAAGTGTTCAGGCGTCTCGGAGTGAACCAAAGCGATGTTGTATGGAGATGGAGGAGATAAAGAGAGACAGAAATTGTGGAAGTCATGCGTCACTCAGGCCGCCAAAGGGTCACTAACTACGGATTATGGCCCGGAGGAACACTGAAAGCAACGCCAACATGTTGAATAATGCTTTTCGTGCAGCCACAAGACGTCGTATTACAACTCAAACTGTGCGCAATAGGCTGCATGATGCACAACTTCACTCCCAACGTCCATGGCGAGGTCCATTTTTTGCAACCTTGACGCCATGTAGTGCGGTAAAGATGCGCCCAACAACATGCCTATTGGACCGGTCAGGATTGGCATCACGTTCTCTTCACCGCTGAGTGTCGCATATGCCTTCAACCGGACAATCGTTGGAGACGTGTTTGGAGGCAACCCGGTCACGCCGAACGCCTTAGACACACTGTCCAGCGAGTGCAGCAGGTGTAGGTTCCCTGCTGTTTTGGGGTGGGATTATGTGCGGCCGACGTTCGCCGCTGGTGGTCGTAGAAGACACCGTAACGACTGACCGATACGTGAATGCCATCCTCCGACCGACAGTGCAACCATATCGGCAGCATATTGGCGAGACATTAGTCTTCATGTACGACAATTCGCAACCCCATCGTGCAGATCTTATGAATGACTTCCTTCAGGATAATGACACGGCTCGACTAGAGTGGCCAGCATGATCTCCAGACATGAACCCTTTCGAGCATGCCTGGGGCAGTTTGAAAAAGGCTGTTTATGGACGACGTGACCCACCAACCACTCTGAGGGATCTACGCCGAATCGCCATTGAAGAGCGGGAAAATCGAGGTCAACAGTGCCTTGGTGAACATGTGGGTAGTATGCCACGACGAATACAGACATGCATCAAAGCAAGAGGACGTGATACTGAGTATTAGAGGTACCGGTGTATACAGCAATCTGCAACATCACCTCTGAATGTCTCGCTGTATGGTGGTACAGCATTCAATATGTGGCTTTCATGAGCAATAACAAGGGCGGAAATGATGTTTATGTTGATATCCTGCCCTTAAGGTCTTTTTTTAATATGATGATTTTATCCGAACCAACTCAAGTAACCAGTCAGTATTTCAGGCCAATAGCCAATCGGCGTGAAAGAGTTATTTTCTTGAGATTATGCCAGCTTCTGTTATGAAATTTTTAAAGCTGTGTGTACATTTCTGTATTACCGTGTTACAACGACAGACGTCTATGAAGTATGCTGTATCATCTCTCATTGTGCGTTACCCATTGTAACCACGTGGCAATTATTCCAACTGGAAGATAATGCTATTAACTTACCTCCAATGTTTCTACCAGCGTACTTGACACTTACTGTTCTTTCACTATCCACTATGCATATGCACTGAGATGACGAATGTCATGGCATCGCGAGATGCACGTATACAGGTGGCGTTAATATCGAGCACACAAGTAGTGTTTTGCCGGATCTATCACTGGTACTTAGGTGATTCATGTATTCCGAGATCCACAGTGACAAGAGTGTGCCGAGAATACGAAATTGCAAGCTTTATCTCTCACCATTGACGCCTTCACGTAACGACGGAGAACAACGAAGTTTGCGTTGCTATCAGTGCTGAAAGACAAGCAACACTGTGTGAAATAACAGCAGAAATCAGAGGTCAGTTGGAGCACGGAATCCTGCAATGCTGCGCCGGCAACACTTCCGCACCTGTGGACTGCTATAGGGGCAGCGTGGCTCAGTATCTCTGCAGGTGACTCTGAACGAACTGTTGAGTCCATGTCAGGTCGAGCTGCTGCATTGCACAGGGAAAAAGAAGGTCCAGCACGGTGTCAGTAGGTATTGCATGACTTTTGTCATCTTAGTGTAGTTAACTCTCTACCTAGCTCTTGTCTAGAGTGGTCTAGCTAAGTACACAGCTCTACGCTACGCAGTGCCAAAATCCCTGTCAGCTACAAAATAGCAAAATAGCTATATTTTACGTATCTCTGTCATCTCTAGCCTTCAAGAGGATTAATAGGACTTTCCGGATATGAAATGTAAGGGCATTAATGTGAAATGTAATCAGTAAAAGGTACGATGTCAAGAACTGAGGAACAAAAGCTATAGATCAAAAGGCAGTACATGAGTTTAGTTTTGGGCGTATGACCAGGTGTTTAGGATACATTTTAGTTCATAATATTTTGTCGTCATTGTTGTCGTGTTCAACCCGTTTGATGAAGACCTCCACGGTAGTCAGTTCTGTACAAGCGGTTCCACATCTGCATAACTACTGAAACCGAAATGCATGTCGACCTGTTTACTACATTAAAACCTTGCTCTCTCTGTGTCTTTCTCTAATTAATCTTATCCACAGCGCTTCCCTCAATTACCAAACTAACGAACGTTGATACCTCCGTATGTTCTATACACCGAGGTCTTATTTTACTCATGTTGTGCCATAAATTTCCTTATTCCATATTCGAATCAGCACCTCAAAATCAGTAAGTCCAACTAGGCGTGTAATATTCAGGATTCCTCCTTAGCACTAAGCTGCAAAATCTTCTATTCTCTAATAGAATACCGTTTGTCCTCCACGTTTAACTTCTGTATAAGGTTACACTCTGGACGTACACTTCCAGAAAAGACTCCTACAACTTGAATCTGTATTAGATAAAAATTTTCTGTTCTGCAGGATTACTTTTCTTGCTACTGACAGTCTATAGATGATATCCTCTCTACTTCTGGCTTCATCAATAATTTTGCTGCCCAAAAAGCAAACTACATTTATTACGTTTAGTGTCTCATTTCGTAATCTCATTTTCTCAGTATCGACTAATTTAATTCGCCTACAACCACAAACCCAGTTTTACCCACTCTCTCTACAATTAATACTTCCGTTTTATATCAATCGACTATTACAATGGCTGTCTGGTGTCCACGCAAGTTACACATATATTTTCATTACTTGTATTTCATCGCTACTAACTGGAAAATTTCTCCGAGTGTATTGCATTCAACATCGTGGAAAGCTTCCTCTAAATTCTTAAATGCTGTAAATGTAGGTTTCGTTTTATTCAGTTTATTTTCTAAAATAATTCGTTGTTCATTATTGCTCGAGTGTTTCTACACTTCTCCAGAAATCGTACTAATGTTCCATGAAAACGACTTGCATCAGTGTCTCACTCTTCAGTAAATAACTCGTGTTATTATTTTACGGTTCTGACTCTTTAAACCAATGATTTGATAACATTTATACCTGCTGCCACCTGCCAATTTGGAACTCGAATTACTGCAAATTAAAATCTTTTACGAACTGACGATGGTAAAAGAAAGTCATTTTGATAAGTCCTCATATGAGGACACGTATCATGAGTATGAAATTCACGAACTATATGATTCACATATCTGCAAACCTTATCAAATAACCTGTAATATGAGAAAGTATCAACAATTTTATAAGAACACACACCTATGCAGGGACAGCAGCATTTTTCCTACTCATCAATGACAAACTTCCACAACACAGGTTTGTGGCTCCATCAAGAATGAAGTGAGAAAACTAAACTGCCCGTACGACAACCACTTACATTGTTTCGCAGACATCAGGTTTATGCACACGTTCTTTCCTTTTTTGTTTTGAGTGTTGGTATTCCGATTGCTATGGGTTTATTTATTGACTGTCATTTTCTATTTATAGTTTACTGTTGCTACTTGAGTTTATATATTGTATTTTGTCATTTCAAGATAGTGAGAGGAGCTGTGGACGCTAGAAAATGGAGAGCGAAGTGGAGAAATCGGAACATTTTACACGTGTTCTTCTGTTTGAATTCAGTAGAGGGGTGAAAGCCGCGGAGGCAGAAACATTTGCTCAGTGTATGGGGATAATGCCGTTGGACAGAGCACAGCAAGAAAATGGTTGTCTCGTTTCAAGGTGAATAATTTTGACTCTCCACGTTTAGGAAGACATTCGGTGTTCGATGAAGATCGTTTAAACGCATTAATTCACAATGATCGAGCAAGAAGTGGTAAATGAGGTGAACTGTAGCCATTCCAATATCGTGTGACATTTTCATGAAGGAAGAACGTTCAAAAATCGGACGTATGGGTACCACATTCTGTAAGCCAAAGTCACAAATATCAGCCTGTGGCGGTATGTGGGACTCTGATTGCCCGTCATCAGTTGTCTCCTGTATCGTTACTGGTGACCAGAAAAGGTGTCTTTATGCTAACACAGGCAAAGAAAGGAAAGGCTGAGCCCAAACAAAGCAGAAACTCCCCGTGCAAAAGCCTATGTGCATCCTCAAAAGATAATGTTATGTATGTGGTGGAACAGTGGCTGTGGTGTAATGTACTACGAATTACTTCCCCGAAGTGTGACCATCTCTGATGATATTTACTGTAAACAGTTGAGACGTCTTGCAGACGCATTCTGAGAGCAATGACCACGAAGACTGCGTGAAGTGATGCTGCTCCACGGTAACGGCCATCCGCATTCTGCTAGACTGACAAAAAGCACTATACGGGAATGTGTGCAGAAGCCCTTCCGGAGCCAACTTATGTACCTGACCTGGCGCCCTCAGGTTTTCAACTTTTCCGTACTCTATCGAACGACCTTCAAGGAACTTCTTTACTTCCTTTGCGGGTGAAGATACGGCCCAAACATGGCTCGAGGAGTTCGTCCATCAAAAGTTCGTGATTTCTACAGACGCGGAATCGAAAGTTACCACAATGTTGCCAAATTGCTGTAAATAGTGAAGGGGAGTGTATCTGTTGTGTTTATTAAACTTATAGAAAAACGTTACGAACTTACTCAGGAGTCCGATATCTTTCACACCAGGTGCAATACTTCAGACCACGAACATCATCAGTTTTCAGTTATTTTCGCACGTTCTTTGGATCTCCATTTCCTGCAATCCACTGCTCCTTTCTTCATGTTATATCCATTACCTCATCCACAATCTGAAATATTTTCCACGGTGGCCTCCTCTCAACTTCCTCATACTCTCCTAAGGCTGCTTTTATAAGCCCCTCTCACTTTTTAATATATATCCGAGCACCGTTTTTTTCTTTTTTATTACATTCAGTAATTGTCTTTGCTCTGCCGCTCTTCTCAGCACGTTCTCATTTTTTGCTACATCCATCCAACTTATTCTTCCTGTCCCCTGCCATGTCCCAATTTCAAAAGCTGCAGTCTTATGCTATCTTTCTTCCTCAATGTCCAAGCTTCAGCACCATACTGTATCACATATCAAACATTTCATTAGAATCTTCCTCAAATATTTTTCCATATTCCTGCAGAATAATTTTCTTTGGTGGCGTTGAGACAGCAACCAGCCACGCATTTATTTTCAGTTCCTTTATTCAAAAGGTACCGTTACCGGTTTCGAATCATTAGGATTCATTTTCAGACGGTTTTCATGCTTTCATTGAAACATGTGGTGCGTTTTTTTTACAGATTGTATAGAAATATGTGGTGCATTTTAGAAATCTATTCTGTGACAAATCTAGAATGTTCAGTGAGAAATATTTACGTGTGCATGGATAAGAATGCAGTGGGAATGTATTCACATCTGTTGGACGAAAACTGTGAAGACAAACACTTCAAACCGACATTTCACCACAGTTAAATTGTAAAAAAACGTACCACAAGTTTCCATGCAAGATGAATGATAATGATTCGAAACCGGTAACTGTACGTTTTTGAATAAAGGAACTGAAAACAGATTTTTGGCTGGTTGCTGTCTCAACACCATCAACATTTGTCTTCAAATAACAGCCACGGTCTCCAACCATGTCATCATATGACAAAATTGCATGAATTTCTTACGAAATGCCTCTTTCGGCATTTCTTTCTTGATTTTAATTCCTTTGCTGCTCTTCCAGTCGATTTCTGTCCTGCTTGCTAGGAATTTAAAATTTTGCACTTTTTACTAATATTTCTCCATTCAGCATTATGCCAGTTCAGGACATGATCTAATTGAACGGAAGCGTGGAGTCTCATTACATTTTGTTGAAAGTTTCTCGAATAATTGCCCTACTGCTGGAACGATACTGTGTGAATATGCCGGCAGATTCTAGCAGTGACGAGAACACGCAACTGCAGGGGGAGCCGCGTTTCCTGGGTGAGGCGGCCTGCAGCTGCTGGTGTCCGCCACCCACGCAGCCAGCGAGCCAGCCGGCTGCAGCGAGGCGGCGCGGCTGTCCGTCGCTCAGTGCCAGCGCGGCGTGACGTGGCAGTAATTGCAGCGCTGGCGACGGACGGCGGCAGCTGGCAGCACACGTCTGTCTGCGGCACAGCACTCCACTGTGTGCTGCGGGATGCCGGCTGTCGGCGCCGCCCCTGCCTAAATAACGCCCGCCTATTAACGTCCGCACCACTCAGTACTCGGCGCAACGCTATACCGCAGCAGCACACGATGAGTAGATACCAAGTTAGAGGAACTGGAGAACCACTGCGTCCAGTACCTGCTCCAAAGCAGTACATTCAATTCTGTACAAGGCAAGATGTATCATCATCAAATACAACTGAACACAAGGGAAAGGAAATATGTGAAACCGACTGTTCAAAATTACTAGTTGCGTATATTGGTCAAATCTGATTTCCCAATAACGTAATTATTACAGTTCTGCTCAGTAACATTTCCCTACTTATAACTGCAAATTTTGGTAGGTAAAAGCAGTAGAAGGAAGTATTAATTTCTGTAATTTCTGTCGTTCATATCACACGATGAAATTTACTAGGGCAAATTTAAGACAAAGTGTTCATGAAGCAGTATTGTACTCTAAGGATAATGTACACTTAAGTTACAAAAGTCGTAGGATACCTCTTAATATCGTGATGGACTCCTTTTGCGCCGCATAGTGTACCACATCCACGTAGTATGAACTCAAAAAGTCGCTAGCATTCCCCTGCACGAATACTGAATCAACCTGCAACCGTCAACAACTGCGAGAGTGTTACTGGTGCAGGATGAACTGACCGCTCGATTACGTCCCATAAATGGTAGAAGGCCTTCATTTCGGGCGATTGCGTGGTGAAATCAATCGCTCCAATTGTCCAGAAAGTCGTTCAAACCAGTGCCGAATAGTTGTGGCCCCGTGACATGGAGCATTGTCATCCATAAAAATTCTACAGCTGTTTGAGAACATAAAGTCCATGAACGGTAGCAAAAAGATCTCCAAATAGCTGAACATAAACATTTCCAGTTGATGATCGATTCAGTTGTACTACAGGACCCATCCCATTCCATGTAAACACAGGGTACACCATTGTGGAGACACCATCAGAGAGCCCTGTTGACATCTTCGGTTCACGGCTTCCTTGGGTGTCCGCCACACTCGTAGCCTACCATCAGCTCTAGACGATTGAAATCGGGGCTCCTCTCACAAGGCCACGGTTTTCCAGTCGTCTAGGGTGCGACCTGTGCGGTCACGAGCCCAAGAGAAGTGCTGCAGAAGGTGTCGCGCTGCACTCACGTCGGCAAATTTCACCGCTCTGTCCTAAACGATACGTTCGTCGCACGTCCCACACAAATTTCTGCTGTTATTCCACGCAGTGCTGCATTTATATCAGCACTGACAACTCTACACAAACGCCGCAGCTCTCGGTCGTTAAGAGAAGTCGGTCAGCCGCTGTGTTCTCCATAGTAAGTAAGAGGTTATGCCCGAAATGTGGAATTCTCGCCACACTCTTGACACCGTGAATTTCGCAATATTAATCTTCTTAACAATTTCCAATGCAATGGAACGCCCGTGTATCTACCTCTAACTACCATTCCGCGTTCACAGTCTTAATTCCCGTCGTGTCTCACCGATACAGATGGCCATACCGTAGGTCCAACCACAACGAAGGGGTATCTGTTGAGAGGCCAGACAAACGTGTGGTTCCTGAAGAGGGGCAGCAGCCTTTTCAATAGCTGCAGGGGCAACAGTCTGGATGATTGACTGATCTGGCCTTGCAGCACTAGCCAAAACGGCTCTGTTGTGCTGGTACTGCGAGTGGCTGAAAGCAAGGGGAAACTACAGCCGTAATTTTTCCCGAGGGCATGCAGCTTTACTCTACGGTTAAATGACGATGGCGTCCACTTGGGTAAAATATTCCGGAGGTAAAATAGTCCCCCATTCGGATCTCCGGGCGGGGACTACTCAAAAGGACGTCGTTATCAGGAGAAAGAAAACTAGCGTTCTACGGATCGGAGCGTGGAATGTCAGATCCTTTAATCGGGCAGGTATGTTAGAAAATTTAAAAAGAGAAATGGATAGGTTAAAGTTTGACATAGTGGGAATTAGTGAAGTTCGGTGGCAGGATGAACAAGACTTTTGGTCAGGTGAATACAGGGCTATAAATACAAAATCAAATACGGGTAATGCAGGAATAGGTTTAATAATGAATAGGAAAATACAAACGCGGGTAAGCTACTACAAAGAGCATAGTGAACGCATTATTGTAACCAAGATAAAAACGAAGCCCATGTTTACTACAGTAGTAGAAGTTTATATGTCAACTAGCTCGGAAGATGATGAAGAAAGTGATGAAATGTATGATGAGATAAAATATTCAGATAGTCAAGGGAGATGAAAATTTAATAGTCATGGGTGACTGAAATTCGAGAGTAGGAAAAGGGAGAGAAGGAAACGTAGTAACTGAATATGGATTCGGGGTAAGAAATGAAAGAGGATGCCGTCTGGTAGAATTTTGTACAGAGCATAACTTAATCATAGCTAACACTTGGTTCAAGAATCATAAAAGACGGTTGTATACCTGTAACAATCCTGGAGATACTAAAAGGTATCAGATAGATCATATAATGGTAGGACAGAGATTTAGGAACCCGATTTTAAATTGTAAGACATTTCCAGGGGCAGATGTGGTCTCTGACCACAATCTATTGGTTATGAACTGTAGATTAAAGCTGAGGAAACTGCAAAAAGTTGGGAATTTAAGAAGATGGGACCTGGAGAAACTGACTAAACCAGAGTTTGTACAGAGTGTCAGGGAGAGCATAAGGGATCAATTGACAGGAATAGGGGAAAGAAATGCAGTAGAAGAAGAATGGGTAGGTCTGAGGGATGAAGTAGTGAAGGCAACAGAGGATCATGTAGGTAAAAAGACGAGGGCTAGTAGAAATCCTTGGGTAACAGTAGAAATATTGAATTTAATTGATGAAAGGAGAAGATATAAAACCGCAGTAAATGAAGCAGGCAAAAACGAATACAAACGTCTCAATATCGACAGGAAGTGAAAATGACTAAGCAGGGATGGCTAGAGGACAAATGTAAGGATGTAGAGGCTATTCTCACTACAGGTAAGATAGATACTGCCTACAGGAAAATTAAAGAGGCCTTTGGAGAAAAGAGAGCCACTTGTATGAATATCAAGAGCTCAGATGCAAACTCAGTTCTGAGCAAAGAAGGGAAACCAGAAAGGTGGAAGGAGTATATAGAGGGTCAATACAAGGGCGATGTACTTAAGGACAAAATTATTGAAATGGAAGAGGGTGTAGATGAAGATGAAATGGCAGATATGATACTGCATGAAGAGTTTGACAGAGCACTGAAAGACCTGAGTCTAAAGAAGGCCCCGGGAGTAGACAACATTCCATTAGACCTACAGACGGCCTTGGGAGAGCCAGTCCTGACAAAACTCTACCATCTGGTGAGCAAGATGTATGAGAAAGGCGAAATACCCTCAGACATCAAGAAGACTATAATAATTCCAATCCAAAGAAAGCAGGTGTTGAAAGATGTGAAAATTACCGAACTATCAGTTTAATAATTCACAGCTCCAAAATACTCACGCGAATTCTTTACAGACGAATGGAAAAACTTTTAGAAGCCAACCTCGGGGAAAATCAGTTTGGATTCCGTAGAAATGTTGGAACACGTGAGGCAATACTGACCGTACGACTTATCTTAGAAAATAGATTAAGAAAAGGCAAAGCTACGTTCCTAGAATTTGTAGACTTAGAGAAAGCTTTTGACTATGTTGACTGGAATACTCTCTTTCAAATTCTAAAGGTGGCAGAGGTAGAATACAGGGTGGGAAAGGCTATTTACAATTTGTACAGAAACCAGATGGCCCTTATAAGAGTTGAGGGGCATGAAAGGGAAGCAGTGGTCGGGAAGGGAGTGAGACAGGATTGTAGCCTCTCCCCAATGTTATTCAATCTGTATATAGAGCAAGCAGTAAAGGAAACAAAACAAAAATTCGGAGTAGGTATTAAAATCCATGGACAAGAATTAAAAACTTTGAGGTTCGCCAGTGACATTGTAATTCTGTCAGAGACAGTAAAGGACTTGGGAGAGCAGTTGAACGGAATGCACAGTGTCTTGAAAGGAGGATATAAGATGAACATCAACAAAAGCAAAACGAGGATTATGGAATGCAGTCGAATTAAGTCGGGTGATGGTGGGGGAATTGGACTAGGAAATGAGATGCTTAAAGTAGTAAAGGAATTTTGCTATTTGGGGGGCAAAATAACTGATGGTGGTCGAAGTAGAGAGGATATAAAATGTAGACTGGCAATGGTAAGGAAAGCGTTTCTGAAGAAGAAAAATTTGTTAACATTGAGTATAGATTTCAGTGTCAGAAAGTCGTTTCTGAAAGTATTTGTATGGAGTGTAGCCATGTATGGAAGTGAAATATGGATAATAAATAGTTTGGACAAGAAGAGAACAGAAGCTTTCGGAATGTGGTGCTAGAGAAGAATGCTGAAGATTAACGGGTAGATCACATAACTAATTAGGAGGTATTGAATATAATTGGGGAGAAGAGGAGCTTGTGGCACAATTTGACAAGTAGAAGGGACCGGTTGGTAGGACATGTTTTGAGGCATTAAGGGATCACAAATTTAGCTTTAGAGAGCAGTGTGGAGGGTAAAAATCGTAGAGGGAGACCAAGAGATGAATACACTAAGCAGATTCAGAAGGATGTAGATTGCAGTAAGTTCTGGGAGATGAAGAAGCTTGCACAGGATAGAGTAGCATGTTGAGCTGCATCAAACCAGTCTCACGACTAAAGACTACAACAACGACAACAACAACAACAACCTGAATACAAAGGATAACTTTTGAGGACTTAACGTCAAATGAGGCAGAACGGATCTATGAGATTCTATCAGAATTTCTAAAGTCAATGGGTGAAGTGGCAACAAAACGACTATTCACGTTGGTGTGTGGAATGTGTAAGTCTGGCGACTTACTATCTGACTTTCGGAAAAATATCACCCACAGAATTCCGAACACTGCAAGAGCTATCAAGTGCGAGAATTATCCATGTTCATGACAGGAGTAATATACAGAAGACGCCAAACTAAAATTGAGAATTGTTAGATGGCGATCAGTTTGGCTTTAGAAAATGTAAAGGCACCAGAGAGGTAATTCTGACGTTGCGGTTGATAATGGAAGCAATACGAAAGAGACATCGAGACTCGTTCATATGATTTGCCGATTCGGAAAAATTGTTCGACATTGTAAAATGGTGCAAGATGTTCGAAATTCTGAGGCAAATCGGGGTAAGCTATAGGGCGGGACAGGTGATATACAATATGTACAAGGGCCAACAGGGAAGAGTTGAAGACCAAGAACCAAGTGCTCAGATTAAAATGGGTGTAAGAGAGGGGTTTGTCTTTTGCACCTGCTGTTCGGTCTGTACACGGAAGGAGCAATGACGGAAATAAATAAAAAAGGTTCGGAAGTGAGATTAAAATTCAAGGTGAATGAATATCAATGATACGATTCGCTGATGACATTGCTATGCTGAGTGAAAGTGAAGAAGAATTACAGGATTTGCTGAATGGAAGATGCAATCTAATGAGTACAGCATAGGGACTAACAGTAAATCAAAGAAATTCGAAGATAATGCGAAGTATCAGAAATGAGAACCATAACATATTTAACATCAGCATAGATGATCACGAGTTAGATGAAGTTAAGGAATTTTTATTTCCTAGGTAGCAAAATAATCCAAGACCGACAGAGCAAGGAATCATCAAGAGCAGACTAGCATTGGCAAAAAGGGCATTCGTGACCAAGTGAAGTCTACTAGTATCAAACATACGCCCAATTCGATGAAAAATTTCTGAGAATGTACATTTGGAGCACAGCATAGTATGGTAGTGAAACAAGGACTGTGGGATAACAGGATCAGAAGACAATCAAAGCATTTGACATGTGTTCTGATAGACGAAAGTTGAAAATGAGGTGGACTGATAAGGTAAGGAATGAGGAGGTTCTGCACAGAATCGAAGAGGAAAGGAAACTGTGGAAAACTCTGACAAGGAGATGGGATAAGAAGCTAGGACATCTGTTAAGATATCAAGGAATGACTTCCACGGTACTAGAGGGAACTATAGAGGGCAGGTTCTGTAGAAGAAGACAGAGATTGGAATACATCCTGAGATAATTGAGGACATAGGTTGCAAGTGCTACTCTGAGATGAAGATCAAAAGGTTGGCACGGGAAAGAAATTCGTGAAGGGCCGCATCTGTAGTGGGACAAACTTCATTCTAACCCACTCTCCATTGTTGCCAAATGCATCCAAGATGGCGGGGATGACGTCTTCCAAGATGGCGGATTGTAGGCAACAGTGCACTATGTCATCCAAGACAGCGGCCGTGACGCCATCTCATGACACGACTACTGTTGTCCAAGATGACAGCTTTTGGTAGGAAAGTGCCATGCCCTCTGCCATGACCCTCTGGTGGGTAGTTTGAATTTTGGAGGGAAATTGAATTATGGGCTTCTATGGGTGACCTGGCAGTCCTCCACTTCCCCACCTTCCCGACTTTTTGCATGATGGCATGTCATCCTACTGAAAAATGAGCAGGAATTTTGATTTTTCGAGGGAATTTTGCTCTAAGAGCTAATTCCTGTGGCTGAGGGGAGTTAGTATAGTGCTGCCCCTACTATAATTTGTTTAAATTTGTTGAAGTTTGTTGAAATTTGTTTAAATTTATTGTCTACCTACAGCATTGGTGGGTTAGTGTGGTGTTACCACCACAAGAAGCTCAGATGTCAGTAGAGATGGGTCGAACTCGGTCATTCCCATGAACTACTTCATTCATTTCACTCTTTGCCATGAAGCATTCAAATGAAGTAGTTCATTCATGAAGTACGGAAGCCGGGGGAAGTTGCCCAGTTCGCCGCTCAGCCGCAGCTGTGCTCACTTCGCCTCATTTGCACAATAAAGCTTCTTAATACTTCATAATATTACCAACAGATGGCCGAACTATGCAGTAACGTGCACGCAACGTTTTACGCTATTACAGCGTCGGAGTTAACTTAAATAGAGCATGGTCGAATGGGGCAAGGGAAAGATAAACAGAGAAGCCTGTCACAAATAAACAAGGTATTACATTTAATCTTGCTCGACATTTTCTCATGAAGCGCCCAAAAATGTCTTTATCTGCCAAGTAAAAACCTTATGTGTTGTATTCATGGACTGATAGCTAGGGCTACCAACGAAATGGATTCCAATTTTATTTTCCTTTTAAAATTTAATCCAAAATAGAATGAATATGTTTACCACTGTCACAAAGTCTATATACCTACATTAAGTAATTATTCAGAAGTTTTCCTGTATATTTTATATTTTTTGAGAATAATAACCCTCCAAGTTCAAAACGTAAATTGTCACATGTAGTTACTGGTACGATTTCAGGTAAAATCCCTCTTTATTTTATTCAGAAAGAAATTTTTGTGTCTGTTCACTCTTATACAATGGCTAGCAACTCGCGATCGCGTAAAAGTAGTGAAATTTGGGGTTTCTTTGGCGATTTAGGTTATGGGAAAGCAAAGTGCAACTGTTGTTCTAAGTGTATTTCGTATAAAGGAGGAAATACATTTAATCTTGCGCGGCATGTTCGAGTGCTGCATCCAACAGCGTCATTGTCAGTCAGGCGCTTAGCGCCCCCTGCTCCTGCATCTTCCGATATTTCTTGGACAAATAACCCTGACAATCCGGAAACAACATCAGCAGTTGCCAGAAGCGAACAGCTGTCGGTGCCAGAAAATATCAATATCACTTCATTATCAGACAGCAGACATCAATATCACGGAACATTAACTATGTATTTTCCGAAACCTCTTCCGAACAAAAGAAATCAGGAGATAGATTTCGCACTTCTGGAGGCTGTTTTAACGGATTATTTGCCCTCCAACATAGTGGAAAGCAAACATTTCCAAAGTTTTGTAGGCAAACTGAATAGTGCTTACAGAATGCTAGCTGAGAAGACCATTTCCAATACGCTACTACAACAACAGTACGCCATGATGAAAGAAATTGTGAGAGTCAAAATTAATTCTGCGGAAGTGGTCGTGCTGACAATGGGTGGGTGGACGTCAACCACAAATGAGAGTTATTTGTCGGTGACTGCACACTACGTTAAAGACCTGGAGCTGGCGTTTTCCCTCCTAGAGTGCTTTAAGTGCGGCGAAAGGCACACGTCAGAAAAACTCTCCCAAGAACTGTGACGTGTCACAAGGGAATGGGGAATTCAAGAAAAAGTCGTGTGTGTTGTCAGCGACAATGGTGCTAATATTGTGGCAGCTATAAGACTCACAGCCTGGAAACAGATCCCCAGCTTTGCACACACACACACACACACACACACAGTTTAATTGTTCAGAATGGGCTTCCGCACATTCAACCCATTCTGAATAAAGTAAAAAAAATATTGAATTTTTTAAAAGAATTTCGCAGGCCAGCACGAAACTGAAAAATATACAGGAACAGTTAAAAGGTCCAGTTCTAACACTAAAACAGGACACTGGAATTCAACCTATGATATGCTGCGAAGATTAATCGAGGTTAAGAATTCCCTAATGACAGTTATCACTCTGAATTATCCGGATCTTCCACATCTGACTGCAGAGGACATTGCAAGTGTAACACAAGCCTGTGACCTGTTGAAAGTTTTCGAAAACTGCACCGAGGAAATGTCAAGTGAAAATGTTGTCACTGCTTCTAAATACTCCATAGTCGCTCGTTGAAGATATGGTATTTCCGGTTTGTTAATAACACTGAAATTCATGTAGACGTGCAACAGATGGCCGAAGAGTTAGCTAAAGACCTAAAACGACGATTTAGAAATTCAGAGGAAAATTCTACTTTCGCAGACGCAACTTCATTGGCTCCCCGGTTCAAATTGCATGGTTTTTCTGATAACAAGTCTGCTGGGAAGGTGAAATTAACTTGCAAAAATACGACTGTGTATTGTTGCAACCTCCACGCCATGTGTTCTCGAAGCAGGACACTTTATAATTGACAGAAGAAATCGACCGACAGGAAAAAAAAGTGTAACAAATCATGTTTTTAAACGGAAATCTCTGAACATTCACCAGATCCGTTCATGTTTATTCATAAATATATATGATTTTTTTTTAATTTAATAGGGACAATCCTAAAAATGACATTTAGTGTAATTGTTTCAATAATATGTACGAGATAAACATTCCTACATGAACGATTATCTTTCAAGTGTGGATTCCACGCATGCTTCAGTTCCAGACTCACAAGGTCAACATTTTATTTTCGTGTTGGCTGTGC
This sequence comes from Schistocerca piceifrons, assembly GCF_021461385.2. Taxonomy (NCBI): domain Eukaryota; kingdom Metazoa; phylum Arthropoda; class Insecta; order Orthoptera; family Acrididae; genus Schistocerca; species Schistocerca piceifrons. Next base: position 1,096,396,574 of record NC_060139.1, on the reverse strand, counting down.
GTGCTCACACAAACAGCCTCTTCCTTTGTATCTTTAATATTCATTTGTCTGCAAGGGCTGCCAACCGTAGGCTACCCGTAGACGCGACGTATAACTCCATAAATAGTCTCGGGTAATGACGTCAGCACTGCAGGAAGCAGCTGACGCTGCCTTCCCCCCGCTCCTCACCACCCAACCCCACGTAAGCCTATCGTTCCCCACAAACACCGCGCGATTCGTCGACAGGCAGTAGAGGGGGGACTGTAGTGAAGGGAGAATGAGTGACGTAGCGCCGATGTAGCGGGGGAGGGAGAGGGAGAGGGGAAGAGAGTGTGGAGTGTGCTATCTGTGAAGAGTCTGAAGTACCAGTTCATTGAAATTGAGTGGTTAGTTAACACTTCACTGGAGCGAAGCGTTCATTTGAACGACTCATTCACGAGTTCCCCATCACTAGATGTCAGTACTTGTTGCGCTGTTGGTGTGGAAGAAGCATGTCTTCAATTAGCGAGATATTACTGCCAGACAGGGCGAGTTTTAATAACTGTATGACATGCACTCATTCAGCCAAGAAATGCATCAACAGCTCACTGCATGAAGAATGGAAGTGAGCTATAATGCTTGAGCATATAAAGAGGAAGAATACAGTTGGGAAAAATGTGCTTTGGATTGACATGCATTAAAGATGCATTACACAACACATTGAAACATATGTCTCTGCTGGAATTGTCTGTCATTTCTAAAACCTGCGTATAAGGTCCCTCCACACAAGACACAACTGCCTCTGATCCAGCAGACCAAAGAAATGAGGTAGATGGTGAGGTCACCGCTAGAGGGCACTACAATAGGTCACGTGAGTGTACAGTTCAGTCAATAGGAGCACAGCATTATGACCACATCAGGCTTTTTTTTTTTTTTTTTTCAGCTGCATGTGTGCCCCAGCCTCCTCACCCCGCAGAGGCCTGGATCGGAAAATTGGTGAGAAAAGGAATCAGCCTGTTCTGGGCTGCTGCAGAGAGGAAGGAGTGTACTTTATTTAGTTGTAGAACAGTTAATTTAGAGACACAGGTTACCAATTTTATTTATTATGCTGATACAAAACACTCACCCTGACCTGCTAGAGGTCACAATATCCAGTTTACATATCTGGAAACTATTCGTAAGTAATGCGGTACACTGCTGTGCAGAGACGCAAACAACTCGTAAATTACCGAAATTATCCAGAACACAGCATACAGACATGCAAACTACTGATAGATCACTGAAATAATGCATGTGTAATGCTACGCAAACACCCTCACAGCACTTAAACATCCAAAAATAATGCAGTGCGCAAACACTCAGTGCACATAGAAAACGCATCATATCAGCGACTCGAACCCTGATTCTACTGGACGGAAAGCCTAAGTGCACCCCTAACACATGGAAACTGTCCAGATGCGGGAAAGGAAGGATAGGTTAGTGTACTTTATTTATTTTGGCCGCTAACCTGACGCAAATATCGATAGTAATTACATAATTAATCACAAAGATGTGTCCTAATTACACAACTATATGCGTAGCGCTACACAAGGATGGCTTAAACCGCAATACAGCTCAAGAACTAACGATACCATTAAACAGGTCTTACGCTGCTCGGAAAAAATTTCGCAATACCTCTCGAAAGCGACAAAAATATCGATACTAATTACGTAATTAATCACAAATATCAGATCTAATTGCACAACTATATGAATTGCGCTCCACAAGGAGGGTATAAAAGCTCAATACGCCACAAAAACTGACGGTACCATACAACTGGTGTTATCCTGCTGGGAAAAAATTTCACAACGAGCTGTCACAGACTAGACATGCCCCCAACGCCTCCAATAATCCTCTCGTTCTGGGGTGGAAAACACTTTTGTTTAACGTCACGTAGGACGCTCCAGCTGGGACCGAGGGGGAGTTGTGACGGCATAAAGAAATCGCCTGCCGTTCTGTGCTGGACTATTTAACATCAACTCGACTCCTATAATAAAGCAAATATTAAAAAACGAAAAAAAAACATTCGCGACAATATTACCTGGTAAACGTCTCTGTAATAAACCTATTGGAACATCTGCTAACTCAACTTTATAAGGTATTCCAATTGGTTCTTTATATTTCTCCTTTTTTGTTTCTAAATGTTTAAAAGCAACTTGTTGTGCTCCTTGTGCTGTTCTAATGCTGCTACTTAATAAGAACGGTAGTTTTGCTTTAACTCCATATAATCCTAAAGAAAACTCAGAAAACTGGCTTCGAATAAAAGCATTAAAAGAACTACACACATCCTTTTTCATCAAGAACTTATTATTTATTTTTTTTACCTTCACAACACAACACCCAACTAGAAACTTTAATAAGCATAATGTTACCGCAAAAGGGTTGTGCAATAGGTTCAAAAGATTTAAGTCTTGGTTGTCCTTGTGTATAAATAATATCACCTATGGTTGTAAGTAAATTGATATTGTGCATGTTCTCAGTAAGTAGCCAATGATTTAATCGTTCAGCAGTTGATTTATCTTTACCTAACAAAACTCTCTTATAGTATAAGTAGTATTAGAATTATCTACAATTTCCTCCATTTATTATAAAGAAAAAATTAAATTTGAACAATTTTTATTCGTCATAACTACTACTTCGGAGATCTTATTAAATCAATCTTTTAATAATATTGGTTGATTACTTGTTTATTTAATTACTGCTAGGAATATTATCTAATCAAACACCAACCTTTTACAAGCTTAATTATTTGCTTGTGGTGTGTTTAATAATTATAAGTAAGTAGAGGTATTACAATTTTACTCATACAATCTAGAAACGAGTAACAACCATCTTAATAACAAAAAAAAGTGCTACACTTAAAAGTTCTCTCGGTTACGGTCGGTTGGTTCTTCTACTTAAACTAACCTCTTATTTACATGTCTAGCCTTATAGATTGTAACAAGTGTATTAGTTTTACCGAATGGTTAAGTCATCACTAATTTTTCTTTTTATAATAAGGAGTTGGAGACTAATTTTAACTGGATTGCTTGTCTATAGACGTAGGAAGCTTGTTTGTTACATAATTATACTATCAAACTCATTTGGTTAATCTCTAGTAGTTTATTAATTATTCACCGAAATTTGTTTCACTGGAACTTTTTTCTTCTCTATATGAACTCTTCTATATCATCTTTCATGTGGTGCGGTGCGCTGATGAGATCGCGTAGCTACTCTTGTCCACGTTACTTTAATTAATTTGTGCTGACTGAATGATTTTGGCTGAAAATTGTGACCAAAGGCCGGTGACGCAGAACCGGCAAATCATATCTACTCACGAGGCCCTGATAATGGTAGGTTTTCTGGTAGAAATGCTGTCCACGATTTGGAATCAAGTCTATCCATTCAACCACTTACTTTCGTTGGATCCTGTAGAGACATCTTTTAATGATTATCTGATTAATCATATTTGTTTCACTCTCATATTTCGAAATGAGTCATATTTTTTGAACCTATCTGCTAAGGATCTCATACGATAAAATCCAGCGATGATTTTTAGACAGTCCCTCTGCATCTTGTAACTGCTCCTAAGTCGGAATTCGGAGAACCCTATATAGAAGACCTTCTGAATCCTTAGGGAAACAGGACGAGCTAAGTAAATGCGACAGGAGCGTGTTTTGACCACTCAGTGGAATTGGGTAGTAGGAAATGGGTAGAAGGAGAGATTGGACTAGCAGTTATGGTGATGTTTCTTGTTGGAAAAATTAGAAGACTACACATCATACGTGGCATGGAGAAAGGACGAAGATTTAGTGACACATCTCCAAACTACATACAGCTAGTTCAAAGGCGATCTCTGTCTCTCAGTGTGCATTCATCGCCAAAAAATATTTGGCGTGATCGAAATCGCTTCCACAGTTTCATCACCTGTACTGTAGGATGACCATATTCAACAGACTATCAATCACAAGAAACGGTTCCTGCATTTCTCTTTCATAAGAAGTTTAATACATTGTTTTTTTGGTTGTAACAGGCCCAATCAGTGTCCACCTCCATACACTTTGTTTTCTTCTACCATGACTTACAGGACCGTGTCAGCTGTTATTAAACTGACTTTAACAGTTTCGATTCTCTCACTCTCATATAAAACTGAACGTTGCATGGCATAAACTATACAGCTACCACAGCACAGGCTAGTAGAAATAAAACACAAACGCGATGTTTCTCATTGACAAAAAAGTGGAAGACATCGCAGGGGGGTCCAACAGCTATGACGTATACAGTTAATCTCATCTTCCCATCGAAAGGGTAGCAGATGTCTTGGTGCTCCGTTCGAGAAGCATTGGTCCTTCATTTTGCGGTCATGTACACCATTACTGTTCGGGTGTTGACCATCACCAGAAGGTGCTATTCACAACATGCGTGCAGTAGCACAAATAAAAAGAAATACTGTTGTCTCGTTGATGAAAAAAATAAATAAATAAAAGAAAGACATGTATAGGGTGTCGCTGCACACGGAAATAGGATGAGTCTGTAGCAATGAGGAACGCTTCGAAACAACTGTATTAAGGAGATGACCTCTACACGTAATCGTACGTTCCACAACGACAGGTAGTAGACATGCAGCGTACTGTCAACGGAGTGGTGTCAGTCAATCATTATGCGGTAATCAACAGCGTACTGAGATGACGGTTGGGATTGGAAAGACACCACTGACATAGAGCGATATACTGTAATACACACGACAGTTGAAAGCGAGATCAGTTTTAGCAATTTTACCTAGAAGTCGGAGAGAGCAATATCGACCAAATTTGCAACCTGTGCAGAAACAGTGAGTTGAGTTAATGCTATAGGAACGTGTTTTGACCACTCGGTGTGTAGTGTTGACAGATTGCCAACACTACGCACATTATTTAAGGGAGGCGGCCATTAAGCAAGCAGGCGGACTTGATGGTCTGAAACAGGATACTCAATAAATGCTTTAAAGAAAAGTACGTAGCTGCTGGAATACTTAACTTTAATCCACCATTTGTATACAGCGTTCTTGATGAGACATTTCATACGATAACTATCAAACTATGTAGGGCTAATGGCGCCTTGCTAGGTCGTAGCCATGGACTTAGCTGAAGGCTATTCTGACTATCTGCTCGGCTAATGAGCGATGCTTCGTCAGTCTAGTCGCTAGCAATGTCGTCCGTACAACTGGGGCGAGTGCTATTCCGTATCTCGAGACCTGCCTTGTGGTGGCGCTCGGTCTGCGATCACACAGTGGCGACACGCGGGTCCGACATGTACTAATGGACCGCGGCCGATTGAAAGCTACCACCTAGCAAGTGTGGTGTCTGGCGGTGACACCACACGGTGGAAGTGGGAATATGTTTTTGTCCCTCACGACTATCACCCAAACATTCTATCGTCGTTATTCTGTACCGTCCAGCAGTGAAAAATTACGAACTATAAAAGCTCAGTTAATTTCATCCGACAGATGTTTACCATATCTCTCTCTCCTGATATATCGAAAACGAATACCGTGTACATGCCGTCATCGAGCATATGCGGCGATCCTATTAAATATACAGGTATTTATCCATTGGATAGACCAGTGTAAAGTTGCATTGCCTGTACTGCAGGAGGATCACTGTATCCGACAAATTATACAATAAGTCGCAAAATACGCTGCCTGTGACCCTGTGTCGTTGTTTGAAACGTTCCTTTTTCTGCTGTAACACTATTTTTACGCTGTCATACATTGTGTTCTTTCCGGCCACTACTTCGATGTCCGTGTCAGGCTCTAAACTGACATTAAATCGTTCTGATACATTAATTCTCGCAGAAAACTAGACCTCCCACGGTATAAATCATGTTGCTACTGCTGCTACCATAACACACCACACAATTACAACACAAGGGAACTGGAAGAGTTTGGTGGCATTCTGGAGAGTCTCCAAACTGCTGTCCGAATGTGATTCATGAACTCAACATTTTAACTCATCTGCCACAGTGACGGAATAGGTGATAGCTCTGTGTTCCGTTTCGACTGATTCCTCGTATTGCAATCGTGTACGAGATCATTCTTTCGATGCTAGCCATTCCCTGTAGGTGTAGCCCCTCCGCTTTCTCCATATCAAACAAGCGATGTCAGTCAATCATTACGTGGTAATGAACAGTGTACCAGTGGACATATGGGGTGGAAAAGACACCGTCGATATACTGTAATAATAAGCATCACAGTTGATAGTGCGAACGATTTTAGCAATTTTATCATAATTTCAACGCCGACCAATGACGCAGCAGCATGCTTACCAATTTCCGTACAATTGCTAAACCGTCCCTTCTCTACTTTGCGAGTGTCATTGCGAATGTGGACAGATGACTGTGCAGTACGTCCATTCATTGCTAATTCTCGAACATATACATCATGAACGTGTACCAGACTGCGACCTACATATCTCCAGCACTTCGATCATAGTGCGTAACTTATGATCTATCTCTATGTGGATCTGAGTCACAGGGCATTCTCGTATTTGTAGGATAAAGTTAGTGATCGGAAGATTTCCTCGCATTGTCTTTGTCCAACGCTCCCTGCAGCTGACCAGAAGTAGACCGCTACATTCCATGTTTCGTGCAGGAACATTGCGAACTGAGGCTGTAACTTCTGTTCCGCACCCATCCGTGGCCACAAGACTTATCCAGATGCTCGTCTGTCGAGGATGTTAGCACCCCTTATCGGCATACGATAGATATGAAACTGTTGTGATGGTATAACAGTCGCTTAAGAACAAGAAACGGGTAGTTTTTACGTATGATGGAGTTCCAGGAAGACGAAGTAAGCTACGTTTTACGTAAATCATCTGCGCTTGCAATTCTAAAGTGTTGTTCTAGTGTCTGGGATCATTACCAAGAAGGTATTGGCAAGGGAGAACATAAACTCATGTCCTCCTGCATTTAAAACACGCTACAATGTTAGATCGTTGTGGTTTCCGACCTACTAGTCGTATGAAATGCAGCATTGTTACTATCGCAGTGTAATAAATATATTTCCAAGGCATCAGATAAATTCTCCTTGCAGGTTTCTCTACAATAAATTATGGTGATAAACTGTAAAATGAAAAACTACTTCCTTAAACACGGATTCCTTGTGATACATATACAGTATAGCTTTCCAAGCGTGTGTAGCCACCACTATTCACATCTGATCACGGTTCAGAAATTATACTATGCTCGCACCAGTCCTACATAAAGTGGTCTTTAGTAACGGTGAATGCCTTTTACAAAGAAAGAGACAAAAGGACAAACGCATAGCAGCGCTGTTTGAAATTAGGCATTATGCCGTCACTAACTCCGTAAACAGGACATATGTCAATCAGATGTATACGTGGGGATTGTAGTACCTCACAGACACCTATACCAAAGTTATGAAACTGAAGACTCGATTTTATGTCCAAGGTGTGGGAGGGGATGGAGTGCCTCGCATATTTAATAGGATCGCTGATATGCTCGATTCCAGCACATGCACGGTAATCGTTTTCGATAAATCGGAAGAGAGAGATGCAGTAAAAAATCTATTGGATGAAAATAACTGAGCTTTTATAGTTGGTAATTTTTTCTGCTGGATAGTACAGAATAACGATGGTAAAATGTTCGGGTGATAGTCGTGAATGGATCCTGAGGCACGACAACATGTTCCCACTTCCTCTGAATGCTTAAAACACGCTCCTATAGCAATAACTCAGCTCGCTCTGTTTCTACACAGGTTGCAAATGTGGTGGGTATTGCTCTCTCCGACTTCTGGGTAAAACTGCTAAAATTGATCTCGCTATCAACTGCGGCCTGTTTTACAGTACATCACTCTGCCTCCTTTTATTTGTGCTGCCTCACGCCTCTTGTGAACAGCACCTTCCGGTGAAGGTCAACAGCGGAACAGTAATCATGTACATGACTGCGAAATGAAGGACCAATGCTTCTCGAAACGGAGCACCGAGACATCTGTTACCCTTTCGTTGGGAAGATGAGATTAACTGTAAATGTCATAGCTATCGGAACTGCTGCGATGTCTTCCACATTTTTGTCAATGAGAAACATTGCGTTTAGGTTTTATTTCCACCGAGTGGTCAAAACGCGCTGCTGTCGCATTAACTTAGCTTGTCCTGTATCCATACAGGATGCAGAAGGACGTAGATATACTGTTCTCCTAATTCCGTACAGGTCAGACAAATTGGGAAGATCGCATGGACCAGTCTACAGGGAGGGCAGGTCAGAGACTTGGGTGCAGTTACAGGATGCAGAGGGACTGGAGTTTCTGTCGTATGGGATTCTTAACAGATAGGTTCAAAAAATGTGACTCATTTCGAGATATGAGAGTGCCACAAATATGATTCACCAGAGACTGTAATCATTAAAATAAATCTCTACAGGTTCCAACGCAAGTAAGTGGCTGAATGGATAGACTTGATTCCAAATCACGGACAGCATTTCTACCATAAAGCCTAACACTATCAGTGGCTTGTGTGTGTATGCCTGCAGACTTTAGACCACGTTCTGTGTATGGTGACAGTAACATAGTAGCGACGATCGTGTTTTTAATGGCACGGTCCTTACGTGAAATGTATGTTGTGGACTGTAGAATCCCTACACATACAGACAGCTTCAGATGTCATTTCTCAAAAGAGTTCCTCGAAAATAACATCGTGTTCCCTCCGCGGATTCCCATTTGACCTACCTGGTGAGTGTAATCCGACTACAGAAAAACCAAAAAGAAAAATTACTCGCCATGCAAAATGACTCTCATCATTAATTTAATTTCCAAATAACGAGGCCATTCTGCAATGATCGGTAATTTTCGCGTCAAAGTAGACGAAGTTTTTTTTATTGATTTTACGCAGGGTGGGTATATCTTTGCTGATAATTTGTGATCGGTTGTGGTAGACTTCACTGGACGTCACAAAATAATAAGATGGGACTCCAGCATAATGTAAAAAACTATACCGATTTTTCTCATAAAACTAAAGGAAAATGGACTTTCTCTATTTTCATGAAAAGAGGGCATTTATTATCGCCTCGAATGTTTTTTTCTTTTTTTTTAATAGTTGCTTTATTAAAAGAGTCGAGCTGATGTTAGATAGTCCAGCACAGACTTCTCTACGAGAACACAGCTCCACCTCGGTCCCAGCTGGGGCGTCCTACACGACGTTAAACAAAAGTGTCTTCCATCCCAGAACGAGAGGCCTATCGGAGGCGTTGGGGACCTGTCTAGTCTGTGACAGCTCGTCATCGCAGCTGCGCCCCCTAACCATTAGGGGCGGCTGTGTCACTGTACCTTAGACGACCAAGATGCATTTGTGAAAGCTGTCCTTTTATCCCTTATTGTTTAGTTAACCATACCAGGTTTTGTGTTGGCGAAGGACCATCGTATCAAGGCGGCCAGCGGCTAGCATGTGCCACGAGCCTGCTGGTGGAGTAGTTCTCTCCCTTGATCCATCCGCCCTGTAGGTGGAGAGAGGGCCTCGATTTTCGACAGTTTGTGACTGTACATCGAGGATAACGCAAGTTAAACTACCGCCTCCTCTATAGTTTTTTAGGACGACGATTTTCCCCAGTCGAAGTGCTGCATTATGACCCATTCAATATGAGTGCTCGTTTTTCACGACAGTTTCAAAATGTAATTAGAACTGTGACACATTTTTTTCAACAGCTGTGATATCGTCCATTGGCTTCGATTACCTGAGCTATAGTGTGATTTTTAGTAGGTGTCTGTAGCGAACTCCGACATCAAACAACGATAGATGCTGTATGCTTGCAGGTAATATGCTTTTTTAAACTCCTCTCTGTCCAACACCAGCAACTAGTCAGTTGAACGTACTTCTCACGAAAAAGAATAAAGATAGTACCTTACACCCCAACCTTTTTCTCCCCTAGCTTGAAGGTGTAGGTTAGAGTTTGAGTGTTTCTATCGCTCGTTTCGAGAGGTATTGCGAAATATTTTCCCAGCAGGATAACACCAGTTGTATGGTATCGTCAGTTTTTGCGGCATACTGCGCATTTTTGCCCTCCTTGTGTAGCGATATGCATAGGGTTGTGTAATTACGTAATTAGGTTCGATACTTGCGTCAGTTTCGAGTGGTAATGCGAAATTTTTTCCGAGGAGGATAAGACCTGTTCTATGGTATCGTTAGTTTTTGAGCTTATTGCGATTTTAAGACATTCTTGTGCAGCGCTATGCATGTTGTTGTTGTGGTCTTCAGTCCTGAGACTGGTTTGATGCAGCTCTCCATGCTACTCTATCCTGTGCAAGCTTCTTCATCTCCCAGTACCTACTGCAATCTACATCCTTCTGAATCTGCTTAGTGTATTCATCTCTTGGTCTCTCTCTACGATTTTTAACCTCCACGCTGCCCTCCAATACTAAATTGGTGATCCCTTGATGCCTCAGAACATGTCCTACCAACCGATCCCGTCTTCTGGTCAAGTTGTGCCACAAACTTCTCTTCTCCCCAATCCTGTTCAGTACTTCCTCATTAGTTATGTGATCTACCCATCTAATCTTCAGTATTCTTCTGTAGCACCACATTTCGAATGCTTCTATTCTCTTCTTGTCCAAACTATTTATCGTCCATGTTTCACTTCCATACATGGCTACACTCCATACAAATACTTTCAGGAATGACTTCCTGACACTTAAATCTATACTCGATGTTAACAAATTTCTCGTCTTCAGAAAAGCTTTCCTTGCCATTGCCAGTCTACATTTTATATCCTCTCTACTTCGACCATCATCAGTTATTTTGCTCCCCAAATAGCAAAACTCCTTTACTACTTTAAGTGTCTCATTTCCTAATCTAATTCCCTCAGCATCACCCGATTTAATTCGACTACATTCCATTATCCTCGTTTTGCTTTTGTTGATGTTCATCTTATATCCTCCTTTCAAGACACTGTCCATTCCGTTCCACTGCTCTTCCAAGTCCTTTGCTGTCTCTGACAGAATTACAATGTCTTCGGCGAACCTCAACGTTTTTATTTCTTCTCCATGGATTTTAATACCTACTCCGAATTTTTCTTTTGTTCCCTTTACTGCTTGCTCAATATACAGATTGAACAACATCGGGGAGAGGCTACAACCCTGTCTTACTCCCTTCCCAACCACTGCTTCCCTTTCATGTCCTTCGACTCTTATAACTGCCTTCTGGATTCTGTACAAATTGTAAATAGCCTTTCGCTCCCTGTATTTTACCCCTGCCACCTTTAGAATTTGAAAGAGAGTATTCCAGTCAACATTGTCAAAAGCTTTCTCTAAGTCTACAAATGCTATAAACGTAAGTTTGCCTTTCCTTAATCTTTCTTCTAAGATAAGTCGTAAGTTCAGTATTGCCTCACGTGTTCCAGTGTTTCTACGGAATCCAAACTGATCTTCCCCGAGGTTGGCTTCTACTAGCTTTTCCATTCGTCTGTAAAGAATTCGTGTTAGTATTTCGCAGCTGTGACTTATTAAACTGATAGTTTGGTAATTTTCACATCTGTCAACACCTGCTTTCTTTGGGATTGGAATTATTATATTCTTCTTCAAGTCTGAGGGCATTTCGCCTGTCTCATACATCTTGCTCACCAGATGGTAGAGTTTTGTCAGGACTGGCTCTCCCAAGGCCGTCAGTAGTTCCAATGGAATGTTGTCTACTCCAGGGGCCTTGTTTCGACTCAGGTCTTTCAGTGCTCTGTCAAACTCTTCACACAGTATCGCACCTCCCATTTCATCTTCGTCTACATCCTCTTCCATTTCCATAATATTGTCCTCAAGCACATCGCCCTTGTATAGACCCCCTATATACTCCTTCCACCTTTCTGCTTTCCCTTCTTTGCTTAGAACTGGGTTTCCTTCTGAGCTCTTGATATTCATACAAGTGGTTCTCTTCTCTGCAAAGGTCTCTTTAATTTTCCTATAGGCAGTATCTATCTTATCCCTAGTGAGATAAGCCTCTACATCCTTACATTTGTCCTCTAGCCATCCCTGCTTAGCCATTTTGCACTTCCTGGCGATCTCATTATTGAGACGTTTGTATTCCTTTTTGCCTGCTTCATTTACTGCATTTTTATATTTTCTCCTTTCATCAATTAAATTCAATATTTCTTCTGTTACCCAAGGATTTCTACTAGCCCTCGTCTTTTTACCTACATGATTCTCTGCTGCCTTCACTACTTCATCCCTCAGAGGTACCCATTCTTCTTCTACCGTATTTCTTTCCCCCATTCCTGTCAATTGCTCCCTAATGCTCTCCCTGAAACTCCGTACAACCTCTGGTTCTTTCAGTTTATCCAGGTCCCATCTCCTTAAATTCCCACCTTTTTGCAGTTTCTTCAGTTTTAATCTACAGGTCATAACCAATAGATTGTGGTCAGAGTCCACATCTGCCTCTGGAAATGTCTTACAATTTAAAATCTGGTTCCTAAATCTCTGACTTACCATTATATAATCTATCTAATACCTTTTAGTATCTCCAGGGTTCTTCCATGTATACAACCATCTTTCATGATTCTTAGACCAAGTGTTAGCTATGATTATGTTGTGCTCTGTGCAAAATTCTACCAGGCGGCTTTCTCTTTCATTTCTTAGCCCCAATCCATATTCACCGACTATGTTTCCTTCTCTCCCTTGTCCTACACTCGAATTCCAGTCACCCATGACTATTAAATTTTCGTCTCCCTTCACTATCTGAATAATTTATTTTATTTCATCATACATTTCTTCAATTTCTTCGTCATCTGCAGAGCTAGTTGGCATATAAACTTGTACTACTGTAGTAGGTGTGGGGTTCGTATCTATCTTGGCCACAATAATGCGTTCACTATGCTGTTTGTAGTAGCTTACCCGCATTCCTATTTTCCTATTCATTATTAAACCTACTCCTGCATTACCCCTATTTGATTTTGTGTTTATAACCCTGTAGTCACCTGACCAGAAGTCTTGTTCCTCCAGCCACCGAACTTTACTAATTCCCACCATATCTAACTTTAACCTATCCATTTCCCTTTTTAAATTTTCTAACATACCTGCCCGATTAAGGGATCTGACATTCCACGCTCCGATCCGTAGAACTCCAGTTTTCTTTCTCCTGATAGCGACATCCTCCTGAGTAGTCCCCGCCCGAAGATCCGAATGGGGGACTATTTTACCTCCGGAATATTTTATCCAAGAGGACGCCATCATCATTTAATCATACAGTAAAGCTGCATGCCCTCGGGAAAAATTACGGCTGTAGTTTCCCCTTGCTTTCAGCCGTTCACAGTACCAGCACAGCAAGGCCGTTTTGACTACTGTTACAAGGCCAGATCAGTCAATCATCCAGACTGTTGCCCTTGCAACTACTGAAAAGGCTGCTGCCCCTCTTCAGGAACCACACGTTTGTCTGGCCTCTCAACAGATACCCCTCCGTTGTGGTTGCACCTACGGTACGGCTATCTGTATCGCTGAGGCACACAAGCCTCCCCACCAACGGCAAGGCCCATGGTTCATGGCTTCGGCTGACCGTTGACTTTTTTGGAGTGCTTTTGGAGGGAAAGTGCCAAGCCACCTGCCACGCACCCCTTTATATACTATGCATATAGTCGTATAATTAAACCCCTACCTTTGTAAATAATTACGTAATTAGGATCAATAATTGCGTCAGTTTCCCGACCAAAAAAATAAAGAACACTAACCTATCCTTCCTCTCCCACATCTGGAAAGTTTCCATGTGTTAGGGGGTGCACTTATGCTTTCCATTCAGTAGACTCATCTTTTGAGTCGCTGCCACGTTGCGTTTTTTACGTGCACTGAGTGTTTGTAAACTGTATTTATTTCGGTGATCTACGAGTAGTTTGCACGTATGTATGCTGTGTACTGGATAATTTCGGTAATTTACGACTTGTTTGTGTCTCTGCACATCAGTGTACTGTACTATTTACGTGTAGGTTCCGGATCTGTAAACTGTATATTGCGACCACGAGCACGTCAGTGTGAGTGTTTTGTATCAGTGTAATAAATAAACTAGGTGAAATTCATTCCTAAATAAATTGTTCTATAAATAAATTAAGTGCACTCCTTCCTTTTTCCAGCAGCCCAGAATAGGATGATTCCTTTTCTCACCAAATTTTCGATCGAGACTGCCAAGGGGTGAGGAAGCTAGGGCACAAATGCAACTGAGAAAAAATGGATGATTTCATCATCATGGGGTGCTCCTATTGACTGAACTGCACAATAACGTGACCTATCACGGCGCCCTCTAGCTGCGAACTCACCAACTACCTCATTTCTTTTGTCTGCTGGATCGGAGGCAGTTGTCTCTTGTGTGGTGGGAGCTTATATGTAGGTTTTAGAAATGACAGAAAATTCCAGCAGAGACATGTTTTCATGTGTTGTGTAGTGCATCTTTAATGCATGTCAATGCAAAGCATTTATTTGCAGGACTGTATTCTTCCTCTTCATATGTTCAAGCATTAATGCTCGCTTCCATTCTTCATGCAGTGAGCTGTGGTTGCCCTTCTTGTCTAAATGAGTGCATGTAATACAGCTATTAAAACTCCCGCTACCTAGCACCAACATCTCGCTAGTTGAACACATCTCCTCCCACACCAAAAGCTCAACAAGCACAGATATCTCAGCCTCTTGTGGTGGTAACACTACACTAAGCCACTAATTCTGTTGTAGGTAATAAATTTAAACCAATTTCATCAAATTTAAACTAATTTATACAAATTATATTCGAACTGAATGACATTATGAACAGTCTCTAGCAGGGGCAGCACCATACTAACTCCCCTCAGCTGCATTAGTAAGCTCTTAGAGCAAACTTCCCTCCAAAAGTCGAAATTACCACCAATTTTTCTAGGGGAAGACTTGCCATCATGCAAAAAGTCGGAAATGGGGAGGGGGCGCGGAACTGCCAGGAGATCCGTTGAAGCACATAATTCAATTTCCCGCGAAAATTTATACTTCTCGCCAGGGGTGCGTGGCAGGGGGGCTTGGCACTTTCCCTCCAAAAGCACTCCAAAAAAGTCAACGGTCAGCCGAAGCCAAAAATTTGGAATACCGCAGTAAATGGTTAAAATGGCTCTGGGCACTATCTTGAAAGGTTAATCGCCACACACTGAGAGTGTGGAGCTTGAAATTTTGGCGCATTAACGAGATTCGCCGAAGGTTTTTGTGTCCTGTGCAGTGTCACAGACGAAGTATTACGGGCTCTTTCTCATCCACGGGAAGACTGCTGGTTCGCTTGTTCCAAGAATTTCATCGTTCATCGAGGCGCTGATGTTCGTAGTTACCTAAACAACGAAGTTTTGCAGAACGTTCCCTTGGCTCCCCACGTCTCCTCATCTACCGACACGTGACGTTTTCCTTCCGGGGTTCATAAAGGACCTCACAGCTCCGAGAACGCATCAGTGCTTCTCTGATGGATGTTGCCGCATAAGCTATGAAACGAACTTGACTACCGGTTGCACGTGTGACCATTGAGACACACATGGAACATGTGCGGAGTGCGAAATGCAAATTCAGTAAGTCTACGACTCAATTAGTGTATCAATCATATTTGTACATATATTATTTAAGTTCTGTAAGCGAATGAATTACTTGTAGCAGCCGAATATAGATATTAATGTAACTGTCGTATTTTGAGCCAGCTCCCCATCGCTGAGTTTCGGTTGTTGAATGCAGTGGTCAATTAGTGATACAAACGTATTTACTTATACAGCAGTTTCTTGTTACCTAAGCAACGAGTCTTTACAATACACGTTATTGTGTTCTGAGGATTTCGTAGAGTTAAAGATAAAAATTAAAACACAGAAGTGAGATAAATGGTACGGAAACGACATCTCAGATTTTTATATTATGAAGTGCTTTTACGTGTACGAAACTAATCGCAACATAAGCAGAGGAAGGTAAGGTAAAAACAAAGAAGGAAAACAGGGAGGACAGGGAGGCAGCGAGAGGGCGTCCTGCTGGCTGACTGGAGGAAGGGAGGGAGAAAGAGGGCAGGCACGCCGCGAATACGGAGCCCCGACTCATATTTCACGCCCTTATTAAGAAAAATGGGCCCGTGTTCCCGGAGGAAAAGCGACGGTCGCGCAGGCGGAAAATTACCCACTTTAGTGCCGAGCTGGTGTCACACGCTTTGTTTCTATACCGTATGGTACCGGAACGGTTCCGTCCTCTCAGAATTACCCGAACTTCAAGTAATATGCCGATTAAACGCTCACAATAGAAGTTGAAATCTCGCGCTATCTGTCTGACTTTAACCTGCTTTCATATCTTTTATGATTTTGGTACGAATGCCCTGAAAATATTGCCATCATTGTACAAAATTTCGACCCATGAATGAACAACGTATAGATCTGACCTTTATTAATGAGATATTAGATGGTAAACACACTTTCATAGCGCAGTGGAATACACGAAGCGGTCTCTAACACCTGTCAAAGCAATGGAAAATTATAAAGAAGACTTTCAATCATTCTACTGAACCACGGTATTACTGACCTTGGCCGCTGTCGAATACACGCGGTGACGGTGAAGTAAACAAGTGCGGCAGTGACTGACGGAAACGCCTCCCACTGCCAATGCTTTCACGCCAGCTGAGCAGATGATGTCTCACGCTAAGCGGACCGGAGCGCCCTCTCTCCCACGTGCAGTAACACTGTGCTCGACTGATACAAGTGTCGCCGCATCTTCTGCAGCAAATGTAAACAACACCTTGTATTGCCAAAATCCTGATAGCAAGTAGCATGACGGCTGCATCACGTGTCTCGACGTTCTCTGCAGCTCAAAACCTAACTTGTACCGGCTGAAATGTGTCCTCATAGAAGAAAAATATTCTGTCCCGCACGAGCAGGTTATCCAGCTGTTGACACCTCATAAACAGCTTGTTATCGACGAGCCGCGCTCGCATCAACTACGAACGCGGACAGAGGAAGAACAACCCCATGTCGACGGAGCATAAAAGTCGTTAATCTTACAAATCTTTTTTGTTTTGTTTTGAGTCATCGGTCTGACATATTCCAGTTTCTGCTTCCTTTTTATTTTACCCTCTACAGCTCCTTCAGTACCATGGAAGTTATTCATGTTGTCATAACACATGTCCTCTCATACTGTCCCTTTCTCTTGTCAGTGATTCCACGCCGATTCTGCGGGGAACCTCCTCATTCCTCATCAGTCCACCCATCTTTCAACTTTCTTCTGTAGCATCACATCTCAGATGCTTCGGTTTTCTTCTGTTCCAGGTTTCGCGAAGCACACGTTTCACTACCATACGATGCTGTGCTCCGAACATAAATTCTCAGAAATCTCATCTTCAAATTAGGGCCTACGTTTGATACTACTAGATTTCTCTTCGCTAGAAATGCATTTGTTGCCCGTGCTAGACTACTTTATATATCCTCATTTCTCTGTCTATCATGGATTATTTTGCTGCCTAGGCAGCAGGATTCTTTAACTTCGTCTACTTCGTGATCACTAATTCTGATTTTAAATTTCTCGCTATGCTCATTTTTGTAACTTTTCAGTACTTCCGTCTTTATTCGATTTACCCAAATCCGTATCTGTACTCATAAAACTATTTATTCCATTCAACAGACATTGTAACTCTTCTTCACTTTCACTGAGGATAGCAACGTCATCAGCGAATCTCATCATTGACATACTTTCACCCGCAATTTTAAGCCCGAACGTGAATCTTTCTTTTATTTCCGTCATTGCTCCCCCAATGTGTAGTTTGAAGATAGGGACAAAATATAACATTCATATCTTATACTTTGTTTGATCCGAACACTTTATTCTTGGTCTTCCACTCTTATTGCACCCTCTTGCCTCCTGCACATATTGTGTGTTACCTGTCTTTCCCTATGGCTTATCGCTACTTTTTTCAGATTTCCGAACATCTTGCACCATTCCAGGTCCAGAAATCCTATGAATTTTAACTTTTTAAAACCAAAGTTATCGTCACCTGACGTATCCTCAATTTTCTTTTATTTTCCATTCTTCTGTACGTTATTATGGAAACCAACTTAAGCTGATTATGCGATAATTCTCGCACTTACGAGCTCCAGCAGTCTGTGAAACTATGTAAATGATATTTTTCCTTGCGATAGTTGGTATATCGCCACTATCATGCATTCTACGCACCAGCATGAGTAGTAGTTTTCTTGCCACTTTCCTCAATGATTTACAAATTCCAGCGGAATGTTACAGGAGGAAAAAAGGTAAAGGATACGCTTCAGATCAATTCCCATTATTACCCAATACATGGTGTGCATGGATCTTCAGAAGCGACACGTGCATACGTTCTCCAAGGCACCACTTGGAACTTCAGTGTCGCGACACACGGATGACTGAAGATCGATACTAATCCGAGTATACTGGACAAACTTTCTATCACGATAGAGAGTTATAGCTTTCCCTGCAACGAGAACACATCCGCAAAGCTAAAAAATCATGTAACATACACTGAAACGCCAAAGGAAGTGGTATAGGCGTTTGAATTCAAATACAGATATAAACAGGCAAAATAAGGCGCTGCTGACGGCATCGCCCATATAAGACAAGTGTCTGGCGCAGTTCTTAGATCGATTACTCTTGCTACAATGACGGGTTGTTATGATTTAAATGACTTTGTGCGTGGTGTTGTGTTATAGTCGGCGCACGAGCGATGGGACATAGCATCTCCGAAGTAGCGGTGATGTGGGATTTTCCCGTACGACCATTTCACGAGTGTACCGTGAATATCAGAAATCCGCTAAAAGATCAAATCTCCGACATCCCTGCGGCCAGAAAAAGATCCTGCACGACCGACAACGACTGAAGAGAATCGTTCGACGTGACAGAAGTGCAACCATTCCACAAATTGTTGCAGAATTGCTGAGCCATCATCAAGTGTCGACGTGCCAACCATTCAACGAATCTTCATCGATATAGGCTTTTGGAGCCGGAGGCCTAATCGTGTACCCTTGATGGCTGCACCACACAAAGCCTTACGCCTCGCCTGGATCCATCAACACTGACATTGCACTGTTGATGAGTGGAAACATGTTGCATGGTCGAACGAGTCTCGTTTGAAATTGTATCGAGTGGATGGACGTGTACGGATGTGGAAACAACCTCATGAATCAATGGACCGTGCATGTCATCAGGCGACTGTTCAAGCTCGTGGAGGTTCTGTAATGATGTGGAGCGCGTGCAGTTGGAGTGATATGGGACCCCTTGTACATCTAGTTACCATTCTGACAAGTGACACGTACGTAAGCATCCTGTCTGATCACCTGCATCCATTCACGTCCATTGTGGGTTCCGACAGACTTGGGCAATTCCAGCAGGACAACGTGACGCCCTACATGTGTAGAATTGCTACAGAGTGGGCTCAGGAACACTCTTCTGTGTTTAAACACTTTCGCTGGCCATCAAACTAAGCAGACATGAACATTATTGAACATATCTGGGATGCCATATAACGTGCTGTTCAGAAGAGATCTCCAATCCCCCCCCCTCCCCCCCTCTCGCCATCCTCACCGCACTCGGATTTATGGACAGCCCTGCAGGATTCATGGTGTCGATAGTCTCCAGCACTACTTCAGACATTAGTCGAGTCCATGCCACGTTTAGAAGTACAAGCGCTCCGAATACATAATGTATAAAAACAGTTCTGTGGACGTCTTAGTGTACTCAGTGGAGCAGAGGTGCCTGTAGTGTAGCTTCAGCAAGCAGGGTGACGGAAGACCGGTCCAGCCCATCGCGGCCAACGGCAAGCGAGGAGCCGCCTTCGGTTCGCTAGGAGGTTCTGATGGGACGTCAGAGAGACCGTATATTGAAACTCCCTGGCAGATTAAAACTGTGTGTGGGACCGAGACTCGAACTCGGGACCTTGGCGTTTCGCGGGCAAGGAAGGACTGAAGAAAAATCAAAACACATTCATAGGATTTCTCGACCTGAGAAAAGTGTTCGGCAATGTAAAATGGTGCTAGATGTTCCGAAATCTGGAAGAAGTAGCTGTAAGCTATAGGGAAAGACCGGTAATATACAATATGTACAGGAGGCAAGAGGGAGCAATAAGAGTAGAAAACCAAGAATGAGGTGTTCGGATTAAACAGAGAATAAGATATGGATGTTATCTTTTGCCCCATATTCAATCTACACATTGGGGGAGCAACGGCGGAAATATATGAAAGATTCACGTTCGGGCTTGAAATTCCGGGTGAAAGTATGTCAATGATGAGAGTCACTGATGACGTTGCTATCCTCAGTGAAAGTGAGGAAGAGTTACAATATCTGTTGAATGGAATGAATAGTCTTATGAGTACAGAATACTGATTTGGGTAAATCTAAGAAAGACGAAAGAAATGAAAAGTTGCAAAAATGAGAATAGTGAGAAATTTAAAATCAGAATTAGTGATCACGAAGTAGACGAAGCTAAAGAATCCTGCTGCCTAGGCAGCAAAATAATCCATGATAGAGCAATGACGATATATAAAGTAGTCTAGCATGGGCAGTTAAGGCATTTTTAGCCAAGAGAAGTCTAGAAGTATCAAACGTAGGCCCTAATTTGAAGAAGAGATTTCTGAGAATTTATGTTCGGAGCACAGCGTCGTATGGTAGTGAAACGTGTGCTTCGCGGAACCTGGAACAGAAGAAAACCGAAGCGTCTGAGATATGGTGCTACAGAAGAAAGTTGAAAGGTGGGTAGACTGATGAGATGAGGAATGAGGAGGTTCCCCGCAGAATCGGCGTGGAAACACTGACAGGAGAAAGGGACAGCAAGGCAAAGCTCCCGAGTTCGAGTCTCGGTGGGCCAACCACACTGTTTAATTTGCCAGGAAGTTTCATTTCAGCGCACACTCCGCTGCAGAGTGAAAATCTCATTCTGGAAAGACCGTATATTGTTCAGGTTTCTTTGGATAGTGAATGTCTGTTAATTCGTGACTAAACTATAAATATTTCTTTAGTGGACTACCTTTCTCGACTCTTGAGCAACTGCATCGTTTGTGGGACATTCCAAACTGACGTGCTCAGGATTGCCACCCACATCACGGCGGTCACACACTGCCGTCTCTGGTCTGCAAAGGCGTGCGGGAGAGGGCCCGTGTCCAGTTAGGGAGTGCACGGAATCTCACAGGGACTTCGGATGTCTTAATTTGACTCTCCTCTGACACTCTGTAGGACGTAGCATGTTCTTCGCCCTTTCTGAATTATTCCATTTCTCCTCCCACATGATTTACGACTTTTTATTTTAACTCTTACTTATTGCAATTGTACTAGTCAAAAATCTCCAATGGCGAGCCTGCTGTTCTCTTACTGCCGTATATTGGGGACAGACCACCATAATCAGTTGGAGAAGTCCTGTACTCTGGAGTCATAGCGCGCTGTCCAGTTACAATGTCGCCATTGCAGTGGACAGATAGCAGCTACTACTTTTGAGAAAAATTTGTGTAATACCGTTAGTGCCCTTTGTACTCGTACTTCAGCTTGCTTCAGCAAGGGCCATGAAATTCCGTCGTTAACCCGAAACCACTTCAATGTATCTGACCTCCATTTGCTATCGAAATGGTGGATTATTAACGCTAAGTACTAGGTGCCGAGTTAACTTTCTTTCAGTACGATTAGCTAGGTTTCTGCGGTGCTAGTGATAGTTTACTCCTAGACCACCACACTGCTGGGATATTCACTGCAGTGCTGGAGTTCTGCTCTGTCACATACCGAGTCCCACTCCCGACCACCCGGAGGAGGCCGTCCACATGCTCCGTCACATCCAGTAAAGCGTGTTGACATTTCCGCAAAACTGTTTGAATGTAGGAAATCACAAGGGCCAATACTGACCCCTGTGACATCCTCTGTTGTGCCGGTAGATGACAGCCGAACCTGCCGATCTTGACAACAGTCTCTCAGACACACATATAGCTGATCTGGACACCCTACCTCCAGCAGGCGGGAGAATAGCGACATCCATCACAATTTGCAGAAAGCAAAACTAACGTCCACCACGATTTCTACAGCACATTAGTTTTACACGCGGGTTATCTGCAAATGTCAGAACTAGATCAGGCAATGGAACACACTGGAATTAAAAGTTGATTACCACAATGTAATTTTTACCAGTCGTGAAAGAAACTGTACAAAGAAGATGTCAGTATCGTTCAAATCATTGTCTGGAATTAATAGATTTCTTAAAACTTTTGACACTTTCAACAAATACTTGCCTAGCCTCACTTGAGGAAAAAGGTATTAATTCAATCTTTGCTCCCATACTTAAGGGTACGTACGTCGGTGTTGCAGCTTCTTTACAATTTCATCAGAACGGTGAGAAATTCGTAGCTGTGTTATGAGTCGGGCACGGAGAACATAATAGAGCAAGTTTGAAATTAATTTTTGTATTTAGAATAGTTGAAGGTAACTGGCTAAACCGAGAAGAATGGTAAACGGAATAATGAAGTTGCTTTTGGGAGAGTAAATAGAAGTTTGGAAATTAAAATTTCTGTATGTCGAAAAAGGAATCTTCACAATGCAAGTAAACTAGTAGTTTAGACTAGTGTAGAAGAAATGTATATAATGTACAAACGGTTAAAAACTGAGGGTCCTTCAGCGAGTAAGGGAGAGATTACAAGAAAGACCCCCTTGTGCTAAACCCCCAGAAATATCTCAGTTTAGTCAGCAATTCCGTAGAGGATGGTGCAAGAAGATACAGTATAACTGACCGTGTTTTTCCATCCGAGTTTGGAGAGATTGAGAGTCGTCGTGTAGGATTATTTCTACCTGTTTTGCCGAGAAACTCTCTAAATTTAATATGTCCCCGCAGAAGCAGTATCAACGCCGTCGGCTTCTCTGTAAATTGCAATTCTATTTTCTGTGATCCTGAATGAAGAATCGAAAAGCTATGTTATTCAGTGTAATGTTCAAAAGGGATTCCGTTATGATATACTTATTTACTAAACATCATAAACTGATAACATCAACAAAACTGGTAATTGTTTAATTAGAAACTAACAATTTCCTGAGAGCATGGTCTAACGTCAGATCAAGGTCGGAAGGCAGTCTGTCGGCGACTGGAGCCTATAGCGCAAAATCTGTACCTCATGCTTACACTCGTGATATTTCGTAGATGTTCGTCCATTTTCGTTAGCTTAAATGTTAGTCATTTATCTATTAAGATGATCGATTTATGACTTTGGCACGTTTTTGTGAGAAAGCACATTGACTTGCACGCTTCTCCTAAGCGACTTGGAAAAAGAGATTTTTCTTATCAAATACTTATTAAGCAAGATTACTCGTTTCGCGCCAGAACAACTGTGCTCGCCTTACGTTAACTGGTTGCCGAGGTAACGGGCTTTCCCTTGCGCCTCACACGGCCGTCCACTGGCAACGCCATATGGTCCACCGGCTCCTTCCGCCAGCATGGGAACTGAAATCTTATACAACCGACTGTGCATGCGACAAGACCGCTTTATTCACTGAAAGCTGTATGATATCTGCAGACACGATAAAAATTGTAAAACTTGAAAACCAGGAATTAAAATGTTGCTTGAAACTAACGGTTGTCTTACGGATCCCCTTCGGTAATACCTTTTCAGAACTGTGATTTTTCTGTAAACGAAATCGTAATTTAGGAAATACAAGGAACGTGGACTGTCAGCTCTTCGGAGCAGTCTATACTATTTAGATCAGTTTACCTTCTACGAGAGTTGTTTTCCGAATTACTCTCTTCTCATGAAATTCATTTTAGTATTTCGTTATCAGATGTTTTAAGCACAAGATCTGTTTCTTCATGAGGTATTGTTACATTTGCTGCTAGTAAACAGCTTTTCTTAGCTTTCCTATCAATTGTAGCAATAGAAGCTTTGACTTTTACCTTCCATGCTTTCGTAAAATTAAACATCATCACTCTTTCAAATAGAAAATCATTAAACACCAATAACATATCGAACAAAACACTTCAGATACAACATCAATGAGAGCAAACATAAGTTTCAGAATATTTATTATCCGCAAAAAATGTACTCAGAACATCACCTGACACAAGGTCCTCGCGCGGTTCGTTCAACCCCTGCTACTTAATGAATGTAAAGATGAACTGAACACACGTCATTCCGAAGTTCTTAGAACTCCACTATTCGTATTCAACGCGACAGAGTTTTCAGGTCTCCCTTTACCTGTCACGTAATCTCTTAGCATCAGATACAATGTGTGTAGGTGTTATTACTATGGATTCAGGATGTGCTACTTCAGCTGGATTTCACCCATGTACTCTGCTCATATTATGCCGTTCTTCAGATTTCTCGTAGAACATTTTTATCTAGTTCTTAACACTGAATGACTTTTCACCGTTTTTCATTAATCTTGCTCATTTCGAGAATATGTTCTGTTTCCTTGAAAACAAATTCTGTAACCCTCCTTTTACAACTTCGTATATTACTTGTATTTTGTCAATAACATTGTATACTTACCATCATCCTTATCCCATCTGTGAAATTTGAAAATACATCCAGGTACTTCAAAATCAAATTCTCTTCGGTTCCTTTCATCATTTTGTTAATCATGTTAATTTCCTTTATATTAACTCTCATTTCACAGTTTACTAGTTTTCTTTCACTAAAGTTCTATTATTTTCCTATCCTGTTTTAATTTTACCTTTACTGGGTTAGTGTTGAGAACATTCACTGATTAGCGATTCATAGTATCACTTATCACATCTAAGAAACCACCAATATTTGCGTATTTCACTGTCTGCTCCGTACCACTTATATTAATGGTCAATCTGCCCTTTTCAAAACTCACGACGTCAGCTTGGTGTACCAACAGATTCTTTCCCTTAATAAAACTGAGGGATTCACCTGATACCAACATGTGAATAAATCTCACAACTTTTACTCTAGACTTCATTTTCATTTATATTCGTTTGTTTATTCCACTGGCAACAACAACATCAAACCTCTTCACTGGTAACGCTGATACATTTCTTTCTACCTATTATTCGCTCATATGATTCTCCATTTCAATGGCAAATAATTTGCTAGCTATGACAATGATCGCTACTATTTCAGTACTACCAGCTTCAACCCTCACACTAAACTGATAACTTCTTCTTCTTCTTTATCGTCGCCTTGTCCCACGTCACGTAGGGTCGGCGTTGCTCTTCTGGATCCTTCTCCTCCATACTACTCTATCCATTGCCTCTTCCTTCTTCCATCCTTTCTCCCTTTGGTCCCCGGATCTCTTATCCTTCCACCTCATCTTCGGTCTTCCTCTCCTTCTCGCTCCTTCAATCTTCATATCTTCAACTCCGTTTCCTATATACTCTTCCCCTTTTCTCTGTAAGTGTCCATACCACCTTAGTCTGCTCTCTTGTATCTTTTTCCCCCATGGGTCCCACTCTCACAGCTCCTCTAACAAATTCATTTCTAATGCTGTCCTTCCATGTTACCCCACACATCCACCTCAGCATCCTCATTTCGCCACTTCCCTTTCCTGGACTACTGTCTCTGCCCCGTATATCATACCAGGCCTTACCACCGACTTGTACACTTTCCCTTTCAACCCAATGCTCACCTTCTTGTCACACAACACTCCACTCATTTTCCTCCAGTTGTTCCAACCGCAATGTATTCGGTGTTGTATCTCGCTTTCCAGTCCTCAGTCCCTCTGTATATACGACCACAGTTATTTAAATTCGTAGACCAATTTCAGCTCATCATCCTGGATCTTGCAAGACCTCATCTGCACATCCTTCAGTGCTAAATATTCTGACATTGTCCTGCTAATTTTCATCCCTCTTTCTTCTAGTTCCTTCCTCCAATCCTCCAGCTTTACCTCAAGTCTGTCAATGCTCTGCTCACAAAGGTCTACGTCATCCGCAAACATCATATTCTACGGCGCTACCTTCTTCACATCTTTCACCAGCACATCCACAATCAGGTCAAAGAGGTAGGGGCTAAGCGCAGACCCTTGATGAAACCCTACTTTTACTGGAAACTCCTTTGTCTTGCCCACACGACTTCTCACTAGTATGATTGCTCCTCTGTGCATTTCCTTCACTAACCTCACATATTTCTCTGGCACGCACTGCTCTCTCATGCTTCTCCATATTTGGTCCCTTGGGACTCTGTCACATGCTTTCTCCAAATCAATGAAAGCCATATGTAGATCGGCTTGTAGCTCCCCGTGTCTCTCCACTATCCGCCTTAAAGCATGTATTGCATCAGTTGTTCCTCTTCCAGGCATTAACCCAAACTGTTCTTCATACACCACAGTCTCCTTGCGTAATCTTGCTTCTATAACTCTTTCCCAAATTTTCATTGTGTGTGCCATCAGTTTAATACCTCTATAGTTACTGCTGTCCTGCACATCACCTTTCCCCTTAAATATTGGGATCAGTACCCTGGTTCTCCACTCGTCTGGCTTCTCCTCCTGTCGCCAAATCTTCTTCATTAAATCCCAAAGGAGCTCAATTTCATTTCCTCACTAAACTGATAATTCTCTGTTCTTATTTTTTTTCTATATTTTCTCTGACACTATAATAACATCGTCTGTTAGTATGAAATATTGAACTTCCAGTAAGGTCCTCCCTGCAAAATCGTCATTTTGTATACAATTATGAAAATGTAAATTCTCGTCAGTGTCTTCTCTGCCATACCCATTATTTGACTTACTACCACAAATACGTGAGCACCTTTCTTCCCTGCCCATTCCTTTCCTAGTAAAACCATTATCATATTTTCATCTTCATTTATGGGAACCTTGCTTACTTTATTACTATTTTAGTTCCCATTATTCATTGATTTCCACATTACGCCCTTCCAACCGTACCCTTTCATTGCCTTCTTTGGCTAAACAACTACCTGGTATGAGGCTCCAGAATGTTCCAGGTTTCTTTCTATGATTCCTGATATGTCGTACTTTTCTCTTAGTGGCAAATTCACGAAAAGTAACTGTTTTTACGCCGGTCGAAGTGGCCGAGCGGTTCTAGGCGCTACAGTCTGGAACCGCGCGACGGCTACGGTCGCAGGTTCGAATCCTGCCTCGGCCATGATGTGTGTGACGTCCTTAGGTTAGTTAGGTTTAAGTAGTTCTAAGTTCTAGGGGACTGATAACCTTAGAAGTTAAGTCCCATAGTGCTCAGAGCCATTTGAACCAATTTTGAACTGTTTTTGCATAGTGGTCATCTTTGTTAGTATTTCAACTGTTGTAATTTGCTGCGGTAAACTTTCCTTCTAATTTTTCAGCAAAGATATCAGAGCTTCCGGTAGCAAAATCACTTACCCCCTTCTGAATTTTAGCTACATTGTGAAACGTCACTGTAGTATTAGTTTCTAATGACTCTATCCTGTTACACAAAGCTGATCCATTTTCTTCGAGATTTTGCTACACTGAAGATTGACACATCACTTTTTTCAATCTTCTTGCTGAAATTTTCCTCTATAATTTTAAGATTCTATTGTATTTTTTTTACAAGCCTGGCGATTTTCTACTGCTGCTTTCCCTGCCGTGTTTTTTTTTCTTTATATATCCTTATCTACTGGCCTCTGTTCCTTTATTACATTCTTTATTTGCTCGTCTAGAGCTTTAAAATGGTTCTCAGTCCACCTCATGTATTTCTCTAATTTATCGCTGGTTGTTACTTTCCTGAATGACCTTCATTAGCTAACGTTTTGTATCCCAAGCATTTTATTGTTAGTCACTTGCAGTTGCGACCGAACCGCCGAATCTTTCCATCAGTAAATGGGGTATGTTCTCAACTGACTCGGTTGTTTTAACCCCCTCCACTGACGGAATGACCCGCTTCCTATGTATAAAACCAATACGGACTTGTAGCTGTCACGCCTTTGCGCTTACTGCTACGTATTTTAACCGTAAATAGCTCAGTCCTAATGGTAAGAGGTAGTAGTGAATTCACGTTATTAATCTTCGAATACAGCGCAGCTGCCACGAGCTCAGCTCACTTTTACTCCACTCCTACCCTCGCCATTGAACCACATTAAGTATGTGCTACATGGACCTTGCTAAATTCACTTGCGTATACATTTTTGACCGTTACTCGCCAGTATTTACCTAATGATTAGTACACTCCTAACCGGACTATTTCCGAAAGAGCTGTGATGATTGAACGGTTCGATCCACGGCCTACAGTGCCCTACAGTTCACACGGTAACACTGCCTACCTGACCCACTTAACTTGGTAGTGGGCTTATGTATCCAATCACCACTGCTAGCAGCAGTGGATAATCCTATCAGCACGACGAGAGCAGCAGACTTACCGTCGAATCCTCCTGAAAATACTTATAACTACGGTCGCCAGCTCTGAAGGAGCAAATGAATAAATCAATTTTTTGGCTTCTTTTCAAAGTGAAACGGCTTGAGTTGAATTTAAACTTAATTCTGAATATTACTATTTCTGATCATTCTAGGTGATTCTACAAAGCAAATACTCTCTCAATTTCTGTGAGTTGGCTAGGTAATTACTACCAAGACAATTTATGCAACTTAGGTTAACAAAATCCTATCCTTCAACTTATTCAATGATTTTGGATATTACTCTTTGGACAATTGATATAGAATTAGTTAAGTGACTTTACTTGAAAAGTTACTCAGAAAAATTTAAGTAACTATAAATAGGCGACTCATTCTGGTGTGACCAATCCTCTTTTCAACATTCTTATACGCTAAAGTATTCTACAACCAAAAGAATTGTAAATAAAAGAGGCAATGGTGGCCTCAGTCTGATTTCACTATACTACACTCCTGGAAATGGAAAAAAGAACACATTGACACCGGTGTGTCAGACCCACCATACTTGCTCCGGACACTGCGAGAGGGCTGTACAAGCAATGATCACACGCACGGGACAGCGGACACACCAGGAACCGTGGTGTTGGCCGTCGAATGGCGCTAGCTGCGCAGCATTTGTGCACCGCCGCCGTCAGTGTCAGCCAGTTTGCCGTGGCATACGGAGCTGCATCGCAGTCTTTAACACTGGTAGCATGCCGTGACAGCGTGGACGTGAACCGTATGTGCAGTTGACGGACTTTGAGCGAGGGCGTATAGTGGGCATGCGGGAGGCCGGGTGGACGTACCGCCGAATTGCTCAACACGTGGGGCGTGAGGTCTCCACAGTACATCAATGTTGTCGCCAGTGGTCGGCGGAAGGTGCACGTGCCCGTCGACCTGGGACCGGACCGCAGCAACGCACGGATGCACGCCAAGACCGTAGGATCCTACGCAGTGCCGTAGAGGACCGCACCGCCACTTCCCAGCAAATTAGGGACACTGTTGCTCCTGGGGTATCGGCGAGGACCATTCGCAACCGTCTCCATGAAGCTGGGCTACGGTCCCGCACACCGTTAGGCCGTCTTCCGCTCACGCCCCAACATCGTGCAACCCGCCTCCAGTGGTGTCGCGACAGGCGTGAATGGAGGGACGAATGGAGACGTGTCGTCTTCAGCGATGAGAGTCGCTTCTGCCTTGGTGCCAATGATGGTCGTATGCGTGTTTGGCGCCGTGCAGGTGAGCGCTACAATCAGGACTGCATACGACCGAGGCACACAGGGCCAACACCCGGCATCATGGTGTGGGGAGCGATCTCCTACACTGGCCGTACACCACTGGTGATCGTCGAGGGGACACTGAATAGTGCACGGTACATCCAAACCGTCATCGAACCCATCGTTCTACCATTCCTAGACCGGCAAGGGAACTTGCTGTTCCAACAGGACAATGCACGTCCGCATGTATCCCGTGCCACCCAACGTGCTCTAGAAGGTGTAAGTCAACTACCCTGGCCAGCAAAATCCCCGGATCTGTCCCCCATTGAGCATGTTTGGGACTGGATGAAGCGTCGTCTCATGCTGTCTGCACGTCCAGCACGAACGCTGGTCCAACTGAGGCGCCAGGTGGAAATGGCATGGCAAGCTGTTCCACAGGACTACATCCAGCATCTCTACGATCGTCTCCATGGGAGAATAGCAGCCTGCATTGCTGCGAAAGGTGGATATACACTGTACTAGTGCCGACATTGTGCATGCTCTGTTGCCTGTGTCTATGTGCCTGTGGTTCTGTCAGTGTGATCATGTGATGTATCTGACCCCAGGAATGTGTCAATAAAGTTTCCCCTTCCTGGGACAATGAATTCACGGTGTTCTTATTTCAATTTCCAGGAGTGTATGTTTGAGGTTACTACACTTTACAATGAACAACATGCGTCGTAATTTTACTCATTACTATATTCTGTCCTCTGCACTTGCATAAAAGAAAACTGGTATTCTCCTTTTACATGTATACAAAGTTCGACTTAACAATTGCAAGCAGTCTTGCCTTGGGTAGACGTGTCGGTGCTGGTGGTGAGATGCATGTGGCTAACGCAGCTCTTCACGCCTCATGCCCTCAATGGCGGCTGGAACTACGAGCTGTAGCACTCATATAAGCTACTGCACGTCCGCCATAAAATGTGGGCGCAGGAACTCTTACAATCAGCCCCAGTGGCACAGAGACGGCTTCGACAACCATTCGTCGCGTTCTACTCCACAAACGGCGACGATATTCGCCTCTTCGCTGTTGCACAATCACTTTTGCGTGAGCACAGTTACGCACGTCCGGTCACGTCAACACTCCCCAGGCTATTCCATTGTTCAGTCCCTGTGTCTCCAGCTACCTCTAGCTACGCTCGTATCACCAAGAGTGGAGGCGTTCCCCTACCACCTTTTCACCGAAATCATTTAGTATTTAAGAATATTTATATTTATTACCCCGGAGTTCATACCAGTCACGATAATTTACTACTAGCGCTTTATAACATTAAATCATACAGTAATAACTTATAATTACCAAGAAAAAGAATGCATTTGACTCCGAGAGCTTAGTGCATTGTCTGACAGGTAGCGCTAATTCCCAGTTTCGCCAATAGATGGCATCAGGGTGCAGTCCCTGGCAGTCTCACACCAGCGCGGCCGTTTGCGACGCGCGGGCTCCAAATTACTATCAGCCCACCATCATTTCAGTTCCGTTACACAGTTGTTGGTTCGATTCATCTATCTGTTGTTTAGCATCCCTATTAGTTACTTGTATTTTAATTTTAGTCACTTCCAATACACTCTTACATACTTCATTCTGTCCCTTTATTTTTGTTAGCTTTGCTTCCTGTGGTTGTGAACTCACTAACACTTGACTCAGCAATGTTTTCTTTTTCCTTTAAACTATATAATGCTATTTCATGCATCTCGTTTTCTACAGCGTCACTCATTCTAATTACTGGTCCTCAACTAGATTTTGGACAAGGAAACACATCACCATTCTCTGACAAATCTAGGCTTTCTCGCACCAGATTTGGTACTATACTTGGGTCACTCATCTAAGTTTTTTGGCTTACTCTAGCGCCTCTAAGTAACATTAATGAATGTGACTGAATTGAAACTTACTTTTTCTGGGTTCCGGTACTCTGCTGGACGACGTAACGCTCGTGTGTCTCGCCGTTCGTCGAACTCCGGACCTCAGCGTGCCTGTCCCTGGGGCACCTCTTCACTGAAGCTGCGCTGTGTTGAGATGCTTCCCGCACGACGGCGTCACGTCGCGGTGTTTCCTTAGGTTTCACGGTGGGCTGTGCCACACTGCACATCGCTATCGTCTCTCTTCTGCGCCACGACGTCTTATCGGTGATCGTTCTTTAAGGTTCATAATCCTTGAGCGCGACCTGTATTTGTCGCTACACGAACGCTTTACAATAGGCCACACGCTTTCCACCTGCACCATCCGCATGGATTTAATGTTGCCTCTCCCCCCCTCCCCCACAGTTCACAAATTTCGGTCAATTTATACAGTTATTGTTCGCTTCTTGCTTCCTTTTACGTTCCACTTCCGGCAAACTGCACTTTCTGTTCCTCACACCTTTGTAATAAATACATTCCTGGAAATTGAAATAAGAACACCGTGAATTCATTGTCCCAGGAAGGGGAAACTTTATTGACACATTCTTGGGGTCAGATACATCACATGATCACACTGACAGAACCACAGGCACATAGACACAGGCAACAGAGCATGCACAATGTCGGCACTAGTACAGTGTATATCCACCTTTCGCAGCAATGCAGGCTGCTATTCTCCCATGGAGACGATCGTAGAGATGCTGGATGTAGTCCTGTGGAACGGCTTGCCATGCCATTTCCACCTGGCGCCTCAGTTGGACCAGCGTTCGTGCTGGACGTGCAGACCGCCTGAGACGACGCTTCATCCAGTCCCAAACATGCTCAATGGGGGACAGATCCGGGGATTTTGCTGGCCAGGGTAGTTGACTTACACCTTCTAGAGCACGTTGGGTGGCACGGGATACATGCGGACGTGCATTGTCCTGTTGGAACAGCAAGTTCCCTTGCCGGTCTAGGAATGGTAGAACGATGGGTTCGATGACGGTTTGGATGTACCGTGCACTATTCAGTGTCCCCTCGACGATCACCAGTGGTGTACGGCCAGTGTAGGAGATCGCTCCCCACACCATGATGCCGGGTGTTGGCCCTGTGTGCCTCGGTCGTATGCAGTCCTGATTGTGGCGCTCACCTGCACGGCGCCAAATACGCATACGACCATCATTGGCACCAAGGCAGAAGCGACTCTCATCGCTGAAGACGACACGTCTCCATTCGTCCCTCCATTCACGCCTGTCGCGACACCACTGGAGGCGGGCTGCACGATGTTGGGGCGTGAGCGGAAGACGGCCTAACGGTGTGCGGGACCGTAGCCCAGCTTCATGGAGACGGTTGCGAATGGTCCTCGCCGATACCCCAGGAGCAACAGTGTCCCTAATTTGCTGGGAAGTGGCGGTGCGGTCCCCTACGGCACTGCGTAGGATCCTACGGTCTTGGCGTGCATCCGTGCGTTGCTGCGGTCCGGTCCCAGGTCGACGGGCACGTGCACCTTCCGCCGACCACTGGCGACAACATCGATGTACTGTGGAGACCTCACGCCCCACGTGTTGAGCAATTCGGCGGTACGTCCACCCGGCCTCCCGCATGCCCACTATACGCCCTCGCTCAAAGTCCGTCAACTGCACATACGGTTCACGTCCACGCTGTCGCGGCATGCTACCAGTGTTAAAGACTGCGATGGAGCTCCGTATGCCACGGCAAACTGGCTGACACTGACGGCGGCGGTGCACAAATGCTGCGCAGCTAGCGCCATTCGACGGCCAACACCGCGGTTCCTGGTGTGTCCGCTGTGCCGTGCGTGTGATCATTGCTTGTACAGCCCTCTCGCAGTGTCCGGAGCAAGTATGGTGGGTCTGACACACCGGTGTCAATGTGTTCTTTTTTCCATTTCCAGGAGTGTAGTTTCTTCTTTCGCAAGTTACCCATCCGCGAAGGTTCTTAATACACCATCTGCAAATATCCATATGCGACCAGTTCAACCCACGCAAGGAATGCGTCGTGCAAGAACACCCCACTTGTACTTAACCACCATAAACGACTCAGTTTATCTACTGGATCCGCAGAGGATGGTATAAGAGGCGTAAAGTACGACTGTCTGTGCTTCTCCATCTGAGGTTCGCAGAGATTAAGAAATCCGTCCTTGGACTGTCATGGTGAGTCCTCATGTAGGATTCCTTCCACCTGTTTGGCTCAGATGTTCTCGAAGTTTATATCCCTCTGTGGCACCTCTTTACGAACCGCTTACTATTTTAAGGAAGATTCCCATTTTTCAAAGTAACTCTACGTATATAATAGAAACAACTGTGTTCTACAATGTTATGACCTACACAAAGCGTTATTTTTGTCTAAGAGGCAGGATAAAGATAGGAGCTTGCGTTACTGTTTTGTTTCATGTTTCAGTATACAGGGTGAGTCACTAACTGTTGCCACATAAAATAACTCCTAAAGTATGTTAGGAGCTCAAAAGTTTGTGGGACAAAAGTTGCATGAGACAACGGGGGCCATAATATGACTTCTTTTTTTTTTTTGTTTGCTAGGTGAGATCGCGTCAGAGATATGAAGGCCAACTTTGTTTTTTTAAATGGGGTGCTATAGTTTGGTACTTATTTTCTGAAAGCGGCAATCAAGACGAATCCAATGATGTGTAACAGTAAGGTTTTTGAAGGTGAACGAAGGTCAAAAAGGTGGCATGAACGTCCATTTAAAATTGGTGTTAGGAGTGACGACCATTGGTATCATTGCAGTGTTGCAATCTTCTTATAATCGATTGAGTGGTATTCCTTATGAGTTCGGCACTTATCGAAGCAGATGCTCTGACAATTGTGTCTCGTATATCGTGCAGATAGTAAATATTCGTCGAATATGGCGTATCTGTCTAAGGTGCCATTGACATGTAACATGTAAGGTTCTGCCATTTGATTGTTTCGCAATAGAATTTTAATAGGACCGGTAAAAAAAGTTACTAACGAGGAAACGGAAATTGGTACTCTTGCTACTGTGGTTCGAGATCCTTGTGTTAATTCGCACCAAATTTCAAGGGAATCTGGCATGAATTTTGCGAGGAGGAGAGTTTACGGTGGCATTTCGGGTCGTGAGTTGGGCCCTGGCAGTCAGTTGCAATTTTGCAAAGTTAGTTGTGGGCCTTCAGCCCCGGCCAGCCAGTCGCCGGCTTGCAGCAGCAGTGAGCTCTGCGTGGACACCGCCCGACCGACCGTTGCCGCCACGCATCACTGATGCCGGACCTGACCTTTGGTGGGTTGTCGGTCGGTCGGTTGCTACGAGGACATCTCCGTGCGGCGTGGTCGACTGGGCCGCTGGCGGTCTCTGCGCAGTGCCGGAGTCTGCCACCCAGGACGTGAAGGTCGAGTAGTTTTGAGCATTACAGTGTTGGTTCCGGCGTCGGTGTTATGGAGGTTTTCCTGTGAGCAACAACGAGTGAAGTTATCGAGATAGCCGCCGTCAGGTGGAATTGATTAAATTAATTTATCCATAGTCAAGTGCACCAGCGGAATTTTCTGCCTTGTGGCCGTTAGTGTTCTGGTGCGCTAACGTAGTTTTTAGGCAGTGTTTTTTCTTCACCTGTTGCTGCTCAACATGGTGTGTAATTTTCGTAGCTCAGTTCACATTTGCGTTTGTTTGGGGATAGTGGTACTTGTAATTTTTTGGGGGGCCTTGAATTCTCGTGTACTCTGTCGTGGCGAGCAAGGGGTTGGTCAGTCAGTCCGTGACTGTCCCTTGGTTGGATTCTCACGAATTAAGTGTACCTGGACTCACCACCTGTCTCACCTAAGTGAACGAGGGCGGACCGATCCACTGGAGACTCCCGACTGCCGTTCTCTTAATTATCCTTTTGGCAGTCTTAATGTGGTTGTAATTTAACTTTATTTTATATTTTCAATTTGACAAGGTTAGTTGTGGGCCTTCAGTCCTGAAAACGTGTTCTCAGAGTTTCCTTCAAGTCCAAACATTATCGCCTTCGGCTCTTTAAAAGTTATTGTAATTTCCTCTGAAGGATTTTACAAGTTACTGTGGGCCTTCCGCCGTTGGTGTTGCAAAAACGAAATTTTTAAACTTAATGTATTGTTTTACCGATTGTTGCAATATATATTTCCTTAATTTTCAGAATTTAACTTTGCGGCCTTCAGCCATGTTATTGCGTTTGTTTCTCTCTTTCTGTGCACCTTGTGGGCCATCGTCCCTGTTAGCATCTTAAAACGTTGTGGCCTCCTGCCTTCAGTAATCATCATAGTATATTTGGAATTTTTAAGATTTAATACGGCTCATTCAGCCGCTCCGCATGCTGATCTCATATACGTATACGATTTATCTTATTCGTAAATTTAACTGTGTGTCATGTCTTTTCAAAATTTAACTTATTCTAAAGCGTCTGCCCCCTGCGGGTTCGGGGGTAAGAATAGGCCCGCGGTATTCCTACCTGTCGTAAGAGGCGACGAAAAGGAGTCTCAAACGTTTCGGCCTTCTGTGATGGTCCCCTCTTGGGTTTGACCTCCTTTTTTCTTCCAAATTTCCGTCGTCAGTGCGTGCCATTTGGGGAAGGACACCTTACGTGGTGTTTTTGTATTGGTCCATCATGCTCCACCATCTTGCATGTTACCTATTGTCGTGGGGGGGGGACTACGCCCAACATCTTCTGGGTGGTCTCCTCCTCGCCTTGTGCGCACTCTTCTTCTTAGCGCCTACGACAACTGTGGACCCTTTAAACACCTAAAATCCAGCACGGTAGCCAGTCCGTTGTGGTGGGGTCGTCATGTACCCTCTTGGTGGTAGCCCCCTGACCACGCAGGGATCGCACTACAGATGCCTGAGCTGTTTCCTCCCCATGCAAGCCAAGGAGTACGTGCCCATCTTGTCTGGGGCACGGGGACTCCGGGCAACGGGATATCGGCCAGGTACCCGTTGCTTTGGCTGGGTGGCGCCCTTGGGGAGAGCCCTCGTTCGGAGTAGGTGGCATCTGGGCGGATGTGGCGCAATGAAGCGCAATAAATCACATCAAGCTGGTGGTCGCACGGCCACCAGCGTCTCTAAGCGAGGTAGAGTCGACTTCGATGCTGCGCAGTATGACCCTCAGACGTTCCCCTCGTTGGCTGCGCCATGGGAGGGACGCCGATCTAGTGCCAAGCGGGAGCCTTACGTACCGCAATACCTTGTCTGCAGCAGGACTGATGGTGACTCCTTTCTTCCGACGAAGCCTATGTTTTTTGTGGAACACCTGGAGGATAAGTTTGGGGAAGTGGCGGGGTTGTCAAAAATGAGGAATGGGTCCATCCTCCTCAAGACGTCCTCCCCAGCCCAGTCACGAGCGTTGCTCTTGTGTGATAAGCTGGGTGACGTCCCTGTTACCGTCACTCCCCACAGTAGCTTAAATATGGTCCAGGGGATTATTTACCATCGTGACCTCTTGTTGCAATCCGATGACGAGCTGAGAGCCGACTTGGAACGACGTGGTGTGCATTTTGTCCGTCGTGTCCGTCGAGGACCCAAGACAAACAGGGTGGCCACCGGTGCCTTTATCTTGGCCTTTGAGGGTGATGTCTTGCCCGAGAAGGTCAAGGTGATGGTTTACCGTTGCGACGTCAAGCCATACGTGCCTCCCCCGATGCGGTGCTTCCAGTGCTGGAAGTTTGGGCATATGTCCTCCCGTTGCCCATCCAGCGCTACATGTCGAGATTGCGGACGCCCCTCTCATCCTGATTCTCCATGTGCACCTCCGCCTGTATGTGTTAACTGTGGGGAGCACCACTCTCCATGCTCGCCGGATTGCCCCGTTCTTCATAAGGAGCGGAAGATCATGGAATTTAAGACCCTGGACCGGCTTACTTATCGAGAGGCTAAACAGAAATATGAAAGGTTGTACCCTGCTTCCCTTCGAACATCTTATGCTGCAGCCACGTTATCGTCGCCCGCACGGGCGACGGTTGTCGCTTCATCTGTGCCGCCTTCAGTGGGCCCTTGGGGCCATGTCTCTCTGTCTGCCCCCCTCGTGCCTGGGGGCAAGCCTTCCTCTCTTGCCCCCTTAGCAGTTGGGGGCAAACCCTCTTCTGTCGCTCCCCCCAAGCTTACTTCGGGAGTGACATCTGCTCCACAACCGGGAGGCTCGATTCCTCCCCCTCCTTCTCCGGCGGCGTTGCCTCCGCCGGTTCCTCTCTCGCGGAAGGGGTCCCTCGGGGCTCTCCCTTCCTCCGTTTCTTCTCCTTCCCAGCCAGATGTCAGCCAGTGGCTGAAGGTTCCGCCACCTGCTGGTCGTAGGGCTTCTGCGTCGTCGTCAGCCTCCGACGCTCCTTCAGAGAAGCTCTCCCAGCCCTCTCACCCTAAGGGCAGACGCGAGAAGAAGGAACGGAATGTGTCCAAGAAGAAGGACGTTCCGGCGGTTTCAGCACCGCCTGCTGTACATAGTCCTGGCTCCGGGGATGAGGTGGAGATCCTCGCCTCTGCCGCGGATCTCGCCCTCACGGAACCCTTGGGGGCCTCTCCTATGGACTCAGCTGACTCTCCCCCAGTGGCGGCGGTTGGCTCTGAAGCGCTGTCTGCCTCTTAGTCGCATTCACGCCCTCCCAGTCCCTTCCTGCTTCCATTCTCCAATGGAACTGCGGCGGTTATTTCCGCCACCTGCCAGAGCTCTGGATGCTTCTGAGTGATTCCCCTGTTCTCTGCATTGCTCTGCAGGAAACTTGGTTTCCTGCACTGCGGACCCCCGCCCTTCGCGGTTATCGGGGATACTATAAGAACCGTGCTGCCTGTCAACGAGCGTCAGGTGGGGTTTGCCTCTTTGTTCACCACTCTGTCTGTAGCTCGCCAGTACACCTTCAGACGCCTTTAGAGGCAGTTGCTGCCAGGGTTGAGCTCTCGCCGGCTATTACTGTATGCTCTGTTTACATTCCTCCGGATGGGGAGCTCCCCCGCCATGTCTTGGCTGCGCTGCTGGCTCAACTCCCGCCACCATTGCTGCTTCTGGGCGATTTCAATGCCCACAATCCTCTATGGGGTGGGACTGTCTCCGATGATCGCGGTCGGGCCATGGAGCATGTGTTGGCTCAGCTCGACCTTAGCCTCTTGAACACCGGTGCTCCCACACATTTCAGTGTGGCCCATGGCTCGTTCTCGGCCATCGATCTCTCTATTTGCAGCCCTGGACTTGTCCCATCCCTCCACTGGAGGGTGCATCCTGACCTGTGTGGCAGTGACCATTTTCCCATCTATTTGTCACTGCCACAGTGTCATTCTTCTGGGCGCTTGCCCCGCTGGGCTCTCCACAGGGCTGACTGGCCAGCTTTTACTTCCGCTGTAACCATTGCGTCTCCCCCACAGGGTGACATTGACGAGGTGGTCCGTGTTTTCACCACGTCCATCATTTCGGCGGCCGAGGCTGCCATCCCCCGTTCCTCTGGCCTCCCTCGGCGGAAGGCTGTCCCCTGGTGGTCGCCGGAGATTGCTGAGGCTATTCGCGACCGTAG
This sequence comes from Schistocerca piceifrons, assembly GCF_021461385.2. NCBI lineage: Eukaryota > Metazoa > Arthropoda > Insecta > Orthoptera > Acrididae > Schistocerca > Schistocerca piceifrons. The sequence continues at coordinate 1,096,357,716 of NC_060139.1, read as the reverse complement.
GCGGGCTCTCCAGCGTCATAGGCGGCACCCGTCTCTGGAGACCCTCATCGCCTTTAAGAGGCTCCGTGCCTTCGCCCGTCGTCTTATTGCACGGCGTAAGCAGGAGTGCTGGGAGAGGTACGTCTCCTCCCTGGGCTCCCGTGTCTCGTCCTCGCACGTGTGGTCCCGGATCCGGCGGATTTATGGCTCCCAGACCCCTATGGGTGTCCCTGGGCTCTCCTTGGACGGCGCTGTCTGCACGGACGCTGCCGCCATTGCTGAACGGCTAGCCGCGCACTTTGCTCAGAGCTCTGCGACTGCCTCCTATCCCCCCGCCTTTCGCTCTCTAAAGGAGCGAGCCGAGCGGACGCCGTTCTCATTCCACACGCGTCGTTCTGAAACATACAATGCTCCTTTCAGCGAGAGGGAATTCCTCGCCGCCCTCGCCGATTGCCCTGATACAGCACCAGGCCCAGACAGCATCCACGCGCAGATGCTGAAGCATCTCTCCAGGGACTGCCAGAGACACATTCTCGCGATATTTAATCGCATTTGGAGCGAAGGCGTGTTCCCGTCGCAATGGCGGGAGGGCGTTATTGTCCCCATCTTGAAACCCGGTGCGGACCCACTGGCGGTGGACAGCTATCGTCCCATTACCCTCACCAACGTTTTGTGCAAATTGCTCGAACGTATGGTGGGGCGGCGTTTGTGTTGGGTCCTTGAGTCGCGCGGTCTCCTCGCTCCATCCCAGGGAGGCTTCCGTCGGGGCCGGTCTGCAGTGGACAATTTGGTGCGGCTCGAATCTGCTGTCCGTACGGCTTTTGCCCGACGTCAGCATCTTGTTGCTGTATTTTTCGATCTGCGGAAGGCGTATGACACCACATGGCGGCATCACATCCTCGCCACGTTGCATGGGTGGGGTCTTCGTGGTCGGCTCCCGGCTTTTCTTCAAAACTTTTTATTGCGCCGCTCTTTCCGGGTGCAAGTCGGTGCCACCTCTAGTTCCTCTTATATACAGGAAAATGGGGTCCCGCAGGGCTCGGTGTTGAGCGTCTCCTTATTTTTAGTGGCCATTAATGGTCTGGCAGCAGCAGTGGGGTCGTCGGTGTCTCCTTCTTTGTATGCCGACGACTTCTGCATCTCATTTAGCTCCACGACTACGGGAGTCACCGAACGCAGGCTGCAAGTCGCCGTTCGCAAGGCAGCATCATGGGCACTGACTCATGGCTTTCAGTTCTCTGCTGCCAAGACTCGAGTAATGCACTTCTGCAGGCGTCGGACGGTCCACCCTCATCCTGCACTTTACCTCGACGGCCACCTGCTTGAAGTGGTGGACACTTGCCGCTTCTTGGGACTCGTGTTTGATGCCCGGCTCACATGGGTTCCTCATGTTACTCAGCTGAAGCAAAAATGCTGGCGGCACCTCAACGCCCTCCGCTGCCTTAGCCACACGTCTTGGGGTGCAGATCGCTGCACGCTGCTGCGGTTGTACAGAGCCCTTGTGCAGTCCCGGCTTGATTATGGGAGCCTGGCCTATGGGTCTGCGTCCCCCTCAGTGTTAAAGTTGTTAGACCCCATACACCACTGTGGGGTTAGGCTTGCCACTGGCGCTTTTCGCACCAGCCCCGTGGATAGTCTACTGGTGGAGGCCGGGGTTCCCCCACTGCGGATTCGCCGCCATCGTCTGCTTGTCGACTATGCTGTCCACGTTCATTGCTCGCCAGATCATCCCAATCGTCGCCTGCTTTTCCCTGCTATGGTCCTCCATCTGCCCGAACGGCGCCCTAGGTCTGGGCTTTCCATAGCTGTCCGTGTCCAGTCCCTGCTGTCAGAACTGGGGTCATTCCCTCTTCTGCCTCCCTTCCGGGTCCGTACACCTACGCCTCCCTGGTGTTTGTCCCGGCCGTCCGTCCGTCTGGACTTGGCACAGGGACCCAAGGACTCGGTTCCGCCTGTGGCCCTCCGTCGCCGTTTTCTTGCTCTCCTCGCCTCATTTTCGGACTGTGAGACTGTCTACACTGATGGTTCCCTGGTTGATGGTTACACTGCCTACTCTTTTGCTCATGCTGCTCATGTTGAGCAGCGCTCCTTGCCGGCTGGCTGCAGTATTTTTACTGCAGAGCTGGTGGCCATCTTGCGCGCTCTTGAGCATATGCTTTCCTGCTCAGGTGCGTCCATCGTCATCTGCAGTGACTCCCTGAGCAGCCTCCAGGCCATCGACCGCTGCTATCCCTCTTCTCCTCTGGTGTCCTCTATTCGGGAGTCTGTTTCCACCATTACCCACTCTGGTCGTTTGGTGGTTTTTGTTTGGACGCCGGGTCACGTTGGCATCCCAGGGAACGAACGTGTTGACAGGCTGGCCAAAGGGGCGATAGACGCCCCAGCTTTGGAGATCGGCCTTACGGCTCGCGACCAGCAGCTGGTGTTGCGCCGTAAGCTGAGTGGGATGTGGGCTGCTGAGTGGCGTGGCATGACAGCCCCAAATAAACTGCGGGCTGTCAAGGAGACGACCGATGTGTGGCGTTCCTCCTTGCGGGCTTCTCGCAGGGACTCGGTAGTCCTGTGTCGGCTGCGCATCGGCCATACCTACCTGACGCACGGCCATCTGTTGCGTCAGGAGGATCCCCCCTTGTGTCGGTGTGGGTCCCGGCTGACGGTCGGCCACATTTTGCTGGAGTGTCCTCGACTGCGCACACTCCGGCAATCTTTTAATCTCCCGGGCACTTTGGCTTTGGTTTTATCTGACGATGCCTCCATGGCTGATGACGTTTTAAATTTTATCCGTGGTAGTCCGTTTTATGGTTCGATTTAGGGAGGTCCTGCGCCTTTCCCTTTCTGTGTCTTTTGTCCTTGTGTCTGTTGCTGTTCTGGTGTGCCGTGAGATGGTTGGCTCTTTCCCATTTTTGTTCTCGTGGTCAGTCAACTAGTCTCCGGCCATCTTCCTTTCTTCTGTTTCTTTCTCTCTGGTGTTCCTCTGTCCTGTTCTTGTCTTTAGTGTTTGTTGCTGCATTTGTGTTCTTTTAGCGCCTGGGGGGACGTCTCCTCCCCCTTTGGTTTTTATCTGCTCCTTAGCTTTTCGGCTCGCCTGATTTTGGAATGGGGGACTGATGACCTTCGCTGTTTAGTCCCCCTTAAACATACCAACAACCACCACCACCACCTCTGTATGTATGTGAAGCGACATTGACATCGAACAATGGCTTCTGGGTGATTCACTATTTTGTCAGGATTTGTGTGTTGTTTTTTCAATGGTCTTTTACATGGTCACGATTGGCCAAATTTCAAAAGCAAATCTCTTTTTTGTCAATACAGATATACAGATCGGTGTATCTAAAAGTCCTAAGGAAGTCATAAAATCTTGAAAGCACGTGATTTATCATGAGTCTCATTTACGAACGAGCAGTTCTTCATGGTGCCATCAGTCCCCATAGCGCAATATTTCATAAAACATGGGGCGTTTTATTTTCTATCCAGATTTCAGTAGAACAAATCAGAAATTTTTTTCTCATGTGTTACGAGAAGTCACCCAAGATCATATTAGCGGCAAATGACAGGTGTAACAACTTCTCTAACCCACACTTCAAGGACAAGTGGCGTATGAAGTTTGCTGTAGACAGTTTTAAACATGACTGTCTCTCAGCTACCGTATATTTGCATTAGAATATATGTCTATCCACTATACAGTGAGATTGTTACTGGCCCTACTCAGTTCATTCCAGAAAATGAATTTTAATGAAGGAACCCCTTCAACCACAGCCTATTTCAAGTAGCTCTAGGTATCCACTTCATTCTGTACAACGTTGCGTGCTTACAATTCTGATTCAGACGTATGTGGAAGTTGTTCGATTTATTTGGGTTACCCAATTGCACTGATAATGCATTGTGGGAATCAGTTGTTGATGTACATACTCTCAGACACACGCAAGAGACTAACAGTGTACGATTTGTTTGATGTTGAGTGCCAGTTCTCCTTCTTAATTTGTCTTTACAAATCTTTTGGTTTACTTGTTTACCGCAAACATCCGATCCTTCCCATAGGTTGCACTAGCTTTTTTTATCAAATTTAGGAGCTATGAAAGTCAAATACTGTTATTACTAAGCCAAGGTAAGTGAAACAGAACTCTTCCTGTTCTCGCTGTATCCAAAGGAGAAAGAATATCCTATGAAAGAAGCATTAGGAGTGATTTATGGAACCTACCCGTGAAGTGACAGCTAACTTCACGAAGTACATACATTTTCTCATAAAGGAAGATAACTGGGGCGATGTATCTTGGGGGCAGTTTTCGCACAGGCGAGGTGCGTGCCGGACGAGGAACGAGAAGGAAGCAGGGAGCACGAAGCGGGGTATATTTATCACTGCGGCCGCCATTTAGGCTGAGTTATGGCGGCGCAGCCAGCTGTTAGTTGGCAAAAAGGCGCAGGCGAAGGAGTGGGAAAAAGGGGTAGGGGAGGCAAGCGACGCCACACCACACGCCGGCCACTTTGTCTGAACACTGGAAGGGTGCGGAGCTATAAACGTTACGGAGACTGCGACAACTAGCGCCAAGGACTTGCAGCGTCAACGCAGTTAACAATTGTTAATCAGATTCATTGATTATCACTTCAATTTAATGTTTGTAGCAACAAAATGTAGTTCCTCCTTTGGCATTAGACACCTGTGTGAATCTTAGCATCTGTAAAAAGTTTTCTGCATTCTGCACTCTCCACTACGATCCTTCCCCATTCTCTAACAGTTTTACATCTTTGATCTTCTGTGGCTTCCAACATTTCACTATTCCCTTCTGTAATCCCCTTATCCTAATAATAAGTGCTACGTCCTTGATGTACACACATATCTGAGTACATTTGATGTGAATACAACTTGTGATTTGGGATTTATGAAAAGTTACTTCTGGAGCCATGCTGAAAAACATTGTAGAAATTGTTTCCCTTATCTCACTCCATCACTGACGCAAAACACAGGACTAGCAGCAACATGTTGTTCCTGACGCTTATAAAGTCACCACTGAAAATGGGCTACGGTTCTATCCATTTCTTAGACGTTTAGTGAACTGATTTTGGTTTATTCAACACTGTACTGTTTATTCATAACTAAATTTCCAGGTTCACTTTCATGTCCTAGTTTTCTATGGTCCTTCAGTTCTCGTTCGTTTTTATCTAGTGTACCCATTTTCTGAATTTTACTCATTTAGTCACATGCATTTAAATCGCAGCATAGAGAATCTTCTGAATTTAGTGCTCAATTCTTTAGAGAATTTCTATCTATTATTTATGATTCTTCAGTAGTGCTTGGTTCCAGGTCTTTTTTTTCTCATGGTCCAGTCTATTGACATATTTTCCCAAAAGAACTTTGTTACCATTCTTGTACTTACTTTATAAAAGAGTCTGGTAAAGTTCAGTCCTTCCTTTCATTCCAATATTTTCTGGTTAACTCACTAAATTTCCCAATTAAATTGCATGGTGACATCACTTATCTGTATTGTTCACGTATTATTTCTTGCAGTTCTTAGTTTCAGCGTATGCAATTGGATGTTCAAAATTTTCACTCATTTAAATAATCTATACAATCATCTGTAGCGTAACTCTAATTTAGTAATTTTAGAAATACTGTAGGCGCTAGACATACTGAAATCCAGAAACTGCCGTCGTTCTTTCTATTTTTGATATTTCTGATACATCTCCCTACATAATTTCGTCAAGATATATTAAACTATTTACATATTTAATGTGTATTGCGGTGTATTTTTAAACATAATATGAATTATGTTGACTTTCATCCCAAATCTTACGTTGATTTTACCTAAACACTTATTTGTGTCTCTGATTATGTAATTTGCATATATTTCAATTTTTCCTTATTTTTCACTTTTTTATTTAGTTACTGATAGCTTATTTCTTCTTCTTTTTTTACTTGTGCTTTTATCCCACAGTTCGCAGGGTCGGCATGGTTAGGAACAGATCTGGTAAGGTTAATGTGAACGGGTGTCTGGAGGCCCTTCCTGCCGCCACCCCTTACCCCTCCCGGAATGGAATTAGTGTACTCCTACTGTCTATGTAGACTATAATCCATGGGGTAGTGCGAATGTGCTAAGATGTCTGCGAATCACGTAACTGAGGCAGGATGTGGGGACAAGCCCAAATTTCAACTATGGGGTGTGGAAAACCGCCTAAAAGCCACATCCAGGATGGCCAGCACATCGACCTTCGTCGTTAATCCGCCAGGCGGATTCGATCCGGGGCCGGGGCATCTACCCGAGTCCAGGAAGCAGCGCATTAGTGCTCTCAGCTAACCTGGCAGGATTACTGGTAGCTTCTTTATTTATGTAAAATGCAGAGTAATATGATTTGAACATTGTTTTCTTGTTTGTGCTCACTTTTTACAATTGCTATTCTTCTGGAGCTATTGGTGACATTTTTAATTACTTGTTTAAGCAGTCTTTATGTACCTGTGTGCAAGAATTAGTTTTGAAAAATCAAAAACCACTTTATCTGATAATCTTTTCCGGTACGCTCTCGATGTGAACAACGGAAAACAATTTCTACATAATTAATATTCTCTGTTAAGCAAGTATTCAAAGTGATGACTGACGGCCTGAAAAGAAGTATTGCAAAAGCGCATTGACTGCCGATAAACCATCAGGTTTTCGGAAGAACATCACCCACACAATTACGAAGATTTCAAAAGCCGACAAGTGCGAGAATTATCACATAACCAGCTTAACAACTGATACATTTAAGTTGTTGACAAGGAGAGTATATGGAAGAAAGGAAAAGAAAATTGAAGATTTGTTACATGACAATCAGTTTGTGTTTAGGAAAAGTAAATCAGAGTGGCTGTTCTGACGTTGTGGTCGACACTGGAAGCAAGACTTAAGAAAAATTAAGACACATTCGTATTATTTGTCCACCTGGAGAAAGCATTCGATAATTTAAAATAGTGCAAGGCGTTGGAAGTTCTGAGGAAAATAAGGGTAAGTTACAGTCAACGACGGGTATTACACGTTATGCAAAATAACCAAGAGGGGGTAGTAAGATGGCAGAAGGAAGAACGAAGTGCTCGAATTAAAAATGGCGTAAGACAGGGATGTAGTCATTCACCGCTACTGTTCGGTATGTATATCGAAGAAGAAACGACGGAAATAAGACAAAGGTGTAAGATTGGGATTAACCTTCAAGGTGAAAGAATATCGATGGTAAGAATCGCTAATGAGATTGCTGTCCACGGTAAAGTGAAGGAGAATTACAGGGTTTGTTGGACGGAATGAGCAGTCTAACGAGTGCAGAACATGGAATGAGAGTAAATCGAAGAAAGACGAAAATAATGAGAAGTAGCAGAAATGAGAACAGCGAGAAACTTAACATCTTAACTGGTGATCACGAAGTAGATGATGTCTGTAGCTCGTGGTCTCGCGTTCGCGATCTAGCTCCAGAGTACAGGGTCCCGGGTCTCATTCCCGGAGGGAGATGACTGGGTGTTTGTGTTGTCCTCATCGTTTCATCATCACTCATGAAATTGGGGAGGATGGGCTGCGCAAAGGTTGGCAATATGTACGGACGCTGATAACCGCGCAGTTGAGCGGCCCACAAAGCAAACATCATCAACGAAGTAGATGATGTTACGCAATTCTATTACCTTAGACAGATAGGTACCACATGACAGATGGAGCAAGGAGGACATGAAACGCTCACAAGTATTGGCAAAAAGGACATCTTTGGCCAAGGGAAGTCTATCACTATAAAATATAAGCTTTCATTTGAGGAAGAAATTACTCAGAATGTACGTTTGGAGCAAACCATCGAAATGTAGTGAAACATGAATTATGGGAATACCTGAAAAGAAGAGAGTGGAAGAGTTTCAGATGTGGTGTTACAGAATAATGTCGAAAATTAGATGGACTGATAAGATAAGGAACGAGGAGGTACTCTGGAGAATCAGCGAAGAAACGAATGTATGCGGAATATTGACAAGAAGAAGAGACACGGTGATAGGACACCTTTCAACACATCAAGGACTACCATTCACGGTACTGGAGGGAACTGTGGAGGGTAAGAACTGTAGGGGAGAACAGAGATCGTAATTCATCGAACAGATGACTGACGACAGAGATAGCAAGTGCTGCAGTGAGACGGTGAGGTTGGCACAGAAAAGGAAATAGTAGCGGACCTCATCAAACCTGCCAGAAGACTAACGAGTCAGATAAATAGTACAATAAACACTCTTTACAGCACAGTAAGGACGGATACACAGTTATCAGTTCAGAATGACTGTAATATATTGATTAAACCATGCCACTCCCCCTGCGGGTTCGGGGGTAAGAATAGGCCCGTGGCATTCCTGCCTGTCGTAAGAGGCGACTAAAAGGAGTCTCAACTGTTTCGTCCTTTAATGTGATGGTCCCCATTAGGGTCTGACCTCCATTTTTCCAAATTCAACAGAAGTACGAGCCTTTTGGGGAAGGACACCTTACGTGGTGCACCATCAGTCCTCTGTGCCCTAAGACCTTGGCACTCTTTATCGTCTGGGCGTCGTAACTGCACCCTCCATCCCTCATTTTGGGCGTATACACCTGATGGATTGTGTAAGTTACGCCCTTAGTGCGTCACCATCTGCAACCACGATCACTGTGGACCACCGATGGCACCCAATATCCAGCCCGGTAGCCAGCCCGTTGTGGTGGGGTCGTCATGTACCCTCTAGGTTGTAGCCCCCTGACAACACAGGGATCGTACTGCCGATGCCTGAGCTGACACCTCCCCACGTAAGCCAAGGAGTAGATGAACATCTCTCTGGGGCATCGGGACTCCTGGCAACGGCCATCCTGCCAGGTGGCCTTTGCTGTGGCTGGGTGGCGCCCATGGGGGGAGCCCCTGGTCGGAGTGGGTGGCATCGGGGCGGATGCCCCGCAATGAAGCGGGTGAAATCTCAATCTGGTGGTCGCCCGATCGCCAAAGTCTCTAAGCGCGGTAAGGTGGAATTTAACGCTGTGACATATAACCCGAAATCTTTCCCTTCCCTAGCCACACCATGGGAGGAACGTAGGGCTGCAGACAGACAGGAGCCGTATTCACCACGATACCTCCCCCCTGCGGGTTCGGGGGTAAGAATAGGCCCGCGGTATTCCTGCCTGTCGTAAGAGGCGACTAAAAGGAGTCTCAAACGTTTCGGCCTTCTGTGATGGTCCCCTCTTGGGTTTGACCTCCTTTTTTCTTCCAAATTTCCGTCGTCAGGGCGTGCCATTTGGGGAAGGACACCTTACGTGGTGTTTTTGTATTGGTCCATCATGCTCCACCATCTTGCATGTTACCTATTGTCGTGTGGGGGGGACTACGTCCAACATCTTCTGGGTGGTCTCCTTCTCGCCTTGTGCGCACTCTTCTTCTTAGCGCCTACGACAACTGTGGACCCTTTAAACACCTAAAATCCAGCACGGTAGCCAGTCCGTTGTGGTGGGGTCGTCATGTACCCTCTTGGTGGTAGCCCCCTGACCACGCAGGGATCGCACTACAGATGCCAGAGCTGTTTCCTCCCCATGCAAGCCAAGGAGTATGTGCCCATCTTGTCTGGGGCACGGGCACTCCGGGCAACGGGATATCGGCCAGGTACCCGTTGCTTTGGCTGGGTGGCGCCCTTGGGGAGAGCCCTCGTTCGGAGTAGGTGGCATCTGGGCGGATGTGGCGCAATGAAGCGCAATAAATCGCACCAAGTTGGTGGTCGCACGGCCACCAGCGTCTCTAAGCGAGGTAGAGTCGACTTCGATGCTGCGCAATATGACCCTCAGACGTTCCCCTCGTTGGCTGCGCCATGGGAGGAACGCCGACCTAGTGCCAAGCGGGAGCCTTATGTACCGCAATACCTTGTCTGCAGCAGGACTGATGGTGACTCCTTTCTTCCGACGAAGCCTATGTTTTTTGTGGAACACCTGGAGGATATCCCCCTGCGGGTTCGGGGGATAGAATAGCCCCGCGGTATTCCTGCCTGTCGTAAGAGGCGACTAAAAGGAGTCCCACATGTTTCGGCCTTATGTGATGGTCCCCTCTCGGGTTTGACCTCCATCTTTCTAAATTATTCCGAAGAGCGAGCCAACTGGGGAAGGGCGCCTTACGTGGTGCACTGTATCCGTCGTGCAATTAGACCTTTGCCGTCTTTCTCGTCGTTGCAATGGTGTCCCGCTCGTTTTCGATCTCTTGGGCGATTACCACGCTGCACTCTGCAGTGTTTCTTTTAACTGTGACGACGACCTTGGCCATTTTTGCACCTAAGATCCAGCACGGTAGCCAGTCCGTTGTGGTGAGGTCGCCATGTACCCCCTTGGTTGTAGCCCCCTGACAACACAGGGATCGCTCTACTGATGCCTGCGCCGTTAACTCCCCACGTATGCCAAGGAGTAGATGCCCATCGCCCTGGGGCATCAGGACTCCCGGCAATGGCCATCCTGCCAGGTGGCCTTTGCTGTGGCTGGGTGGCGCCCGTGGGGAGGGCCCTTGGTCGGAGTAGGTGGCATCAGGGCGGATGACCCGCAATGAAGCGTGGTACATCATCTCTCGCTGGCGGCCAGCCGTCAGCAGTCTCTAAGCGTTCCAAAGCTCAATTCAAGGCTCATGTGTATGACCCCAAATCGTTCCCCTCCCTGGCCACACCATGGGAGGAACGAAGGGCTATGAATGAGAGCGAAAGATACTCGCCCCGGTATCTCGTCTGTACCCGAGCTGACGGGGAATCTTTTATGTCCGTGAAGCCTCAGTTCTTTGTAGAGCATTTAGAGGACAAGTTTGAGGAGGTGGAGGGCTTGTCCAAGATGCGGTCCGGATCTGTGTTGATCAAAACGGCATCCTCTGCCCAGTCGCGGGCCTTGCTCGCTTGTACTAAGCTGGGGGATGTCTCTGTCACTATCACGCCCCATAAGAGTCTGAACATGGTCCAGGGCATTATCTTCCACAGGGATCTCCTTTTACAGTCAGACGACGAGCTGCGCGCCAACTTGGAGCGAAGAGGTGTCCATTTCGTCCGGCGCGTCCACCGGGGTCCGAGGGATCGTCAAGTTGCCACCGGTGCCTTCATCTTGGCCTTCGAGGGTGACACGTTACCTGAGAAGGTCAAGGTGATGGTGTACCATTGTGATGTCAAGCCGTATATCCCTCCCCCGATGCGGTGTTTCAAGTGTTGGAAGTTCGGCCACATGTCTTCACGCTGTGCGTCCGACCTCGTCTGTCGCGATTGCGGTCGACCTTCCCATCCTGATCATCCCTGTGCGCCGCCTCCAATCTGTGTGAACTGTGGTGCGCACCATCCGCCTTGCTCGCCAGACTGTCCGATTCTGCAGAAGGAGCGGAAGATCATGGAAATAAAGACTCTCGACCGCCTGACGTACACTGAGGCGAAGCGGAAATATGATCGGCTTCATCCGGTGCGCATGACAGCTTCTTATGCCGCAACTGTCACTCCTTCTACAATTCCAACCGCTCCAGTCAGCTCTCAGAGTCGAAGTCCCACACCTGCCCCCTTGATGGTGGGGGGCACTAAACCTCCTGTAGCTCCTGCTCCATCTACTTCAGGAGCAACACCCCCCCTACCATCGGGGACATCAGTCCCCCCTGCCCAGCCGGAGAAGCGTAAGACTTCTTCGGCTACTCTCGTAAGGAAGGGGTCCCTTGGGGACCTTCCGACGCACGCTCCGACCGGTTCCAAAGCCGACAGCCGCAAGTGGCTCAAACAACCGCCAGTCCCTGGTCGTCGGGACACACGGTCATCGTCTGTCCCTGAGACTGACCCAGTGACGCCCTCCCAGCCTGAACCACCCAAGGCGCACCGCGAGAAGCAGACGAAGAAGAAACTCCCCAAGGCTACCGACATTGTGGTGGCACCCATTCCACCGCTTCCTACAAGCTCTGCGTCTGAGGATGAGGTGGAGATTCTGGCGTCCGCTGAGGACATGGATCTCGCCGGTCCCTCGGATGCAGTAGATGGCTGTTGTCCAGGTGGTGACTCTGTAGTAGCAGGGGCCCCGGAGGCGTAAACTGCCTCCCCAATCCCTTCACGCCTTTCCCATCCACGGCTAATACCATCCTCCAGTGGAACTGCAGCGGCTTTTTCTACCATCTAGCTGAGCTCCGTCAACTTATCAGCCGTCATCCTTTCCTTTGCATTGTTCTGCAGGAAACTTGGTTTCCAGCAATGCGAACCCCCGCCCTCCGTGGCTATCGGGGTTATTTTAAGAACCGGGCAGCTTATGAAAGGGTGTCTGGTGGCGTCTGCATATATGTCCTTAACTCTCTTCACAGCGAGTTTGTACCTCTACATACAGCTTTAGAGGCTGTCGCTGTTCGGGTGTGGACGCCACAGGCTATCACCGTCTGCAGTATTTACCTTCCACCTGATGGTACTGTCGCGCAGCATGTCCTGGCTGCTCTGATAGCCGAACTGCCGCCACCATTTTTGCTGCTGGGCGATTTCAATGCCCACAACCCTCTATGGGGTGGGACTGTCACCGATGACCGCGGTCGGGCCATGGAGCATGTGTTGGCTCAGCTCGACCTTAGCCTCTTGAACACCGGTGCTCCCACGCATTTCAGTGTGGCCCATGGCTCGTTCTCGGCCATCGATCTCTCTATTTGCAGCCCTGGACTTGTCCCATCCCTCCACTGGAGGGTGCGTCCTGACCTGTGTGGCAATGACCATTTTCCCATCTATTTGTCACTGCCACAGTGTCATTCTTCTGGGCGCTTGCCCCGCTGGGCTCTCCACAGGGCTGACTGGCCAGCTTTTACTTCCGCTGTAACCATTGCGTCTCCCCCACAGGGTGACATTGACGAGGTGGTCTGTGTTTTCACCACGTCCATCATTTCGGCGGCCGCGGCTGCCATCCCCCGTTCCTCTGGCCTCCCTCGGCAGAAGGCTGTCCCCTGGTGGTCGCCGGAGATTGCTGAGGCTATTCGCGATCGTAGGCGGGCTCTCCAGCGTCATAGGCGGCACCCGTCTCTGGAGACCCTCATCGCCTTTAAGAGGCTCCGTGCCTTCGCCCGTCGTCTTATTGCACGGCGTAAGCAGGAGTGCTGGGAGAGGTACGTCTCCTCCCTGGGCTCCCGTGTCTCGTCCTCGCACGTGTGGGCCCGGATCCGGCGGATTTATGGCTCCCAGACCCCTATGGGTGTCCCTGGGCTCTCCTTGGGCGGGCCCCCAGGGGCTCAGCGTTCCTTTGCTGGGTACGGGCTTGGCGACCCCGGGGTTCCTGAGCTGGGGACTGGTAAGCGCCGCCCGTCCCCTGTCACCGTAACCTCTGAGCATGCTTCAGGGACCACCGTGCGGCGCGGCGGTGGAACGTCGTGTGTCTCAGGGAATGGGGATCTTGGCTTGACCGCCCGGATCGTGAGGATGGAATAAACCTCTATAAAAAACCCGTCAATTTCAAGGTGTGCTGCGCGCTGATGAGATGCATGGCTGTTGAGGTGGAACAGTCGATAGCGGGCAACCTCTGGGGAACCTGCCGCACCTCAGTTGTATAAGGCTTACCCAGGCATGCGGGGCTCTGTCTGGGCTGACGTTTCGTTCCCTAGCTGCTCGTGGGACGCACATGGCAACCACGTATTTCCCTTCACCAACTTCGCAATCAGTCAAGCGCATGAGGGAGGCTAGTCCTCCAGATATGCAGATGGAAAAGAGTAACAGGGCTCATGGAGTCGTAACTGACAATGTTTTCATCGTGATTAAGAGGAAGGAGCGCTCATTTGAAAAAGTGTCTCCTTTCTACATACATAAAGGTTTAGAAGGACTCGCAGGTACACTGAAATCTATCAAACGCCTAAGGAATGGTACCCTGTTAGTTGAGACTACTAGGGCATCGCAAGTGGAGCTGCTTCGGAAGTCACCCAAGTTAGGCGAGTATGATATTACTGTCGAGTTGCACAATTCCCTCAACTCCAGTAAAGGCGTTGTCACCTGCCGTGATTTAATGGATATCGATGTCGACGAGCTGAAGCAAGAATGGGCAACACAGGGGATTGTAGACGTGGAACAAAGGACACGTAGAAATAATGGCGTCACGGAGAAATCTGCCACTTTCATTGTGACTTTCAATTCGCCTGTCTTACCTGAATACGTTCTGGCTGGTTTCCTCAGACTTAGGGTTCGGCCTTATGTACCTAACCCTATGCGCTGTTTCAAATGTCAGCGATTTGGCCTTACGACCATGAGTTGTGGGGGTGAACCAACCTGCGGTATCTGTGGCAAGGCAGCCCATGAAGCTGGGACCAACTGCACATCTCCAGCGCTGTGTATAAACTGCTCTGGGAGCCATCCCGTCTGGAGCAGAGACTGCCCCGTCTTTGCGGAAGAACGAAAAATTCAGGAGATCAAGGTGACAAAGAGGCTACCTTATGTGGAAGCCAAAAAAGAGTATAGGGCTACAAAACCCCCTGTCTTTGCCACGTCCTATGCCTCCTTGGTGCACAACCGTGCGTCGCGAGTCGACGCTTCGACGCAGACCATGTCCAGCGTCGCAGTATCCTCCACCAATACCTGTACCTGTGTTTGTACTTGCCAGAGCACTCCCACTAACGATATCGCTATTCAGGCTGCTCCGCCTGCACCCACCGCTATTGCAGAGACAGCTCCAGTGAAACCTTCGAAGGCCCTCCAGAAACAGAGTGCCTCTCCACTTCCCCCATCCCCAGCTTCCACAAAGAAAACAGGACCAGGGAAAGGGGCACGGCGTTTGACGTCACGCCTGCCAAAGGCACCATCGGATGTCGTCATGGCATCCCTGACTGATGAGGAGGACATCGTCATGGATTTTGATACCTCTTCCCCAGAACCTGGCAGCCCCTCTGCTGCCACTCACTCTACAAGTGCCTCACCAGCGCGGCGCAAAGACAGGGGGAAATCTAAACCGAAACGCTGATATGGCTCCCATACTTCAGTGGAATCTGAATGGAGTCAGACCTCGCCTTGCAGAATTGCGGCTGTTAGTACAGGCAAACCCCATTTGCATCTCTTTGCAAGAGACATTTTAAAGCGACTGACACGGCTGTACTTACGGGATATCGCATGTACAGGCAAGACGACCTGACTGGTAATAGGGCTCAGGGTCGGGTGGCAGTGTTCATTAAGGACACATTCCACTCCTCACCTGTGACCTTAACCACGACGCTACAAGCGGTTGCAGCTCGGATCCTGGCCCAGGTTCATGTTACAGTGTGCTCCTTGTATTTACCACCCGCTGAGCTCATTGACAGTGAAGCCCTCGCACGGCTCATTGATCAGCTACCCCGTCCCTTTCTCATTTTAGGAGACTTTAATGCTCATAATGCATTATGGGGTTCCAACAAAACCTGCCCCAGAGGCCAGATGATTGAGCAGTTGCTCAGGACTTCCGACGTCATACTGCTGAACACGGATCAGGCCACGCATTTTAGCACCGCTTCAGGTTCGTCTTCTGTCATAGACCTCTCTATTTGTTCGCCTGTGCTTGCGGGCATTACTCAGTGGGTCGTCGACGACGACCTTCATGGCAGCGACCATTACCCTATCTGGCTCCATCTGCCAGTTGAAATGGGTCGTGTCGCACAGCCGCCGAAATGGTTGTTCCGGAAGGGGAACTGGACGCTCTACCGGCAGTTGGCTGTTTTTGAACGGTGTGAAGGCGTCCAGGATTGGGTGGATCACATTACGGCGGTGATGCACCATGCCGCTGATGTATCCATACCAAAGTCAAAGGGAACACCTGTGAGGCAGCCTGTCCCTTGGTGGAATGACGACTGTCGTACCGCCATCAGAGACAGGCGGGCGGCTTTGAGGAGATTCCGTCGGTGCCCCACTGCTGCGCATCTGACAACTTTCCGGATAGCACGGGCGCGGGCGAGGAAAATCGTTCAGGAGAGTAAACGGAGGTCTTGGCGTGAGTTCCTGAACTCCATCAATAGGTCCACATCTTCAAGCAAAGTATGGGAAGCCATTAGGAGGATCTCAAGGCGATACTGTCGACCGCCACTAGCCGCTATACGTGAGCGGGGGTGTCTCCTAACATCTCCGAGAGACATCGCCCGGGCGTTGGCAGAATCTTTTCAAACTATTACGGCCGATTCTAGCCAGGACCCCGAATTTCTGCGCTATCGGGGTACACAGGAGAGGGCTGGTTTTGATTTCCGTTCACAGAACACTGAGGAATACAACCAGCCTTTCTCTTTGTGGGAGTTGGACTCTGCACTGTCCATATCTCGGGATACCGCACCTGGTCCAGACCTGATATCGTATAGCATGCTGCAGCAGTTGGATCTGCGGTCAAAGGAAGTCCTCCTTCAACTTTTTAATGAAATCTGGAAGACCGGCGACTTTCCTAGTTCGTGGAAAGAATCGATTTTAATTCCGCTTTTAAAACCAGGGAAGGATCGGACCGAACCCAGTAGCTACCGTAGCATTAGTCTCACGAGCTGCGTCGGAAAGACATTTGAGCGTATGGTCAATAGGCGCCTGGTGTGGGTTCTCGAATCTAGATCCTTACTTACCCGCTGCCAGTGTGGATTCAGGAGGTATCATTCCACCCTAGATAACCTGATCCTACTCGAAACAGCAATACAAGATGCTTTCCTCCGTAAGCAACACCTTATCGGGGTTTTCTTCGACCTGGAGAAGGCGTACGATACTACCTGGAGGCATACCATTTTGCGGCAGCTTTATGAGTGGGGTTTCCGTGGGCGTTTACCCACACTCATCCGATCCTTTCTGTCGGACAGGTATTTTCAGTATAAGGTTGGGAATGTCCTGTCTGACCGTTTTAAGCAGGAGAACGGTGTCCCTCAAGGAAGTGTCCTCAGTGTGACAGCTTTCGCAATTGCCATCAATAGTATTGCGTCCACAGTACGACGGCCCGTGCAGTGCTCCTTGTTTGTGGACGATTTCTCCATTTTCTGTGCGTCTTCCTCCGTCACAGCTGCTACACGCCAATTACAGCTGACACTCGTGCGATTGGAGCAGTGGTCTAAGACCACGGGCTTTGAATTCTCTTTGGAGAAGACCATTTGTGTAGATTTTAACCGTTCTTGTTCTCTTTTTAATCACCCTGTTTTAAAACTAGGAGACACTGTTCTCCCCTTTATGGAAAAAGTGAAATATCTCGGGCTTATTTTTGATGAGAAGCTCACATGGTTGCCACACTTAAAGGATCTAAAGGTCCGCTGTTTCAAGGCTTTAAACGTCCTTAGATGCGTCAGTCATAGATCCTGGGGCGCTGACAGGGCACGTCTGCTCCAACTTTATAAGGCCTTTGTGCGACCTCGACTGGAATACGGATGTCAAGCTTATGGCTCTGCAAGACCTTCCTACCTCAAAATGTTGGATGTGATTCACCATGAGGGTATTAGGCTTTCAACGGGGGCTTATCGCACGAGTCCAGTTGCTAGTCTGTGTGTCGAGGCGGGAGAGCCTCCGCTGTCCATTCGGCGTCTTCTCCTCGTGGTACGGCACGCGTACAGGACCAAGTCCACTCCTCTTTTATTGGCATCCGACACTTTTTCCCAGCCGGCACTGGCACGTCTCTTCCGCCACCGTCCGGCGGCGACAAAGCCGTTTGGCATCCGTGCAAAGGAGAGTCTCGAGTCAGTACACCTGGAGGGCATTAAGGTCCTCCACCAGGGATGGAGTAGGGGATCTCCCTGGCGACTACAAAGGCCAAGATTACTTCTTGATCTGGCTGCTTACAGGAAGTATTGTACCCCGGACCACCTTTTTAAAATTAAACGTACTGAGATTTTAGAACGCCATTCCGATTTTACTCTTGTTTACACGGATGGTTTTAAACAGGGGGATTTTACGGGCTGCTCTGCTGTGTTTCCCGACACTGTCCATCGGATAGGGCTCCCAGAGCAGTTCTCAGTTTACTATGCAGAACTGTTTGCCATTCTGCAAGCATTAGAGCATATGCGCCGACATCGTGGCACGAAATTCATCATCTGCTCCGATTCCCAAAGTGCTCTCCACGCTCTTCAACAAATGTACCTAGCAGATCGGATGGTGCAAGAGGTGAAGGACGCACTCCTGCTCTTGCAACAGCAGGGTAAGGATGTGATTTTCTGCTGGGTTCCAGGGCACATAGGGATTCCTGGAAATGAACTTGCAGATGCGGCTGCCAAGGAGGCTTGCTCCATCCCATCTCCTGCTCGCTGTTCCGTCCCCCTGCAGGCCATTATGTCTTTCGTGACTCGGAAGGTCATGCGTTGGTGTGAGGCTCAGTGGCCGGACGTGAGGGATAATAAGTTGCGAGCGGTGAAGGATTCTGTCCGACCGTGGCTCACCTCCTTCCGACAACGACGCGCTGAGGAAGTAGCCCTTACACGGCTTAGAATAGGACATTGTCCTTTGACACATGGTTTTCTGTTACGTCGTGAGGAGCCACCAACGTGTCAGACATGTGGGGCACAGTTGTCGATACGGCATATTTTAAATGAGTGTGTTTTATATGCAGATTTGAGGGCAGATTTCAGTTTCCCACCAGACCTCCACTCTCTTTTAACTAATAATGAGGCGAATGTCACTAGGGTTTTACGTTTTTGTGTGATGTCTGGCCTTCTTCCCAAAATATTGGGATTGAAGTCCTAATGTGCTGTCCAGTGGTTTGGTCACCCATTATTTGTAAGTGGTCACTCAACCACCGTTACTTATTTTTCCCTGTTTGTACTGCTATTCCATTTTTAGTTTTATCTCCCTGTTTTGCTGTGCTGTGTCCAATCTTGCAATTTGAACAATACCACTTCTCTCACGATTCGGCTCTGAATTGAACTTTTGGGAACGGGCGCTGATAACCTCGCTGTTGTGGGCCCTACAACACTAATCATCATCATCAATCATCATCATCCTTGGACGGCGCTGTCTGCACGGACGCTGCCGCCATTGCTGAACGGCTAGCCGCGCACTTTGCTCAGAGCTCTGCGACTGCATCCTATCCCCCCGCCTTTCGCTCTCTAAAGGAGCGAGCCGAGCGGACGCCGTTCTCATTCCACACGCGTCATTATGAAACATACAATGCTCCTTTCAGCGAGAGGGAACTCCTCGCTGCCCTCGCCGATTGCCCTGATACAGCACCAGGACCGGACTGCTTCCACGCGCAGATGCTGAAGCATCTCTCCAGGGACTGCCAGAGACACATCCTCACCATCTTTAACCGCATTTGGAGCGAAGGCGTGTTCCCGTCGCAATGGCGGGAGGGCGTTATTGTCCCCATCTTGAAACCCGGTGCGGACCCACTGGCGGTGGACAGCTATCGTCCCATTACCCTCACCAACGTTTTGTGCAAATTGCTCGAACGTATGGTGGGGCGGCGTTTGTGTTGGGTCCTTGAGTCGCGCGGTCTCCTCGCTCCATCCCAGGGTGGCTTCCGTCGGGGCCGGTCTGCAGTGGACAATTTGGTGCGGCTGGAATCTGCTGTCCGTACGGCTTTTGCCCGACGTCAGCATCTTGTTGCTGTATTTTTCGATCTGCGGAAGGCGTATGACACCACATGGAGGCATCACATCCTCGCCACGTTGCATGGGTGGGGACTTCGTGGTCGGCTCCCGGCTTTTCTTCAAAACTTTTTATTGCGCCGCTCTTTCCGGGTGCAAGTCGGTGCCACCTCTAGTTCCTCTTATATACAGGAAAATGGGGTCCCGCAGGGCTCGGTGTTGAGCGTCTCCTTATTTTTAGTGGCCATTAATGGTCTGGCAGCAGCAGTGGGGTCGTCGGTGTCTCCTTCTTTGTATGCCGACGACTTCTGCATCTCATTTAGCTCCACGACTACGGGAGTCGCCGAACGCAGGCTGCAAGTCGCCGTTCGCAAGGCAGCATCATGGGCACTGCCTCATGGCTTTCAGTTCTCTGCTTCCAAGACTCGAGTAATGCACTTCTGCAGGCGTCGGACGGTCCACCCTCATCCTGCACTTTACCTCGACGGCCACCTGCTTGAAGTGGTGGACACTTGCCGCTTCTTGGGACTCGTGTTTGATGCCCGGCTGACATGGGTTCCTCATGTTACTCAGCTGAAGCAAAAATGCTGGCGGCACCTCAACGCCCTCCGCTGCCTTAGCCACACGTCTTGGGGTGCAGATCGCCGCACGCTGCTGCGGTTGTACAGAGCCCTTGTGCAGTCCCGGCTTGATTATGGGAGCCTGGCCTATGGGTCTGCGTCCCCCTCAGTGTTGAAGTTGTTAGACCCCATACACCACTGTGGGGTTAGGCTTGCCACTGGCGCTTTTCGCCCCAGCCCCGTGGATAGTCTACTGGTGGAGGCCGGGGTTCCCCCACTGCGGATTCGCCGCCATAGTCTGCTTGTCGACTCTGCTGTCCACGTTCATTGCTCGCCAGATCATCCCAATCGTCGCCTGCTTTTCCCTGCTATGGTCCTCCATCTGCCCGAACGGCGCCCTCGGTCTGGGCTTTCCATAGCTGTCCGTGTCCAGTCCCTGCTGTCAGAACTGGGGTCATTCCCTCTTCTGCCTCCCTTCCGGGTCCGTACCCCTACGCCTCCCTGGTGTTTGTCCCGGCCGTCCGTCCGTCTGGACTTGGCAGAGGGACCCAAGGACTCGGTTCCGCCTGTGGCCCTCCGTCGCCGTTTTCTTGCGCTCCTCGAATCATTTTCGGACTGTGAGACTGTCTACACTGATGGTTCCCTGGTTGATGGTCGCACTGCCTACGCCTTTGCTCACTCTGCCCATGTTGAGCAACGCTCCTTGCCGGCTGGCTGCAGTATTTTTACTGCAGAGCTGGTGGCCATCTTGCGCGCTCTTGAGCACATGCGTTTCTGCTCAGGTAGGTCCGTTGTCATCTGCAGTGACTCCCTGAGCAGCCTTCAGGCCATCGACCGCTGCTATCCCTCTTCTCCTCTGGTGTCCTCCATTCAGGAGGCTGTTTCCGCCATTGCCCGTTCTGGTGGTTCAGTGGTCCTGGTTTGGACGCCCGGTCATGTTGGCATCCCAGGGAACGAACGTGTAGACAGGCTGGCCAAAGGGGCGATAGACGCCCCAGCTTTGGAGATCGGCCTTACGGCTCGCGACCAGCAGCTGGTGTTGCGCCGTAAGGTACTTGGGATGTGGGCTGCTGAGTGGCGTGGCATGACAGCCCCGAATAAACTGCGGGCTGTCAAGGAGACGACCGATGTGTGGCGTTCCTCCCTGCGGGCTTCTCGCAGGGACTCGGTAGTCCTGTGTCGGCTGCGCATCGGCCATACGTACCTGACGCACGGCCATCTCTTGCGTCAGGAGGATCCCCCCTTGTGTCAGTGTGGGTCCCGGCTGACGGTCGGCCACATTTTGCTGGAGTGTCCTCGACTGCGCACACTCCGGCAATCTTTTAATCTCCCGGGCACTTTGGCTTTGGTTTTATCTGACGATGCCTCCAGGGCTGATGACGTTTTAACTTTTATCCGTGGTAGTCCGTTTTATGGTTCGATTTAGGGAGGTCCTGCACCTTTCCCTTTCTGTGTCTTTTGTCCTTGTGTCTGTTGCTGTTCTGGTGTGCCGTGAGATGGTTGACTCTTTCCCATTTTTGTTCTCGTGGTCAGTCAACCAGTCTCCGGCCATCTTCCTTTCTTCTGTTTCTTTCTGTCTGGTGTGCCTCTGTCCTGTTCTTGTTTGTAGTGTTTGTTGCTGCATTTGTGTTCTTTTAGCGCCTGGGGGGACGTCTCCTCCCCCTTTGGTTTTTACCTTCTCCGTCGATTTTGGGCTCGCCTGATTTTGGAATGGGGGACTGATGACCTTCGCTGTTTAGTCCCCCTTAAACATCCCAACAACCACCACCACCATTTGGAGCGAGGGCGTGTTCCCGTCGCAATGGCGAGAGGGTCTTATTGTCCCCATCGTGAAGCCCGGTGCGGACCCACTGGCGGTGGACAGCTATAGTCCCATTACCCTCACCAACGTTTTGTGCAAATTGCTCGAACGTATGGTGGGGCGGCGTTTGTGTTGGGTCATTGAGTCGCGTGGTCTCCTCGCTCCATCCCAGGGTGGCTTCCGTCGGGGCCGGTCTGCAGTGGACAATTTGGTGCGGCTGGAATCTGCTGTCCGTACGGCCTTTGCCCGACGTCAGCATCTCGTTGCTGTATTTTTCGATCTGCGGAAGGCGTATGACACCACATGGAGGCATCATATCCTCGCCACGTTGCATGAGTGGGGTCTTCGTGGTCGGCTCCCGACTTTTCTTCAAAGCTTTTTATTGCGCCGCTCTTTCCGGGTGCAAGTCGGTGCCACCTCTAGTTCCTCTTATATACAGGAAAATGGGGTCCCGCAGGGCTCGGTGTTGAGCGTCTCCTTATTCCTAGTGGCCATTAATGGTCTGGCAGCAGCAGTGGGGTCGTCGGTGTCTCCTTCTTTGTATGCCGACGACTTCTGCATCTCATTTAGCTCCACGACTACGGGAGTCGCCGACCGCAGGCTGCAAGTCGCCGTTCGTAAGGCAGCATCATGGGCTCTGACTCATGGTTTTCAGTTCTCTGCTGCCAAGACTCGAGTTATGCACTTCTGCAGGCGTCAGACGGTCCACCCTCATCCTGCACTTTACCTCGACGGCCACCTGCTTGAAGTGGTGGACACTTGCCGCTTCTTGGGACTTGTGTTTGATGCCCGGCTGACATGGGTTCCTCATGTTACTCAGCTGAAGCAAAAATGCTGGCGGCACCTCACGCCCTCCGCTGCCTTAGCCACACGTCTTGGGGTGCAGATCGCTGCACGCTGCTGCGGTTGTACAGAGCCCTTGTGCAGTCCCGGCTTGATTATGGGAGCCTGGCCTATGGGTCTGCGTCCCCCTCAGTGTTACAGTTGTTAGACCCCATACACCACTGTGGGGTTAGGCTTGCCACTGGCGCTTTTCGCACCAGCCCCGTGGATAGTCTACTGGTGGAGGCCGGGGTTCCCCCACTGCGGATTCGCCGCCATCGTCTGCTTGTCGACTATGCTGTCCACGTTCATTGCTCGCCAGATCATCCCAATCGTCGCCTGCTTTTCCCTGCTATGGTCCTCCCTCTGCCCGAACGGCGCCCTATGTCTGGGCTTTCCATAGCTGTCCGTGTCCAGTCCCTGCTGTCAGAACTGGGGTCATTCCCTCTTCTGCCTCCCTTCCGGGTCCGTACACCTACGCCTCCCTGGTGTTTGTCCCGGCCGTCCGTCCGTCTGGACTTGGCACAGGGACCCAAGGACTCGGTTCCGCCTGTGGCCCTCCGTCGCCGTTTTCTTGCTCTCCTCGCCTCATTTTCGGACTGTGAGACTGTCTACACTGATGGTTCCCTGGTTGATGGTTGCACTGCCTACTCTTTTGCTCATGCTGCTCATGTTGAGCAGCGCTCCTTGCCGGCTGGCTGCAGTATTTTTACTGCGGAGCTGGTGGCCATATTGCGCGCTCTTGACCATATGCGTTTCTGCTCAGGT
Organism: Schistocerca piceifrons; assembly: GCF_021461385.2. NCBI lineage: Eukaryota > Metazoa > Arthropoda > Insecta > Orthoptera > Acrididae > Schistocerca > Schistocerca piceifrons. The sequence goes on along the minus strand of NC_060139.1, from coordinate 1,096,334,358 downwards.
ATGTCCGTCGTGATCTGCAGTGACTCCCTGAGCAGCCTTCAGGCCATCGACCGCTGCTATCCCTCCTCTCCTCTGGTGTCCTCCATTCAGGAGACTGTTTCCGACATTGCCCGTTCTGGTCGTTCGGTGGTCCTGGTTTGGACGCCCGGTCATGTTGGCATCCCAGGGAACGAACGTGTAGACAGGCTGGCCAAAGGGGCGATAGACGCCCCGGCTTTGGAGATCGGCCTTACGGCTCGCGACCAGCAGATGGTGTTGCGCCGTAAGCTGATTGGGATGTGGGCTGCTGAGTGGCGTGGCATGACAGCCCCGAATAAACTGCGGGCTGTCAAGGAGACGACCGCCGTGTGGCGTTCCTCCCTGCGGGCTTCTCGCAGGGACTCGGTAGTCCTGTGTCGGCTGCGCATCGGCCATACGTACCTGACGCACGGCCATCTCTTGCGTCAGGAGGATCCCCCCCTGTGTCAGTGTGGGTCCCGGCTGACGGTCGGCCACATTTTGCTGGAGTGTCCTCGACTGCGCACACTCCGGCAATCTTTTAATCTCCCGGGCACTTTGGCTTTGGTTTTATCTGACGATGCCTCCAGGGCTGATGACGTTTTAAATTTTATCCGTGGTAGTCCGTTTTATGGTTCGATTTAGGGAGGTCCTGCACCTTTCCCTTTCTGTGTCTTTTGTCCTTGTGTCTGTTGCTGTTCTGGTGTGCCGTGAGATGGTTGACTCTTTCCCATTTTTGTTCTCGTGGTCAGTCAACCAGTCTCCGGCCATCTTCCTTTCTTCTGTTTCTTTCTGTCTGGTGTGCCTCTGTCCTGTTCTTGTTTGTAGTGTTTGTTGCTGCATTTGTGTTCTTTTAGCGCCTGGGGGGACGTCTCCTCCCCCTTTGGTTTTTACCTTCTCCGTCGATTTTGGGCTCGCCTGATTTTGGAATGGGGGACTGATGACCTTCGCTGTTTAGTCCCCCTTAAACATCCCAACAACCACCATCACCACCAGTCCCCCCTTCCGAGCCGGAGAAGCGTAAGACTTCTTCGGCTACTCTCGTAAGGAAGGGGTCCCTTGGGGACCTCCCTTCCCAAGTTCCGTCCGGTACAAAGGCCGACAGCCGCAAGTGGCTTAAACAACCGCCAGTCCCTGGTCGTCGGGACACACGGTCGTCGTCTGTCCCTGAGACCGACCCAGTTGCGCCCTCCCAGCCTGCGCCACCAAAGGCACAGCGCGAGAAGCAGAAGAAGAAGAAACTCCCCAAGGCTACCGACATTGTGGTGGCACCCATTCCACCGCTTCCTACAAGCTCTGCGTCTGAGGATGAGGTGGAGATTCTGGCGTCCGCTGAGGACATGGATCTCGCCAGTCTCTCGGATGCAGTAGATGGCTGTTGTCCAGGTGGTGACTCAGTAGCAGCAGGGGCCCCGGAGGCGTAATCTGCCTCCCCAGTCCCTTCACGCCTTTCCCATCCATGGCTAATAACATCCTGCAGTGGAACTGCAGCGGTTTCTTCCACCATCTCGCTGAGCTCCGCCACCTTATCAGCCGTCATCCTTTCCTTTGCATTGCTCTGCAGGAAACTTGGTTTCCAGCAATGCGAACCCCCGCCCTCCGTGGCTATCGGGGTTATTTTAAGAACCGGGCAGCTTATGCAAGGGTGTCTGGTGGCGTCTGCATATATGTCCTGAACTCTCTTCACAGCGAGTTTGTGCCTCTAAAAACAGCTTTAGAGGCTGTCGCTGTTCGGGTGTGGACGCCCCGGGCCATTACCGTCTGCAGTATTTACCTTCCACCTGATGGTACTGTCGCGCAACATGTCCTGATGCTCTGATAGCACAACTGCCGCCACCTTTTTTGCTGCTGGGCGATTTCAATGCCCACAACCCTCTATGGGGTGGGACTGTCTCCGATGATCGTGGTCAGGCCGTGGAGCATGTGTTGGCTCAGCTTGACCTTAGCCTCTCAAACACCGGTGCTCCCACGCATTTCAGTGTGGCCCATGGCTCGTTCTCGGCCATCGATCTCTCTATTTGTAGCCCTGGACTTGTCCCATCCCTCCACTGGAGGGTGCATCCTGACCTGTGTGGTAGTGACCATTTTCCCATCTTTTTGTCACTGCCACAGTGTCATTCTTCTCGGCGCTTGCCCCGCTGGGCTCTCCACAGGGCTGACTGGCCAGCTTTTACTTCCGCTGTCACCATTGCGTCTCCCCCACAGGGTGACATTGACGAGGTGGTCCGTGTTTTCACCACGTCCATCATTTCAGCGGCCGAGGCTACCATCCCCCGTTCTTCTGGCCTCCCTCGGCGGAAGGCTGTCCCCTGGTGGTCGCCGGAGATTGCTGAGGCTATTCACGACCGTAGGCGGGCTCTCCAGCGTCATAGGCGGCACCCGTCTCTGGAGACCCTCATCGCCTTTAAGAGGCTCCGTGCTTTCGCCCGTCGCCTTATTGCACGGCGCAAGCAGGAGTGCTGGGAGAGGTACGTCACCTCCCTGGGCTCCCGTGTCTCGTCCTCGCACGTGTGGTCCCGGATCCGGCGGATTTATGGCTCCCAAACCCCTGTGGGTGTCCCTGGGCTCTCCTTGGACGGCGCTGTCTGCACGGACGCTGCCGCCATTGCTGAACGGCTAGCCGCGCACTTTGCTCAGAGCTCTGCGACTGCATCCTATCCCCCCGCCTTTCGCTCTCTAAAGGAGCGAGCCGAGCGGACGCCGTTCTCTTTCCACACGCGTCATTATGAAACATACAATGCTCCTTTCAGCGAGAGGGAACTCCTCGCTGCCCTCGCCGATTGCCCTGATACAGCACCAGGACCGGACTGCATCCACGCGCAGATGCTGAAGCATCTCTCCAGGGACTGCCAGAGACACATCCTCACCATCTTTAACCGCATTTGGAGCGAGGGCGTGTTCCCGTCGCAATGGCGAGAGGGTCTTATTGTCCCCATCGTGAAGCCCGGTGCGGACCCACTGGCGGTGGACAGCTATCGTCCCATTACCCTCATCAACGTTTTGTGCAAATTGCTCGAACGTATGGTGGGGCGGCGTTTGTGTTGGGTCCTTGAGTCGCGCGGTCTCCTCGCTCCATCCCAGGGTGGCTTCCGTCAGGGCCGGTCTGCAGTGGACAATTTGGTGCGGCTGGAATCTGCTGTCCGTACGGCTTTTGCCCGACGTCAGCACCTTGTTGCTGTATTTTTCGATCTGCGGAAGGCGTATGACACCACATGGGGGCATCACATCCTCGCCACGTTGCATGGGTGGGGTCTTCGTGGTCGGCTCCCGGCTTTTCTTCAAAGCTTTTTATTGCGCCGCTCTTTCCGGGTGCAAGTCGGTGCCACCTCTAGTTCCTCTTATATACAGGAAAATGGGGTCCCGCAAGGCTCGGTGTTGAGCGTCTCGTTATTTCTAGTGGCCATTAATGGTCTGGCTGCAGCAGTGGGGTCGTCGGTGTCTCCTTCTTTGTATGCCGACGACTTCTACATCTCATTTAGCTCTACAACTACGGGAGTCGCCGAACTCAGGTTGCAAGTCGCCGTTCGCAAGGCAGCATCATGGGCTCTGACTCATGGTTTTCAGTTCTCTGCTGCCAAGACTCGGGTTATGCACTTCTGCAGGCGTCGTACGGTCCACCCTCATCCTGACCTTTACCTCGACGGCCACCTGCTTGAAGTGGTGGACACTTGCCGCTTCTTGGGACTCGTGTTTGATGCCCGGCACATGGGTTCCTCATGTTACTCAGCTGCAGCAAAAATGCTGGCGGCACCTCAACGCCCTCCGCTGCCTTAGCCACACGTCTTGGGGTGCAGATCGCTGCACGCTACTGCAATTGTACAGAGCCCTTGTGCAGTCCCGGCTTGATTATGGGAGCCTGGCCTAGGGGTCTGCGTCACCCTCAGTGTTGCAGTTGTTAGACCCCATACATCACTGTGGGGTTCGGCTTGCAACTGGCGCTTTTCGCACCAGCCCCGTGGACTGTCTACTGGTGGAGGCCGGGGTTCCCCCGCTGCGGATTCGCCGCCATCGTCTGCTCGCCGACTATGCTGTCCACGTACATTGCTCGCCAGGCCATCCCAATTGTCGCCTGCTTTTCCCTGCCTTGGTCCACCACCTGCCCGAACGGCGACCTCGGTCTGGGCTTTCCGTAGCTGTCCGTGTCCAGTCCCTGCTGTCAGAACTGGGGTCATTCCCTCTTGGCTTGCCACTGGCGCTTTTCGCCCCAGCCCCGTGGATAGTCTACTGGTGGAGGCCGGGGTTCCCCCACTGCGGATTCGCCGCCATCGTCTGCTTGTCGACTCTGCTGTCCACGTTCATTGCTCGCCAGATCATCCCAATCGTCGCCTGCTTTTCCCTGCTATGGTCCTCCATCTGCCCGAACGGCGCCCTCGGTCTGGGCTTTCCATAGCTGTCCGTGACCAGTCCCTGCTGTCAGAACTGGGGTCATTCCCTCTTCTGCCTCCCTTCCGGGTCCGTACACCTACGCCTCCCTGGTGTTTGTCCCGGCCGTCCGTCCATCTGGATTTGGCACAGGGACCTAAGGACTCGGTTCCGCCTGTGGCCCTCCGTCGCCGTTTTCTTGCGCTCCTCGAATCATTTCCGGGCTGTGAGCCTGTCTACACGGATGGTTCCCTGGTTGATGGTCGCACTGCCTACGCTTTTGCTCACGCTGCCCATGTTGAGCAACGCTCCTTGCCGGCTGGCAGCAGTATTTTTACTGCAGAGCTGGTGGAGCTCTTGAGCACATGCGTTCCTGCTCAGCTGCGTCCGACGTCATCTGCAGTGACTCCCTGAGCAGCCTCCAAGCCATCGACCGCTGCTATCCCTCTTCTCCTCTGGTGTCCTCTATTCGGGAGTCTGTTTCCACCATTATCCACTCTGGTCGTTTGGTGGTTTTTGTTTGGACGCCAGGTCACGTTGGCATCCCGGGGAACGAACGTGTTGACAGGCTGGCCAAAGGGGCGATAGACGCCCCAGCTTTGGAGATCGGCCTTACGGCTCGCGACCAGCAGCTGGTGTTGCGCCGTAAGGTACTTGGGATGTGGGCTGCTGAGTGGCGTGGCATGACAGCCCCGAATAAACTACGGGCTGTCAAGGGGTCGACCGATGTGTGACGTTCCTCCCTGCGGGCTTCTCGCAGGGACTCGGTAGTCCTGTGTCGGCTGCGCATCGGCCATACCTACCTGACGCACGGCCATCTGTTACGTCAGGAGGATCCCCCCTTGTGTCAGTGTGGGTCCCGGCTGACGGTAGGCCACATTTTGCTGGAGTGTCCTCGACTGCGCACACTCCGGCAATCTTTTAATCTCCCGGGCACTTTGGCTTTGGTTTTATCCGACGATGCCTCCATGGCTGATACCGTTTTAAATTTTATCCGTGGTAGTCCGTTTTATGGTTCGATTTAGGGAGGTCCTGCGCCTTTCCCTTTCTGTGTCTTTTGTCCTTGTGTCTGTTGCTGTTCTGGTGTGCCATGAGATGGTTGACTCTTTCCCATTTTTGATCTCGTGGTCAGTCAACCAGTCTCCGGCCATCTTCCTTTCTTCTGTTTCTTTCTGTCTGGTGTTCCTCTGTCCTGTTCTTGTCTGTAGTGTTTGTTGCTGAATTTGTGTGCTTTTAGCGCCTGGGGGGTCGTCTCCTCCCCCTTTGGATTTTATCTGCTTCGTAGATTTTCGGCTCGCCTGATTTTGGAATGGGGGACTGATGACCTTCGCTGTTTAGTCCCCCTTAAACATCCAACAACCACCACCACCACCACCATCTGCTCGTCGACTATGCTGTCCACGTTCATTGCTCGCCAGATCATCCCAATCGTCGCCTGCTTTTCCCTGCTATGGTCCTCCATCTGCCCGAACGGCGACCTAGGTCTGGGCTTTCCGTAGCTGTCCGTGTCCAGTCCCTGCTGTCAGAACTGGGGTCATTCCCTCTTCCGCCTCCCTTCCGGGTCCGTGCACCTACGCCTCCCTGGTGTTTGTCCCGGCCGTCCGTCCGTCTGGACTTGGCACAGGGATCCAAGGACTCGGTTCCGCCTGTGGCCCTCCGTCGCCGTTTTCTTGCGCTCCTCGCCTCATTTCCGGGCTGTGAGCCTGTCTACACTAATGGTTCCCTGGTTGATGGTCGCACTGCCTACGCTTTTGCTCACGCTGCCCATGTTGAACAGCGCTCCTTGCCAGCTGGCTGTAGTGTTTTTACTGCAGAGCTGGTGGCCATCTTGCGCGCTCTTGAGCATATGCTTTCCTGCTCAGGTGCGTCCATCGTCATCTGCAGTGACTCCCTGAGCAGCCTCCAGGCCATCGACCGCTGCTATCCCTCTTCTCCTCTGGTGTCCTCTATTCGGGAGTCTGTTTGCACCATTACCCACTCTGGTCGTTTGGTGGTTTTTGTTTGGACGCCAGGTCACGTTGGCATCCCAGGGAACGAACGTGTTGACAGGCTGGCCAAAGGGACGATAGACGCCCCAGCTTTGGAGATCGGCCTTACAGCTCGCGACCAGCAGCTGGTGTTGCGCCGTAAGGTGCTTGGGATGTGGGCAGCTGAGTGGCGTGGCATGACAGCCCCGAATAAACTGCGGGCTGTCAAGGAGACGACCGCTGTGTGGCGTTCCTCCCTGCGGGCTTCTCGCAGGGACTCAGTGGTCCTGTGTCGGCTGCGCATCGGCCATACATACCTGACGCACGGCCATCTGTTGCGTCAGGAGGATCCCCCCCTGTGTCGGTGTGGGTCCCGGCTGACGGTCGGCCACATTTTGCTGGAGTGTCCTCGACTGCGCAAACTCCGGCATTCTTTTAATCTCCCGGGCACTTTGGCTCTGGTTTTATCCGATGATGCCTCCATGGCTGATGACGTTTTAAATTTTATCCGTGGTAGTCCGTTTTATGGTTCGATTTAGGGAGGTCCTGCACCTTTCCCTTTCTGTGTCTTTTGTCCTTGTGTCTGTTGCTGTTCTGGTGTGCCTTGCGATGGTTGACTCTTTCCCATTTTTGTTCTCGTGGTCAGTCAACCAGTCTCCAGCCATCTTCCTTTCTTCTGTTTCTTCTGTTTCTTTCTGTCTGGTGTTCCTCTGTCCTGTTCTTGTCTGTAGTGTTTGTTGCTGCATTAGTGTTCTTTTAGCGCCTGGGGGGACGTCTCCTCCCCCTTTGGTTTTTACCTGCTCTGTTGCTTTTCGGCTCGCCTGATTTTGGAATGGGGGACTGATGACCTTCGCTGTTTAGTCCCCCTTAAACATCCCAACAACCACCACCACCACCACCTGCTATGGTCCTCCATCTGCCCGAACGGCGACCTAGGTCTGGGCTTTCCATAGCTGTCTGTGTCCAGTCCCTGCTGTCAGAACTGGGGTCATTCCCTCTTCTGCCTCCCTTCCGGGTCCGTACACCTACACCTCCCTGGTGTTTGTCCCGGCCGTCCGTCCGTCTGGATTTGGCACAGGGACCTAAGGACTCGGTTCCGCCTGTGGCCCTCCGTCGCCGTTTTCTTGCACTCCTCGAATCATTTCCGGGTTGTGAGCCTGTCTACACGGATGGTTCCCTGGTTGATGGTCGCACTGCCTACGCTTTTGCTCACGCTGCCCATGTTGAGCAACGCTCTTTGCCGGCTGGCTGCAGTATTTTTACTGCAGAGCTGGTGGCCATCTTGCGCGCTCTTGAGCATATGCGTTTCTGCTGAGGTAGGTCCGTCGTCATCTGCAGTGACTCCCTGAGCAGCCTTCAGGCCATCGACCGCAGCTATCCCTCCTCTCCTCTGGTGTCCTCCATTCAGGAGACTGTTTCCGCCATTGCCCGTTCTGGTCGTTCGGTGGTCCTGGTTTGGACGCCCGGTCATGTTGGCATCCCAGGGAACGAACGTGTCGACAGGCTGGCCAAAGGGGCGGTCGACGCCCCGGCTTTGGAGGTCGGCCTTACGGCTCGCGACCAGCAGATGGTGTTGCGCCGTAAGCTGATTGGGATGTGGGCTGCTGAGTGGCATGGAATGACAGCCCTGAATAAACTGCGGGCTGTCAAGGGGACGACCGATGTGTGGCGTTCCTCCCTGCGGGCTTCTCGCAGGGACTTGGTAGTCCTGTGTCGGCTGCGCATCGGCCATACATACCTGACGCACGGCCATCTGTTGCGTCAGGAGTATCCCCCCTTGTGTCGGTGTGGGTCCCGGCTGACGGTCGGCCACATTTTGCTGGAGTGTCCTCGACTGCGCACACTCCGGCAATGTTTTAATCTCCCGGTCACTTTGGCTTTGGTTTTATCCGACGATGCCTCCATGGCTGACAATGTTTTACATTTTATCCGTAGTAGTCGTTTTTATGGTTCGATTTAGGGAGGTCCTGCGCCTTTCCCTTTCTGTGTCTTTTGTCCTTGTGTCTGTTGCAGTTCTGGTGTGCCGTCAGATGGTTGACTCTTTCCTCTTTTTTTTCTCATGGTCAGTCAACCAGTCTCCGGCCATCCTCCTTTCTCCTGTTTCTGTCTGTCTGGTGTTCCTCTGTCCTGTTCTGGTCTGTAGTGTTTGTTGCTGTATTTGTGTTCTTTTAGCGCCTGGGGGGACGTCTCCTCCCCCTTTGGTTTTTATCTGCTCCATAGATTTTGGGCTCGCCTGATTTTGGAATGGGGGACTGATGACCTTCGCTGTTTAGTCCCCCTTAAACATCCCAACAACCACCACCACCACCTTGGCTGACGCATGGTCATCTGCTGCGTCGAGAGGACCCCCCTCATTGTCGCTGTGGTGCGATTATGACGGTGGCCCATATATTGTTGGACTGTCCTCTTTTAACCGCCCTCAGGCGAACTTTTAATCTCCAGGGTGCTTTATCATCTCTTTTAGGTGACAATGTCTCTATGGCAGATCGGGTTTTAAGTTTTATTCGCGCAAGTGGCTTTTATAGGTCCATTTAACTTTTGTAACGTCACCCTCTTTTGAGCTGTCTCTTTTAATTAGTTTTGTGTTGTAATTCGACTCCACCTTCCACTGTTAGGCTGGAGGTTTTAACGTGTTGCAGTGTGGCTGGCTCATCCTATTATTTTCGTGATCAGCCAGCCACAGTCCTCTGCTGTGCAGCTTTCGTTCCTTCTGCCTTTGTTCTCTATGTTGTTTTTGTTGCTGTGCTCTGTTTTCCGTGTTGCCTTACAATGGACCATGGGGCTTTTCTTCCCCTGGAGTTTTTCTTTTAGTGCTTCGCCTGACTGGTGGATAGTTTCCCTGTGCTCTGTGTTTTTATGAAACAAGGGACCGATGACCTTTGTAGTTTGGTCCCTTTAATCTTTAACCCAACCAACCAACCAACCAAAGTTTAAACATGGTCCAGGATATTATATTCCACAGGGATCTTCTTCTGCAGTCCGACGATGAATTACGCGCCAACCTCGAACGACGAGGTGTTCACTTCGTCCGGCGCGTCCATCGGGGTCCGAGAGATAATCTGGTGGCCACCGGTGCCTTCATCTTGGCCTTTGAGGGTGATGTCTTACCCGAAAAGGTTAAGGTGATGGTTTTCCGTTGTGATGTGAAGCCATGTATTCCTCCTCCGATGCCGTGTTTTAAATGCTTTAAGTTCGGGCACATGCAATCTCACTGTATTTCCAGCATCACGTGTCGGGATTGTGGACGTCATTTGCATCCCAATACTCCATGTGCTCCACCTCCCTCTGTGTTAACTGTGGAGAACACCATTCACCCTGCTCGCCAGACTGTAGGATCTTCCAGAAAGAACGGAAGATAATGGAATATAGAACCCTGGACCGCCTGACCTACTCTGAGGCTAGGCGGAAATATGAGAGACTCCACCCTGTGCCAATGACGTCAACGTACGCCGCTGCTGCAACGACGGTTCTTCCATCTCCTGTGTCGTCCTATACGGTTGGTTCTATGATTGGTCAACATCCAAAAGCCCCCTTGATTGTGGGGGCACTTCACACCCTATTGCTCCTGCTCCATCTTCTCCAGGAGCAACACCCTCCCAACCATCGTGGACATCAGCTCCCCCTTCCCAGCCGGAGAAGCGTAAGACTTCTTTGGCTACTCTCGCCAGGAAGGGATCCCTTGGGGACCTCCCTTCGCAAGTTCCGACCAGTTTAAAAGCGGACGCCCGCAAGTGGTTGAAACAACCACCAGTCCCTGGTCGTAGGGCCTCACGGTCGTCATCTGTCCCTGAGACTGACCCAGTGAAGCCCATGAAGCCTGAACCACCGAAGGCACAGCGCGACAAGCAGAAAAAGAACGAAGTCCCCAAGACCAACGATATTGCGGTGGCACCCATCCCACCGCTACCTACAAGCTCTGCGTCTGAGGACGAGGTGGAGATTCTGGCGTCCACTGAGGACCTCAATTTCACCGGTCCCTCGGACGCAATGGATGGCATTTGCACGGGTGCTCCATCGGAGGCAGCAGGTGACCCAGCGGCGTAACTTGACTTCCCAGTCCCGTCACGCCCTTCCCAGCCATCGACAATACCATCCTCCAGGCCCCCAGGGGCTCAGCGTTCATTTGCTGAGTACGGGCTTGGCGACACCGGGGTCCTGAGCTGGGGACTGGTCAGCGCCGCCGGTGTCCTGTCACCGTAACCCCCGGACATTCTTCAGCAACCACTGTATGGTGCGGCGGTGGACTGTTGTGTGCTGCGGGGAATGGTAATCTTGGCTTGACTGCCTGGATTGCGAGGAAGGTAAACCTCTATAAAAATCCCTCAATCTTACGGTGTGCTGCACGCCTATAAGATGCATGGCTGTTGGGGTGGAACAGTCGCTAGCGGGCAACCTCTGGGGCACCTGCTGCACCCCAGTTGTATACGGCTTACTCAGGCACGCGGGGCTCTGTCTGAGCGGACCTTTAGTTCCCTAACTGCTCGTGGGACTGCAATGGACCCTTCGGTCGCTGGTAGGCAAACACACCCCTTCGAAAAAGCGACTTCGTGCTGCGAGTCCTCCAGCTCCTGGTGTTGCTAGAGATTTATCAGACTGTCGTAACAGAGCACATGCTGAAAATCAGAATGTGTTTTTGATTATTAAACGGAAGGAGGGTAGCTTTGAGAGGGTTTCTCCCTTTTACATCCACAAGGGTCTTGAAGGAATTGCAGGTACACTGAAATCTGTTAAGCGACTGCGCAATGGTACTCTCTTAGTTGAGACTTCTAGTTCCCGTCAAGTCGCTTCTCTTCGGAAAGCACCCAGTCTCGGAGAGTACGCTATCGAGACCGAGCTCCACTCCACACTCAACTATAGTAAGGGTGTTGTGACATGTAGGGACTTGGTGGATATCTCCACAGACGAGTTGAAATCTGAGTGGGCTGACGAAGGTATTGTTGACGTGCAGAATATTATGAGGCGAGTCGATGGGGACCTAGTAAAATCCGACTCGTTTATTCTCACGTTCAGTTGCCCGAGACTTCCAGAGCATGTTTAAGCGGGGTTCTTACGTTTGCCAGTACGGCCATATTTCCCCAACCCAATGCGCTGCTTTAAATGTCAGCGCTTTGGGCATACTACATTGGGGTGCAATGAGATAGCCACTTGCGGTAAATGTGGTCAGCCTGCCCATGAAGGAGCCAATTGTTCATCGCCTGTGAGGTGCGTGAATTGCTTTGGGAGTCACCCTGTCTGGAGCCCGGTCTGCCCCATCTATCTCGAGGAACGGAAGATACAGGAGATTAAAACATCTAAGCGCATCCCCTATGGTGAGGCCAAGAAGCTCTTTAGGCCATGCAACCTCCTGTGTTTACTACATCTTTCGCTTCCGCCCTGAAAAAACCAGTACAAATGGCCACTGTTGCTACGCAAACGGAGGTTGATAGTGTTAGCACTAATACCTGCGTTTGCCAGTGCACTTGTGCTGCTGCAGTTGTTTTGCAACCTGCAGCTCTCACCGCAACGTCGGACAAGGCCGTGGTTGCTGACATTGGGGTACTTCCTGCCTCTTCCTCTATGGCGCCATCTGCCCATGCGAGTAAAGCTCCAACTGCTGACAAGGCTGTGCATTTTAAGCCCCCTAAGACAAAGACGCCGAAGGTGAAGATTTTGCCACCTGCGGAGACTGATCAGGGTTGGTCCGATGACGAGGCCATCGTACTGTCTGACATCTCCCGTGGGTCGTCATCGGAGTTGATGGACATTGATGTCGACCGGGGGCGCTCTTCTCGCCCCAGGAATAAATCTCCGGCCAGTACAGGCTCTCCTCCGAAACACAGAGGCAGGGTGAAAGTTCAGCCACCCTGATCACTGGCTCCCATCTTACAGTGGAACCTGAATGGGTTCAGGACGCATGTGGCCGAACTACAACTCCTTGTACGTGAGTTCCCTTTGTGCTTATGTCTCCAAGAGACACATTTTCGGGCCACTGACGCTCCTTCTTTACGGGGCTGTACCGTCTATCGGAAAGATGATCTGACGGGGGAAAGGGCAAAGGGTTGTGCTGCGGTTTTTGTCCGTGACATGCACCCCTCATCTGAGCTCCCTCTCGTTACAGACTTGCAAGCAGTTGCAGTTGACCTTCTTGTGGGTCGGAGGCTCACAGTCTGTTCACTTTACTTTCCCCCTCAGGATGCGATAGACTCTGAGGCTCTCACGGACCTTATTGGCCAACTTCCCCGCCCATTTCTTCTTCTGGGGGACTTCAATGATTATAATGTCTTATGGGGCTCTTCGACTACTTGCCCCAGGGGTCGCATTCTGGAACGCCTCATGGTGTCTGAAGAACTGTGCATCCTCAACTCTGGTGCTCCCACTCATTTCTGTACTGCTTCTGGGTCGTCGTCAGCTATTGACCTTTCCTTTTGCTCTCCAGCACTAGCGGATTCTGCTCTATGGGAGGTTGATGCTGACCTCCATTCTAGTGACCACTTCCCCCTTTGGATTCGCCTCCTGGATGAGGCTATGGCATTTCTGGTACTGCCCCGATGGCACCTCTGCAGGGCTGACTGGACACTTTCCAGCCACCTGGCTGTTTTGGAACACCGTGCCAGCGTCCACGAATGGGTAGACCATGTTACAGCTGTGATCTCCCATGCTGCTGAATTGTCAATCCCACGGTCATCCGGTCATCCCAAGAGGCGTCCTGTCCCTTGGTGGACCCCTGAGTGCCGCTCAGCCATCCGAGCCCGCCATGCCGCTCTGCGCCGCTTCAAGTGCCGTCCCACAGCTGACAGTTTTGCAGCCTTTCGGGTGGCAAGGACTAAAGCGCGGCGCGTGATTAAAGAGAGCAAACGACGGTCATGGCAATCGTTCTTGAACTCCATCTCCCGCTCCACTAGTTCTACGAAAGTATGGGAAGCCATCAGGAGGATTTCCGGGAAACTCGGCCAGCTACCTGTCACGGCATTGCTGCATCAGGGAAGTCTCCTCACGGCGCCGAGAGACATTGCCCAGACACTGGCCATGCATTTTGCGGAATCTACCGCCACTATTAACTGTGATCCAGATTTCTGCCGCTACCGCACTGCCATCGAGAGGGGTCACTTGGACTTCTGGTCTCCTAATTCTGAACCCTACAACTGCCCCTTCACAATGTGGGAACTGGATTCGGCGCTGTCTGTGGCTCATGATACTGCGCCTGGTCATGATCAAATCCGGTATAGCATGCTGCGGCACTTCTTACTGCCTTCCAAGGAAGTTCTCCTGAATTGTTTTAATATGATATGGTTATCCGGCACGTACCCTGACTCGTGGAGGGAGGCGATTTTGATACCCCTCCTCAAACCAGGGAAGGACCGAACGCATCCCGGTAGTTATCGAAGTATCGCCTTGACGAGCTGTGTCGGGAAGACGTTGGAACGCATGGTCAATCGTCGCCTGGTTTGGCTGCTCGAGACCAGGCAGCTCCTTGGCCCCTCTCAGTGTGGCTTTCGGAGATGGCGTTCCACTATAGACAACTTGACCCTGCTTGAGGCGGCCATCCAGCAGGCCTTCCTGCGTAACCAGCATTGTCTAGGTGTATTCTTTGACATTCATAAGGCGTATGACACTACTTGGCGCCGCCATATCCTCAATCAACTCCATGAGTGGGGCTTTCGTGGCCGTCTCCCCATCTTCATTCGGTCCTTTCTTTCCCACCGCCTCTTTCGCTATAGGGTTGGTAATGTGCTATCTGATTTGTATGTGCAGGAGAATGGTGTTCCTCAGGGAAGCGTTTTAAGTGTCACCCTCTTTGCCATCGCCATTAACAGTATCACGTCCACTATCCGGAGTCCTGCCCAATGCTCCTTGTTTGTGGACAATTTTGCTGTTTTCTGTTCTTCCTCCAGTCTTGTCACTGCTAGTCGGCAGTTGCAGCTTACGATGCAGCGATTAGAGGCATGGACTGCGAAGACGGGTTTTACCTTTTCTGCAGACAAATGTGTGTGTGTTCATTTTAATCGTTCTCGACATCTTTGTACCTCTCCTGAATTGCGTCTGAGGGACACCATTCTTCCTTTTAGCGACACTGTGCGGTTCCTGGGCCTCACTTTTGATTCAAAGTTGTCGTGGTTGCCTCACCTTAAAGACCTCAAGGTGCGGGCCCTGAAGGCACTGAATATTTTGAAGTGTCTGAGCCATCGGTCCTGGGGAGCAGATCGGGCGCGTCTGCTGCAGTTTTATAGGGCTTTCGTCCGATCGCGTCTTGACTATGGTTGCACCGTGTATGGGTCAGCAAGGCCTTCGTATCTGAAGATTCTTGACGCAGTACACCATGAGGGTATCAGGCTGGCCACTGGTGCCTTCCGTACTAGTCCCATCCCCAGCCTGTGTGCTGAGGCAGGGGAACCGCCGCTCGCCATCCGGCGGAAACTCCTCATGGTGCGACGGGAGTGTCAATTCCTTGCCTGTCCTACCTCCCCTGCGTACCCTACCGTAGCCCGACCGCCTATGGAACGTCTCTTTTCCAGTCGTCCCAGGGCAACGAGACCATTTGGGATTCGTGCCAAGCATTTGCGTGAGTCCCTTGGTGTGGAGCGTGTGGCCCCCCAACGACACGGTTTTACTCGCCTGCCTCCCTGGTTGCTCCAGAGGCCCAGCGTCCTTTTAGACTTGTCGGAGTACCGGAGGAGCTGCACTCCTGCGTTTGTTTTTACCTCCTTATTTTCTGATATTTTAAACCAGCATCCCGACCATGTACCAGTATTTACGGATAGCTCTAAACAGGGGGACTCTGTTGGTTGTGCTGTTGTTTTCCCTGATCGACTCGTCAAGTTACGGGTTCCTGCGACGTTTACCATCTTTGATGCCGAATTCTTTGCGATCTTGCGGGCATTGGAGCAGATGAGATGTGTCCCCAGTTGTAAGTTCCCCATGTGTTCTGACTCCCTGAGTGCTCTTCAGACCGTGCAACACTTGTACCCACCGGATACGGTCGTCCAGAACATCCATGATGCCCTGCTCCACCTGCAGCGGCAGGGGAAGGAGGTTTCCTTCTGCTGGGTGCCGGGGCACGTGGGTATTTCCCCCTGCGGGTTCGGGGGTAAGAATAGGCCCGCGGTATTCCTGCCTGTCGTAAGAGGCGACTAAAAGGAGTCTCAAACGTTTCGGCCTTCTGTGATGGTCCCCTCTTGGGTTTGACCTCCTTTTTTCTTCCAAATTTCCGTCGTCAGTGCGTGCCATTTGGGGAAGGACACCTTACGTGGTGTTTTTGTATTGGTCCATCATGCTCCACCATCTTGCATGTTACCTATTGTCGTGGGGGGGGGACTACGCCCAACATCTTCTGGGTGGTCTCCTCCTCGCCTTGTGCGCACTCTTCTTCTTAGCGCCTACGACAACTGTGGACCCTTTAAACACCTAAAATCCAGCACGGTAGCCAGTCCGTTGTGGTGGGGTCGTCATGTACCCTCTTGGTGGTAGCCCCCTGACCACGCAGGGATCGCACTACAGATGCCTGAGCTGTTTTCTCCCCATGCATGCCAAGGAGTACGTGCCCATCTTGTCTGGGGCACGGGGACTCCGGGCAACGGGATATCGGCCAGGTACCCGTTGCTTTGGCTGGGTGGCGCCCTTGGGGAGAGCCCTCGTTCGGAGTAGGTGGCATCTGGGCGGATGTGGCGCAATGAAGCGCAATAAATCACATCAAGCTGGTGGTCGCACGGCCACCAGCGTCTCTAAGCGAGGTAGAGTCGACTTCGATGCTGCGCAGTATGACCCTCAGACGTTCCCCTCGTTGGCTGCGCCATGGGAGGGACGCCGATCTAGTGCCAAGCGGGAGCCTTACGTACCGCAATACCTTGTCTGCAGCAGGACTGATGGTGACTCCTTTCTCCCGACGAAGCCTATGTTTTTTGTGGAACACCTGGAGGATAAGTTTGGGGAAGTGGCGGGGTTGTCAAAAATGAGGAATGGGTCCATCCTCCTCAAGACGTCCTCCCCAGCCCAGTCACGAGCGTTGCTCTTGTGTGATAAGCTGGGTGACGTCCCTGTTAGCGTCACTCCCCACAGTAGCTTAAATATGGTCCAGGGGATTATTTACCATCGTGACCTCTTGTTGCAATCCGATGACGAGCTGAGAGCCGACTTGGAACGACGTGGTGTGCATTTTGTCCGTCGTGTCCATCGAGGACCCAAGACAAACAGGGTGGCCACCGGTGCCTTTATCTTGGCCTTTGAGGGTGATGTCTTGCCCGAGAAGGTCAAGGTGATGGTTTACCGTTGCGACGTCAAGCCATACGTGCCTCCCCCGATGCGGTGCTTCCAGTGCTGGAAGTTTGGGCATATGTCCTCCCGTTGCCCATCCAGCGCTACATGTCGAGATTGCGGACGCCCCTCTCATCCTGATTCTCCATGTGCACCTCCGCCTGTATGTGTTAACTGTGGGGAGCACCACTCTCCATGCTCGCCGGATTGCCCCGTTCTTCATAAGGAGCGGAAGATCATGGAATTTAAGACCCTGGACCGGCTTACTTATCGAGAGGCTAAACAGAAATATGAAAGGTTGTACCCTGCTTCCCTTCGAACATCTTATGCTGCAGCCACGTTATCGTCGCCCGCACGGGCGACGGTTGTCGCTTCATCTGTGCCGCCTTCAGTGGGCCCTCGGGGCCATGTATCTCTGTCTGCCCCCCTCGTGCCTGGGGGCAAGCCTTCCTCTCTTGCCCCCTTAGCAGTTGGGGGCAAACCCTCTTCTGTCGCTCCCCCCAAGCTTACTTCGGGAGTGACATCTGCTCCACAACCGGGAGGCTCGATTCCTCCCCCTCCTTCTCCGGCGGCGTTGCCTCCGCCGGTTCCTCTCTCGCGGAAGGGGTCCCTCGGGGCTCTCCCTTCCTCCGTTTCTTCTCCTTCCCAGCCAGATGTCAGCCAGTGGCTGAAGGTTCCGCCACCTGCTGGTCGTAAGGCTTCTGCGTCGTCGTCAGCCTCCGACGCTCCTTCAGAGAAGCTCTCCCAGCCCTCTCACCCTAAGGGCAGACGCGAGAAGAAGGAACGGAATGTGTCCAAGAAGAAGGACGTTCCGGCGGTTTCAGCACTGCCTGCTGTACATAGTCCTGGCTCCGGGGATGAGGTGGAGATCCTCGCCTCTGCCGCGGATCTCGCCCTCACGGAACCCTTGGGGGCCTCTCCTATGAACTCAGCTGACTCTCCCCCAGTGGCGGCGGTTGGCTCTGAAGCGCTGTCTGCCTCTTAGTCGCATTCACGCCCTCCCAGTCCCTTCCTGCTTCCATTCTCCAATGGAACTGCGGCGGTTATTTCCGCCACCTGCCAGAGCTCCGGATGCTTCTGAGTGATTCCCCTGTTCTCTGCATTGCTCTGCAGGAAACTTGGTTTCCTGCACTGCGGACCCCCGCCCTTCGCGGTTATCGGGGATACTATAAGAACCGTGCTGCCTGTCAACGAGCGTCAGGTGGGGTTTGCCTCTTTGTTCACCACTCTGTCTGTAGCTCGCCAGTACACCTTCAGACGCCTTTAGAGGCAGTTGCTGCCAGGGTTGAGCTCTCGCCGGCTATTACTGTATGCTCTGTTTACATTCCTCCGGATGGGGAGCTCCCCCGCCATGTCTTGGCTGCGCTGCTGGCTCAACTCCCGCCACCATTGCTGCTTCTGGGCGATTTCAATGCCCACAATCCTCTATGGGGTGGGACTGTCTCCGATGATCGCGGTCGGGCCGTGGAGCATGTGTTGGCTCAGCTCGACCTTAGCCTCTTGAACACCGGTGCTCCCACACATTTCAGTGTGGCCCATGGCTCGTTCTCGGCCATCGATCTCTCTATTTGCAGCCCTGGACTTGTCCCATCCCTCCACTGGAGGGTGCATCCTGACCTGTGTGGCAGTGACCATTTTCCCATCTATTTGTCACTGCCACAGTGTCATTCTTCTGGGCGCTTGCCCCGCTGGGCTCTCCACAGGGCTGACTGGCCAGCTTTTACTTCCGCTGTAACCATTGCGTCTCCCCCACAGGGTGACATTGACGAGGTGGTCTGTGTTTTCACCACGTCCATCATTTCGGCGGCCGAGGCTGCCATCCCCCGTTCCTCTGGCCTCCCTCGGCGGAAGGCTGTCCCCTGGTGGTCGCCGGAGGTTGCTGAGGCTATTCGCGACCGTAGGCGGGCTCTCCAGCGTCATAGGCGGCACCCGTCTCTGGAGACCCTCATCGCCTTTAAGAGGCTCCGTGCCTTCGCCCGTCGTCTTATTGCACGGCGTAAGCAGGAGTGCTGGGAGAGGTACGTCTCCTCCCTGGGCTCCCGTGTCTCGTCCTCGCACGTGTGGTCCCGGATCCGGCGGATTTATGGCTCCCAGACCCCTATGGGTGTCCCTGGGCTCTCCTTGGACGGCGCTGTCTGCACGGACGCTGCCGCCATTGCTGAACGGCTAGCCGCGCACTTTGCTCAGAGCTCTGCGACTGCCTCCTATCCCCCCGCCTTTCGCTCTCTAAAGGAGCGAGCCGAGCGGACGCCGTTCTCATTCCACACGCGTCGTTCTGAAACATACAATGCTCCTTTCAGCGAGAGGGAATTCCTCGCCGCCCTCGCCGATTGCCCTGATACAGCACCAGGCCCAGACAGCATCCACGCGCAGATGCTGAAGCATCTCTCCAGGGACTGCCAGAGACACATTCTCGCGATATTTAATCGCATTTGGAGCGAAGGCGTGTTCCCGTCGCAATGGCGGGAGGGCGTTATTGTCCCCATCTTGAAACCCGGTGCGGACCCACTGGCGGTGGACAGCTATCGTCCCATTACCCTCACCAACGTTTTGTGCAAATTGCTCGAACGTATGGTGGGGCGGCGTTTGTGTTGGGTCCTTGAGTCGCGCGGTCTCCTCGCTCCATCCCAGGGTGGCTTCCGTCGGGGCCGGTCTGCAGTGGACAATTTGGTGCGGCTGGAATCTGCTGTCCGTACGGCTTTTGCCCGACGTCAGCATCTTGTTGCTGTATTTTTCGATCTGCGGAAGGCGTATGACACCACATGGCGGCATCACATCCTCGCCACGTTGCATGGGTGGGGTCTTCGTGGTCGGCTCCCGGCTTTTCTTCAAAACTTTTTATTGCGCCGCTCTTTCCGGGTGCAAGTCGGTGCCACCTCTAGTTCCTCTTATATACAGGAAAATGGGGTCCCGCAGGGCTCGGTGTTGAGCGTCTCCTTATTTTTAGTGGCCATTAATGGTCTGGCAGCAGCAGTGGGGTCGTCGGTGTCTCCTTCTTTGTATGCCGACGACTTCTGCATCTCATTTAGCTCCACGACTACGGGAGTCGCCGAACGCAGGCTGCAAGTCGCCGTTCGCAAGGCAGCATCATGGGCACTGACTCATGGCTTTCAGTTCTCTGCTGCCAAGACTCGAGTAATGCACTTCTGCAGGCGTCGGACGGTCCACCCTCATCCTGCACTTTACCTCGACGGCCACCTGCTTGAAGTGGTGGACACTTGCCGCTTCTTGGGACTCGTGTTTGATGCCCGGCTCACATGGGTTCCTCATGTTACTCAGCTGAAGCAAAAATGCTGGCGGCACCTCAACGCCCTCCGCTGCCTTAGCCACACGTCTTGGGGTGCAGATCGCTGCACGCTGCTGCGGTTGTACAGAGCCCTTGTGCAGTCCCGGCTTGAATATGGGAGCCTGGCCTATGGGTCTGCGTCCCCCTCAGTGTTAAAGTTGTTAGACCCCATACACCACTGTGGGGTTAGGCTTGCCACTGGCGCTTTTCGCACCAGCCCCGTGGATAGTCTACTGGTGGAGGCTGGGGTTCCCCCACTGCGGATTCGCCGCCATCGTCTGCTTGTCGACTATGCTGTCCACGTTCATTGCTCGCCAGATCATCCCAATCGTCGCCTGCTTTTCCCTGCTATGGTCCTCCATCTGCCCGAACGGCGCCCTAGGTCTGGGCTTTCCATAGCTGTCCGTGTCCAGTCCCTGCTGTCAGAACTGGGGTCATTCCCTCTTCTGCCTCCCTTCCGGGTCCGTACACCTACGCCTCCCTGGTGTTTGTCCCGGCCGTCCGTCCGTCTGGACTTGGCACAGGGACCCAAGGACTCGGTTCCGCCTGTGGCCCTCCGTCGCCGTTTTCTTGCTCTCCTCGCCTCATTTTCGGACTGTGAGACTGTCTACACTGATGGTTCCCTGGTTGATGGTTGCACTGCCTACTCTTTTGCTCATGCTGCTCATGTTGAGCAGCGCTCCTTGCCAGCTGGCTGCAGTATTTTTACTGCAGAGCTGGTGGCCATATTGCGCGCTCTTGACCATATGCGTTTCTGCTCAGGTAGGTCCGTCGTGATCTGCAGTGACTCCCTGAGCAGCCTTCAGGCCATCGACCGCTGCTATCCCTCCTCTCCTCTGGTGTCCTCCATTCAGGAGACTGTTTCCGACATTGCCCGTTCTGGTCGTTCGGTGGTCCTGGTTTGGACGCCTGGTCATGTTGGCATCCCAGGGAACGAACGTGTAGACAGGCTGGCCAAAGGGGCGATCGACGCCCCGGCTTTGGAGATCGGCCTTACGGCTCGCGACCAGCAGATGGTGTTGCGCCGTAAGCTGATTGGGATGTGGGCTGCTGAGTGGCGTGGCATGACAGCCCCGAATAAACTGCGGGCTGTCAAGGAGACGACCGCCGTGTGGCGTTCCTCCCTGCGGGCTTCTCGCAGGGACTCGGTAGTCCTGTGTCGGCTGCGCATCTGCCATACGTACCTGACGCACGGCCATCTCTTGCGTCAGGAGGATCCCCCCCTGTGTCAGTGTGGGTCCCGGCTGAGGGTCGGCCACATTTTGCTGGAGTGTCCTCGACTGCGCACACTCCGGCAATCTTTTAATCTCCCGGGCACTTTGGCTTTGGTTTTATCTGACGATGCCTCCAGGGCTGATGACGTTTTAAATTTTATCCGTGGTAGTCCGTTTTATGGTTCGATTTAGGGAGGTCCTGCACCTTTCCCTTTCTGTGTCTTTTGTCCTTGTGTCTGTTGCTGTTCTGGTGTGCCGTCAGATGGTTGACTCTTTCCCATTTTTGTTCTCGTGGTCAGTCAACCAGTCTCCGGCCATCTTCCTTTCTTCTGTTTCTTCTGTTTCTTTCTGTCTGGTGTTCCTCTGTCCTGTTCGTGTCTGTAGTGTTTGTTGCTGCATTTGTGTTCTTTTAGCGCCTGGGGGACGTCTCCTCCCCCTTTGGTTTTTACCTGCTCTGTTGCTTTTCGGCTTGCCTGATTTTGGAATGGGGGACTGATGACCTTCGCTGTTTAGTCCCCCTTAAACATCCCAACAACCACCACCACCACCATGGTTTTTTACTCCGGCGGGAGGATCCCCCAATCTGCAGTGCTTGTGGCGTCCAGATTACTGTCCGCCACATTTTACTTGATTGTCTTTTATTCTCTGTCCAGAGGGCGGTGGTTTCTTTGCCACCGGATTTGCCCTCTATTTTGAAAGACGACGCATCGTCTGTGGTGATGGTTTTACGGTTTTGTATCCTGTTCAATTTGTTTCCACGGATTTTAGGGAGAGGGTTTTAATGTGCTGCTGGATGACTGGCTCACCCAGATTTTAGGTAAGAGGTCCGCCAGTCACGAATACCTCCTTGTTTCCCTTCGGTTTCTGTCCTCCCTTCCTTGTGTTTCCTTTCCTTTTTTAGTGCACTCCTTCTCCTCCTGTTTTGCCTCTGTACATGAGGATTTGGAACTGCGTCAGGTCTGTGTCTTTTAGCTGTTCCCCTTGTTCGCTGTTCGTCTTAGTCCCTTCACTGCATGTGTTCCTGTTTTTATGCGTTTGGGCGCTGATGACCCCGCTGTTTCGCGCCCGTAAATCTCAAACACACACACACACACACACACACACACACACACACACACACACACACACCATCCTCCAGTGGAACTGTAGCGGTTTCTTCCACCATCTAGCTGAGCTCCGCCAACTTATAGGCCTTCACCCTTTCTTCTGCATTGCTCTTCAGGAAACTTGGTTTCCAGCAATGCAAACCCCCTCCCTCCGTGGCTATCGGGGTTATTACAAGAACCGAGCAGCTTATGAAAGGGCGTCTGGTGGCGTCTGCATATATGTCCTTCACATTCTGCACAGCGAGTCTGTCCCTCTCCAAACACCTTTAGAGGCTGTCGCTGTTCGGGTGTGGACGCCACAGGCTGTTACCGTCTGCAGTCTTTACCTTCCACCGGATGGTGATGTCTCGCAACATGTCCTGGCTGCACTGGTAGCCCAATTGCTGCCACCTTTCTTGCTATTGGGCGACTTCAACGCCCATAACCCTCTGTGGGGTGGGTCAGTGGCAACAGGTCGAGGCGCCATCGTTGAGCATTTATTGTTGCAGCTCGATCTCTCGCTGTTAAATGATGGTGCCTTCACACGCTTCGGTGTGGCGCATGGCACGTACTCCGCCATTGACCTTTCAATCTGTAGCCCTAGCCTCTTACCGTCTGTTCACTGGAGTGTTCATGACGACCTGTGTGGTAGTGACCACTATCCGATATTTCTGTCACTACCACAGCGTCACTCTTCTGGGCGCCTTAGCAGATGGGCTATCAATAAGGCTGACTGGGACTTGTTCTCCTCCAATGCCGCTATTGCGCCTCTCTCTAATAATGACATTGATGCGGTGGTTCAATCGGTCACCACCGGCATCGTTACTGCCGCCGAATCTGCCATTCCCTGTTCTTCTGGGTCTCCTCGGCGGAAGGCTGTGCCTTGGTGGTCGCCTGAGATCGCTGAAGCGATTAAAGATCGCCGGCGGGCGCTCCAGCGTCACAGGCGACATCCCTCCATAGACTACATTATCGCCTTCAAACGTCTGCGTGCGCGGGCCCGCCTCCTTATCCGCCAAGGCAAGAGGGAGTGCTGGGAGCGGTATGTGTCCACCATTGGCCTCCATGTCACTCCATCGCAGATCTGGGCCAAGATCCGACGCGTCTACGGCTATCGGACCCCTGTCAGCGTACCTGCGCACTCACTGAATGACGCAGTTTGTACTGACTCCGACGTCATTGCAAACCGCTTAGCAGAGCGTTTTGCTATGAGTCCCGCTTCTGCAAATTACCCTCAGGCCTTCCGCTCCATTCAAGAGCGGATGGAACGTCGGAGCCTTTCGTTTCGCACCCACCACCCAGAATCTTACAATGCTCCATTCAGTGAGTGGGAATTTCGCAGTGCCCTAGCTGCTTGCCCTGATACCGCTCTTGGGCCAGATGGCATTCACTGTCAGATGCTGAAACACCTTTCAGTGGACTGCCAGCGACGCCTCCTCGATCTTTACAACCGCCTTTGGGTCGAGGGGGAGTTTCCGTCGCAATGGCGGGACAGCATTGACATCCCCGTTTTGAAACCTGGAAAGAACCCTCTGGAGGTGGACAGCTACCGTCCCATTAGCCTCGCCAACGTTCTTTGCAAGTTGCTTTAACGGATGGTGAGCCGGCGCTTAAATTGGGTACTGGAGTCTCGGGGGCTTCTGGCTCCGTCTCAGGGTGGGTTCTGTAAAGGCCGCTCCGCCGCCGACAATCTGGTGAGCCTGGAGTCGGCCATCCGTACTGCCTTTGCCCGCCGTCAGCACCTGGTCGCTGTCTTTTTCGACATGCGGAAGGCGTGCGATACGACATGGCGTCATCACATCCTTTCTACGCTTCATGGACGGGGTCTTCGGGGTCCTCTGCCGATTTTTATCCGCCATTTTCTGTCGTATCGTACCTTCCGCGTGCAAGTCGCGGCCTCATATAGTTCCTCCCACGTCCAGGAGACCGGTGTGCCACAGGGTTCTGTTTTAAGTGTGTGCCTGTTTTTAATAGCCATTAACGGGCTCGCTGCGGCCGTTGGAAATTCTGTCTCCGCTTCCCTGTATGCTGACGACTTCTGCCTTTACTACAGCTCTACTGGCATTGCAGCTGTTGAACGTCAGCTACAGGGCGCTATCCGCACGGCGCAGTCTTGGGCTGTAGCTCCAGGGTTCCAGTTTTCGGCAGTCAAGAAATGCGTTATGCATTTCTGCCGGCGACGTACTGTCCACCCAGAGCCGCAGCTTTCTCTTAACGGCGAACTTCTTTCAGTGGTGGAATCACACAGGTTTTTGGGGGTGGTTTTCGATGCCTGGTTGACTTGGCTGCCTCATATCCGGCAGCTCAAACAGGCGTGTTGGCGGCATCTAAACGCTCTGCGATGCTTGAGCCACACCCCCTGGGGCGCCGACCGATCTATCCTGTTGCGGCTCTACCAGGCGTTAATCCAGACGCGTCTGGATTATGGGAGCCTGGCTTATGGCTCAGCATCCCCATCTGCGTTGCGGGTGCTGGACCCTATCCTCCATAGCGGGATACGCCTTGCCACTGGTGCTTTCCACACCAGCCTTGTGGACAGCATACTAGTGGAGGCAGGTGTCCCTCCACTGCGGTTACGACGCCAACAATTACTGGCTGCTTATGCTGCCCATGTTTTTAGCTTGCCCGGGCATCCAAATTACCGTGTCCTGTTCCCGCAGTCAGTCGTCCATCTGCCAGACCGTCGGCCCCGGTCGGGTTGTCCGATCGCCGTACGCATCAAGGAGCTTCTCTCCGGGCTTGGGGTTTTCCCTGTTCCACATCCTTTCCGGGCACCTCTGCGTACACCCCCGTGGAGTGTGCCTCGCCCTTGCCTTCGGCTCGACTTGGCACAGGGCCCGAAGGACTCAGTCCCTCCAGAGGCCTTCCGCCGCCGCTTTTATTCCATCCTTGCCGCGTATCAGGGCTCTGGCATAGTTTACACTGACGGCTCGATGGTCACTGGTCGAGTCGGTTATGCGCTAACTCTAGGGGCCCATTCCGAACAACGTTCCTTGCCGGCTTTCTGCAGCGTTTGCACTGCTGAGCTGGTCGCCATCTTTCGTGCCCTAGAGTATATCTGCTCCTGCTCGGGTGAGTCCTTCGTTATCTGTAGCGATTCCCTGAGCAGTTTACGAGCTCTCGACCAGTGTTTCCCTCGTTCCCGTCTGGTGATGGCTATCCAGGAGTCCCTGTCTAGTCTTGACCGTTGCGGCGGCTCTGTGGTCTTTGTTTGGACCCCAGGCCATGTTGGGATCCCCGGGAATGAGAATGTTGACCGCCTGGCGAAAGAGGCCACCAGTCAACCACCTCTGGAGATTGGCCTCCCGGCGACTGACTCGCGGGCCCTATTACGCCGCAAAATTTTCGATTTATGGGACGCTGAATGGCGCAACCTGCCCGTACCAAACAAACTCCGTCGTATCAAGGCGTCGACGACTGTATGGCGGTCGTCCATTCGGGTCTGCCGCCAGGAGTCTGTTGTCCTCTGCCGGCTGCGCATTGAGCACACTCGGCTGACACACGGCCACTTATTGCGCCGTGCGGACCCACCTCTGTGTCGCTGCGGCTCCGTTTTCACTGTGGTGCACATTTTATTGGAGTGTCCGCTTTTAGCTGTGCTCAGGCAGACGTTCGCACTGCCTGACACGCTCCCTGCCCTTTTATCTGATGACCCTGCTATGGCTGGCTTAGTTTTACGTTTTATTCGGGCAGGGGGTTTTTATCATTTAATCTGAGTGTTTGTGTTTTATTTTATTGTTTTGTGTTGATTCTGGCTTTTGGCCTACGGTTTTAAACTCGGTTTTTAATGTGTTCTCGGTGGTTGGCTTTTCCTTTTTTTGTGCCTCTGGTCGGCCAACCACCGTCACACTCTGTGTGATTTACTTCGTTTTGCCTGGTCTTTATCTCCGTTTCTCTTGTTCTGTGTCGTCTGTGTTCTGTTCTGTTAATCGTTTTTCTTCTCTGTGGGAGTTTTTAGGATTTGGAAAAAGGGACCGATGACCGCAGCAGTCTGGTCCCTTTAATCCCACAAACCAACCAATCATTAGAGCTCTGTAAGATAAATGTAAAAGAGGAAATAGCTCCCATCTCAAAAGGAAAGTAAAGTTGGGAAGGTAAAAGGTGGAACGGTTTGGTGCGCTGCACTAGCATAACAATGAAGAGTGAATTAGTCTATAGGTATCACAGATAGAGACGACATCTTTGTCTTAACATGAGAAGGGTTTACGAATCAATTATTGCATAAATATACTCGAATGAAGAATGCTGTTTCATGGCAGCACTGCATTTACGATTGGGCTGTATTATATAAATGTAAATCGACGCCAAGAAGAAATTTATGAAGGCCAAAAGCATCAAGAGCCGTGGCTGGTGACGGGTTGGTTGTATAGCCACCACACCTGGCGCCTTCAGCAAAAGACTAGGAACTTCATTTGGAACTGTAATAACATCTTTAACCAGTAAATTTATTGTGTATATTCTTAGAAATAATAGTTTTTTTCTATCATATATTGATTCAAAGAACTTTATTTTCCTAAGACATATATGTAGACAGAGTTCTCGTCTAGTGAATATGATTATAAGAATCCTAAAATTGTAATGAGCTATAATTTTGCAAACTGAAACTAGTAAAATATATTGATAGTGTTTTTCTGCAATTAATAAATGCTGTTTGCAGAACATTGAAGCTTACTGGGAGTTATAGTTCTGCTGAACTCCACATGCTAGTTACGAAATGAATGAAATGGTTTGCTCAATGAAAACAAAAATACTAAAGAAAATTAGTTACTTAATAACAAGAGATTTTGCTATTTGGATAAATAACTTCGAATGTAGCAAACTCTAATCATATAAAATAAAGTAGGATACTGAAAGTCGTTACAGAAAAAGGTACTATATGATTGTATAAAAGATTTAACTGCTCAAATCCAGTGCCATAATCGAAAGAGAACTTAATCAGTTAGATCGTCTTATTTTTCAAACAGTGTTTAGTCAAAATATCATAAGAGTTGAAAGTACAGTTTAAGGAGCATCATTTGGTTAATTGCTAAGATGCGCTCTATATAAAAGAGCGACAATTTCAAAGCGTCTGTTAATATTGCTTTAGTATCATAATATGGTAATTTTACTTAAATAATTTAGAATAATAACTGGTGCTTCAAATCCCACTTGTAAGGAACGCTTTGGTCGATTTTTCTTTCCTCACAGCTGAATATTATTATCTACATAAAGAACAGAGAAAGTGTGAATGTATCTGGGTGCTGTTTTATAATGCCTCTGGAGCAGACAAAGTAAAAATGTAAGTTAGCTGTACGTAAGAAACTTGTTCTCCTTTCCTAAATTTAGTAAGATATATACAAAATAGCAAATCACAATTACATTTTAGTATAGCCCAATGAAGATAACTTCACGCCTAATTAGGGTAGCGACTGATCGTTATTTGTCTTGACCACATAAAAATTCTGGAATCAAAAGGTCAATGGTTCGATCCCTGATTACCTGTAATATTGCTCCGAACTGGAATCACTTCAGGATACGAAATAAGTCTGATACGTGTATCCATTAGACATGCATTATTTGGTCAAACAATCTTTTAAAATTCCTGTAAACCTGGCAACGTTTACCTTAGGGCATGTAAGATAGGAATTCTTAGAGACGGTACTGCTTCATACATTTCGACAGGGGACCACGTTAAGAAGAGACTGTTAAATGTAGTTTGTTCCTGTGACAGTACTAATAATATCATAAAAAAGATTACATGTTATATTTGTCAAGGCGTGACAGGACCTCGTAGTGGGTACTGTCGATTTAATTATTCAATGCATTTGTCAGTGATATATTTGTCATTACAGAACACATTTTAACAAAAAGATACTTAAATACAGTAAAACGACAGTAGAGACATAAAGTGTCCAGTGATACGAATCTACTACAGTACCCCCCTGCGGGTTCGGGGGTAAGAATAGGCCCGCGGTATTCCTGCCTGTCGTAAGAGGCGACTAAAAGGAGTCTCAAACGTTTCGGCCTTCTGTGATGGTCCCCTCTTGGGTTTGACCTCCTTTCTCCTTCCAAATTTCCGTCGTCAGTGCGTGCCATTTGGGGTAGGACACCTTACATGGTGTTTTTGTATTGGTCCATCATGCTCCACCATCTTGCATGTTACCTATTGTCGTGTGGGGGGGGGACTACGCCCAACATCTTCTGGGTGGTCTCCTTCTCGCCTTGTGCGCACTCTTCTTCTTAGCGCCTACGACCACTGTGGACCCTTTAAACACCTAAAATCCAGCACGGTAGCTAGTCCGTTGTGGTGGGGTCGTCATGTACCCTCTTGGTGGTAGCCCCCTGACCACGCAGGGATCGCACTACAGATGCCAGAGCTGTTTCCTCCCCATGCATGCCAAGGAGTATGTGCCCATCTTGTCTGGGGCACGGGGACTCCGGGCAACGGGATATCGGCCAGGTACCCGTTGCTTTGGCTGGGTGGCGCCCTTGGGGAGAGCCCTCGTTCGGAGTAGGTGGCATCTGGGCGGATGTGGCGCAATGAAGCG
This sequence comes from Schistocerca piceifrons, assembly GCF_021461385.2. Classification (NCBI taxonomy): domain Eukaryota; kingdom Metazoa; phylum Arthropoda; class Insecta; order Orthoptera; family Acrididae; genus Schistocerca; species Schistocerca piceifrons. Next base: position 1,096,305,693 of record NC_060139.1, on the reverse strand, counting down.
CAATAAATCACATCAAGCTGGTGGTCGCACGGCCACCAGCGTCTCTAAGCGAGGTAGAGTCGACTTCGATGCTGCGCAGTATGACCCTCAGACGTTCCCCTCGTTGGCTGCGCCATGGGAGTGACGCCGATCGAGTGCCAAGCGGGAGCCTTATGTACCGCAATACCGTGTCTGCAGCAGGACTGATGGTAATTCCTTTCTTTCGACGAAGCCTATGTTTTTTATGGAACACCTGGAGGATAAGTTTGGGGCAGTGGCAGGGTTGTCAAAAATGAGGAATGGGTCCATCCTCCTCAAGACGTCCTCCCCAGCCCAGTCACGAGCGTTGCTCTTGTGTGATAAGCTGGGTGACGTCCCTGTTACCGTCACTCCCCACAGTAGCTTAAATATGGTCCACGGGATTATTTACCATCGTGACCTCTTGTTACAATCCGATGACGAGCTGAGAGCCGACTTGGAACGACGTGGTGTGCATTTTGTCCGTCGTGTCCATCGAGGACCCAAGAGAAACAGGGTGGCCACCGGTGCCTTTATCTTGGCCTGGGCTTTCCGTCGCTGTCCGCGTTCAGTCCCTGCTGTCGGAATTGGGTTCATAACCTCTTCCGCCTCCCTTCCGGGTCCGTGCACCTACGCCTCCCTGGTGTTTGTCTCGGCCGTCCGTCCGTCCGTCCGTCCGTCTGGACTTGGCACAGGGACCCAAGGACTCGTTTCCGCCTGTGGCCCTCCGTCGCCGTTTTCTTGCTCTCCTCGCCTCATTTTCGGACTGTGAGACTGTCTACACTGATGGTTCCCTGGTTGATGGTCGCACTGCCTACTCTTTTGCTCATGGTGCCCATGTTGAGCAGCGCTCCTTGCCGGCTGGCACCAGTATTTTTACTGCAGAGCTGGTGGCCATATTGCGCGCTCTTGACCATATGCGTTTCTGCTCAGGTAGGTCCGTCGTGATCTGCAGTGACTCCCTGAGCAGCCTCCAGGCCATCGACCGCTGCTATCCCTCCTCTCCTCTGGTGTCCTCCATTCAGGAGTCTGTTTCCGTCATTGCCCGTTCTGGTCGTTCGGTGGTCCTGGTTTGGACGCTCGGTCATGTTGGCATCCCAGGGAACGAACGTGTAGACAGGCTGGCCAAAGGGGCGATCGACGCCCCGGCTTTGGAGATCGGCCTTACGGCTCGCGAACAGCAGCTGGTGTTGCGCCGTAAGCTGATTGGGATGTGGGCTGCTGAGTGGCGTCTCATGACAGCCCCGAATAAACTGCGGGCTGTCAAGGAGACAACCGATGTGTGGCGTTCCTCCCTGCGGGCTTCTCGCAGGGACTCGGTAGTCCTGTGTCGGCTGCGCATCGGCCATACATACCTGACGCACGGCCATCTGTTGCGTCAGGAGGATCCCCCCTTGTGTCGGTGTGGGTCCCGGCTGACGGTCGGCCACATTTTGCTGGAGTGTCCTCGACTGCGCACACTCCGGCAATCTTTTAATCTCGCGGGCACTTTGGCTTTGGTTTTATCCGACGATGCCTCCATGGCTGACACTGTTTTACATTTTATCCGTAGTAGTCCTTTTTATGGTTCGATTTAGGGAAGTCCTGCACCTCTCCCTTTCTGTGTCTTTTGTCCTTGTGCCTGTTGCTGTTCTGGTGTGCCGTCAGATGGTTGACTCTTTCCCTTTTTTTTTTTCATGGTCAGTCAACCAGTCTCCGGCCATCCTCCTTTCTTCTGTTTCTTTCTGTCTGGTGATCCTCTGTCCTGTTCTTGTCTGTAGTGTTTCTTGCTGCATTTGTGTTCTTTTAGCGCCTGGGGGGACGTCTCCTCCCCCTTTGGTTTTTACCTGCTCCGTTGATTTTCGGCTTGCCTGATTTTGGAATGGGGGACTGATGACCTTCGCTGTTTAGTCCCCCTTAAACATCCCAACAACCACCACCATCGTTTGATTTTGGAATGGGGGACTGATGACCTTCGCTGTTTAGTCCCCCTTAAACATACCAACAACCACCACCACCACCAAACATGGACTATGAGGAAAAAAGACAGAGAAAGGCTGGAGGCTTTTGAGATCTGGACATGGCGGAAGATGGAAAGAATAAGTAGGATGGACAGAGTAAAAAATGAAGAGGTACTGAGAAGAGTGGGAGAGAAAAGGCAGTTACTAGATGTAATAAAGAGAAGAAAAAGAAATTGGATTTGGCATATATTAAGAAAGAATGACGGACTGATAAAAACAGTTTTAGAAGGTTATGTAGAAGGGAAAAGGAAGCGAGGAAGGAAGAGATTCCAGATACTGGATGACATGATGGACGGTACAACATACAGCAGCCTTAAGAAGGAAGCAATGGATCGCAGAAAATGGAGTGGCAAAGGACCAGCTAATATAGCAGATAACTGATGATGATAGTAAAAAAAAGATTAAAAAGAGAAATTGCAAGAATCAATTAAGATCATATTTCTCAATTGGGAACTACTGTTCACAAATCTCATAAAGCGTTAAATAAAGAGTGCAAGTGTCCGAAGAAAAATACAATACCAAAACTTCAGGTACTCACTGAAAATTCTATGATCTTTAAAACAAAATCAAGAGTGCAACTACACATATAGTAGACACGATTGCCTGCAACAAAGTTGTAGAGTACAAAGAATAATGCGACCCTTACCGCAAAAGTAGTGGTGCCTCACCATTAGATTTTATAAAAAAATTGAGAAAGTCTGTTTCCTGATAATCTCAAGGATCTGGAGAAAGTAAATATCGTTATTGCTGGCTTAGTAGTAGATGGTAAACGGCGGGGCATCAACATAAGCACTGAAGAAATGCTATTCAGTGAGTTTAGACAAACGTTTTTGGATGATTATTGGACCGAACCACTACAGTACAATTTTTTTTTTTTTTTTTTTTTGGTGAGTCGTGATACAGGTAAGTGGCTCATTTACACAATCGAACATCGGTTTCTGCAATAATTTGAAAACTATGGAAAAGATTACCCAAAGAATCCTCAAACACTTTTCATCGTTCTCAGAAAGAGTGATCAACGAAGACCTCTGGTGCAAGAATTATTATTTCCAGCAGAATGAATGCCATAGGAGCCCTAGAAACAACAACCACGAATATGATGACATATACAGGGTAAGTATGGTTTAAAAGGAACGAGGCAGAGGCAGATTTACGTCAAGTAATCGTCGTAAGAAAAACGAATCACATAGTGAATCTACAAATTATGTGGCAGAAAAATAAGATCCGCGAATGTTAGGGACCAGACGGACACGGGACCTGATACCTGGCACAGATGTAGAAATTACGCTCGGAATAGACAGAGATATTTTAAAGCACATCAGTGTCTTGCAAAGATGATGCGGCAATGCGACCGCCGCAAAGTTTGCTCAGAAGATCGGATTTCGAAATAATCTGGAAGCTTTGGAAAAGATTATCCAAAGACCACCAATCCAGAAATCCTTTTAAACGTTCTTAGAAAGAGTGATCGACGCTCGGCTAAGGACAGAAGCAGCTGGAGTTTCTGTAGGGCGAGTGGAAAGTGATTCGCTGGAGGTAAAGAAATTTAAGTAAACGAAAATAATGCCAGTAAACAAATATTGAAGGAGAATTGTTCCAAATTAACGACTGGCGTTTACAGATGGATTATCTGTATGACAGTTTAAAGCAATGTAGTGGGGAAAAATAGACCATTCAAACGACCGACAATTTTGGGGAACAAGAAGGTGAAATGGAGAGTGAGAGATTACTGAAAGACATCGCACAGAGTTCGTGTGCAACCGACAAAAGGGAAAGCTTTAATGATGAATCAAATACCGTCGCACAGAGATCGCAGCTGCAATGCTTAGGGAAAATATTAAGGTAGTGAGTAGGCACTAGGCAGAAGATGAAATAATTAACATTGCAGAATAATCAATCCCCAATAACGAAGAAAGAGAGAACGAATCTCTCGTTCACAAACATGAAGTAGTTGTTGAGAATTAACATGCACAATGACTACGATCAAAATGAAGAAATATTGTCATCTTGAAAAGAGGTTCATGCTGAAGGCATTAGAGATGTATAGGTGGAATGTAAAAGAAGTAGCAGTTACCATCTCCAACAGAATGAAAAGTTGGGAAGGTGGAAAGGTAGAATGATATGGCGCACTGCAGCCGAGTAGAACAAAGAAGAGTGAAGTTAGTTGGTTGGTTGGTTGGTTTGGGGAAGGAGACCAGACAGCGTGGTCATCGGTCTCATCGGATTAGGGAAGGATGGGGAAGGAAGTCGGCCGTGCCCTTTCAGAGGAACCATCCCGGCATTTGCCTGGACTGATTTAGGGAAATCACGGAAAACCTAAATCAGGATGGCCGGACGCGGGATTGAACCGTCGTCCTTCCGAATGGAAGTTAGTCTGTAAGCAGCAGTGATAGAGGCAACATCTTAAGTTACGGGTGAGAATGGCTTTTATGCATCAATCGTTGACTAAATAGCCTGGGATGGAGACAGCTGATTTCTAGTAGCACGGCTTTTACAACTGGGCTATATTATGTATCTGTAATCAAGGCCGAGAAGAATTTATTAATCCCAGAAAAATGAATAGGATGTGTAACCACCACACTGAAACAGCACTCCCATCGCCTACGGCAAGAGATTAGGAACTTCATTTAGAAGTGTAATAAAAGCTTGAACAACAAATTTTTCATATATATTTTTAGAAATAATAATTATGCTAGCTTACACCGGTTCGAAAATCTTCATTTTCCTAAGGCAGATGAAAATGATTCTGACTATCCTAAAATTGTACAGAACTATAGTTTTGCAAAGTTAACGTGGTAGAATATTTTGAGAGTGCTTTTTATATAATTAGTTTGTAGACCATCTCAAATTCTCTAGAAGTTACAAGTTTGCTCAACTCCACGTGTTGGTTACGAGAAGAAAGGAATGATCTACGTAATGAAAACAGAAATACGAAAGAAAATTATTTATTTAAGAACAAAAGATCTTGCTATTTCGGTACAAAAATATATTTTATGAGATTGTCATATGCTACATTCAAAGTATTTCGCCGAAAGCGGATGCAGAAAAGATGCTGTAGTGTTGTATAAATATTTCAATGCTTGAATCCTGTGATATAATCAGAAGACACCGTAATTTCCTAGATTTATCTTATTTTTCGAACAGTGTGTAGCAAAAATTTCATAAGACTTAAAAGTTTTTACCGTTGTCAGACAAAGTAGAGTTAAAGACCACCATTTGGTTAATTGTTGAGATGTCCATAACTGAAAGCATGATAATTTCAAAGTATGTGTTAAGATAATGTTAGTGTCATAACATCCTTTTTATGGTTCCATTTAGGGAGGTCCTGCACCTTTCCCTTTCTGTGTCTCTTGTCCTCGAGTCTCTCATATTTGGTTGCAGATTTTAGGTTGTAGTCGGAAGGTTGACTCTTTCCCTTTTTTATTTTTCTCGTGGTCAGTCGACCAATCTCCAGCCATCTTCTTTTCTTCTGTTTCTTTCTGTAGTGTTCGTTGCTGCATTTGTGTTCTTTCAGTGCCTGTGGGGGGGAGTCTCCTTCCCCTTGGGGTTTTACCTGCTCCGCAACTTTATGTCTCGCCTGTTTTTGGAATGGGGGACTGATGACCTTAGCTGTTTAGTCCCCCCATCCCAACAACCACAACCAACCACCAGTGTCATAACATAGTAATTATGCTTAACTAACTATACAGGTCACTCAAACCGACTTTTCTTTCCATACAGTTGAATAATAATATCTACACAAATAAGAAAGAAAGTGTTTATGTATCTGGCTGCTGTGGTATAATTCCTTTGGAGTTGACAAACTAAAAGTGAAAGTCAGCTGTTGAATTGCACAGAAGAAACTGTTTCTGCTTTCATCAGTTTATTAGGTATATACAAAACAGCAAATCAAGATAGGATCATTCCTAATTAGGCTGGCGACTGTTCATAAATGGTCTTGATCATGTAAAAGGTGTAGAACCAAAAGGTTACTGGTTCGATCCCTGATTGCCTGTAATATAGCTCCATACTGAAATGCTTTCAGGATACGAAATAACAGTTTCATACTTGTATCAATTACACAAAGACTACATGGTCAAACAAACATTTAAAATACCTGTAGAAGGCGTAAAGTTTAACTTAAGGAATGTAAGGTTTAGAATCGAATTCGGGAGTAACATTCATAGGAATTTTAGAGAAGGTACTACTCATCTATACACTCCAACAGAAGGCTACGTTTCGATGCGAATGTTAAACGTGGGTTTTTCCTGTGACAGTACGGACAACACTGGAAAAACGCAGATTGTGACGGAAATCTGGCTGTGTTACTGGAAATGGGAGTGAATGTGCGGATGGCATCAAGCGTTGTTGAAATCAAAGAACAGCTGAAAGGCAGCGAAAGTACCATTTCTGATTATGCAGGAAACATCAAATAGTTAACCGTTCAAAAGCTTCACTGATGTTAACCGCACTTGGGCACAGAAATGTGTCAACGGTATCAGGTGAAAATTTGTGCCATGCCGGGAGTGGAACCCAGAATTTCCGCTTCGTAAATGTCTGAAAGAGCAGACACTTGACAAATTTGTTTGTATCTACAAGGTGACGCCATCCAGTGATCCTTTCTTCCAGTGTGGATGCAATCCATGCCTAATCTCTTATGGGAAACAGGGTCTGCGAGAAATGACTTCATGGGTCGCTGACGCTGCGCCAGTAGCGTGTAACAGGCTGGAGTTGTGGGTCGGAAGCATGCTCGAATGGCCGAGGCAGTTCAGGCAACTACTCGACTCCAGCAGGAGTGGACTCATGGTCGAGGGGAAGCGTGTTTGATTAGCATTCGAAATAATAGTGGACTCCTATGTCTTTCAAATCCACTTCCGCTTCACGTTAGCACGCTGTCCATCACCGTCTTGGAGCCCTCAGGTCATTCTGACCACTGTTGCTGTGTGCCGAATTTATACTAAAGGAAAATTCATTTCCCTTAATTTACTGACTGTTTATACATTCATTTGTCCCAGGAGAGTGTATGCTCTCCAAGCTGCCCTTTCCCACACGCATCAGCAGTTTCCACGTAGCTCCCCCTTGTGTTGCACAATGGCTGAATGCGCTGCTGAACGCTACACACGCCCTTCGCGGCTAGTCTCACTTCACTGCCTACCAATTTTCCTGCGAATCTGGCGGAAATCGGCGCGACAGCAGGTCGGTGCACAGGATTCCGTGCCTCGCCATGCTGGCGAGTGAGGATAATTTCCGGCTGCAGATTGCGTGCCGGTCCTCACCGCGTCCTGCGGCAGACCACAGGGCTCTGTGCCCGCACCGCCACACTGCAAACACTGCGCAGGCAGCTGTTGTGCCCCTGCTGTTTGCGATTGCAGTCAAGAGGGCGCGTAATCGTCTCATTTATCCACTTCTCGACTACTGACCGGGCGAGATGGTGTAGTAGTTAGCATACTGGATTCGAATTAGGGAGGACAACGGTTCAAACTCACGTTTGGCTGTCCTGATTTAGATTTTCCGTGATTTCCCAAACTGCTTCACGAAAATGCTGGGATGGTTACTTTGAAAGGGCACAACCGATGTCCTTCCCCATCCTTCCCTCATCCCATGGCACCGATGACCTAGCTGTTCGGTCCTCTCCCTCCAGTCAACCAACCAACCTAACTAGTGATTACTATTCTGAAATGCGTTTTCAAAATTGCAGACTCTCTCCTGTTTCTAACGGTGAGTTTCTTACACCTTCCAAAAACCTTGCCACCTGTTTTACGTAATACCTAACAGAATAAAATTTAATTGAACATATGTCTACATTTTAGGATGATAGGACAAATGAACCTATAACTTAACAGTGGTATGTAAATCACTTAGGTAACTGGGAAGATGGGTTTGACAGACTTGACAGATTTGACTAGAGTATCCCTTTGGAGTTCTGGAAACCTCTTGGTGCTAGCTGGGAGGACAGAACACTGACAAAATAGCTGCATACGAGAGAAAGAGTGGTAGTAAGAACTGAGGATGAGGAAATAGCTTGGACAGATTTCGAAAAGGCGTTAGAGAATGTTATAGTATTGTATCAATGCCTTTCTGTATTTCTACGTCCACACTATATTCATACCAGAATGATAAATGCTCCTATCAGAGCACAAAAAGGAGAATATGTCAGGGGAAGAGTTCGGGATTTAAAAGAGGGGAAGTAGCTTTCTAAGTTATATGTCAACTTGGTTCAAAAATGGTTCAAATGTCTTTGAGCACTATGGGACTTAACTGCTGTGGTCATCAGTCCCCTAGAACTTGGAACCACTTAAACCTAACTAACCTAAGGACATCACACACATCCATGCCCGAGGCAGGAATCGAACCTGCGATCGTAGCGGTAGCGCGGTTCCAGACTGTAGCGCCTAGAACCGCTCGGCCACTCAGGCTGGCTATGTCAACTTCAAAGAAATTTAAATCAAAACATTTTGATATCTTCGTGCTTTCTTGCTTGTTAGTATTAGAATCCATGCCATGCAATATAACTCAGATTATCAGGTAAATTAACGTGAATGACACAATGTGTCAATAAAGTTTATGACACACCCTTGGATACTACACATTAGACATACACTACCACTCTCGAATACTTCCTACTGTAGATGTGTTCCACTCCGTAGAAGCACATAAATTTGTGCTTGTTTGTTCTTATACCCATTACCATTCACCTAACAGGGGGTTTGTTTGGGGGAGAAATGGACCCCTTGGAGAAAAAGTAGTGTCTCCACCCCTACCCAGAAATGAGAAAATTATTTAGCGTACCACCCCCCCCCCCCCCCCTCCCAGGAACAAACCAACGCCAGTCCAATGAAGTCGCAAAGGCAACAACCACCAAATTCCGACCATACTGTACGTGTTGTTGAAGTACATGAACCACGGAATATGATACCTACCGAAAGATTAAACTATAACCGGTCACCGAAAGCCTTCCTAAGATGACTAGAGAGAATGAGGAGGGCAGGCATCATTTTAAAGAGAATGTACTGAGTTATAATGATGATTTGGGTCCAAGGGAGGAACTGGTTGAAGAAACACCTTACATTTCAAATAAGTGTGGACGAACTTTGCAGGCAGTACATCAAGCAGTAATAAATGACACTGATGTTGAAATTTTGTTAGATACGTGAGCAACTATTAACGTAATGACTCGATATTGATATAAACAAATTAGTCGAGGAGCAAAAGTGCTTACATTTCCTGTTACTGCATGTACTGTATCTGGAGCATTTAGTGCGTTAGCGCAAAAGGTCTCAAAGCAGGCACGAGTCAACATTATAATGCGGGGAGCTTCAATAGAAAGTAGCTTCTTGATTGTTCCAAGAATGACCGTACCATGTGTTTTGGGTCTAGATATTTTGTGTCATCAATTTAAAAGAAGGAAGATGTACCTTGGATTCCGAAGGCGACGTTTAGACAGGAAAAATAGTCCCGGATCAGCACTGCATGAAGTTAGTGGTTAGCTATATTGGTATTGACTGTAATTTAGTTGGTGATATTTTCTATATGTAATACACAGGAGAAGAAATAAGTGAAGTTACACTTCAGGAGAAAATCTCCGAATCCGAATACCTATCTTCAAGTCAGCGAGAAGATTTGTGTTGCTTGTTAAGTAATTATCTGCCCGTATTTATCAAACGTCCCGGAATAGTCAAAGGTTTTGTATGCGACATTAAGACATATCCACACGAATCTTTTTGTCGCACTTTCTATTCTGTTCGTTGGTTAAAGAGAGAGGCAGTCAAGAAAGGAATTAACAAAATGTTAGAGTGGGGTATTATAGAGCCCTCTCATTCCGAATGTTGTAGCCCTCTTTTGGCGGTCCTCAAAGCGAAAAGTGACGTCAGGTTAGTTCTAGACGCCATAGAGATAAACAAGACAATCATACCGGTACATGCAAGATCTGAGAATTTGGATGAGTTAATTCAGAAATTCTGTGGTGCCCGCTTCCTGACATCCATTGATATGAGAAGTTCATACTGGCAAACGAAAATCTCTATTGAATCTCGAAAGTAAACTGCTTTTATTTTTATGGGCAGTAGTTACCAATTCACTGTTGTTCAATTTGGACTAAATATTAGTGGAGGTGTATTTATATCGGCGCTAGACACTATACTTGGACGAGATTTACTAGTTAGAGTTACCTTGTATGTGGACGACTTACTGATCGCTACCGAAACATGGAAGGAGCATCTCGATCTGCTTAAAATAGTATTTGCGAAGTTCTTAGAGTATGGAGTAATACTAAATTTAATGAAACCTAAATTCGCCAGAAGACAACAGAAGTTCAAAGGACATATAATTACTCCGGACGGCATTATGCCGAATCCTAATAAAGTGAGTGCTGAAACTTCCTGGCAGATTAAAACTGTGTGACGGACCGAGACTCGAACTCGGGAACTTTGCCTTTCGCGGGCAAGTGCTCTACCAACTGAGCTACCCAAGCACGACTCACGCCCCGTCCTCACAGCTTTACTTCTGGCAGTACCTCGTCTAAAGTTGCCCCCAGGGGCTCAGCATTCATTTGCTGAGTACGGGCTTGGCGACCCCGGGGTCCTGAGCTGGGGTCTGGTCAGTGCCGCCAGCCTCCTGTCACCGTAACCCCCGGACATGCTTCAGCGACCACCGTATGGCGCGGCGGTGGAATGTTGTGTGCTGCGGGGAATGGTTATCTTGGCTTGACCGCCTGGATTGCGAGGGCGGTAAACCTCTATAAAAACCCCTCAATCCTACGGTGTGCTGCGCGCCTATAAGATGCATGGGTGTTGGGGTGGAACAGTCGCAAGCGGGCAACCTCTGGGGCACCTGCCGCACCCCAGTTGTATAAGGCTTACCTAGGCACGCGGGGCTCTGTCTAGGTGGACTTCTAGTTCCCTAGCTGCCCGTGGGACCGAGATGGATCCTTCGAATTCCTCTTTTCCTCCTCCCAGCGGAAAGGGTGGGCCGCTGGAAGGTTCCAACACCCAGTCTCTGAAGAGGGCTCGTGCAGTCAGTCCCCCTGACTGCAGCACATCTTTGACAAGTCAAGTCTTTAGTAACAAAATGCATTTTGGTAATCAGAATGTGTTTCTCATTGTAAAACGGAAGGAGGGTAGTTTTGAGAAGGTTTCGCCCTTCTATATACAAAAGGGTCTGGAGGGCATCTGTGGCTCCTTAAAATCAGTGAAGCGTTTGCGTAATGGGACCTTGCTCGTGGAAACTTCCATTTCCCAGCAAGCCTCTAACCTGCAAGCTGCTAAATACATTGGGGAGTATGCCATAGGCACTGAACTGCACAGCACAGCACCTTGAATTATAGCAAAGGTGTGGTGACATGCCGGGATCTAGTCGACATTCCCAAAGACGAACTGCAACGTGAGTGGGCTCCGGAAGGTATCGTTGATGTTCAACATATCATGAAGAGGGTTGATGGCAATCTTGTGAAATCCGACTCTTTTATTCTGACCTTCAGTAGCACGAAACTTCCAGACCATATTAAAGCAGGCTTCCTTCGCCTTAGTGTGCGGCCTTATTTCCCGTCTCCAATGCGCTGTTTTAAATGCCAGCGTTTTGGGCATACCACCTTCGGGTGTAAAGGCGAAGCGACTTGTGGCAACTGTGGTAAGGCTGCTCATGAAGGAGTTGGTTGCTCGTCTCCAGCTAGATGTATCAATTGCTCTGGCAACCACCCTATGTGGAGTATGGACTGCCGAATATTTTTAGATGAACGACCAAGCGTATTCCCTATGGTGAGGCCAAGAAGATCTATAGGTCGATGCAACCTCCCACATTTGTTACATCTTTTGCATCCCTGGTTCAGAAGCCTACTCCAAAAGTCGATGCCTCGACGCAGACCGAGGTGGTGAGTGTTGGCACTAACACCTGCAGCTGTCAGTGCACTTGCAACGCAGCCAGTGTTTCAGAGCCAGTAGCCCCTACTCGACTGGCAGACAAAGGTACAGTGGCGAACTTGGGTCAGCCCCTGGCGCCTGCAACAGCTGCGGCTGTTCCCAAGCCCAGTGCGCCAATTACCACTCCCACATCCGCTCCCCCAAAGCCCACCAAACCACAGAAAGCTCCTGTACAGCAGCAACAGCGGGTCAAATCCCGTGGTAAACCATCTGACCATGCGGATGTTGTTTTACGTGAGGCTTCCTCTGACTCTTCCCCAGAGTTGATGGAATATGATGTATGTGTGGGGCAATCATCTCGCCCCACGCCTGCTCCTCCACCTGCTGCGATCTCCCCGCCTCGTCGGAGAGACAGGATGAAGGTGCTACCCCCATCATAGATGGCTCCCATACTTCAGTGGAACTTGCAAGGGTTCAGGACGCATGTGGAAGAACTTCGTCTACTATCTCAGGATAGACCACTGTGTCTATGTCTCCAGGAGACTTATTTCCATCCATCATACTCCCGTGAGATACGAGGCTATACGCTCCACAAAAAGGACGACCTGTGTGGAGAGAGAGCTAGAGGCGGCGTCGGTATTTTCGTCAGGACGGACTACCACTCCTCGCCTCTCTCACTTACGACGACTTTACAGGCCGTCGCTGTGTCCGTGCACGTGCGTCATCCATTGACTGTATGTTCCCTTTACTTGCCCCCACATGATGCTCTTGATGAAGCGGCCCTCACCGACCTTCTTACACAGCTCCCCCAGCCATTCATTATTTGTGGTGATTTTAATGCCCACAATGTGCTTTGGGGCTCTGCAATTACCTGCCCCAGGGGTAGAGCAATTGAGAGGCTTCTCCTGTCATCCTGTGCCTACTTGCTCAATGGAGAACAGAGTACTCATTTCTGCACGGCGACTGGGTCGTTCTCTGCCATTGATCTCTCGCTTTGCTCTCCAGCTCTTGGCGCCAGTGCTCACTGGGAAGTGGTTGTTGACTTGCACGGCAGTGATCATTTCCCAGTCTGGATTCACGTGCCAGATGGCGTGGGGCCCAAAAGGAGACCACCACGATGGGTGCTCAGTGGAGCTGACTGGACACTTGCCCAATTCGAACACTGTGCGAATGTTGAGGTGTGGGTGGATCATATTACCAAAACGGTCCACCACGCCGCTGCAGTATCCATTCCACAGTCCACAGGCCACCGGAAGAGGCCACCTGTGCCTTGGTGGAATGCCGAATGCCGCTCTGCAATCAGGACCAGGCGTGCGGCTCTGCGTCGGTTCAAGTGTCGGCCGACTGCTGGGAATCTTGCAGCCTTTCGGGTGGCGAGGGCAAGGTGTCGCCGCATTATTCGTGAGAGCAAGAAAAGGTCGTGACAAACGTTCCACCAAAAGTTCCATTGTGTGGGAGACCATCAGGAGAATTTCTGGCAGAGGAGGGAGGTGTCCCATCGCTGCTGTAATGACTAACGGATCCGCGAGACATTGCCCAGACTATGGCAGCGTATTTTGCCACAGTTACTGCAACAACCAGTCAGGATCCAGGTTTCCAGCGCCATAGAGCGGTTGCTGAGAGATGTAGTCTGAACTTCCAGTCCACCTCTCATGAGGTTTACAACTGCCCATTTTCTATGTGGGAGCTGGATTCTGCATTGTCTGGAGCTCGTGACACATCCCCTGGTCACGACAGGATCCATTACAGTATGCTATGGCACCTCACAATGCGCAACAGAGCACTCCTCCTCGCACTTTTTAATGCCGTTTGGGCGTCGGGTCACTTTCCTGACGCGTGGCGTGAGGCAGTTTTACTCCCTTTTTTAAAACCTAGGAAAGACCGCACGAGCCCAAGTAGCTACTGTAGTATTTCCCTCACTAGTTGCATAGGGAAGACCTTGGAGCGGATGGTCAACCGCCGCCTTGTCTGGATGTTAGAATCCCGGCAACTCCTTAGTCGCTTTCAGTGTGGGTTCAGGAGGTTTCGTTCCACCTTCGATAACCTTGCCCTCCTGGAAGCGGCTATACAACAAGCTTTCCTCCGCCGTCATCACCTTCTAGGTGTATTTTTCGACATCGAGAAGGCCTACGATACCACTTGGAGGCGTCTCATCCTGGAGCAGCTTCACGAATGGAATTTTCGTGGATGTCTTCCTCTTTTTATTCAGTCTATCCTCTCGCCACGATATTTTAGATACCGAATTGGTGACGTCCTGTCTGATCGCTTTGAGCAGGAGAATAGTGTCCCTCAGGGTAGCGTTTTAAGTGTGACTCTCTTTGCCATCGCTATTAATAGCATTACGTCCATAGTGAAAAGTCCTTCCAGTGTTCTTTGCTTGTGGATGATTTCTCTTTGTTCTGCTCTTCTTCAAGCCTTGCAACGACAACTCGTCAGTTACAACTTACGATTAGGCGTTTGGATGACTTGGCGCAGAAGAGTGGTTTTCAGTTTTCCACCGAGAAGTCTGTCTGTGTTCTTTTTAACCGTTCTCGTTCGATTTTAACCTTTTCTGAGTTGCGGTTGAGGGACACTATTCTTACTTATAAAGGCACGGTGAGATTTCCGGGGCTCATTTTTGACTCGAGGCTCACGTGGTTACCTCATCTTAAAGACCTGAAACGGCGGTCGCTTCAGGCTTTAAGTATTTTAAAATGTCTTAGCCACAGTGCATGGGGAGCTGACAGGACTTGTCTGCTCCAGTTTTACAGGGCGTTTGTGCGATCTCGGCTCGATTATGGGTGCACGGTGTATGGGTCTGCGAGGCCCTCTTACTTAAAGATTTTGGACGTTGTCCACCATAAAGGGCTTCGGCTGGCAACTGGGGCATTCCGAACTAGCCCCATACCAAGCCTCTGTGCAGAGGCTGGTGAACCGCCACTTCATATGCGGCGACGGCTACTTACAGTGCGCCAAGCGTATAAAACTTTGTCCACACCCTACACACCTGCATACCATACCGTTGCTCAGCCTCCTCTGGCACGATTATTTCATAACCGGCAACGTGCGACGCAGCCCTATGGGATTCGCGCACAGGATTGCCTCGGTGCGATGTCTATGGCTGGTCTTCGTGTTTTACGTCGCGGTTGGAGCAGATCTCCACCTTGGCTCCTCCGGAGACCCAAACTTATTTTAGATTTGACTAATTTTCAGAAAGATGGCACACCAGATTTTCCGTTCTAATCTCTGTTTTTTAACATTTTAGATGTGCATCACGGTTTCACTGTTGTTTATACTGATGGCTCCAAACAGGAGAATTTCCTTGGCTGTTCTGTGGTGTTCCCTGATCGTGTTACCCGGATTCGCCTCCCTGCTGAATATACCGTTTTCGCAGCGGAGCTCCACGCGATCCTGAAGGCACTGGAGCAGATGCATCGTGTTCGGGGCGATCGATTTCTTCTCTGCTCCGATTCTCTTAGTGCCTTACAATCACTGCAGAACCTCTACCCGACTGAGGAGATGGTCCAGCTGATACATGACCAACTGTACTTGCTCCAACGGCGGGTTAAAGAGGTATCCTTCTGCTGGGTGCCTGGTCATGTCGGCATATGGGGCAATGAACAGGCCGATCGGGCTGCCAAGGAGGCCTGCAGAGAGCAGGATGTGGTCCAGTGTCCTATCCCCTTGCAGTCAGTTATCGCTGCACTCCACAGGAAATGCATGGAGATGTGGGAGGACGAATGGCTGGCGGTGACGGCCAATAAACTGCGGTCGGTAAAGTCGACCTCTCGGCCGTGGCGTTCCTCCTGACGGCTGCTAAGGCGGGAAGAGGTGGCCCTCACACGTCTTCGGATCGGGCACTGTCCTCTGACGCATAGCTATCTATTACGGCGGGAGGATCCTCCGTTTTGTGACGCTTGTGCTGTGCCCATCTCTGTCCAGCACATTTTAACAGACTGCATTTTATACCTTGATGCAAGGGCAGAAGCACAAGTTTATGGGGATCTGCCCTGTGTTTTAGCTAACGATGAGACGTGTGTGTCTAGGGTTTTTAAGTTTTGTGATGTGTCTGGACTCTGGCCTAAACTTTTAGGCTGGAGGTTTTAGTGTATTGCGGAGTGGCTGACTCCTCCCCTTTTTCCTTGCGGTCAGCCAGCCACTTCCATCTGCTACAATGTTTTAGCTCCCTCTACCTTTTTCTTCCTGTGCTGTCAATGTTTTACTGCTGACGCCCTGCTTCATCCCACGCTTCGGTGTGGGTGAGCACATATTTTTCAATGATTGTTCCCCGTGTTTTATGTTCCGTTTTATGTAAATGTTCTGAGTTTTTTTTTTCTTGACACCCGTCTCGCTATGATACTGAACGGGCGCTGAAGACCTTGCTGTCGTGCGCCCACCAAACCCTTCTTCTACTACTACTACTACTACTACTACTACTCGTCTAAAGTTTGGAAGGTAGGAGACAAGGTACTGGCGGGAGTAAAGCTGTGAGGACGGGGCGTGAGTCGTGCTTGGGTAGCTCAGTTGGTAGAGCACTTGCCTGCGAAAGGCAAAGGTCCTTAGTTCGAGTCTCGGTCGGACCCACGAGAGGTTTCATGGTGTGACCATAGCCGCTTTAGTCTCTTATACAGAAGTCGGCACGGAGCCTGTAGTTTTCAATCGCAATGCAAATTCCGTGTCACATCGTCATTGTGTTCGTTTGCGGATACAGTAAACAAGTGGTCGTGCATCAGGTTTAAGGTACTGACTCCCAGGAGACGTTCCATGTGATGACCAAAGCCGCAATAGTCTCTTGGAGATAAGTCTTTACAGACACTGTAGTTTTCAACCGTGATGCAATCTCCCTGTTACCTTGTCACTGTGAGGGTGCGAGGGTTATGGTAACTGGGAAGTGGTGCATTGGTGACAAGGTACTGGATTCTCAGGAAATCTTCCATTCCCCACTGCGGGTTCGGGGGTAAGAATAGGCCCGCGGTATTCCTGCCTGTCGTAAGAGGCGACTAAAAGGAGTCTCAAACGTTTTGGCCTTCATGTGATGGTCCCCATTAGGGTTTGACCTCCATTTTTCCAAATTTCACAGAAGTACGAGCCTTTTGGGGAAGGACACCTTACGTGGTGCACCATCAGTCCTCTGTGCCCTACGACCTTGGCACTCTTGATCGTCTTGGCGTCGCACCTGCACCCTCCATCCCTCATTTTGGGCATAGGCACCTGATATATTGTGTACGTACCGCCCTTAGTGCATCACCACCAGCACCCACGATCACTATGGACTACCCATGGCACCCAAAATCCAGCACGGTAGCCAGCCCGTTGTGGTGGGGTCGTCATGTACCCTCTAGGTTGTAGCCCCCTGACAACACAGGGATCGTACTGCCGATGCCTGAGCTGACACCTCCCCACGTAAGCCAAGGAGTAGATGCTCGTCTCTCTGGGGCATCGGGACTCCCGGCAACGGCCATCCTGCCAGGTGGCCTTTGCTGTGGCTGGGTGGCGCCCGTGGGGAGAGACCCTGGTCGGAGTGGGTGGCATCGGGGCGGATGCCCCGCAATGAAGCGGGTGAAATCTCAATCTGGTGGTCGCCCGACCGCCAATGTCTCTAAGCGTGGTAAGGTGGAATTTATCGCTGTGAATTATAACCCGAAGTCGTTCCCTTCCCTAGCCACACCATGGGAGGAACGTAGGGCTGCAGACAGACAGGAGCCGTATTCGCCACGATACCTTGTATGCAGCAGAACTGATGGGGATTCGTTTTTGGGGACTAAGCCTCTTTTCTTTGTGCACAATCTCGAAGATAAGTTTGGGGAAGTGGCGTCTCTATCCAAAATGAGGAGCGGGGCCATTTTGATACAAGCAGCTTCATCTGCGCAGTCCCAGGCATTACTCGCCTGTGAGAAGCTCGGTGACATCCCCGTTACTGTCACTCCCCATAAGTCCTTAAATTTGGTCCAGGGGATTATTTTTCATAAAGATCTTCTGCTACAGTCTGATGACGAGCTACGTGAGAACCTGGCACGATGAGGTGTACACTTTGTCCGTCGTGTCTTTAGGGGGCCGAAGGATAATAGGGTCGCTACCGGTGCTTTCATCCTGGCCTTTGAGGGCGACTGCTTGCCTGAGAAAGTCAAGGTCATGATATACCGGTGCGATGTCAAGCCCTATGTCCCGCCCCCTACGCGATGCTTCCAGTGCTGGAAATTCGGACACATGTCCTCCAGGTGCACTTCCAGCCCCACGTGTCGTGATTGTGGACGACCTCCACATCCTAACGCTCCATGTGCTCCGCCTCCCACCTGCGTTAACTGTGGGGAGCATCATTCTCCCTGCTCACCAGACTGTGCAGTCTTTCAACGAGAGCGGAAGATACAAGAAATTAAGACCTTGGACCGTTTAAGTTACCAAGAGGCCAAGAAGAAATTAGAAAGACTCAACCCCACTCCTATGTTGAGGAGTTACGCTACCGTCACACTGCCGCCACCAGCTCCTGCACAGACTCCCTTCTCTGTTGGCCCACAGAGAAATCAAGTAACGTCTGCCCCACCGCTGGGACAGTCCGCTCTCTCTTCCACTGCTCCCAAAACACTGAGTTGGTCCCCACCTCTCAGCCGGAGCGGCGACGGCCCTCTCTGGCTCCTCAGCCAGGGAAGCGACAGCTCCCTCTGGCTGCTCAGCCGGAGGCGCAACAGCCTCCTCCGGCCTCACTTGTTCGGAAGGGATCCCTTGGGGGCGTCCCTTCCACGGACTTCCCCAGTGTCTCACAAGACACTAGCCAGTGGCTGAAAAAGCCACCAGCTGCTGGTCGAAGGGCTTCACGCTCTTCCTCTGTTCCTGACAATGCGTTAGGACAGCCCTCCCAGCATGCCAACCCTCCTCCCAAAGACAAGAGAGAGAAGAGGAAGCTCTCCAAGAAGGATAAGGCCACAGTGGTTCCCGCACCAACGCTCCCTGTCAGCTCAGCCTCTGAGGACGAGGTCGAGCTCTTTGCGTCCCCTGATGACCTTGATTTCACCGTCTCTTCAGAAACGATGGCCGTAGTGACGTCCGTCGCTCAGTCGGTGGCAGCATGTGACCCTGCCAAGTAATTTGCCTTTTCAGTGCCTGAATGCCCCTACCGGACACGCTTTGTACAATCCTCCAGTGGAATTGTGGCGGTTATTTTAGCCATCTCCCTGAGCTACGGCAGCTTCTAAGCCTGACACCTGCTTTCTGCATTGCCCTCCAAGAAACCTGGTTCCCGGCAATGCGGACCCCTGTCCTTCGTGGATACAGGGGTTATTACTGCAACCGTCGCACTTACAATTGTGTGTCAGGTGGAGCCTGCGTGTATGTCCTTACCTCTGTATATAGTGCTCCTGTGCCTTTTCAAACATCATTGGAAGCTGTGGCTGTCCGCGTAAGGACTACCCAGGACATAACCGTCTGCAGTGTCTATCTCCCTCCAGGTGGTACAGTCTCCCTGACCGAATTGGCTGCACTTGTCGCCCAACTCCCCACGCCTTTTCTTCTCCTGGGGGATTTTAACGCCCACAATCCCCTGTGGGGTGGAACGAAGGTTACTGGCCGAGGCAGGGAGGTCGAGAATCTCATCTCCCAACTCGACCTCTGCCTCTTAAACACTGGCGCCGCCACACATTTCAGTGTGGCGCATGGCACGTTCTCGGCCATAGATCTGTCGTTGTGCAGCCCAGGACTTGTACCATCGGTCCACTGGAGAGTCCACGAGGACTTGTGTGGTAGTGACCATTTTCCGATCTTCCTTTCACTACCACAGCGTCGCTCCCTTGCGCGCTCGCCTAGATGGGCATTTAGAAAGGCAAACTGGGACACGTTCTCCTCTGCTGCCACTTTTGACTCTCTCCCCCATGGTACCATCGATGTGGCGGTTGAGACACTGACTGCAGCGATTGTTTCCGCTGCGGAACGTACCATTCGTTCGTTAGGGTGCCCCCGGCGAAAGTCGGTGCCTTGGTGGTCTCCAGAGGTCGCTGACGCCATTAAAGAACGTCGGCGGGCTCTTCAGCGGCATAAGCGGCACCCGTCTTTGGAGAACCTCATTTTATTCAAACGTCTCCGTGCTCAGGTACGGAGGCTTATCAAACGGCGGAAACAGGAGTGTTGGGAGAGGTACGTTTCCAACATTGGTTTCCGTACTTCCCCCTCCCAGGTGTGGCTGAAGATTCGGCGCATTTTTGGATTGCAGTACTCTACAGGTGTCCCAGGGCTTACCATCAACGGGGCAGTCTCCACCGATGCCGATGCAATCGCCGAGCATTTCGCACAGCACTATGTTCGGGCCTCTGCGTCGGGGAATTACCCGCCTGCGTTTCGCGCACTCAAACGCCGGGAGGAAGGCAAACGGCTTTCTTTCGCTTCTCGCCACCCTGAGGCGTATAACGCCCCATTTAGTTTGTGGGAACTCCAGAGCGCCCTGGCACAGTGCCCCGATACAGCCTCTGGGCCAGATGGCGTCCACAATCAGATGCTCAAACACCTGTCCCCGGACTGTCAGCGATGTGTTCTTGCCATCTTCAACCGCCTATGGGGTGATGGTGTCTTTCCGTCGCAGTGGCGAGAAAGTACCGTCATTCCGGTGCTGAAGCCTGGTAAGGACCCGCTTACTGTGGATAGTTATCGGCCCATCAGCTTAACAAATACTCTGTGCAAACTGCTGGAACGCATGGTGAGTCGACGGCTATGTTGGCTGCTCGAGTCTTGGGGTCTTCTGGCACCATGCCAGAGCGGCTTCCGTCAGGGCCGTTCCACCGCCGATACTTTGGTCCTCCTTGAGTCTGCAATCCGCACTGCTTTTCCCAGGCGCCAACACCTCGTCTCCGTCTTTTTCGACCTCTCCAGAGCATATGACACGACGTGGCGGCACCATATTCTCGCCACGTTGCAAGGGTGGGGTCTCCGGGGCTCTCTCCCCATTTTTATTCAGAATTTTTTATCTGTTAGCACATTCCGCGTTTTAATTGGCACGTCCCATAGTTCACTTCATATCCAGGAGAACGGCGTTCCACAGGGCTCTGTATTGAGCGTGCCCCTTTTCCTTGTGGCCATTAATGGCCTTGCAGCAGCAGTAGGGTCGTCTGTCTCGCCCACGTTATATGCTGACGATTTCTGCATCTTTTTCAGCTCCTCCACCATTGGTGTTGCAGAACGTCGGTTGCAAGGAGCCATACACAAGGCGCAGGCGTGGGCCCTAGCCCATGGGTTTCAGTTTTCTCCTACGAAGACTTGTGTTATGCACTTTTGTCGGCGTCGCACTGTCCATCCCCACCCTGAGCTCTATCTTCAGGATGCTAAGCTCAGGGTTGTTGACACTTACCGTTTTCTGGGATTGCTGTTCGATGCCCGGCTTACTTGGCTTCCACATATTCGTGAGCTCAAGCCTCAGTGCTGGCAGCATCTGAATGCCCTCCGCTGCCTCAGCAACACGACTTGGGGTGCAGACCGTAACACGCTGCTGCAGCTCTACAAAGCTCTTGTGCTGTCCCGACTGGATTATGGGAGTGTGGCGTATGGCTCAGCGTCGCCCTCAGCGTTGCAACTGTTGGACCCCGTTCACCACTGTGGGGTTCGACAGGCGACGGGAGCATTCCGCACCAGTCCTGTTAATAGCCTACTTGCTGAGGCTGGGGTTCCTCCGCTCCACATTCGGCGTCAACAACTCTTAGCCAACTATGCTGCCCACGTCCGTTGTTCTCCCCGTCACCCTAACTACCGTCTCCTTTTCGCCGATGCGGCAGTCCATCTTCCACGCCGGCGGCCGCGATCAGGCCACGCAATTGGGATCCGTGTTCGGTCACTTCTTAGTGAACTCGAGTCTTTGCCTCTTCCATCTGCTTTTCAGGTCCGCCCACATACACCACCTTGGTGTATCCGTCGGCCGCAGCTTCAGCTGGACCTCTCCCAATGGCAAAAGGATTCAGTTCCTCCTGCAGTCTTGCGCCGCCAATTTCTTGCTCTCCTCGACGCATCCCGTGACTCGGAGGTTATCTATACCGATGGCTCGATGGTTGATGGCCGTGTGGGGTACGCTTACGCTCATGCGGACTTTGTAAACCAGCGCTCCTTGCCGGACGGCTGCAGTGTATTCACTGCAGAGCTAACAGCCATTTTTCGTGCCCTTGAGCGTATTCGTACCAGCACTGGCGAGTCTTTTGTCATTTGCAGTGACTCTCTCAGTAGTCTCCTCCTGCGGGTTCGGGGGTAAGAATAGGCCCGCGGTATTCCTGCCTGTCGTAAGAGGCGACTAAAAGGAGTCTCAAACGTTTCGGCCTTATGTGATGGTCCCCTCTCGGGTTTGACCTCCATCTATCTAAATTATTCCGAAGAGCGAGCCAATTGGGGAAGGGCACCTTACATGGTGCACTGTATCCTTCGTGCAATTAGACCTATAGCCGTCTTTCTCGTCGTTGCAATGGTGTCCCGCTCGTTTTCGATCTCTTGGGCGATTACCACGCTGCACTCTGCAGTGTTTCTTTTAACTGTGACGACGACCTTGGCCATTTTTGCACCTAAGATCCAGCACGGTAGCCAGTCCGTTGTGGTGGGGTCGCCATGTACCCTCTTGGTTGTAGCCCCCTGACAACACAGGGATCGCTCTACTGATGCCTGCGCCGTTCACTCCCCACGTATGCCAAGGAGTAGATGCCCATCTCCCTGGGGCATCAGGACTCCCGGCAATGGCCATCCTGCCAGGTGGCCTTTGCTGTGGCTGGGTGGCGCCCGTGGGGAGGGCCCTTGGTCGGAGTAGGTGGCATCAGGGCGGATGACCCGCAAGGAAGCGTGGTACATCATCTATCGCTGGTGGGCCTCCACCAGCAGTCTCTAAGCGATCGAGGTCTAACCTCAACGTGAAGAAATTGGATCAGAGATCGTTTCCCTCCCTAGCTACTCCATGGGAGGAACGACTTGCTAAAGAAGGCAGTGGAGAATATTCACCCCGGTACCTCGTGTGTACGCGGGTTGATGGAGAATCTTTCATGTCGACCAAGCCCCAGTTTTTTGTGGAGCATTTAGAGGACAAGTTCGGGGAGGTGGAGGGCCTGTCCAAGATGCGCTCTGGTTCTGTGCTCATCAAAACGGAATCCTCTGCCCAGTCACGGAGGTTGCTCAATTGTGACAAGTTGGGGGATGTTTCCGTTAACATCACGCCGCATAAGAGTCTCAACATGGTCCAGGGTATTATATTCCACAGGGATCTTCTTCTGCAGTCCGACGATGAATTACGCGCCAACCTCGAACGACGAGGTGTTCACTTCGTCCGGCGCGTCCATTGGGGTCCGAGGGATAATCAGGTAGCCACCGGTGCCTTCATCTTGGTCTTTGAGGGTGATGTCTTACCCGAAAAGGTTAAGGTGATGGTTTACCGTTGTGATGTGAAACCATATATCCCTCCTCCGATGCGGTGTTTTAAATGCTGGAAGTTCGGGCACATGTCATCTCGCTGTACTTCCAGCATCACGTGTCGGGATTGCGGACGTCCTTCGCATCCTGATACTCCATGTGCTCCGCCTCCCATTTGTGTTAACTGTGGAGAACACCATTCCCCCTGCTCACCGGACTGTCGGATCTTCCAGAAGGAAAGGAAGATAATGGAATATAAGACCCTGGACCGCCTGACCTACACCGAGGCAAGGCGGAAATATGAGCGGCTACATCCCGTGCCCATGACATCCACCTATGCCGCTGCTGCACAAGCAGTCCGATCCTCTCCCGTGTCGTCACGTACTGCTGCCTCTCAGCTATGTCTCAATGCACCGGCCCCCTTGGTTGTTGGGGGCACTTCGCCCACTGTTGCTCCATCTACTCCAGGAACAACACTACCCCAACCATCGGGGACATTCGTCCCCCCTTCCCAGCCGGAGAAGCGTAGGGCTTCTTCGGCCACTCCAGCCAGGAAGGGGTCCCTTGGGGCCCTCCCTTCCCAGGCTTTGCCCAGTGTCAAAGCGGACCCACGAAAAGTTTTGAAACAACAACCGGTCGCTGGTCATAGGGCTTCACGGTCGTCGTCCGTCCCTGAGACTGACCCAGTGGGGCCCTCCCAGCCAGACCCTCCCAAGGCACAGCGTGCGCAGCCGTTGAAGAAAAAGGCTCCCAAGCAACCTGACATTGCGGTGGCACCTGTTCCACCGCCAGCCTCAAACTCTGCATCTGAGGACGAGGTGGAGATCCTGGCGTCCGCTGAGGACCTCGATCTCGCCAGTCCCTCCGGCGCCATGGAAAGCACTGGCGCAGGTGCTCACTTGGAGGCAGCAGGTGACCCAGCGGCGTAATCTGCCTTCCCAGTCCGTTCACGCCTTTCCCATCCATGGCTAATAACATCCTGCAGTGGAACTGCAGCGGTTTCTTCCACCATCTCGCTGAGCTCCGCCACCTTATCAGCCGTCATCCTTTCCTTTGCATTGCTCTGCAGGAAACTTGGTTTCCAGCAATGCGAACCCCCGCCCTCCGTGGCTATCGGGGTTATTTTAAGAACCAGGCAGCTTATGCAAGGGTGTCTGGTGGCGTCTGCATATATGTCCTGAACTCTCTTCACAGCGAGTTTGTGCCTCTACAAACAGCTTTAGAGGCTGTCGCTGTTCGGGTGTGGACGCCCCGGGCCATTACCGTCTGCTCCCCCTGCGGGTTCGGGGGTTAGAATAGGCCCGCGGTATTCCTACCTGTCGAAAGAGGCGACTAAAAGGAGTCTCAAACGTTTCGGCCTTATGTGATGGTCCCCTCTCGGGTTTGACCTCCATCTATCCAAATTATTCCGAAGAGCGAGCCAATTGGGGAAGGGCACCTTACATGGTGCACTGTATCCTTCGTGCAATTAGACCTATTGCCGTCTTTCTCGTCGTTGCGATGGTGTCCCGCTCGTTTTCGATCTCATGGGCGATTACCACGCTGCACTCTGCAGTGTTTCTTTTAACTGTGACGACGACCTTGGCCATTTTGCACCTAAGATCCAGCACGGTAGCCAGTCCGTTGTGGTGGGGTCGCCATGTACCCTCTTGGTTGTAGCCCCCTGACAACACAGGGATCGCTCTACTGATGCCTGCGCCGTTCACTCCCCACGTATGCCAAGGAGTAGATGCCCATCTCCCTGGGGCATCGGGACTCCCGGCAATGGCCATCCTGCCAGGTGGCCTTTGCTGTGGCTGGGTGGCGCCCGTGGGGAGGGCCCTTGGTCGGAGTAGGTGGCATCAGGGCGGATGACCCGCAATGAAGCGTGGTACATCATCTCTTGCTGGCGGCCAGCCGTCAGCAGTCTCTAAGCGTTCAAAGGCTCAATTCAAGGCTAATGTGTATGACCCCAAATCGTTCCCCTCCCTGGCCACACCATGGGAGGAACGAAGGGCTATGAATGAGAGCGAAAGATACTCGCCCCGGTATCTCGTCTGTACCAGAGCTGACGGGGAATCTTTTATGTCCGTGAAGCCTCAGTTCTTTGTAGAGCATTTAGAGGACAAGTTTGGGGAGGTGGAGGGCTTGTCTAAAATGCGCTCTGGATCAGTACTGATACAAACGGCATCCTCCACCCAGTCCCGCAGGTTACTTGCTTGTGACAAGTTGGGGGATGTTAACGTTTCTATTACGCCACATAAGAGTTTAAATATGGTCCAGGGTGTTATTTTCCATAGGGATCTCCTTTTGCAGTCTGATGACGAGCTGCGCGCCAACTTAGAACGTAGAGGTGTTCATTTCGTCCGGGGCGTTCATCGGGGTCCGAGGGACAATCAGGTTGCCACTGGTGCCTTCATCTTGGCCTTCGAGGGTGATACGTTACCGGAAAAGGTCAAGGTGATGGTCTACCGATGTGACGTCAAGCCCTATATCCCTCCCCCGATGCGGTGCTTCAAGTGCTGGAAGTTCGGCCATATGTCTTCCCGCTGCACTTCCAGCCTCACATGTCGAGATTGCGGACGCCCGGCTCATCCCGATACTCCATGTGCCCCGCCTCCCATCTGCGTCAACTGCGGGGAGCACCATTCACCTTGCTCGCCTGACTGCACAGTCTTTCAGAAAGAGCGCAAAATCTTGGAATATAAGACCCTGGACCGGCTGACCTATACTGAGGCCAAACGGAAATATGACAGACTCCATCCTGTGAGAATGACATCTTCGTATGCAGCTGCTACAACAACTGTGCTAGCTCCATCCGTTGCGAGACTTCCAGCCAGCTCGATAAGCAGTACGACTCCTTCTGCCCCCTTGCCCGTGGGGGGCTCACCCCAACCGGTTGCTCCTGCACCACCTACCTCAGGAGCAACCTCCTCCCACCCATCGGGGACGTCCGTCCCCGCTTCTCAGCCGGAGAAGCGCCTAACTTCTTCGGCTACTCTCGCCCGTAAGAGTTCCCTTGGGACGCTCCCTTCCCAGGGTTCCCCCAGCGGGAAGGATGACGGCCACCAGTGGCATAAGTCCTCACCAGCAGCCGGGCGTAGGGCTTCACGATCCTCCTCTGTCCCGGAGACTGAATCGGTGAAGCCTTCCCCGCCGGTGAAACCCAAGGTTCAGCGAGAGAAGTCCAAGAGAAAGACCTCTAAGGCTAAAGAACTTGCGGTGGCACCAACCCCACCGCACCTTTCGCGCTCTGCGTCTGAGGATGAAGTCGAGATTCTAGCGTCCGCTGAGGACCTTGATCTCGCTGGTCCCTCAGACGCCATGGATGCCTCTCGTCCGGGTACTGAATCGGTGGCAGTGAGTGAACAAGCGGCGTAAATTGCCTTCCCAGTCCTTTCACGCCTTTCTCAGCCATGGACAATACCATCCTCCAGTGGAACTGCGGCGGTTTTTTCCACCATTTAGCTGAGCTCCGCCAACTTCTCAGCCTTCGCCCTTTCTTCTGCATTGCTCTCCAGGAAACTTGGTTTCCGGCGATGCGAACCCCCGCCCTCCGTGGCTATCGGGGTTATTACAAGAACCGAGCAGCTTATGAAAGGGTGTCTGGTGGCGTCTGCATTTATGTCCTTCACACTCTGCACAGCGAGTCTGTCCCTCTCCAGACGCCTTTAGAGGCTGTCGCTGTACGCGTGTGGACGCCACAGGCTGTTACCGTCTGCAGTCTTTACATTCCACCGGATGGTGATGTCTCGCAGCATGTCCTGGCTGCACTGGTCGCCCAATTGCCGCCACCTTTCTTGCTATTGGGCGATTTCAACGCTCATAACCCTCTGTGGGGTCCCCCTGCGGGTTCGGGGGTAAGAATAGGCCCGCGGTATTCCTGCCTACCCCCTGCGGGTTCGGGGGTAAGAATAGGCCCGCGGTATTCCTGCCTGTCGTAAGAGGCGACGAAAAGGAGTCTCAAACGTTTCGGCCTTCTGTGATGGTCCCCTCTGGGGTTTGACCTCCTTTTTTCTTCCAAATTACCGTCGCCAGTGTGTGCCATTTGGGGAAGGACACCTTACGTGGTGTTTTTGTATTGGTCCATCATGCTCCACCATCTTGCATGTTACCTATTGTCATGTGGGGGGGACTACGCCCAATATTTTCTGGGTGGTCTCCTTCTCGCCTTGTGCGCACTCTTCTTCTTAGCGCCTACGACAACTGTGGACCCTTTCAACACCTAAAATCCAGCACGGTAGCCAGTCCGTTGTGGTGGGGTCTTCATGTACCCTCTTGGTGGTAGCCCCCTGACCACGCAGGGATCGCACTACAGATGCCTGAGCTGTTTCCTCCCCATGCATGCCAAGGAGTATGTGCCCATCTTGTCTGGGGCACGGGGACTCCGGGCAACGGGATATCGGCCAGGTACCCGTTGCTTTGGCTGGGTGGCGCCCTTGGGGAGAGCCCTCGTTCGGAGTAGGTGGCATCTGGGCGGATGTGGCGCAGTGAAGCGCAATAAATCACATCAAGCTGGTGGTCGCACGGCCACCAGCGTCTCTAAGCGAGGTAGAGTCGACTTCGATGCTGCGCAGTATGACCCTCAGACGTTCCCCTCGTTGGCTGCGCCATGGGAGGGACGCCGATCTAGTGCCAAGCGGGAGCCTTACGTACCGCAATACCTTGTCTGCAGCAGGACTGATGGTTACTCCTTTCTCCCGACGAAGCCTATGTTTTTTGTGGAACACCTGGAGGATAAGTTTGGGGAAGTGGCGGGGTTGTCAAAAATGAGGAATGGGTCCATCCTCCTCAAGACGTCCTCCCCAGCCCAGTCACGAGCGTTGCTCTTGTGTGATAAGCTGGGTGACGTCCCTGTTACCGTCACTCCCCACAGTAGCTTAAATATGGTCCAGGGGATTATTTACCATCGTGACCTCTTGTTGCAATCCGATGACGAGCTGAGAGCCGACTTGGAACGACGTGGTGTGCATTTTGTCCGTCGTGTCCATCGAGGACCCAAGACAAACAGGGTGGCCACCGGTGCCTTTATCTTGGCCTTTGAGGGTGATGTCTTGCCCGAGAAGGTCAAGGTGATGGTTTACCGTTGCGACGTCAAGCCATACGTGCCTCCCCCGATGCGGTGCTTCCAGTGCTGGAAGTTTGGGCATATGTCCTCCCGTTGCCCATCCAGCGCTACATGTCGAGATTGCGGACGCCCCTCTCATCCTGATTCTCCATGTGCACCTCCGCCTGTATGTGTTAACTGTGGGGAGCACCACTCTCCATGCTCGCCGGATTGCCCCGTTCTTCATAAGGAGCGGAAGATCATGGAATTTAAGACCCTGGACCGGCTTACTTATCGAGAGGCTAAACAGAAATATGAAAGGTTGTATCCTGCTTCCCTTCGAACATCTTACGCTGCAGCCACGTAATCGTCGCCCGCACGAGCGACGGTTGTCGCTTCATCTGTGCCGCCTTCAGTGGGCCCTCGGGGCCACGTATCTCTGTCTGCCCCCCTCGTGCCTGGGGGCAAGCCTTCCTCTGTTGCCCCCTTAGCAGTTGGGGGCAAACCCTCTTCTGTCGCTCCCCCCAAGCTTACTTCGGGAGTGACATCTGCTCCACAACCGGGAGGCTCGATTCCTCCCCCTCCTTCTCCGGCGGCGTTGCCTCCGCCGGTTCCTCTCTCGCGGAAGGGGTCCCTCGGGGCTCTCCCTTCCTCCGTTTCTTCTCCTTCCCAGCCAGATGTCAGCCAGTGGCTGAAGGTTCCGCCACCTGCTGGTCGTAGGGCTTCTGCGTCGTCGTCAGCCTCCGACGCTCCTTCAGAGAAGCTCTCCCAGCCCTCTCACCCTAAGGGCAGACGCGAGAAGAAGGAACGGAATGTGTCCAAGAAGAAGGACGTTCCGGCGGTTTCAGCACCGCCTGCTGTACATAGTCCTGGCTCCGGGGATGAGGTGGAGATCCTCGCCTCTGCCGCGGATCTCGCCCTCACGGAACCCTTGGGGGCCTCTCCTATGGCCTCAGCTGACTCTCCCCCAGTGGCGGCGGTTGGCTCTGAAGCGCTGTCTGCCTCTTAGTCGCATTCACGCCCTCCCAGTCCCTTCCTGCTTCCATTCTCCAATGGAACTGCGGCGGTTATTTCCGCCACCTGCCAGAGCTCCGGATGCTTCTGAGTGATTCCCCTGTTCTCTGCGAAACCCCGCCCTTCGCGGTTATCGGGGATACTATAAGAACCGTGCTGCCTGTCAACGAGCGTCAGGTGGGGTTTGCCTCTTTGTTCACCACTCTGTCTGTAGCTCGCCAGTACCCCTTCAGACGCCTTTAGAGGCAGTTGCTGCCAGGGTTGAGCTCTCGCCGGCTATTACTGTTTGCTCTGTTTACATTTCTCCGGATGGGGAGCTCCCCCGCCATGTCTTGGCTGCGCTGCTGGCTCAACTCCCGCCACCATTGCTGCTTCTGGGCGATTTCAATGCCCACAATCCTCTATGGGGTGGGACTGTCTCCGATGATCGCGGTCGGGCCGTGGAGCATGTGTTGGCTCAGCTCGACCTTAGCCTCTTGAACACCGGTGCTCCCACGCATTTCAGTGTGGCCCATGGCTCGTTCTCGGCCATCGATCTCTCTATTTGCAGCCCTGGACTTGTCCCATCCCTCCACTGGAGGGTGCATCCTGACCTGTGTGGCAGTGACCATTTTCCCCTCTATTTGTCACTGCCACAGTGTCATTCTTCTGGGCGCTTGCCCCGCTGGGCTCTCCACAGGGCTGACTGGCCAGCTTTTACTTCCGCTGTAACCATTGCGTCTCCCCCACAGGGTGACATTGACGAGGTGGTCCGTGTTTTCACCACGTCCATCATTTCGGCGGCCGAGGCTGCCATCGCCCGTTCCTCTGGCCTCCCTCGGCGGAAGGCTGTCCCCTGGTGGTCGCCGGAGATTGCTGAGGCTATTCGCGACCGTAGACGGGCTCTCGAGCGTCATAGGCGGCACCCGTCTCTGGAGACCCTCATCGCCTTTAAGAGGCTCCGTGCCTTCGCCCGTCGTCTTATTGCACGGCGTAAGCAGGAGTGCTGGGAGAGGTACGTCTCCTCCCTGGGCTCCCGTGTCTCGTCCTCGCACGTGTGGTCCCGGATCCGGCGGATTTATGGCTCCCAGACCCCTATGGGTGTCCCTGGGCTCTCCTTGGACGGCGCTGTCTGCACGGACGCTGCCGCCATTGCTGAACGGCTAGCCGCGCACTTTGCTCAGAGCTCTGCGACTGCATCCTATCCCCCCGCCTTTCGCTCTCTAAAGGAGCGAGCCGAGTGGACGCCGTTCTCATTCCACACGCGTCGTTCTGAAACATACAATGCTCCTTTCAGCGAGAGGGAATTCGTCGCCGCCCTCGCCGATTGCCATGATACAGCACCAGGCCCAGACTGCATCCACGCGCAGATGCTGAAGCATCTCTCCAGGGACTGCCAGAGACACATTCTCGCGATATTTAATCGCATTTGGAGCGAAGGCGTGTTCCCGTCGCAATGGCGGGAGGGCGTTATTGTCCCCATCTTGAAACCCGATGCGGACCCACTGGCGGTGGACAGCTATGGTCCCATTAACCTCACCAACGTTTTGTGCAAATTGCTCGAACGTATGGTGGGGCGGCGTTTGTGTTGGGTCCTTGAGTCGCGCGGTCTCCTCGCTCCATCCCAGGGTGGCTTCCGTCGGGGCCGGTCTGCAGTGGACAATTTGGTGCGGCTGGAATCTGCTGTCCGTACGGCTTTTGCCCGACGTCAGCATCTGGTTGCTGTATTTTTCGATCTGCGGAAGGCGTATGACACCACATGGAGGCATCACATCCTCGCCACGTTGCATGGGTGGGGTCTTCGTGGTCGGCTCCCGGCTTTTCTTCAAAACTTTTTATTGCGCCGCTCTTTCCGGGTGCAAGTCGGTGCCACCTCTAGTTCCTCTTATATACAGGAAAATGGGGTCCCGCAGGGCTCGGTGTTGAGCGTCTCCTTATTTTTAGTGGCCATTAATGGTCTGGCAGCAGCAGTGGGGTCGTCGGTGTCTCCTTCTTTGTATGCCGACGACTTCTGCATCTCATTTAGCTCCACAACTACGGGAGTCGCCGAATGCAGGCTGCAAGTCGCCGTTCGCAGGGCAGCATCATGGGCACTGACTCATGGCTTTCAGTTCTCTGCTGCCAAGACTCGAGTAATGCACTTCTGCAGGCGTCGGACGGTCCACCCTCATCCTGCACTTTACCTCGACGGCCACCTGCTTGAAGTGGTGGACACTTGCCGCTTCTTGGGACTCGTGTTTGATGCCCGGCTCACATGGGTTCCTCATGTTACTCAGCTGAAGCAAAAATGCTGGCGGCACCTCAACGCCCTCCGCTGCCTTAGCCACATGTCTTGGGGTGCAGATCGCTGCACGCTGCTGCGGTTGTACAGAGCCCTTGTGCAGTCCCGGCTTGATTATGGGAGCCTGGCCTATGGGTCTGCGTCCCCCTCAGTGTTAAAGTTGTTAGACCCCATACACCACTGTGGGGTTAGGCTTGCCACTGGCGCTTTTCGCACCAGCCCCGTGGATAGTCTACTGGTGGAGGCCGGGGTTCCCCCACTGCGGATTCGCCGCCATCGTCTGCTTGTCGACTATGCTGTCCACGTTCATTGCTCGCCAGATCATCCCAATCGTCGCCTGCTTTTCCCTGCTATGGTCCTCCACCTGCCCGAACGGCGCCCTAGGTCTGGGTTTTCCATAGCTGTCCGTGTCCAATCCCTGCTGTCAGAACTGGGGTCATTCCCTCTTCTGCCTCCCTTCCAGGTCCGTACACCTACGCCTCCCTGGTGTTTGTCCCGGCCGTCCGTCCGTCTGGACTTGGCACAGGGACCCAAGGACTCGGTTCCACCTGTGGCCCTCCGTCGTCGTTTTCTTGCGCTCCTGGAATCATTTCCGGGCTGTGAGCCTGTCTACACGGATGGTTCCCTGGTTGATGGTCGCACTGCCTACGCTTTTGCTCACGCTGCCCATGTTGAGCAACGCTCCTTGCCGGCTGGCTGCAGTATTTTTAGTGCAGAGCTGGTGGCAATCATGCGCGCTCTTGAGCATCTGCGTTTCTGCTCAGGTGGGTCCATCGTCATCTGCAGTGACTCCCTGAGCAGCCTTCAGGCCATCGACCGCTGCTATCCCTCCTCTCCTCTGGTGTCCTCCATTCAGGAGTCTGTTTCCGCCATTGCCCGTTCTGGTCGTTCGGTGGTCTTCGTTTGGACGCCCGGTCATGTTGGCATCCCAGGGAACGAACGTGGAGACAGGCTGGCCAAAGGGGCGATCGACGCCCCGGCTTTGGAGGTCGGCCTTACGGCTCCCGACCAGCAGATGGTGTTGCGCCGTAAGCTGATTGGGCTGTGGGCTGCTGAATGGCGTGGCATGACAGCCCCGAATAAACTGCGGGCTGTCAAGGAGACGACCGCCGTGTGGCGTTCCTCCCTGCGGGCTTCTCGCAGGGACTCGGTGGTTCTGTGTCGGCTGCGCATCAGCCATACGTACCTGACGCACGGCCATCTCTTGTGTCAGGAGGATCCCCCCCCTGTGTCAGTGTGGGTCCCGGCTGACGGTCGGCCACATTTTGCTGGAGTGTCCTCGACTGCGCACACTCCGGCAATCTTTTAATCTCCCGGGCACTTTGGCTCTGGTTTTATCTGATGATGCCTCCATGGCTGATGACGTTTTAAATTTTATCCGTGGTAGTCCGTTTTATGGTTCGATTTAGGGAGGTCCTGCACCTTTCCCTTTCTGTGTCTTTTGTCCTTGTGTCTGTTGCTGTTCTGGTGTGCCGTGAGGTGGTTGACTCTTTCCCATTTTTGTTCTCGTGGTCAGTCAACCAGTCTCCGGCCATCTTCCTTTCTTCTGTTTCTTTCTGTCTGGTGTTCCTCTGTCCTGTTCTTGTTTGTATTGTTTGTTGCTGCATTTGTGTTCTTTTAGCGCCTGGGGGGACGTCTCCTCCCCATTTGGTTTTTACCTGCTCCGTCGATTTTGGGCTCGCCTGATTTTGGAATGGGGGACTGATGACCTTCGCTGTTTAGACCCCTTAAACATACCAACAACCACCACCACCACCAAATCTTCCATGGTGTGACCCCAGCTGCATTAGTCTCTTTTAGTGAAGCGGTATTGGAGCCTGTAGTTATCAATAGCGATGCAATTTCTGTGTCGCATCATTAGTGTGTGGGTTTGAGGGTTTCAATAAACAGGAAATTGTGCATCAGATATAAGCTACTGGGCTCCCAGCACAGGTTCCATGTGGTGAACATAACCCCATTAGTGTCTTGGATAGAAGTCAGCATGGACCCTGTAGTTTTAAATTGCTATGCAATTTCAGTGTCACGTGGTCAATGTGTGGGTTTCAGGGTTACAGTAAATGTGCGGTTGTGCATCGGGTAGAAGCTACGGGACTCCCAGGAGACACTCCATGTGGTGACCGTAGTCATGTTAGTCTCTTGGAGAGAAGTCGGTATGGACCCTGAAGTTTTAAATAGCAGGGAGAGTTTCTTTGTCGCATCGTCCATGTGAGGGTGTTATGGTAACAGAAAACGGGCACTGGTGCATCGGGAATAAGCTACCAGACTCCCAGCAGATATTACATGTGGTGACTGTACCACATTAGTCTTTTGGAGGATATCCGGCACGGATCCTGTAGTTTTCAATCGCGATGCGGTTACCGTAGCAGCGTTACTCTTTTGGAGAGAATTCGGCATGGGGAATGCAGTTTTCAATCACGATGGAATTTCTGTGTTGTATCGTCAATGTGAGGGTGCAGTGGATACGTAAATGGGTAGTGGTGCATCCATTATAAGCTACTTGACTCCAAGGAGAGGTTGTATGCTGACCCTGTAGCCGCGTTAGTATCTTGCAAAGAAGTCGGAGTCTGTAGTTATCAATCGTGATGCAATTTATGCATCGCACAGTCAATGTGAGGGTGTGAGGGTTACAGTAAACGCTCAGTAGCTCATCAGGTATGAGCTACTGGAGTCTTAGGGCAGGCTACATGTGGTGACCGTTGTCGCGGTATTCTTTTGGAGTAAAGTCGGCATGGAACATGTAATTTTCAATCACGATTGAATTTCTGTGTGCATCGTCAATGTGGATGTGGGAGGGTTGAAGTAAACCGGCAGTAGTGCATCGGATACAAGCTACTGGTGTCCCAGTAGGGGATCCATGTGATGACCATAGCAACGTTAGTCTATTGAAAAGAATTTGGCATGGGGCCTGAAGTATTCAATCTCGGTGCAATTTGAGTGTCGCATTGTCAATGTGAGGGTGTAGGGGTTAAAGTAAAGAGGCAGTGGCGAATCTGTTACAAGCTACTGGACTCCGAGGAGAGGTTTCATGTGGCGCCTGAAGACACGTTAGTCTACTGGAGAGCAGATGGCATGGAATCTGTAGTATTCAATTCACAATGCAACATCTGTGTCCCATTACCAATGTGAGTTTGCGTGGTTCATAGTAAATGGGCAGTGATGCATCGGATACAGGCTACTAGAATCGAGGGAGGGGCTCAATGCGGTGCCCAAAGCCACAGTATTCTCTCGGAGAGAAGTCGGCATGGAGTATGTAATTTCAAATCGCAATGCCCTTTCTATGTCGCATCGACAATGTGACGGTGCGAGAGTCACAGTAAATTTGCAGTGGCGCTTTAGATGGATGCTACTGGACTCAAAGGAGGGGTTTAATACAGTAACTGTAAGGGCATTAGTCTCTTGGAGAGCAGCTGGCATGGAGCCCGTAGTTTTCAATCATGACGCAGTTTCTGCATCACATCGTCAATATGAGGGTGAGAGCGTTAAAGTAAATGGGCAGTGGTGCATAGGGTACAAGCTTTGGGACTCCCAGGAGAGTATCCATGTGGTGTCCATAGACGCCTTAGTCTCTTGGAGTAAAGTCAGCATGCAGCCTATAATATTTAGTCATGACAGAATTTCTTTGTCGCATCATTAATTTGAGGGTTGGAGAGATAAAGAAATTGGGCAGTGGTGCATCGGATACAAGCTACTTTTCTTCCAGGAGAGGTTCTATGCGATGACTGTAGCAGCGCTAGACTCTTGGGAGAAGTCGACATGGAGCCTGTAGTTCACAATCGCGATTAAAGTTGTGTGTGGCACCATCAATGTGAGGGTTCGAGAGTTACAGTAAATGGGCACTGTTGAATTGGGGATAAGCTACTGGACTGCCAGAAGAGGGCCCCCAGGGGCTCAGCATTCATTTGCTGGGTACGGGCTTGGCGACCCCGCGGTGCCTGAGCTGGGGACTGGTAAGCGCCGCCAGTCCTCTGTCACCGTAAGCGTTGGGCATACTTCAGCGACCACCGTGCAGCGCGGCGGTGGACTGTTGTGTGTCTCAGGGAGTGGGTATCTTGGCTTGACCGTCCGGATCGCGAGGATGGAATAAACCTCTATAAATAACCCCTCAATCTCAAGGTGTGCTGCAGGCTGATGAGATGCATGGCTGTTGAGGTGGAACAGTCGTTAGCGGGCAAACTCTGGGGAAGCCGCCGCACCTCAGTTGTATAAGGCTTACCTTGGCACGCGGGGCTCTGTCTAGGTGGACTTCTAGTTCCCTAGCTGCTCGTGGGACCGAGATGGAACCCTCGAACTTTTATTCTTCTCCTGCCAGCGGAAAGGGTGGACCGCTGGTGGGTTCTAACACCCAATCCTACAAGAGGGCTCGTGTAGCCAGTCCTCTTGATTCAGTTACTAGTAACGGAATGCAAACTGCTTCACAGAATGTGTTTCTCATAATTAAAAGAATGGAGGGGAGTTTTGATAAAGTCTCGCCATTTTATATACAGAAAGGTTTAGAAGGCATTGCTGGCACCTTAAAATCTGTCAAGAACTTGTGAAGTGGAACCTTGTTGGTTGAAACATCTAGTTTCCAACAAGTCCAGAACCTTCAGAAAGCACAATTTCTTGGGGAGTTCGCGATAGAGACTGAATTCCACAACACCTTGAACTACAGCAATGGTGTTGTGACTTGCAGAGATCTCGTTGACATTCCCCAAGATGAACTGAAGGCTGAATTTTCCCGGGAAGGAATTGTCGACATGCAACACAGTATGAAACGGGTGGATGGTACTCTCTTAAAGACTGACTCATTTATCCTTACATTTAACAGCACCAAGTTGCCAGAGCATGTGAAGGCAGGTTTCCTACGTCTCAGTGTATGGCTTTATTACCCCAACCCCATGCGGTGTTTTAAATGCCAACACTTTGGACACACTACTCTGGGCTGTAGAGGGGAAGCCACTTGCGGGAATTGTGGTAACGCCGCCCATGAGGGAGTTGGTTGCTCCTCTCCTCCCAAGTGTTTCAACTGCTCTGGGGATCACCCTGTGTGGAGTAGGGGATGCAGAGTCTTCCTTGAGGAACGGAAGATCCAGGAACTTAAAACCACAAAATGCATCCTGTATGGTGAGACAAAGAAACTCTACAAGTCCATGCAGCCACCCACGTTCACTGCCTCCTTTTCTTCCATTCTGAAACAGCCAGTTTTGAAAACCGATGCCGCTACACAAACGGAAGTTGCTACTGTCAGCACTAGCACCTGCGTTTGTCAATGTACGTGTGCTGCTGCCATTCCTGTGAAGCCTGCTGCTCCCCCCCCCCCCCCCCAGCCTTCTGACCGGGCCATGGTAGCTGACATCATGGAACTTCCTGCCCCTTCCTGGGTCCAGTCTTGTGCACTGCCCAGCGCTGCTACACCCCCTACTGCTTCTGAGGTTTTGGCTCCAATGCCACCTCAGGCCAGAAAATCGAAGCCAAAGCCAAAGGTAAAGACTCGCCCACTAAAGGAGACTGAAGTTATAGAGTCTTCTGATGTTGATGTCATTCTCTCTGACGTCTCTCTCGACTCCTCTTCAGAGGCGATGGAGGTTGATCTCAGACTGGGGCAATCATCTCGCCCCAAAAAAGATCCTCCACCTGTTGTGGGCTCTCCTCCCCGACAGAAAGTGAGGATGAAGGTACTCCCACCCTGATAGATGGCTCCCATTATACAGTGGAACATGAATGGATTCCGGGCACATGTGGAGGAACTGAACCTCTTAGCACGGCAACGCCCCCTGTGCTTGTATTTACAGGAAACGCATTTAAAACCATCTGATGCTCCTGTACTCAGGGGCTATACGTTATATCGCAAAGATGACCTGACTGGCGAAAGGGCCAAAGGCGGAGTCGCCGTGTTTGTCAATAGTGACCACCACTCCTATGCTCTCCCCCTGGATACTAACCTGCAAGCAGTTGCAGTTGAAATTCATCCATGTCGGAGGTTTACCGTTTGCTCCCTTTATTTACCCCCTCTGGATGCAATGACCTTAGACGCTGTCACAGATCTTACCGACCAACTCCCCCACCCATTTCTCCTCCTATGAGACATCAATGCCCATCATGTCCTGTGGGGCTCCACTTCTCTTTGCACTCGAGGTCGAATTTTGGAGAGCCTCATAACATCTCAAGTGTTGTGCAAACTCAATACAGGTGCTCCGACTAATTTCTCTACTGCTACAGGGTCATTCTCAGCCATTGACCTATCTTTCTGCTCTCCAACCCTCACCGACTCTGTTCCAGCGATCACTTCCTCATCCGCATTCATCTCTTGGATGGTGTATTGCTGGAGCAGAGGCCGCCATCGTGGATGATTGGCAGAGCTAACTGGCCACTGTTCACTCGGTTGGCTGTCTTTGAACGCCACAACAGCGTACAGGAATGGGTGGATCACATCACACTTGTGATCCATCATGCTGCTGACCTGTCCATACCACAGTCTTCCGGCCCTCTTAAGTGGCGCCTTGTGCCTTGGTGGACAGAAGGGTGCCGTTCAGCCATCCGGGACAGGCGTGCGGCTCTTCGCCGATTTAAATGCCGCCCAACAGCGGTCATTCTTACCGCCTTTCGAATCGCGAGAGCCAGGGCGCGCCATGTCATTAAAGAGAGCGAGAAAAGGTCATGGCAAGAATTCCTGGACTCCATCAACCGATGGGAAGCCATCCGAGGATTTCCGATAAACGCAGCCGTTTACCAATAGCTGCAATCCTGAACCACGGATGCCTCCAAACGACACCCAGAGCCATTGCTCAGACGCTGGCAGAGCATTTTGCACGAAGTACTGCCACTGCAAGCCAGGATCCAGCATTTCGTTGCTACCGTGCGACTGTCGAAAGAGCGAACTTGGACTTTCGGTCGAACAGTTCTGAGGCCTACAACTCCCCTTTCTCAATGTGGGAACTTGAATCGGCACTTACTGCGACTTCTGACACTGCACCAGGTTACGACCGCATCCGCTACTCCATGCATCGACATCTTCCAGCGGCGTCAAAGGAAATCCTTCTCGAATGTTAATCTCATATGGCAGACAGCAGTGTTCCCCACTTCTTGGAGGGAGGCAATCCTCATCCCTCTCCTCAAACCAGAAAAGGACCGCACATGGCCCAGTAGTTATGACTAGCTGTGCCGGAAAGACCCTGGGACGGATGGTTAACCGTCGTTTGGTCTGGCTGCTTGAGACCAGACAGCTCCTTAGCCACTTTCAGTGAGGATTCCGAAAATTTCGGTCCACGGTCGCCATCAGCATCACTGTATTGGTATCTTCTTTGA
Source organism: Schistocerca piceifrons (assembly GCF_021461385.2). NCBI lineage: Eukaryota > Metazoa > Arthropoda > Insecta > Orthoptera > Acrididae > Schistocerca > Schistocerca piceifrons. The sequence goes on along the minus strand of NC_060139.1, from coordinate 1,096,266,951 downwards.
TATCAGTAAGGCATATGATACTACTTGGAGACACTGTATTCTTACACAACTGCATCAATGGGGCCTTCGTGGCCGCCTCCCCATTTTCATTCGGTCTTTCCTGTCTCAGTGTGTTACCAATGCGGGTCCGGAAAAACCGCTGTCTCCCCCCTGCAGGTCCGGGGGTAAGAATAGGCCCGTGGTATTCCTGCCTGTCGTAAGATGCGACTAAAAGGACGCCCCCTGCAGGTTCGCGGGTTAGAATAGGCCCGCGATATTCCTGCCTGTCGTAAGAGGCGACTAAAAGGAGTCTAAACTGTTTTGGCTACTAATGTGATGGTCCCCTAAGAAGTTTGACCACTCCATATCTAAATTTTTCCGTTAGTGCGTACCATTTGGGGAAGGACACCTTACGTGGTGCATCTTAAATCCATCTTGCCCTAAGATCTGGCACACCCGATTTTTCATGGAGTTGGCCTTACATCGAGCTTCCGGCCACATCCACTGCAGTGTGTTCTGGGTGGCATACATTCCCTCCAATGTGCACTTCCATCTTTGCCCTCATGATGTACATGGATATTTCGACACCCGACATCCAGCACAGTAGCGAGTCCGTTGTGGTGGGGTCGTCATGTACCCTCTTGGTGGTAGCCCCCTGACTACACAGGGATCGCACTGCTGATGCCTGAGCTGCTACCTCCCCATGTATGCTGAGGAGTAGGGACTATTCGCCCCAGTACCTCGTGTGTACGCATGTTGATGGGGACTCGTTTATGTCGACCAAGCCCCAGTTTTTTGTGGAGCATTTAGAGGACAAGTTCGGAGAGGTGGAGGGCTTGTCCAAAATGCGCTCTGGTTCTGTGCTCATCAAAACGGCATCTTCTGCCCAGTCACGGATGTTGCTCAGTTGTGACAAGTTGGGAGATGTTTCAGTGAGCATCACGCCACATAAGAGTCTCAACATGGTCCAGGGTATTATATTCCACAAAGATCTTCTTCTGCAGTCCGACGATGAATTACGCGCCAACCTCGAACGACGAGGTGTTCTCTTCGTCGGGCGCGTCCATCGGGGTCTGAGGGATAATCAGGTAGCCACCGGTGCCTTCATCTTGGCCTTCGAGGGTGATGTCTTACCCGAAAAGGTTAAGGTGATGGTTTACCGTTGTGATGTGAAGCCATATATCCCTCCTCCGATGCGGTGTTTTAAGTGCTGGAAGTTCGGGCACATGTCATCTCGCTGTACTTGCGGCATCACCTGTCAAGATTGTGGCCGTCCTTCCCAGCCCGATACTCCATGTGCCCCGCCTCCTATCTGTGTTAACTGCGGAGAACACCATTCCCATTGCTCACCGGACTGTAGGATCTTCCAGAAGGAAAGGAAGATAATGGAATATAAGACTCTGGACCGCTGACCTACACTGACCCCCCTGCAGATTCTGGGGTAAGAATAGGCCCGCAGTATTCCTGCCTGTCATAAGAGGCGATTAAAAGGAGTCTCAACCTTTTCGGCCTTATGTGATGGTCCCCTCTCGGGTTTGACCTCCATCTTGCTAAATTGTTCCGAAGAGCGAGCCAATTGGGGAAGGGCGCCTTACATGGTGCACTGTATTTGTCGTGCATTGAGACCTTTAGCCGGCTTTCTCGTCGCTGCAATGGTGTCCCATCTCTTGGGCGAGGATACGTCCCTGTGTGCGATTACCATGCTGCACTGTGCAGTGTTGCTTTAGCTGTGACGACGACCTCATACGTTTTTGCACCTAAGATCCAGCACGGTAGCCAGTCCGTTGTGGTGGGTCCGCCATGTACCCTGTTGGTTGTAGCCCCTGACAACACAGGGATCGCTCTACTGATGCCTGCGCCGTTAACTCCCCATGTATGCCAAGGAGTAGATGCCCATCTCCCTGGGGCATCGGGACTCCCAGCAATGGCCATCCTGCCAGGTGACCTTTGCTGTGGCTGGGTGGCGCCCATGGGGAGGGCCCTTGGTCAGAGTAGGTGGCATCAGGGTGGATGACACGCAATGAAGCGTGGCACATCTTCTCTTGCTGGTGGCCAGCCACCAGCAGTCACTAAGCGTTCGAGGGCCCATTTTAAAGGTAACGTTTATGACCCCAAATCGTTCCCCTCCCTCGCCACACCATGGGAGGAATGACAGGCATTGCGTGACAGTCAGACGTATTCGCCCAGATATCTTGTCTGTACCAGAGCTGATGGGGAATCCTTTATATCCGTGAAGCCTCAGTTCTTTGTAGAGCATTTAGAGGACAAGTTTGGGGAGGTGGAGGGCTTGTCCAAGATGCGATCCGGATCGGTGTTGATAAAAACGGCATCCTCCGCCCAGTCGCGGGCCTTGCTCGCTTGTACTAAGCTGGGGGATGTCTCCGTCACTATCACGCCCCATAAAAGTCTGAACATGGTCCAGGGCATTATCTTCCACAGGGATCTCCTTTTACAGTCCGACGATGAGCTGCGCGCCAACTTGGAGTGCCGAGGTGTCCATTTCGTCCGGCGCGTCCACTGGGGTCCGAGGGATCGTCAAGTTGCCACCGGTGCCTTCATCTTGGCCTTCGAGGGTGACACGTTACCTGAGAAGGTCAAGGTGATGGTGTACCGTTGTGATGTCAAGCCGTATATCCCTCCCCCGATGCGGTGCTTCAAGTGTTGGAAGTTCGGCCACATATCTTCCCGCTGTGCTTCCGACCTCGTCTGTCGCGATTGCGGTCGACCTTCCCATCCTGATCATTCAGCGAGAGGGAATTCCTCGCTGCCCTCGCCGATTGCCCTGATACAGCACCAGGCCCAGACTGCATCCACGCGCAGATGCTGAAACATCTCTCCAGGGACTGCCAGAGACACATTCTCGCGCTATTTAATCGCATTTGGAGCGAAGGCGTGTTCCCGTCGCAATGGCAAGAGGGTGTTATTGTCCCCATCTTGAAGCCCGGTGCGGACCCACTGGCGGTGGACAGCTATCGTCCCATTACCCTCACCAACGTTTTGTGCAAATTGCTCGAACGTATGGTGGGGCGGCGTTTGTGTTGGGTCCTTGAGTCGCACGGTCTCCTCGCTCCATCCCAGGGTGGCTTCCGTTGGGGCCGGTCTGCAGTGGACAATTTGGTGCGGCTGGAATCTGCTGTCCGTACGGCCTTTGTCCGACGTCAGCATCTGGTTGCTGTATTTTTCGATCTGCGGAAGGCGTATGACACCACATGGAGGCATCACATCCTCGCCACGTTGCATGGGTGGGGTCTTCGTGGCCGGCTCCCGGCTTTCCTTCAAAGCTTTTTATTGCGCCGCTCTTTCCGGGTGCAAGTCGGTGCCACCTCTAGTTCCTCTTAAATACAGGAAAATGGGGTTCCGCAGGGCTCGGTGTTAAGCGTCTCCTTATTTTTAGTGGCCATTAATGGTCTGGCTGCAGCAGTGGGGTCGTCGGTGTCTCCTTCTTTGTATGCCGACGACTTCTGCATTTCCTTTAGCTCCACGACTATGGGAGTCTCCGAACGCAGGCTGCAGGTAGCCGTTCGCAAGGCAGCATCATCGGCTCTGACTCATGGTTTCCAGTTCTCTGCTGCCAAGACTCGGGTTATGCACTTCTGCAGGCGTCGGACGTGTTTGATGCCCGGCTCACATGGGTTCCTCATGTTGCTCAGCTGAAGCAAAAATGCTGGCGGCACCTCAACGCCCTCCGCTGCCTTAGCCACACGTCTTGGGGTGCAGATCGCTGCACGCTGCTGCGGTTGTACAGAGCCCTTGTGCAGTCCCGGCTTGATTGTGGGAGCCTGGCCTATGGGTCTGCGTCCCCCTCAGTGTTGCAGTTGTTAGGCCCCATACACCACTGTGGGGTTCGGCTTGCAACTGGCGCTTTTTGCACTAGTCCCGTGGACAGTCTACTGGTGGAGGCCGGGGTTCCCCCGCTGCGGATTCGCCGCCATCGTCTGCTCGCCGACTATGCTGTCCACGTCCATTGCTCGCCAGGCCATCCCAATCGTCGCCTGCTTTTCCTTGCCATGGTCCTTCATCTGCCCGAACGGCAACCTCGGTCTGGGCTTTCCGTAGCTGTCCGTGTCCAGTCCCTGCTGTCCGATCTGGGGTCATTCCCTCTTCTGCCTCCCTTCCGGGTCCGTACACCTACGCCTCCCTGGTGTTTGTCCCGGCCGTCTGTCCGTCTGGATTTGGCGCAGGGCCGTAAGGACTCGGTTCCGCCTGTGGCCCTCCGTCGCCGTTTTCTTGCGCTCCTCGAATCATTTCCAGGCTGTGAGCCTGTCTACACTGATGGTTCCCTGTTTGATGGTCGCACTGCCTAAGCCTTTGCTCACGCTGCCCATGTTGAACAGCGCTCCTTGCCAGCTGGCTGTAGTATTTTTACTGCAGAGCTGGTGGCCATCTTGCGCGCTCTTGAGCATATGCATTCCTGCTCAGGTGCGTCCGTCGTAATCTGCAGTGACTCCCTGAGCAGCCTCCAGGCCATCGACCGCTGCTATCCCTCTTCTCCTCTGGTGTCCTCTATTCGGGAGTCTGTTTCCACCATTACCCACTCTGGTCGTTCGGTGGTTTTTGTTTGGACGCCAGGTCACGTTGACATCCCGGGGAACGAACGTGTTGACAGGCTGGCCAAAGGGGCGATAGACGCCCCAGCTTTGGAGATCGGCCTTACGGCTCGCGACAAGCAGCTGGTGTTGCGCCGTAAGGTAATTGGGATGTGGACTGCTGAGTGGCGTGGCATGACAGCCCCGAATAAACTGCGGGCTGTCAAGGAGACGACCGCTGTGTGGCGTTCCTCCCTGCGGGCTTCTCGCAAAGACTCGGTGGTCCTGTGTCGGCTGCGCATCGGCCATACGTGCCTAACGCACGGCCATCTCTTGCGTCAGGAGGATCCCCCCCTGTGTCAGTGTGGGTCCCGGCTGACGGTCGGCCACATTTTGCTGGAGTGTCCTCGACTGCGCACACTCCGGCAATCTTTTAATCTCCCGGGCACTTTGGCTCTGGTTTTATCTGACGATGCCTCCAGGGCTGATGACGTTTTAAATTTTATCCGTGGTAGTCCGTTTTATGATTCGATTTAGGGAGGTCCTGCACCTTTCCCTTTCTGTGTCTTTTGTCCTTGTGTCTGTTGCTGTTCTGGTGTGCCGTGAGATAGTTGACTCTTTCCCATTTTTGTTCTCGTGGTCAGTCAACCAGTCTCCGGCCATCTTCCTTTCTTCTGTTTCTTTCTGTCTGGTGTGCCTCTGTCCTGTTCTTGTTTGTAGTATTTGTTGCTGCATTTGTGTTCTTTTAGCGCCTGGGGGGACGTCTCCTCCCCCTTTGGTTTTTACCTGCTCCGTCGATTTTGGGCTCGCCTGATTTTGGAATGGGGGACTGATGACCTTCGCTGTTTAGTCCCTCTTAAACATCCCAACAACCACCACCACCACCGCACTTCCTACGTTTTGGCTCATGCTGCCCATGTTGAGCAATGCTCCTTGCCGGCTGGCTGCAGTATTTTTACTGCAGAGCTGGTGGCCATCTTACGCACTCTTGAGCATATGCGTTTCTGCTCAGGTAGGTCCATCGTCATCTGCAGTGACTCCCTGAGCAGCCTTCAGGCCGTCGACCGCTGCCATCCCTCTTCTCCTCTGGTGTCCTCTATTCAGGAGTCTGTTTCCGCCATTGCCCATTCTGGTCGTTCGGTGGCCTTGGTTTGGACGCCCGGTCATGTTTGCATCCCAGGGAACGAACGTGTTGACAGGCTGGCCAAAGGGGCGATCGACACCCCAGCTTTGGAGATCGGCCTTACGGCTCGCGACCAGCAGCTGGTGTTGCGCCGTAAGCTGAGTGGGATGTGGGCTGCTGAGTGGCGTGGCATGGCAGCCCCAAATAAACTGCGGGCTGTCAAGGAGACGACCGATGTGTGGCGTTCCTCCTTGCGGGCTTCTCGCAGGGACTCGGTAGTCCTGTGTCGGCTGCGCATCGGCCATACCTACCTGACGCACGGCCATCTGTTGCGTCAGGAGGATCCCCCCTTGTGTCGGTGTGGGTCCCGGCTGACGGTCGGCCACATTTTGCTGGAGTGTCCTCGACTGCGCACACTCCGGCAATCTTTTAATCTCCCGGGCACTTTGGCTTTGGTTTTATCTGACGATGCCTCCATGGCTGATGACGTTTTAAATTTTATCCGTGGTAGTCCGTTTTATGGTTCGATTTAGGGAGGTCCTGCGCCTTTCCCTTTCTGTGTCTTTTGTCCTTGTGTCTGTTGCTGTTCTGGTGTGCCGTGAGATGGTTGGCTCTTTCCCATTTTTGTTCTCGTGGTCGGTCAACTCGTCTCCGGCCATCTTCCTTTCTTCTGTTTCTTTCTGTCTGGTGTTCCTCTGTCCTGTTCTTGTCTTTAGTGTTTGTTGCTGCATTTGTGTTCTTTTAGCGCCTGGGGGGACGTCTCCTCCCCCTTTGGTTTTTATCTGCTCCTTAGCTTTTCGGCTCGCCTGATTTTGGAATGGGGGACTGATGGCCTTCGCTGTTTAGTCCCCCTTAAACGTACCAACAACCACCACCACCACCCCCCTGTGTCAGTGTGGGTCCCGGCTGACGGTCGCCCACATTTTATTGGAGTGTCCCCGACTGCACACCCTCCGGCAGTCTTTTGATCTCCCGGGCACTTTGCCTTTGGTTTTAAGCGACAATGCCTCCGTGGCTGATGATGTTTTAAATTTTCTCCGTGGTAGTCCATTTTATTGTTCCATTTAGGGAGGTCCTGCTCCTTTCCCTTTGTGTGTCTCTTGTCCTCGAGTCTCTCGTATTTGGTTGCAGATTTTAGTGTGTAGTCGGTTGGTTGACTCTTTCACTTTTTTGTTGTCGTGGTCAGTCAACCAGACTCCGGTCATCTTCTTTTGTTCTGTTTCCTTTTGTCTGGTGTCTTCATGTCTGTAGTGTTCGTTACCGCGTTTGTGTTCTTTTAGGGCCTTTGGCGGAGTCTCCTTCCCCTTGGGGTTTTACCTGTTTCGTGCATTTCTGTCTCGCCTTTTTTTTTGGAATGGGGGACTCATGACCTTAGCCGTTTAGTCCCCCTTAAACACCCCAACAACCACCACCACCATACATTTTGGATAGCTAAGACGCATCGTAAGCGTAGCCATGGCAGCAAGCTACATCTCGTACAGCAGTCGAAACCTCGTGGTGCTGTCCAGTTGCCTCACGATCGGGAAAGAGGGTCGCAACAACACGGAGAAAAAGTAGCGGCTGTGAGGTTCTGCATCCTCCCAAGACCACATCAAAGGAGACTTAGTGGCTCTTCGAGAATCTGATTATAGAAAGTCAATACGATATTTTCCATAGCGCTCTTTGGTTCATAAAGCAGCCACCGCTGAAACACTTAAAACTTTTCCTTTATTCAAGAAAACTGAGAGATCGTTAACAGTCCCCGGAGGAGTGAAGCGCTCAAAGCCTCCTCAGATAACGATATCAATGCGCCAAAGGAGGACGCCCGGAGACTGTTCTCCGCTTATATCATCTACTGGCATTTCAGAGAGAAATATTGCTTGTAGTGATGGAGTAAGAAGAGGGAGCGTTACGATCTAAGGAATGATTTCGTACCAGACCCTGGATAATCTTTTCATTCTGGAAGGCACCATGGATCAACTCAAGTAACAAAAGTATATATCTGTCCTTGGGCCCCCCTGCGGGTTCGGGGGTTAGAATAGCCCCGCGGTATTCCTGCCTGTCGTAAGAGGCGACTAAAAGGAGTCTCACACGTTTCGGCCTTATGTGCTGGTCCCCTCTCGGGTTTGACCTCCATCTATCTAAATTATTCCGAAGAGCGAGCCAATTGGGGAAGGGCGCCTTACATGGTGCACTGTATCCTTCGTGCAATTAGACCTTTAGCCGTCTTTCTCGTCGTTGCAATGGTGTCCCACTCGTTTTCGATCTCTTGGGCGATTACCACGCTGCACTCTGCAGTGTTTCTTTTAACTGTGACAACGACCTTGGCCATTTTTGCACCTAAGATCCAGCACGGTAGCCAGTCCGTTGTGGTGGGGCCGCCATGTACCCTCTTGGTTGTAGCCCCCTGACAACACAGGGATCGCTCTACTGATGCCTGCGCCGTTCACTCCCCACGTATGCCAAGGAGTAGATGCCCATCTCCCTGGGGCATCAGGACTCCCGGCAATGGCCATCCTGCCAGGTGGCCTTTGCTGTGGCTGGGTGGCGCCCGTGGGGAGGGCCCTTGGTCGGAGTAGGTGGCATCAGGGCGGATGACCCGCAATGAAGCGTGGTACATCATCTGTCGCTGGCGGCCAGCCGTCAGCAGTCTCTAAGCGTTCGAGAGCCCATTTTAAAGGTAACGTTTATGACCCCAAATCGTTCTCCTCCCTCGCCACACCATGGGAGGAACGACAGGCATTGCGTGACACTGAGACGTATTCGCCCAGATATCTTGTCTGTACCTGAGCTGATGGGGAATCCTTTATATCCGTGAAGCCTCAGTTCTTTGTAGAGCATTTAGAGGACAAGTTTGGGGAGGTGGAGGGCTTGTCCAAGATGCGGTCCGGATCGGTGTTGATCAAAACGGCATCCTCCGCCCAGTCGCGGGCCTTGCTCGCTTGTACTAAGCTGGGGGATGTCTCCGTCACTACCACGCCCCATAAAAGTCTGAACATGGTCCAGGGCATCATCTTTCACAGGGATCTGCTTTTACAGTCCGACGACGAGCTGCGCGCCAACTTGGAGCGCCGAGGTGTCCATTTCGTCCGCCGCGTCCACCGGGGTCCGAGGGATCGTCAAGTTGCCACCGGTGCCTTCATCTTGGCCTTCGAGGGTGACACGTTACCTGAGAAGGTCAAGGTGATGATGTACCGTTGTGATGTCAAGCCGTATATCCCTCCCCCGATGCGGTGCTTCAAGTGTTGGAAGTTCGGCCACATGTCTTCACGCTGTGCGTCCGACCTCGTCTGTCGCGATTGCGGTCGACCTTCCCATCCTGATCATCCCTGTGCGCCGCCTCCAATCTGTGTGAACTGTGGTGCGCACCATCCGCCTTGCTCGCCAGACTGTCCGATCCTGCAGAAGGAGCGGAAGATCATGGAAATAAAGACTGTCGACCGCCTGACGTACACTGAGGCGAAGCGGAAATATGATCGGCTTCATCCGGTGCGCATGCCAGTTTCTTATGCCGCCACTGTCACTCCTTCTCCACTTCCATCCGCTCTGGTCCGCTCTCAGAGTCGAAGTCCCACACCTGCCCCCTTGATGGTGGGGGGCACTAAACCTCCTGTTGCTCCTGCTCCATCTACTTCAGGAGCAACAGCCCCCCAACCATCGGGGACATCAGTCCCCCCTTCCCAGCCGGAGAAGAGTAAGACTTCTTCGGCTACTCTCGTAAGGAAGGGGTCCCTTGGGGACCTCCCTTCCCAAGTTCCGTCCGGTACAAAGGCCGACAGCCGCAAGTGGCTTAAACAACCGCCAGTCCATGGTCGTAGGGACACACGGTCGTCGTCTGTCCCTGAGACCGACCCAGTTGCGCCCTCCCAGCCTGCGCCACCAAAGGCACAGCGCGAGAAGCAGAAGAAGAAGAAACTCCCCAAGGCTACCGACATTGCGGTGGCACCCATTCCACCGCTTCCTACAAGCTCTGCGTCTGAGGATGACGTGGACATTCTGGCGTCCGCTGAGGACATGGATCTCGCCAGTCCCTCGGATGCAGTAGATGGCTGTTGTCCAGGTGGTGACTCAGTAGCAGCAGGGGCCCCGGAGGCGTAATCTGCCTCCCCAGTCCCTTCACGCCTTTCCCATCCATGGCTAATAACATCCTGCAGTGGAACTGCAGCGGTTTCTTCCACCATCTCGCTGAGCTCCGCCACCTTATCAGCCGTCATCCTTTCCTTTGCACTGCTCTGCAGGAAACTTGGTTTCCAGCAATGCGAACCCCCGCCCTCCGTGGCTATCGGGGTTATTTTAAGAACCGGGCAGCTTATGCAAGGGTGTCTGGTGGCGTCTGCATATATGTCCTGAATTCTCTTCACAGCGAGTTTGTGCCTCTACAAACAGCTTTAGAGGCTGTCGCTGTTCGGGTGTGGACGCCCCGGGCCATTACCGTCTGCAGTATTTACCTTCCACCTGATGGTACTGTCCCGCAGCATGTCCTGGCTGCTCTGATAGCACAACTGCCGCCACCTTTTTTGCTGCTGGGCGATTTCAATGCCCACAACCCTCTATGGGGTGGGACTGTCTCCGATGATCGTGGTCGGGCCGTGGAGCATGTGTTGGCTCAGCTCGACCTTAGCCTCTTGAACACCGGTGCTCCCACGCATTTCAGTGTGGCCCATGGCTCGTTCTCGGCCATCGATCTCTCTATTTGCAGCCCTGGACTTGTCCCATCCCTCCACTGGAGGGTGCATCCTGACCTGTGTGGCAGTGACCATTTTCCCATCTATTTGTCACTGCCACAGTGTCATTCTTCTGGGCGCTTGCCCCGCTGGGCTCTCCACAGGGCTGACTGGCCAGCTTTTACTTCCGTTGTCACCATTGCGTTTCCCCCACAGGGTGACATTGACGAGGTGGTCCGTGTTTTCACCACGTCCATCATTTTAGCGGCCGAGGCTACCATCCCCCGTTCCTCTGGCCTCCCTCGGCGGAAGGCTGTCCCCTGGTGGTCGCCGGAGATTGCTGAGGCTATTCGCAACCGTAGGCGGGCTCTCCAGCGTCATAGGCGGCACCCGTCTCTGGAGACCCTCATCGCCTTAAAGAGGCTCCGTGCCTTCGCCCGTCGACTTATTGCACGGCGTAAGCAGGAGTGCTGGGAGAGGTACGTCTCCTCCCTGGGCTCCCGTGTCTCGTCCTCGCACGTGTGGTCCCGGATCCGGCGGCTTTATGGCTCCCAGACCCCTGTGGGTGTCCCTGGGCTCTCCTTGGACGGCGCTGTCTGCACGGACGCTGCCGCCATTGCTGAACGGCTAGCCGCGCCCTTTGCTCAGAGCTCTGCGACTGCATCCTATCCCCCCGCCTTTCGCTCTCTAAAGGAGCGAGCCGAGCGGACGCCGTTCTCTTTCCACACGCGTCATTATGCAACATACAATGCTCCTTTCAGCGAGAGGGAACTCCTCGCTGCCCTCGCCGATTGCCCTGATACAGCACCAGGACCGGACTGCATCCACGCGCAGATGCTGAAGCATCTCTCCAGGGACTGCCAGAGACACATTCTCGCGATATTTAATCGCATTTGGAGCGAAGGCGTGTTCCCGTCGCAATGGCGGGAGGGCGTTATTGTCCCCATCTTGAAACCCGGTGCGGACCCACTGGCAGTGGACAGCTATCGTCCCATTACCCTCACCAACGTTTTGTGCAAATTGCTCGAACGTATGGTGGGGCGGCGTTTGTGTTGGGTCCTTGAGTCGCGCGGTCTCCTCGCTCGATCCCAGGGTGGCTTTCGTCGGGGCCGGTCTGCAGTGGACAATTTGGTGCGGCTGGAATCTGCTGTCCGTACGGCTTTTGCCCGACGTCAGCATCTTGTTGCTGTATTTTTCGATCTGCGGAAGGCGTATGACACCACATGGAGGCATCACATCCTCGCCACGTTGTATGAGTGGGGTCTACGTGGTCGGCTCCCGGCTTTCATTCAAACCTTTCTATTGCACCGCTCTTTCCGGGTGCAAGTCGGTGCCGTCTCTAGTTCTTCTTATACACAGGAAAATGGGGTCCCACAGGGCTCGGTGTTGAGTGTGTCCTTATTCCTAGTGGCCATTAATGGTCTGGCTGCAGCAGTGGGGTCGTCGGTGTCTCTTTCTTTGTATGCCGACGACTTCTGCATCTCATTTAGCTCCGCGACTACGGGAGTCGCCGAACGCAGGTTGCAAGTCGCCGTTCGCAAGGCAGCATCATGGGCTCTGGCTCATGGTTTTCAGTTCTCTGCTGCCAAGACTCGGGTTATGCACTTCTGCAGGCGTCGGACGGTCCACCCTCATCCTGACCTTTACCTCGACGGCCACCTGCTTGAAGTGGTGGACACTTGCCGCTTTCCCCCTGCGGGTTCGGGGGTAAGAATAGGCCCGCGGTATTCCTGCCTGTCGTAAGAGGCGACTAAAAGGAGTCTCAAACGTTTCGGCCTTATGTGATGGTCCCCTCTCGGGTTTGACCTCCATCTATCCAAATTATTCCGAAGAGCGAGCCAATTGGGGAAGGGCACCTTACATGGTGCACTGTATCCTTCGTGCAATTAGACCTATTGCCGTCTTTCTCGTCGTTGCGATGGTGTCCCGCTCGTTTTCGATCTCATGGGCGATTACCACGCTGCACTCTGCAGTGTTTCTTTTAACTGTGACGACGACCTTGGCCATTTTTGCACCTAAGATCCAGCACGGTAGCCAGTCCGTTGTGGTGGGGTCGCCATGTACCCTCTTGGTTGTAGCCCCCTGACAACACAGGGATCGCTCTACTGATGCCTGCGCCGTTCACTCCCCACGTATGCCAAGGAGTAGATGCCCATCTCCCTGGGGCATCGGGACTCCCGGCAATGGCCATCCTGCCAGGTGGCCTTTGCTGTGGCTGGGTGGCGCCCGTGGGGAGGGCCCTTGGTCGGAGTAGGTGGCATCAGGGCGGATGACCCGCAATGAAGCGTGGTACATCATCTCTTGCTGGCGGCCAGCCGTCAGCAGTCTCTAAGCGTTCCAAGGCTCAATTCAAGGCTAATGTGTATGACCCCAAATCGTTCCCCTCCCTGGCCACACCATGGGAGGAACGAAGGGCTATGAATGAGAGCGAAAGATACTCGCCCCGGTATCTCGTCTGTACCAGAGCTGACGGGGAATCTTTTATGTCCGTGAAGCCTCAGTTCTTTGTAGAGCATTTAGAGGACAAGTTTGGGGAGGTGGAGGGCTTGTCCAAGATGCGGTCCGGATCGGTGTTGATAAAAACGGCATCCTCCGCCCAGTCGCGGGCCTTGCTCGCTTGTACTAAGCTGGGGGATGTCTCTGTCACTATCACGCCCCATAAGAGTCTGAACATGGTCCAGGGCATTATCTTTCACAGGGATCTGCTTTTACAGTCCGACGACGAGCTGCGCGCCCACTTGGAGCGCCGAGGTGTCCATTTCGTCCGGCGCGTCCACCGGGGTCCGAGGGATCGTCAAGTTGCCACCGGTGCCTTCATCTTGGCCTTCGAGGGTGACACGTTACCTGAGAAGGTCAAGGTGATGGTGTACCGTTGTGATGTCAAGCCGTATATCCCTCCCCCGATGCGGTGCTTCAAGTGTTGGAAGTTCGGCCACATGTCCTCACGCTGTGCGTCCGACCTCGTCTGTCGCGATTGCGGTCGACCTTCCCATCCTGATCATCCCTGTGCGCCGCCTCCAATCTGTGTGAACTGTGGTGCGCACCATCCGCCTTGCTCGCCAGACTGTCCGATTCTGCAGAAGGAGCGGAAGATCATGGAAATAAAGACTCTCGACCGCCTGACGTACACTGAGGCGAAGCGGAAATATGATCGGCTTCATCCGGTGCGCATGACAACTTCTTATGCCGCAACTGTCACTCCCTCTACAATTCCCTCCGCTCCAGGCAGCTCTCAGAGTCGAAGTCCCACACCTGCCCCCTTGATGGTGGGGGGCACTAAACCTCCTGTTGCTCCTGCTCCATCTACTTCAGGAGCAACACCCCCCCAACCATCGGGGACATCAGTCCCCCCTTCCCAGCCGGAGAAGCGTAAGACTTCTTCGGCTACTCTCGTCAGGAAGGGGTCCCTTGGGGACCTCCCTTCCCAAGTTCCGTCCAGTACCAAGGCCGACAGCCGCAAGTGGCTTAAACAACCGCCGGTCCCTGGTCGTAGGGACACACGGTCGTCGTCTGTCCCTGAGACCGACCCAGTTGCGCCCTCCCAGCCTGCGCCACCAAAGGCACAGCGAGAGAAGCAGCAGAAGAAGAAACTCCCCAAGGCTACCGACATTGCGGTGGCACCCATTCCACCGCTTCCTACAAGCTCTGCGTCTGAGGATGAGGTGGAGATTCTGGCGTCCGCTGAGGACATGGATCTCGCCAGTCCCTCGGATGCAGTAGATGGCTGTTGTCCAGGTGGTGACTCCGTAGCAGCAGGGGCCCCGGAGGCGTAATCTGCCTCCCCAGTCCCTTCACGCCTTTCCCATCCATGGCTAATAACATCCTCCAGTGGAACTGCAGCGGTTTCTTCCACCATCTAGCTGAGCTCCGCCACCTTATCAGCTGTCATCCTTTCCTTTGCATTGCTCTGCAGGAAACTTGGTTTCCAGCAATGCGAACCCCCGCCCTCCGTGGCTATCGGGGTTATTTTAAGAACCGGCCAGCTTATGCAAGGGTGTCTGGTGGCGTCTGCATATATGTCCTGAACTCCCTTCACAGCGAGTTTGTGCCTCTACAAACAGCTCTAGAGGCTGTCGCTGTTCGGGTGTGGACGCCCCAGGCCATTACCGTCTGCAGTATTTACCTTCCACCTGATGGTACTGTCGCGCAGCATGTGCTGGCTGCTCTGATAGCACAACTGCCGCCACCTTTTCTGCTGCTGGGCGATTTCAATGCCCACAACCCTCTATGGGGTGGGACTGTCTCCGATGATCGTGGTCGGGCCGTGGAGCATGTGTTGGCTCAGCTCGACCTTATCCTCTTGAACACCGGTGCTCCCACGCATTTCAGTGTGGCCCATGGCTCGTTCTCGGCCATCGATCTCTCTATTTGCAGCCCTGGACTTGTCCCATCCCTCCACTGGAGGGTGCATCCTGACCTGTGTGGTAGTGACCATTTTCCCATCTTTTTGTCACTGCCACAGTGTCATTCTTCTCGGCGCTTGCCCCGCTGGGCTCTCCACAGGGCTGACTGGCCAGCTTTTACTTCCGCTGTCACCATTGCGTCTCCCCCACAGGGTGACATTGACGAGGTAGTCAGTGTTTTAACCACGTCCATCATTTCAGCGGCCGCGGCTACCATCCCCCGTTCCTCTGGCCTCCCTCGGCGGAAGGCTGTCCCCTGGTGGTCGCCGGAGATTGCTGAGGCTATTCGCGACCGTAGGCGGGCTCTCCAGCGTCATAGGCGGCACCCGTCTCTGGAGACCCTCATCGCCTTAAAGAGGCTCCGTGCCTTCGCCCGTCGACTTATTGCACGGCGTAAGCAGGAGTGCTGGGAGAGGTACGTCTCCTCCCTGGGCTCCCGTGTCTCGTCCTCGCACGTGTGGTCACGGATCCGGCGGATTTATGGCTCCCAGACCCCTATGGGTGTCCCTGGGCTCTCTCTGGACGGCGCTGTCTGCACGGACGCTGCCGCCATTGCTGAAAGGCTAGCCGCGCACTTTGCTCAGAGCTCTGCGACTGCATCCTATCCCCACGCCTTTCGCTCTCTAAAGGAGCGTGCCGAGCGGACGCCGTTCTCATTCCACACGCGTCATTATGAAACATACAATGCTCCTTTCAGCGAGAGGGAATTCCTCGCTGCCCTCGCCGATTGCCCTGATACAGCACCAGGACCGGACTGCATCCACGCACAGATGCTGAAGCATCTCTCCAGGGACTGCCAGAGACACATTCTCGCGATATTTAATCGCATTTGGAGCGAGGGCGTGTTCCCATCGCAATGGCGCGAGGGTCTTATTGTCCCCATCTTGAAGCCCGGTGCGGACCCACTGGCGGTGGACAGCTATCGTCCCATTACCCTCACCAACGTTTTGTGCAAATTGCTCGAACGTATGGTGGGGCGGCGTTTGTGTTGGGTCCTTGAGTCGCGCGGTCTCCTCGCTCCATCCCAGGGTGGCTTCCGTCGGGGCCGGTCTGCAGTGGACAATTTGGTGCGGCTGGAATCTGCTGTCCGTACGGCTTTTGCCCGACGTCAGCACCTTGTTGCTGTATTTTTCGATCTGCGGAAGGCGTATGACACCACATGGAGGCATCACATCCTCGCCACGTTGCATGGGTGGGGTCTTCGTGGTCGGCTCCCGGCTTTTCTTCAAAGCTTTTTATTGCGCCGCTGTTTCCGGGTGCAAGTCGGTGCCACCTCTAGTTCCTCTTATACACAGGAAAATGGGGTCCCGCAGGGTTCGGTGTTGAGCGTCTCCTTATTTTTAGTGGCCATTAATGGTTTGGCTGCGGCAGTGGGGTCGTCGGTGTCTCCTTCTTTGTATGCCGACGACTTCTGCATCTCATTTAGCTCCACGACTACGGGAGTCGCCGAACGCAGGCTGCAAGTCGCCGTTCGCAAGGCAGCATCATGGGCTCTGACTCATGGTTTTCAGTTCTCTGCTGCCAAGACTCGAGTTATGCACTTCTGCAGGCGCCGAACGGTCCACCCTCATCCTGAACTTTACCTCGACGGCCACCTGCTTGAAGTGGTGGACGCTTGCCGCTTCTTGGGACTCGTGTTTGATGCCCGGCTCACATGGGTTCCTCATATTACTCAGCTGAAGCAAAAATGCTGGCGGCACCTCAACACCCTCCGCTGCCTTAGCCACACATCTTGGGGTGCGGATCGCTGCACGCTGCTGCGATTGTACAGAGCCCTTGTGCAGTCCCGGCTTGATTATGGGAGCCTGGCCTATGGGTCTGCGTCACCCTCAGTGTTGAAGTTGTTAGACCCCATACACCACTGTGGGGTCCGGCTTGCAACTGGCGCTTTTCGAACGAGCCCCGTGGATAGTCTACTGGTGGAGGCCGGGGTTCCCCCGCTGCGAATTCGCCGCCATCGACTGCTCGCCGACTATGCTGTCCACGTGCATTGCTCGCCAGGCCATCCCAATCGTCGCCTGCTTTTTCCTGCCATGGTCCTCCATCTGCCCGAACGGCGACCTAGGTCTGGGCTTTCCGTCGCTGTCCGCGTTCAGTCCCTGCTGTCGGAATTGGGTTCATTCCCTCTTCCGCCTCCCTTCCGGGTCCGTGCACCTACGCCTCCCTGGTGTTTGTCCCGGCCGTCCGTCCGTCTGGATTTGGCACAGGGACCTAAGGACTCGGTTCCGCCTGTGGCCCTCCGTCGCCGTTTTCTTGCGCTCCTCGACTCATTTCCGGGTTGTGAGCCTGTCTACACGGATGGTTCCCTGGTTGATGGTCGCACTGCCTACGCTTTTGCTCACGCTGCCCATGTTGAGCAACGCTCCTTGCCAGCTGGCAGCAGTATTTTTACTGCAGAGCTGGTGGCCATCTTGCGAGCTCTTGAGCATATGCGTTCCTGCTCAGATGCGTCCGTCGTCATCTGCAGTGACTCCCTGAGCAGCCTCCAGGCCATCGACCGCTGCTATCCCTCTTCTCCTCTGGTGTCCTCTATTCGGGAGTCTGTTTCCACCATTACCCACTCTGGTCGTTCGGTGGTTTTTGTTTGGACGCCAGGTCACGTTGGCATCCCGGGGAACGAACGTGTTGACAGGCTGGCCAAAGGGGCGATAGACGCCCCGGCTTTGGATATCGGCCTTACGGCTCGCGACCAGCAGCTGGTGTTGCGCCGTAAGGTACTTGGGATGTGGGCTGCTGAGTGGCGTGGCATGACAGCCCTGAATAAACTACGGGCTGTCAAGGGGACGACCGATGTGTGGCGTTCCTCCCTGCGGGCTTCTCGCAGGGACTCGGTAGTCCTGTGTCGGCTGCGTATCGGCCATACCTACCTGACGCACAGCCATCTGTTACGTCAGGAGGATCCCCCCTTGTGTCAGTGTGGGTCCCGGCTGACGGTCGGCCACATATTGCTGGAGTGTCCTCGACTGCGCACACTCCGGCAATCTTTTAATCTCCCGGGCACTTTGGCTTTGGTTTTATCTGACGATGCCTCCAGGGCTGATGACGTTTTAAATTTTATCCGTGGTAGTCCGTTTTATGGTTCGATTTAGGGAGGTCCTGCGCCTTTCCCTTTCTGTGTCTATTGTCCTTGTGTCTGTTGCTGTTCTGGTGTGCCGTGAGATGGTTGACTCTTTCCCATTTTTGATCTCGTGGTCAGTCAACCAGTCTCCAGCCATCTTCCTTTAATCTGTTTCTTTCTGTCTGGTGTTCCTCTGTCCTGTTCTTGTCTATAGTGTTTGTTGCTGCATTTGTGTGCTTTTAGCGCCTGGGGGGACGTCTCCTCCCCCTTTGGTTTTTATCTGCTTCGTAGATTTTCGGCTCCCGTGATTTTGGAATGGGGGACTGATGACCTTCGCTGTTTAGTCCCCCTTAAACATCCAACAACCACCACCACCACCTCAACGCCCTCCGCTGCCTTAGCCACACGTCTTGGGGTGCGGATCGCTGCACGCTGCTGCGATTGTACAGAGCCCTTGTGCAGACTCGGCTTGATTATGGGAGCCTGGCTTATGGGTCTGCATCACCCTCAGTGTTGCAGTTGTTAGACCCCATACACCACTGTGGGGTCCGGCTTGCAACTGGCGCTTTTCGAACAAGCCCCGTGGATAGTCTACTGGTGGAGGCCGGGGTTCCCCCGCTGCGGATTCGCCGCCATCGTCTGCTCGCCGACTATGCTGTCCACGTACATTGCTCGCCAGGCCATCCCAATCGTCGCCTGCTTTTCCCTGCCTTGGTCCACCACCTGCCGGACCGGCGACCTCGGTCTGGGCTTTCCGTCGCTGTCCGCGTTCAGTCCCTGCTGTCGGAATTGGGTTCATTCCCTCTTCCGCCTCCCTTCCGGGTCCGTGCACCTACGCCTCCCTCGTGTTTGTCCCGGCCGTCCGTCTGTCTGGACTTGGCACAGGGACCCAAGGACTCGGTTCCGGATGTGGCCCTCCGTCGCCGTTTTCTTGCCCTCCTCGCCTCATTTTCGGACTGTGAGACTGTCTACACTGATGGTTCCCTGATTGATGGTCGCACTGCCTACTCTTTTGCTCATGCTGCTCATGTTGAGCAGCGCTCCTTGCCGGCTGGCAGCAGTATTTTTACTGCAGAGCTGGTGGCAATCATGCGCGCTCTTGAGCGTCTGCGTTTCTGCTCAGGTGGGTCCATCGTCATCTGCAGTGACTCCCTGAGCAGCCTTCAGGCCATCGACCGCTGCTATCCCTTCTCTCCACTGGTGTCCTCCATTCTGGAATCTGTTTCCGCCATTGCCCGTTCTGGTCGTTCGGTGGTCCTGGTTTGGACGCCCGGTCATGTTGGCATCCCAGGGAACGAACGTGTAGACAGGCTGGCCAAAGGGGCGATCGACGCCCCGGCTTTGGAGATCGGCCTTACGGCTCGCGACCAGCAGCTGGTGTTGCACCGTAAGCTGAGTGGGATGTGGGCTGCTGAGTGGCGTGGCATGACAGCCCCGAATAAACTACGGGCTGTCAAGGAGACGACCGATGTGTGGCGTTCCTCTCTGCGGGCTTCTCGCAGGGACTCGGTAGTCCTGTGTCGGCTGCGCATCGGCCATACGTACCTGACGCACGGCCATCTCTTGTGTCAGGAGGATCCCCCCCTGTGTCAGTGTGGGTTCCGGCTGACTGTCGGCCACATTTTGCTAAAGTGTCCTCGACTGCGCACACTCCGGCAATCTTTTAATCTCCCGGGCACTTTGGCTTTGGTTTTATCTGACGATGCCTCCATGGCTGATGACGTTTTAAATTTTATCCGTGGTAGTCCGTTTTATGGTTCGATTTAGGGAGGTCCTGCGCCTTTCCCTTTCTGTGTCTTTTGTCCTTGTGTCTGTTGCTGTTCTGGTGTGCCGTGAGATGGTTGGCTCTTTCCCATTTTTGATCTCGTGGTCAGTCAACCAGTCTCCGGGCCTCTTCCTTTCTTCTGTTTCTTTCTGTCTGGTGTTCCTCTGTCCTGTTCTTGTCTGTAGTGTTTGTTGCTGCATTTGTGTTCTTTTAGCGCCTGGGGGGACGTCTCCTCCCCCTTTGGTTTTTACCTGCTCCGTCGATTTTGGGCTCGCCTGATTTTGGAATGGGGGACTGATGACCTCCGCTGTTTAGTCCCCCTTAAACATCCCAGCAACCACCACCACCACCACCACCGCCATCCCAATCGTCGCCTGCTTTTCCCTGCCTTGGTCCACCACCTGCCCGAACGGCGACCTCGGTCTGGGCTTTCCGTAGCTGCCCGTGTCCAGTCCCTGCTGTCAGAACTGGGGTCATTCCCTCTTCTGCCTCCCTTCCGGGTCCGTACACCTACGCCTCCCTGGTGTTTGTCCCGGCCGTCCGTCCCTCTGGATTTGGCACAGGGACCTAAGGACTCGGTTCCGCCTGTGGCCCTCCGTCGTCGTTTTCTTGCGCTCCTCGACTCATTTCCGGGCTGTGAGCCTGTCTACACTGATGGTTCCCTGGTTGATGGTCGCACTGCCTACGCTTTTGCTCACGCTGCCCATGTTGAGCAACGTTCCTTGCCGGCTGGCAGCAGTATTTTTACTGCAGAGCTGGTGGCCATCTTGTGAGCTCTTGAGCATATGCGTTCCTGCTCAGATGCGTCCGTCGTCATCTGCAGTGACTCCCTGAGCAGCCTCCAGGCCATCGACCGCTGCTATCCCTCTTCTCCTCTGGTGTCCTCTATTCGGGAGTCTGTTTCCACCATTACCCACTCTGGTCGTTCGGTGGTTTTTGTTTGGACGCCAGGTCACGTTGACATCCCGGGGAACGAACGTGTTGACAGCCTGGCCAAAGGGGCGATAGACGCCCCAGCTTTGGAGATCGGCCTTACGGCTCGCGACCAGCAGCTGGTGTTGCGCCGTAAGGTACTTGGGATGTGGGCTGCTGAGTGGCGTGGCATGACAGCCCCGAATAAACTACGGGCTGTCAAGGGGACGACCGATGTGTGGCGTTCCTCCCTGCGGGCTTCTCGCAGGGACTCGGTAGTCCTGTGTCGGCTGCGCATCGGCCATACCTACCTGACGCATGGCCATCTGTTACGTCAGGAGGATCCCCCCTTGTGTCAGTGTGGGTCCCGGCTGACGGTCGGCCACATTTTGCTGGAGTGTCCTCGACTGCGCACACTCCGGCAATCTTTTAATCTCCCGGGCACTTTGGCTTTGGTTTTATCCGACGATGCCTCCATGGCTGATACCGTTTTAAATTTTATCCGTGGTAGTCCGTTTTATGGTTCGATTTAGGGAGGTCCTGCGCCTTTCCCTTTCTGTGTCTATTGTCCTTGTGTCTGTTGCTGTTCTCGTGTGCCGTGAGATGGTTGACTCTTTCCCATTTTTGATCTCGTGGTCAGTCAACCAGTCTCCGGCCATCTTCCTTTCTTCTGTTTCTTTCTGTCTGGTGTTCCTCTGTCCTGTTCTTGTCTGTAGTGTTTGTTGCTGAATTTGTGTGCTTTTAGCGCCTGGGGGGACGTCTCCTGCCCCTTTGGTTTTTATCTGCTTCGTAGATTTTCGGCTCGCCTGATTTTGGAATGGGGGACTGATGACCTTCGCTGTTTAGTCCCCCTTAAACATACCAACAACCACCACCATCTGTCCTTGGGGACCATGATCACCCCTATATGCAATTTGGTTTTCATTGACACAATGGCATGCTCCAGGTCGACAATGCAACGTGTCACACAGGTCGCTGTGTACGTGTGTGACCTACCCACTAGTAAATCAGTTTTGCTCAGACCCTCCTAACACATTTAGGAACAAACTAACAGACACAGCATTAGCTTTAATAAGAGACGTAATAACAGAAGGAGAAATATAATTAATTGTGCTGATGATCAAGTACTACGGATCAAATTAGTGGAAAAACTACATTTTATAATGAAGGTTCGAAAAATTGATAACAGAAAATGTGTAAGGTGTCAGGCAAATCCAACACCTTCAATGAAAACCAGCAGTATGTCACATAGCTCCGAATAAATCGTGACATTAAATTAACCAAAGTAATATGATCAACGAGTGAGCAAATGGAATACCGCACACTAACACAAGAACGCTTAAATGCGTGTCATACCTTCCCACCGTGAAACAGACGCAGTTCCGAGGGAAGAAACGAGAACAGAAGCCGAGAGCAGAATCGTGTTAAGCTAGAAGGCCCTTCGATAAGGGACGGACAACCACGTCGCCAGCCAACCACCAGGACCACCCCCCAGCCCATGTTAAAAGATAGAGCCCTTCAGCCATCCAGAAGAACAGTATAGATCTTACGACAACACTGAAAGAGCCACACCAGCTGCAAGTTTTAGCGTGAGACTTTTTCGCGTCTCTGTTACGTTGCAAACGTTAAAAACATTGCCCCACCACGAAAAGTATAACGTTTCTCATTGGATGGACAGAATTTTTGTAAGCAGAGCTTAAGGTTAACATTGAGACCGTGATTGTCAGATGAAAACACATCCAGATAGGTTTTTTTAAACCATCTTCGGTAAATTGGAGTAAGGAGAAGTTAGGAGAGAGTTGCTTCCGAGTCGGCGAGGTGCGTGGAGCTGTGCCGACCGACGGCCCCTGACACTGCCTAACCAACGGCAAGGTAATGAACGCATGCAATGCCGCATAACAGCGCATAAAGCTTCACTCAGAACTGCATAAGTCTCATCTGTTACACCCCCATTTTGCGTAATACTAGTGTCGATCGTCAATTAAAGCTCATGGTATTCACAGTTGCTACGTAAGTTAAAATCTGATACGCGAGGATTTTTCTGTTATATAATTATTGAGAAGCCACATCAGCCACTGTAATTTACGACAAGTTAGATAAGTAATTAAAGATAATTGAGGGTCACTGTAGACCATTTTGATAGTTTTCTCTTTTGTGAAACTTAATTTAAACCTAGATTACAGATGTGATATGGCATAGGTCATCCCTCGATCCATTGTAGAACTTGGAAACCCATTCAGGGAATATTCGTTCACATTTTTGTTGAACGCAGTTGGTTTTTATCATCCTGTATTAAAAAATTTCCTTTTATCAATAGTGCAATTTATAAACAAAGTTTTGTGAGTAGAATAAAATTTCCAATGGTAAACTTAACTGCTTTTTCGACATTATTTTACCAGCTAACTAAAAATAGGAAAACCTTGAACCCCTTCCCCTAAATTTAGTTGGTATTAAGATTCTTTTACAGGGAGTGCAGTGGAGCTGACGCTGAAATCATTAAGTATTTGGTTATATCATCGCTAGTCTCACTGAACTCTTCTGAACTCTACATGTCATGTGTGGTCTGGCGTCTCCTTACAAGCAACAGGTCCCAGGTTCAAACTAGTCAATTCCCTAAAAAACACGCTCAGAGCGTCGTTGCGCGAAAGTGGTAGGGAGACACGACATAGAACTACAGACACCAAGCAGAATGTTAGATATGGAATTAGAATAAATGTAGGATAGATCTCAATACTGAGAAAAACGAAGAAACGTATCGGTTCCATTGATGTATTATTGGAGGGAACCACTTCAGAATAAGTGAAGTAATTGGAAGTTTGGCGACAAAATGGAAAGTGTTCAGGAGTTATAATATCTATATCTGATGAAAAGGTGAGATGTATATTGATAGCAAAAATATTTCGGTAGATTTAGGGGAGAGATTCGTCAAATATTTTGTCTGGTATGTAGTATTATACGTTACGGAATTACGTATGGCTAGAAACAAAGAGACATCAGAATCGGATGGTTCTGAAATGTGGTTGTGAAGAAAAAAGCTGAAAATGAACTGGACGGACTGAATGATGAATGCAGAAGGACTTAAAATGGAGGAAGAAACGGTAATAGTTAAACTTAGAAGAAAGAGGAAAACATCTTGTTTGCCAGCCACGAAAAGCTATTGATGGAGAGATTGTTGGCAGAGAGGGAGAGGAATGAGAAGGCATTAGATGCCGGATGATTACAGAAATGGAGTAAGTTATCAGCAGATTAAGGAGGGACACAATACGGGTTTAAATGAGGAACGTCTAGTCGGTGCCTGTCTTCAGACAAGAAAATGTGATGCCTTTTCACAATATTTCTGTCTCTTTTCTAGGTTTTCAGTACAACTTTCTGATCTGAATCAGGTCCTTACATGTCGTCAACTGTATTTTATGAAATTGGACTCAAGCAACGTTGTCCTGAAATTCTACCCCGTAGTTTGAAGTGGCAGTTGTTGTGCTGGTCCTCACCTCCTGACACTTTTACGCACTCCTCCATTGCTGCTGCTTTCCAGCTCTTGCGTATCAGCATACCTGCCACACTCCACATCGTGCAGTTTGTACTCATACTTCTGGACCCCCTGCCGTTCTCTCAACTACTGGTTCTAACAGCTACGTAACGTAACTACACTTCCAACTTACACACATCTTCACAGCTTTACATTTGTTTTGTCGAATGTCATTTTATGTGTCTTAATAACGTTTAATATATACGTTCCTTCTACGTTATTGTTGTAACTTTATTGCTTCGTTGTTTCTCTATGTAAATTGCATCAATATAAATGTATAGCACTCACGTCAAAGAAATTGTGATTTTCAAGACACTGTGTAATCTCACTCCTGTTATGCTGGTAGTTTTTAAGGCTTTGAATGCATCCGTACGCATTAAGCTGAGGAACCTCGTGTGTGGTGCAGGCACGCTTGATACTGGCGCACACGCAAAATGTTCCTGCGCAGCAGTTGGTAGAGGCGGGTGCTCCCGTAAAGACGTACGGTAGCTGTTCTGCGAGGCTTGCGAGGCTTGCACAACCATCGAAGTAATACATGGTCCAGTCACATTAATCCGGCACCCTATGTTTGGCGTCAGCGTTCAGTAACCACTCAAAGGTCCTAGGTTGCAACACTAGCAGGGATGGGGAGACGTGGAAAATTTTCGGTCGTTGTCATAATGCCGAAACGGAGCGCTTTATCTGACGTCCAAAAAGCTATGATCATTGACTTTTGGGCCGAGGATGGAAACATTAGACCGTTCACGTGCAGCCGTAGTTAAAGTATACCGTACATGGCAGAATGAAAAAATGGCGGTATCCAGAATCGGCTCCAAAGCAGCCGTGGTGCACCATGAGCAATAAACTACAAGGGTCAACAAACGCTGCGGGGATGTGTACGTGCTAATAGTGGACGTGCAATTGTTGAACAACTGACAGTCCAGGTGAACCAAGGGGCTAACAACAGCGTCTCATCAACGACCGTCCATCGAATGTTGTCAATCGGCGATGAAGGCTGGAATTTACACGGTAACACCGCGACTGGACGCCCACTGAGTGGCGGAAGGTAACATTTTCAGAAGAATCACTTTTATGTTCCATTAGCTGTAGCGCACGGCGTTGCAAGTGACATATCTGTCACATTATGCGTTCTGCCGTGTGTCTTGTTCATACTCATAGCGAATGCCATCCGCATGGGAAATTGCAATTGCTTTAAATCTAAGGCCATATTTAAACCACATAAGGGCCGAATGAATATGTTTTCAACGGTATAAAAGGATGAGTGGTTGCGCCATCTGTTGTTACATTTTGCGATAGGTATCTCACTGTGATTTTGGATAATTCGTCTTCTATTGTTTTAGCTGGGCTGTGTCTGACCACGACTCGGACTGTTCGAACAGTTTACGACACTGTTCGGGAAATCTCGGGTTCTGCTCGGTTTTTTGATCCACCGACGATGTACTGACTTTTGTTGGTACTATATTTACGACATTCCTTAGAGTTATCAATCATGTTTCCGTCAAATTGCTGGGCTTTTGCTCGTCCCGCTATCTAGTCATGTATGACAGTACTATATCGAATACGGGTATTACCACTGTAATTTATTCTCGCGTTGGGAAATACAGACAGTGTACCACAATATATTCACTTTGTTAGGCACTTAATTTTTTATTAATTTTCTTCTTTGTATTATCTGAATGTAGAAATTTGAAGCAAATCGGTCAAGAACTTTCCGAGATGTTTGGTAACATCATTTTTACCTTACATATTTTATAAATGTTGCGAATTTAGGAGGAAGGCGTAGGTTATCTTCAGTCAGAAATACTCAAATGATGCTTCTTCTTGTGAAACGTCCTGCACAGTTAGACGTTTATCCTCTAAAATATTGGAGTCCGTGAGGTCATCGTTGAGTCAAGAGCCGGGCTACGATCCCCACGGAGCCTGAGTCTCGAAGACGACGGACGAACGCGGCAGCTCGTAGACTCGGAGGTAACTGCAGGCTGCACACGACGCTGCCCACTGGAGAGAACTGTCCGCCGTAGCTCAGTGCTCCGGTATTTAACGAAGCATCGACCAGTCCCTATCCACACACGTGATGCCCATGGATTGGCAGCTGCGGCCCTTGGCGGACCTCGGTACAATTCGTACTGCCAACACATACAGCTGCTGCACTACGAATGTTGCGAGGGCGGCTTATCGATTGTGGTTCGGTACTCTCTGGAGTCGTGAGTACCGCCACCACAATAAATATATTTATATATCTCGCATATTAAAAAGTATATAAACTGCACCCGCCAATTCACAATCTTAAGTAGAGAGGGATATTCCTCTTGTCTTGAAGGTGAAGTGTATAAAATTTTATCAAGATCGGAGTAAAACTGTAGATTTGTGTGAATTACAAACGAACAAAAGGATCGGCTGGATGGGTGCTAGCGTGTACTGCGTGGAACTTCTTATATCCAACACCCTACAACGATCGTCGGAAGGGTCCATAGCGGAACAGGGAGCGTTACGATCTAAGGAATGATCTAGTGGCAGTCCGTGGAAAATCTTGTCATTCTGGAGCGCACAATGGATCAACTCAAGTATCAGAAGTATGAATCTATCCTAGGGGACCATGTTCACCTCTATATGCAGTTTGGTTTTCATTGGCACAACGGCATGCACCAGGTGGACAATGCAACGTGTCACGCAGGTCGCAGTGTACGTGTGTGGTTCGAATAGCACAAGGACGAATTAACCGTATTCCTCTGGCCACCAAACTCACCGGATTTAAACCCAATCGAGAATCTATGGGACCGCATCGATCGGGCTATTTGCGCCACGGATCCCCAGCCGAGAAACCTAACGCAGCTGGCCATAGCGCTGCAGTCTGTATGGCTTAACATACCTGTAGGTGCCTTCCAGAACTTCAATGGCTCTCTCTCTGCACTTCCGCGTTGCAAAAGGTGGTTAGTCAGGCTCTTGACTGGTTGTGACATTAATGTGCCTGGAAACCGCAGTTACACGTAAAGAGGGATGCAGGAAGGAGATATGCAGGAAGGAAGACAGTGCAAATAGCACATGAGCTGCCAGTATGATGCATCTTGCTTGAGCACAAATGGATTGAGAGTAAATCCCACGATCAATGACCACATATGGCAAGAGCTGTCATTTGTCTCAATTTATTTTTGTTGGAGGTTAACGATTAGTGTTTTTGTATAATTAGATAATGTTTGACGAAAAAAGTTCAACGTGTTCAGCTGACTACAAATTACCCTATCATCCAAATTATAATCTATATCCTATTCTGTATGAACAAATTTCATCAGGCATTTGTTTCATTGACGTTACAGAGAGATTCGATATTCCAGTGCTACTGAAGTTTTCCGACTAACTAAAGCATTAAGTTCACCCGACCATGCATTTCTCTAACGTCTTACATTAAATCAATAATGTGCAATGAATCAATTTCGACATGTAAGATTAAAACGTTGTAACTTATATTCTGTGGGACGTTTCTGATTTCTCAGGGTCCAATAAAAAAAAAGATAACATCAAACTAAAAACAACTTTAACATTTGGCTACAGAGCATCTATACATTCTTTCAGGTGGATTGTCTAATACTAATTACTGTCTTACGTCTTAGCTTGTGTTGACTGCACTACCATAAAACTGTGATGATGCTAAACGACTCCAAGCAGATACGAAATTATATAAGAATTAAACGGCCGATTTTCGATGAGCCATAGACTCTTCGGAATTCCTCTGCCTTACCACTGATATGTGAACAGTTCACCGAATAGATGCCCTGTAATTGTTTCATTACACAGCTTGTTAGATACTGCAATAATCTGGAAATACATTGCCAGTATGTCATTTCATAGCTAACGCAAATTCATTTTAAAAGTTCTTCTTAGGCGACAAAGTACATAAAATGAAACCATTAAATTAAATGAAAATAACAGCACAGTTCTCACAGCATAGAAAGTTTGCTTAGTAACCCCAGGAGGTACAAATGAGAGTACAGAAGTATGAAAACTAACTGATGGCGGTGTAATTTCCACATTGTGAAATGTGCACAGTAATTTTATGTGTACCTTTTCTTTATGTTCTATAGTAGACAATTCAAGACATTGACTCACTCCATGACACCCTCTTTCCTAACTCCATCAACCAGCCTGATTTTCAATATCTTCTTGTATCACTGTGTTTCATTTCCGTCTTCCCCATAGCCAATGGTCACTCGAATACAGAGCTGTGAGCCAAGTACAGTTTTCCAAAGAATCATTCCTGGTCTCGAAATTCGTAGTTTTGGGTCAGAGTAGCTTTAATGTCTCTTCCTTTCTTTTCTATCCAGTGTGTTACAGTGAAAAATATCGTCGTCTTCCACAGTCTCTCAACCCAGTGTAACATACAGCCGTCTAGAATGAGCAAATGCTGTGCTTACCATTTGCCTCAGTTTTCTCCACAGTCACTCATCCCAGTGTAACATACAGCCGTCCAGAATGAGCACCTGCTATGCTTACCATTTGCCTCAGTTTTCCTTTTACACAACTCCTAAACGGTTTTCGTTAGGACTTTCAAACCACGAGGTTGACCTCGGGGCGTGATGTGAATTAGTATGAGCATGCAAGGTTTGATTTAGCGACGAAGTCTACTTTCATTTAGATGGGTTCGTCAACAAACAAATCCCCCTGTGGGTTCGGGGGTAAGAATAGGCCTGCGGTACTCCTGCCTGTCGTAAGAGGCGACTAAAAGGAGTCTCCAACGTTTCGGCCTTAATGTGATGGTCCCCTCTTGGGTTTGACCTCCATTTTTCCAAATTTCCGTTGTTAGTGCGTGCCATTTGGGGAAGGACGCCTTACGTGGTGTTTTTCTATTGGTCCATCATGCACCACCGTCTTGCATGCTACCTATTGTCGTGTGGCGGGATTTACACCCAACGTCTTCTGTGTTGCCTCCTTCTCGTCTTGTGCGCAATCCCCTTCTTAGCGCCCCAGACAACTGTGGACCCTTCCGACACCTAAAATCCACCACAGTATCCAGTCCGTTGTGGTGGGGTCGTCATGTACCCTCTTGGTGGTAGCCCCCTGACTGCAGGGATCGCACTACAGATGCCAGAGCTGTTTCCTCCCCACACATGCCAAGGAGTATGTGCCCATCTTGTCTGGGGCACGGGGACTCCGGGCAATGGGATATCCCCCCCTGCGGGTTCGGGGGTTAGAATAGGCCCGCGGTATTCCTGCCTGTCGTAAGAGGCGACTGAAAGGAGTCTCAAACGTTTCGGCCTTATGTGATGGTCCCCTCTCGGATTTTTCCCCCTGCGGGTTCGGGGGTAAGAATAGGCCCGCGGTATTCCTGCCTGTCGTAAGAGGCGACTAAAAGGAGTCTCAAACGTTTCGGCCTTCTGTGATGGTCCCCTCTTGGGTTTGACCTCCTTTTTTCTTCCAAATTTCCGTCGTCAGTGCGTGCCATTTGGGGAAGGACACCTTACGTGGTGTTTTTTGTATTGGTCCATCATGCTCCACCATCTTGCATGTTACCTATTGTCGTGTGGGGGGGACTACGCCCAACATCTTCTGGGTGGTCTCCTTCTCGCCTTGTGCGCACTCTTCTTCTTAGCGCCTACGACAACTGTGGACCCTTTAAACACCTAAAATCCAGCACGGTAGCCAGTCCGTTGTGGTGGGGTCGTCATGTACCCTCTTGGTGGTAGCCCCCTGACCACGCAGGGATCGCACTACAGATGCCTGAGCTGTTTCCTCCCCATGCATGCCAAGGAGTATGTGCCCATCTTGTCTGGGGCACGGGGACTCCGGGCAACGGGATATCGGCCAGGTACCCGTTGCTTTGGCTGGGTGGCGCCCTTGGGGAGAGCCCTCGTTCGGAGTAGGTGGCATCTGGGCGGATGTGGCGCAATGAAGCGCAATAAATCACACCAAGCTGGTGGTCGCACGGCCGCCAGCGTCTCTAAGCGAGGTAGAGTCGACTTCGATGCTGCGCAGTATGACCCTCAGACGTTCCCCTCGTTGGCTGCGCCATGGGAGGGACGCCGATCTAGTGCCAAGTGGGAGCCTTACGTACCGCAATACCTTGTCTGCAGCAGGACTGATGGTGACTCCTTTCTTCCGACGAAGCCTATGTTGTTTGTGGAACACCTGGAGGATAAGTTTGGGGAAGTGGCGGGGTTGTCAAAAATGAGGAATGGGTCCATCCTCCTCAAGACGTCCTCCCCAGCCCAGTCACGAGCGTTGCTCTTGTGTGATAAGCTGGGTGACGTCCCTGTTACCGTCACTCCCCACAGTAGCTTAAATATGGTCCAGGGGATTATTTACCATCGTGACCTCTTGTTGCAATCCGATGACGAGCTGAGAGCCGACTTGGAACGACGTGGTGTGCATTTTGTCCGTCGTGTCCATCGAGGACCCAAGACAAACAGGGTGGCCACCGGTGCCTTTATCTTGGCCTTTGAGGGTGATGTCTTGCCCGAGAAGGTCAAGGTGATGGTTTACCGTTGCGACGTCAAGCCATACGTGCCTCCCCCGATGCGGTGCTTCCAGTGCTGGAAGTTTGGGCATATGTCCTCCCGTTGCCCATCCAGCGCTACATGTCGAGATTGCGGACGCCCCTCTCATCCCGATTCTCCATGTGCGCCCCCGCCTGTATGTGTCAACTGTAGGGAACACCACTCTCCATGCTCGCCGGATTGCCTGTTCTTCATAAGGAGCTGAAGATAATGGAATTTAAGACCCTGGACCGACTTACTTATCGAGAGGCTAAACAGAAATATGAAAGGTTGTATCCTGCTTCCCTTCGAACATCTTATGCTGCAGCCACGTTATTGTCGCCCGCACGAGCGACGGTTGTCGCTTTATCTGTGCCGCCTTCAGTGGGCCCTCGGGGCCATGTATCTCTGTCTGCCCCCCTCGTGCCTGGGGGCAAGCCTTCCTCTCTTGCCCCCTTAGCAGTTGGGGGCAAACCCTCTTCTGTCGCTCCCCCCAAGCTTACTTCGGGAGTGACATCTGCTCCACAACCGGGAGGCTCGATTCCTCCCCCTCCTTCTCCGGCAGAGTTGCCTCCGCCGGTTCCTCTCTCGCGGAAGGGGTCCCTCGGGGCTGTCCCTTCCTCCGTTTCTTCTCCTTCCCAGCCAGATGTCAGCCAGTGGCTGAAGGTTCCGCCACCTGCTGGTCGTAGGGCTTCTGCGTCGTCGTCACCCTCCGACGCTCCTTCAGAGAAACTCTCCCAGCCCTCTCACCCTAAGGGCAGACGCGAGAAGAAGGAACGGAATGTGTCCAATAAGAAGGACGTTCCGGCGGTTTCAGCACCGCCTGCTGTACATAGTCCTGGCTCCGGGGATGAGGTGGAGATCCTCGCCTCTGCCGCGGATCTCGCCCTCACGGAACCCTTGGGGGCCTCTCCTATGGACTCAGCTGACTCTCCCCTAGTGGCGGCGGTTGGCTCTGAAGCGCTGTCTGCTTCTTAGTCGCCTTCACGCCCTCCCAGTCCCTTCCTGCTTCCATTCTCCAATGGAACTGCGGCGGTTATTTCCGCCACCTGCCAGAGCTCCGGATGCTTCTGAGTGATTCCCCTGTTCTCTGCATTGCTCTGCAGGAAACTTGGTTTCCTGCACTGCGGACCCCCGCCCTTCGCGGTTATCGGGGATACTATAAGAACCGTGCTGCCTGTCAACGAGCGTCAGGTGGGGTTTGCCTCTTTGTTCACCACTCTGTCTGTAGCTCGCCAGTACCCCTTCAGACGCCTTTAGAGGCAGTTGCTGCCAGGGTTGAGCTCTCGCCGGCTATTACTGTTTGCTCTGTTTACATTCCTCCGGATGGGGAGCTCCCCCGCCATGTCTTGGCTGCGCTGCTGGCTCAACTCCCACCACCATTGCTGCTTCTGGGCGATTTGAATGCCCACAATTCTCTATGGGGTGGGACTGTCTCCCATGATCGCGGTCGGACCGTGGAGCATGTGTTGGCTCAGCTCGGCCTTAGCCTCTTGAACACCGGTGCTCCCCCCTATGGGTGTCCCTGGGCTCTCTTTGGACGGCACTGTCTGCACGGACGCTGCCGCCATTGCTGAACGGCTAGCCGCGCACCTTGCTCAGAGCTCTGCGACTGCCTCCTATCCCCCCGCCTTTCGCTCTCTAAAGGAGCGTGCCGAGCGGACGCCGTTCTCATTCCACACGCGTCGTTCTGAAACATACAATGCTCCTTTCAGCGAGAGGGAATTCCTCGCCGCCCTCGCCGATTGCCCTGATACAGCACCAGGCCCAGACAGCATCCACGCGCAGATGCTGAAGCATCTCTCCAGGGACTGCCAGAGACACATTCTCGCGATATTTAATCGCATTTGGAGCGAAGGCGTGTTCCCGTCGCAATGGCGGGAGGGCGTTATTGTCCCCATCTTGAAACCCGGTGCGGACCCACTGGCGGTGGACAGCTATCGTCCCATTACCCTCACCAACGTTTTGTGCAAATTGCTCGAACGTATGGTGGGGCGGCGTTTGTGTTGGGTCCTTGAGTCGCGCGGTCTCCTCGCTCGATCCCAGGGTGGCTTCCGTCGGGGCCGGTCTGCAGTGGACAATTTGGTGCGGCTGGAATCTGCTGTCCGTACGGCTTTTGCCCGACGTCAGCATCTTGTTGCTGTATTTTTCGATCTGCGGAAGGCGTATGACACCACATGGAGGCATCACATCCTCGCCACGTTGCATGGGTGGGGTCTTCGTGGTCGGCTCCCGGCTTTTCTTCAAAACTTTTTATTGCGCCGCTCTTTCCGGGTGCAAGTCGGTGCCACCTCTAGTTCCTCTTATATACAGGAAAATGGGGTCCCGCAGGGCTCGGTGTTGAGCGTCTCCTTATTTTTAGTGGCCATTAATGGTCTGGCAGCAGCAGTGGGGTCGTCGGTGTCTCCTTCTTTGTATGCCGACGACTTCTGCATCTCATTTAGCTCCACGACTACGGGAGTCGCCGAACGCACCCTTCAAGTCGCCGTTCGCAAGGCAGCATCATGGGCACTGACTCATGGCTTTCAGTTCTCTGCTGCCAAGACTCGAGTAATGCACTTCTGCAGGCGTCGGACGGTCCTCTCTCATCCTGCACTTTACCTCGACGGCCACCTGCTTGAAGTGGTGGACACTTGCCGCTTCTTGGGACTCGTATTTGATGCCCGGCTCACATGGGTTCCTCATGTTACTCAGCTGAAGCAAAAATGCTGGCGGCACCTCAACGCCCTCCGCTGCCTTAGCCACACGTCTTGGGGTGCAGATCGCTGCACGCTGCTGCGGTTGTACAGAGCCCTTGTGCAGTCCCGGCTTGATTATGGGAGCCTGGCCTATGGGTCTGCGTCCCCCTCAGTGTTAAAGTTGTTAGACCTAATACACCACTGTGGGGTTAGGCTTGCCACTGGCGCTTTTCGCACCAGCCCCGTGGATAGTCTACTGGTGGAGGCCGGGGTTCCCCCACTGCGGATTCGCCGCCATCGTCTGCTTGTCGACTATGCTGTCCACGTTCATTGCTCGCCAGATCATCCCAATCGTCGCCTGCTTTTCCCTGCTATGGTCCTCCATCTGCCCGAACGGCGCCCTAGGTCTGGGCTTTCCATAGCTGTCCGTGTCCAGTCCCTGCTGTCAGAACTGGGGTCATTCCCTCTTCTGCCTCCCTTCCGGGTCCGTACACCTACGCCTCCCTGGTGTTTGTCCCAGCCGTCCGTCCGTCTGGACTTGGCACAGGGACCCAAGGACTCGGTTCCGCCTGTGGCCCTCCGTCGCCGTTTTCTTGCTCTCCTCGCCTCATTTTCGGACTGTGAGACTGTCTACACTGATGGTTCCCTGGTTGATGGTTGCACTGCCTACTCTTTTGCTCATGCTGCTCATGTTGAGCAGCGCTCCTTGCCGGCTGGCTGCAGTATTTTTACTGCAGAGCTGGTGGCCATATTGCGCGCTCTTGACCATATGCGTTTCTGCTCAGGTAGGTCCGTCGTGATCTGCAGTGACTCCCTGAGCAGCCTTCAGGCCATCGACCGCTGCTATCCCTCCTCTCCTCTGGTGTCCTCCATTCAGGAGTCTGTTTCCGCCATTGCCCGTTCTGGTCGTTCGGTGGTCTTCGTTTGGACGCCCGGTCATGTTGGCATCCCAGGGAACGAACGTGTAGACAGGCTGGCCAAAGGGGCGATCGACGCCCCGGCTTTGGAGGTCGGCCTTACGGCTCGCGACCAGCAGATGGTGTTGCGCCGTAAGGTACTTGGGCTGTGGGCTGCTGAGTGGCGTGGCATGACAGCCCCGAATAAACTACGGGCTGTCAAGGGGACGACCAATGTGTGGCGTTCCTCCCTGCGGGCTTCTCGCAGGGACTCGGTAGTCCTGTGTCGGCTGCGCATTGGTCATACCTACCTGACGCACGGCCATCTGTTACGTCAGGAGGATCCCCCCTTGTGTCAGTGTGGGTCCCGGCTGACGGTCGGCCACATTTTGCTGGAGTGTCCTTGACTGCGCACACTCCGGCAATCTTTTAATCTCCCGGGCACTTTGGCTTTGGTTTTATCCGACGATGCCTCCATGGCTGATACCGTTTTAAATTTTATCCGTGGTAGTCCGTTTTATGGTTCGATTTAGGGAGGTCCTGCGCCTTTCCCTTTCTGTGTCTTTTGTCCTTGTGTCTGTTGCTGTTCTGGTGTGCCGTGAGATGGTTGACTCTTTCCCATTTTTGATCTCGTGGTCAGTCAACCAGTCTCCGGCCATCTTCCTTTCTTCTGTTTCTTTCTGTCTGGTGTTCCTCTGTCCTGTTCTTGTCTGTAGTGTTTGTTGCTGAATTTGCGTGCTTTTAGCGCCTGGGGGGACGTCTCCTCCCCCTTTGGATTTTATCTGCTTCGTAGATTTTCGGCTCGCCTGATTTTGGAATGGGGGACTGATGACCTTCGCTGTTTAGTCCCCCCTTAAACATCCAACAACCACCACCACCACCTTCAGGCCATCGACTGCTGCTATCCCTTCTCTCCTCTGGTGTCCTCCATTCAGGAATCTGTTTCCGCCATTGCCCGTTCTGGTCGTTCGGTGGTCCTGGTTTGGACGCCCGGTCATGTTGGCATCCCAGGGAACGAACGTGTAGACAGGCTGGCCGAAGGGGCGATCGACGCCCCGGCTTTGGAGATCGGCCTTACGGCTCGCGACCAGCAGCTGGTGTTGCGCCGTAAGCTGAGTGGGATGTGGGCTGCTGAGTGGCGTGGCATGACAGCCCCGAATAAACTGCGGGCTGTCAAGGAGACGACCGATGTGTGGCGTTCCTCCCTGCGGGCTTCTCGCAGGGACTCGGTAGTCTTGTGTCGGCTGCGCATCGGCCATACCTACCTGACGCACGGCCATCTGTTGCGTCAGGATAATCCCCCCTTGTGTCGGTGTGGGTCCCGGCTGACGGTCGGCCACATTTTGCTGGAGTGTCCTCGACTGCGCACACTCCGGCAATCTTTTAATCTCCCGGGCACTTTGGCTTTGGTTTTATCTGACGATGCCTCCATGGCTGATGACGTTTTAAATTTTATCCGTGGTAGTCCGTTTTATGGTTCGATTTATGGAGGTCCTGCGCCTTTCCCTTTCTGTGTCTTTTGTCCTTGTGTCTGTTGCTGTTCTGGTGTGCCGTGAGATGGTTGGCTCTTTCCCATTTTTGTTCTCGTGGTCAGTCAACTAGTCTCCGGCCATCTTCCTTTCTTCTGTTTCTTTCTGTCTGGTGTTCCTCTGTCCTGTTCTTGTCTGTAGTGTTTGTTGCTGCATTTGTGTTCTTTTAGCGCCTGGGGGGACGTCTCCTCCCCCTTTGGTTTTTATCTGCTCCTTAGCTTTTCGGCTCGCCTGATTTTGGAATGGGGGACTGATGACCTTCGCTGTTTAGTCCCCCTTAAACATACCAACAACCACCACCACCGATTATACAGGACGCTTGTGCAGTCCAGGCTTGATTATGGGATCCTGGCCTATGGGTCTGCATCACCCTCGTGTTGACGTTGTTAGACCCCATACACCACTGTGGGATTCAGCTTGCAACTGGCGCTTTTTGTACAAGCCCCGTGGATAGTCTACTGGTGGAGGCCAGGATTCCCCCGCTGCGGATTCGCCGCCATCAACTGCTCGCCGACTATGCTGTCCACGTACATTGCTCGCCGGGCAATCCCAATCGTCGCCTGCTTTTCCCTGCCAAGGTCCTACATCTGCCCGAAAGGCGACCTAGGTCTAGGCTTTCCATAGCTCTCCACGTCCAGTCCCTGCTGTCGGAAATGGGCTCATTCCCTCTTCTGCCTCCCTTCCGGGTCCGTGCACCTACGCCTCCCTGCTGTTTGCCCCAGCCGTCCGTCTGTCTGGACTTGGCACAGGGACCCAAGGACTCGGTTCCGCCTGTGGCCCTCCGTCGCCGTTTTCTTGCGCTCCTCGCCTCATTTCCGGGCTGTGAGCCTGTCTACACTGATGGTTCCCTGGTTGATGGTCGCACTGCCTACGCTTTTGCTCACGCTGCCCATGTTGAACAGCGCTCCTTGCCAGCTGGCTGTAGTGTTTTTACTGCAGAGCTGGTGGCCATCTTGCGCGCTCTTGAGCATATGCGTTCCTGCTCAGGTGCGTCCATCGTCATCTGCAGTGACTCCCTGAGCAGCCTCCAGGCCATCGACCGCTGCTATCCCTCTTCTCCTCTGGTGTCCTCTATTCGGGAGTCTGTTTCCACCATTACCCACTCTGGTCGTTTGGTGGTTTTTGTTTGGACGCCAGGTCACGTTGGCATCCCAGAGAACGAACGTGTTGACAGGCTGGCCAAAGGGGCGATAGACGCCCCAGCTTTGGAGATCGGCCTTACGGCTCGCGACCAGCAGCTGGTGTTGCGCCGTAAGGTGCTTGGGATGTGGGCAGCTGAGTGGTGTGGCATGACAGCCCCGAATAAACTGCGGGCTGTCAAGGAGACGACCGCTGTGTGGCGTTCCTCCCTGCGGGCTTCTCGCAGGGACTCAGTGGTCCTGTGTCGGCTGCGCATCGGCCATACATACCTGACGCACGGCCATCTGTTGCGTCAGGAGGATCCCCCCCTATGTCAGTGTGGGTCCCGGCTGACGGTCGGCCACATTTTGCTGGAGTGTCCTCGACTGCGCACACTCCGGCATTCTTTTAATCTCCCGGGCACTTTGGCTCTGGTTTTATCCGATGATGCCTCCATGGCTGATGACGTTTTAAATTTTATCCGTGGTAGTCCGTTTTATGGTTCGATTTAGGGAGGTCCTGCACCTTTCCCTTTCTGTGTCTTTTGTCCTTGTGTCTGTTGCTGTTCTGGTGTGCCGTGCGATGGTTGACTCTTTCCCATTTTTGTTCTCGTGGTCAGTCAACCAGTCTCCGGCCATCTTCCTTTCTTCTGTTTCTTCTGTTTCTTTCTGTCTGGTGTTCCTCTGTCCTGTTCGTGTCTGTAGTGTTTGTTGCTGCATTTGTGTTCTTTTAGCGCCTGGGGGGACGTCTCCTCCCCCTTTGGTTTTTACCTGCTCTGTTGCTTTTCGGCTTGCCTGATTTTGGAATGGGGGACTGATGACCTTCGCTGTTTAGTCCCCCTTAAACATCCCAACAACCACCACCACCACCTAAGGGCTTGGTTCCTCCTGTGGCCCTCCGTCGCCGTTTTCTTGCGCTCCTCATCTCATTTTCGGGCTGAGACTGTCTTCACTGATGGTTCCCTGGTTGATGGTCGCACTGCCTACGCTTTTGCTCACGCTGCCCATGTTGAACAGCGCTCCTTGCCAGCTGGCTGCAGTATTTTTACTGCAGAGCTGGTGGCCATATTGCGCGCTCTTGAGCATATGCGTTCCTGCTCAGGTACGTCCATCGTCACCTGCAGTGACTCCCTGAGCAGCCTCCAGGCCATCGGCCGCTGCTATCCCTCTTCTCCTGTGGTATCCTCTATTCAAGAGTCTGCTTCCGCCATTGCTCGCTCTGATCGTTCGGTGGTCTTTGTTTGGACGCCAGGTCACGTTGGCATCCCAGGGAACGAACGTGTCGACAGACTGGCCAAAGGGGTGATCGACACCCCAGCTTTGGAGATCGGCCTCCCGGCTCGTGATCTGCAGTTGGTGTTGCGCCGTAAGGTGCTTGGGATGTGGACTGCTGAGTGGCGTGGCCTGACATTCCCGAATAAACTGCGGGCTGTTTAGGAGACGACCGATGTGTGGCGGTCCTCCGAGCGGGCTTCTCGCAGGGACTCTGTCATCCTGTGTCGGCTCCGCATCAGCCATACCTACCTGATGCACAGCCATCTTTTGCCTCAGGAGGATCCCCCCCCTGTCTCGGTGTGGGTCCCGGCTGACGGTCGCCCACATTTTGTTTTAGTGTCCCCGACTGCGCATCCTCCAGCAGTCTTTAAATCTCCCAGGCACTTTGCCTTTGGTTTAATGTGACGATGCCTCCATGGCTGGTGACGTTTTAAATTTCATATGGGGTAGTCCTTTTTATGGTTCCATTTAGGGAGGTCCTGCACCTTTCCCTTTCTGTGTTTTTTGTCCTCGCATCTGTCAATATTTGTTGCTGTTTTGGTGTGTCGTCAGATTGTTGACTCTTTCCCTTTTTTTATTCTCGTGGTCAGTCAACCGGTCTCCAGCCATCTTCTTTTCTTCTGTTTTTTTTTGTTTGGTGTTCATCTGTACTCTTCGTGTCTGTAGTGTTTGTTGCCGCATTTGTGTTCTTTTAGGGCCTGGGGGGAGTCTCCTTCCCCTTGGGGTTTTACCTGCTTCGTCAATTTATGTCTCGCCTGTTTTTGGAATGGGGGACTGAGGACCTTAGCTGCTTAGTCCCCCTTAAACATCCCAACAACCACCACCACCACCACCATTATCCGTTCTGGTTGTTCGGTGGTCTTTCTTTGGACGCCAGGTACGTTGGCATCCCGGGGAACGACCATGTTGACAGGCTGGCCAAAGGGGCGATCGACGCCCCAGCTTTGGAGATCGGCCTCACGGCTCGCGATCAGCAGCTGACGTTGCGCCGTAAGGTGCTTGGGATGTGGACTGCTAAGTGGCGTGGCATGACATCCCCGAATAAACTGCGGGCTGTCAAGGAGACGACCGTTGTGTGGCGC
Source organism: Schistocerca piceifrons (assembly GCF_021461385.2). NCBI lineage: Eukaryota > Metazoa > Arthropoda > Insecta > Orthoptera > Acrididae > Schistocerca > Schistocerca piceifrons. The sequence goes on along the minus strand of NC_060139.1, from coordinate 1,096,227,971 downwards.
TCCTCCCTGCGGCTTCTCGCAGGGACTCTGTCATCCTGTGTCGGCTCGGCATCGGCCATACCTACCTGACGCACGGCCATCTTTTGCGTTAGGAGGATCCCCCCCTGTGTCGGTGTGGGTCGCAGCTGACGGTCGCCCACATTTTGTTGGAGTGTCCCCGACTGCGTACCCTCCGGCAGTCTTTTAATCTCCCGGGCACTTTGCCTTTGGTTTTATGTGACGATGCCTCCGTGGCTGATGACGTTTTAAATTTTATCCGTGGTAGTCGTTTTTATGGTTCCATTTAATTAGGCCCTGCACCTTTCCCTCTCTGTGTCTTTTATCCTCGCGTCTCTCAAAATTTTTTGCTGTTTTGGTGAGTTGTCGGATGGTTGACTCTTTCCCTTTTTTTTGGTTATCATGGTCAGTCAACCAGTCTCCGGCCATCTTCTTTTCTTCTTTTCCTTTCTGTCTGGTGTTCATCTGTACTCTTCTTGTCTGTAGCGTTTGTTGCTGCTTTTGTGTTCTTTTAGTGCCTGGGGAGAGTCTCCTCCCCCCTTTGGTTTTTACCTGCTCTGCAAATTTTCGGCTCGCCTGTTTTTGGAATGGGGGACTGATGACCTTCGCTGTTTAGTCCCCCTTAAACTTCCCAACAACCACCACCACCATCTCCATCCATCTTCTTTTTTTCTGTTTCTCTCTGTCTGGTGTTCATCTGTACTCTTCTTGTCTGTAGTGTTCGTTGCCGCCTTTGTGTTCTTTCAATGCCTGCTCCGCAATCTTTCGTCTCGCCTGTTTTTGGAATGGGGGACTGATGACCTTAGCTGTTTAGTCCCCCTTAAACATCCCAACAACCACCATCATCGGTATCTGCCCTCTTCGATCAGTCACGGAGCGCGTTCGTTGTCCCTCACCACGGATCACTTTAAGAGTATTCCGTTGTATTCAGGCCATGAAATCGCAACTCGCATCTGCTCCCAAATTAAGACACTTTCTCCAGCGGCTTTTTTCTTCTCTTGCTCATTGATATGCAGGATTCAAGTTCGGTGTATTAATACCACCAACTCAGTGTCATCCCTTTCCAATGCATACATTTTAATTCCTGTTGTCTCACATAAGGTGCGAACTTGATATTCATTTAATCTGCCACCTTACGAAGAGCCTCTATTCTCTTATTATCCAAACTGTTAATCATCCACATTTCACTTCTGTACATGTCTAAGCTCCAGAAAACGCCCCCCCCCCCCCCCCCAAAAAAAATTCTCTTTCTCGGAAACTCCTTTTAGTATTACCAGTCTACATTTTATGTTGCGTTTGTTTCCGCCATCTTCGGCTATTTTGCTTCCCAAATAGCGAAACTCATCAGCTACTTTTAGTGTCTCATTTCTAAATCTCATTCCCTCAGATCACCTGTTTTAATTGACTACATACCATTCCCCTTGGTTTACGTTTGTTTATGGTCATCTTATAACTCTTATCAAGGCACTATGCATTCTATTCAATTGCTTTTCTTAGTCGCTTCTTGTCTCTGACAGAATTACCAGGTCTGCAGCAAGCCTGAATTTTAATTCCCTTGAATTTTATTCCCTTTACAAATTTCTCCTTGGTTTCTTATTCTTCTTGCTTAGTGTACGGATTGAATAACATCAGGGATAGGCTACAAACCTGTCTCACACTCTTCTCAACTACAGTTTCCTTCCATGTCCTTCCTCTTTTACAACTGCACTGTGGTTTCTGCACAAATTGTAAATAACCTTTCGCTCATTGCAATTTATCCATGCTGGACACAGAATATCAGAGATTGCATTGCAACAGATGCTATAAACGCAAGTTTACTTTTCTTTAGCGTACCTTATAAGTTGTGGGGTCAGTATTGACTCGTGTGTATTCCAAAGCTGTTCTTCCCCGAGATCAATTTCTACAAATTTTTCATTTTTAGGGTTCCGTACCTCAGTCGGAAAAAAAGGAATCGTTCAGGATCAATTTGTTGGCAGTGTGTATAATGCTTGGTTATTACTAATAAATTTGAAATTATGTGAAAAATATTATGTGCTATGTTCATGCCAGTTCGTGTGCAACAATGGATCCATTCTTTTTATAGCTAATAGACTAAAGAAAACAGTAAATAAATAGATAAATGCGCGTAAATAAATGTCCATCTGTCTGTTGAGGCCTGTTATTCTCAGGAACGGGGAAACGTATCATGTTGAAGTTTATATGAAATTCAGCTGTCTATGGGTTTTGGCAGTGTTAAACTAAGATTCTAAGTCAATTCAATCAAAAGATATGGCCATTGATATCATATACTTGCAGTCATCAGACCTTAGAGAAATACTGTCTATACAAACAACTAAGTCTGCACGGAGCCTCAGAGCAAGGGCTTCTTCTGTCAGTACTTCAGCTCTTGCTTGTTTGGAACTGGATTCTTCCTGAAGGCTTATGGTATTTCGCTGACTCACATATCTTGCACACCATGTGGGATAAGGTCGTCGTGACTGACTCTCCCAAGACTCTCAATAATTCTGAGGGAATGTCGTCTACTCCAGACGTTTTGTTTCGACATAGGTCTTATAGTGCTCTGTAAATTCAGCTTACAGCATCGTATCTCCAATCTCAGCGTCATTTACCTCTTCTTTCCTTCCTTTAACATTGCCATCAGGATCATATCCGTTGTTGTAACAAGTAATAAATAATGTGTTCTCAAAGTACACATAGTCATCAGGGAAAATGTGTCTAAAACTTCGAAGATTACGTGAGCTTCGATGTTCTCTTCAACTGTGTACTCTGCACATAGCGTTACATAAATCTCTAAGCATCATATTTGGTGCTGGCCTGTGTTGTAAGATCTTTCAGAGACTAATACGCCGCATCGCTCACGGAGCCGACGCTGTTACGTGATACTCCTCGCAGCCTCTGCCAGAGTTCCCGTGATGGCGTGGGCGGGACATTACCCACGATTACCTCCAGGCACTGCCTCCCGCACATAACTGTCGGCCCAAATCTTCGCCATACCTCAGCCGGTGCAGAAGTTTCGGCGCTACCCTAGTTCTCCAACCTCATGAATATTTAAGTTCCTTCCGAGCTGGAGAGTTTATCAATGCCATCTGGACGGGCCCACATCGCTGGCGGCGAAGCGATTACATCTGACTGGCCACAGCCTCTTTACACATTGAAGATGCCTTCACTTTCCGCGATACGCCACGAGTCTGAGGTCGCTCCAAAGATTCGACATACATTATTCTGAATATTTCATACAGTTTCCACAGTTATTTATTTCCGATATTACTTTTTTATCGATGTCGAACGTATTTTTACGTTTTCATCATTGTTCTCTTGAAAATGGGCGGTAATTTAGTAAGTAACATATACTTGGCAGACCAACACAACATAACAAACTGGAAATATACCACACACACAACATACAAGTAACAAAAGTGCATATTGGTGTTCTAGCATTATTGATGTTAATAATTACCGGCAATTTTGTTTTGATAACTATGTTGTTGTTATAATTATCAACAGCCACTTCTAAATTGTTCCATAAAATCTTGAGAAAAACCTAAAAATAAAAAGTTATTAACAGATAGAAAACTTGCATTTTGAAAATAAGGCAAATCAGTGTTATAAACCTCACGCTGCGAAAATGTTGGGAAGTAAAACATAGGCAGTATACACGAGTGAGGCATGCTCTGCCACACTTACTGTGTGATCAACGCGGCTAATAGCCCTGCTGAGGATCCAGGCTCGATTTCCGCCACTGCCCCTCCCTTGTTGGAGGGCTGATATGTGGTGCACTCAACCTCTTGAGGCCAACTGTGCAGCTGCTTTTTATTTTGAGCCATCGGTCTTCCAAATGGTTTGATGTGGGCCGCCGCGAACTCCTGTCCTGTGCCTACCTCTTCATTTCACAGTGACACGTGCACCCTACGTCCTCAGTTACTTTTTGGATGTACTCAAGTCTCTGTCTCCCCCTACAGTTCTTACCCTCTACAGCCTTCTCCACTACCACGCAGGTAATTCCCTGATGCCTTGACACGTCTCCTATCCTCTGGTCCCTTCTTCTTGTCTGTGTTTTCCATATGTCCCCTCCGTCCCCGATTCTCCGGACAACCTCGTCGTTCCTTACCTTATCAGACCAACGAATTTTCAACATTCCACTTTAGCACCACGTCTCTGTCCTTTTCTGTTCCGGTTTTCCCACTGTCCCTGATTCCCTACAACACAATGTTGTGCTCCAGATGTACATTCTTAGGAATCGATTCCTCAAATTAGGGCCAATTTTCATACTGGCAGTTGACCAAGACTGCGCTCTTTGTGTGTGCTAGTCTGCTTTTTACGTCCTCCTGGGTAATTTTGTTTCCAAGATAGCACAATTCGTTAACTTCGTGTCTGTATGAAACCCAGTTTTGCCCAAGCGTCGAGCTATTCACTTTTCTGGCCCGTAACACTCTGTGTGATTTTAGTTCGTTTTGTCTTGTCTTTGTCTAAGTTTCTCTTTTTCTGTATCGTCTGTGATCTATTCGGTTCATCGTTTTTATTTTTTATTCTCTGTGGGTGTTCTTTGTATTTGCAAAAAAGGGACCATAGCAGTCTGGTCCCTTTAATCCCACAAACCAACCAACCAACCAACTTTTCTGGCACATCTGTGTAACTTTACCTTTTTCGGTTTACTCCCCATCCATAATCCGTAATCATTGGACCATTCCTCCCCCTGCGGGTTCGGGGGTTAGAATAGGCCCGTGGTATTCCTGCCTGTCGTAAGAGGCGACTAAAGGGAGTCTCAAACGTTTCGGCCTTCTGTGATGGTCCCCTGTCGGGTTTGACCTCCATATCTCCAAATTTTTCCGAAGAGCGAGCCCCCAGGGGCTCAGCATTCATTTGCTGGGTACGGGCTTGGCGACCCCGGGGTTCCTGAGCTGGGGACTGGTAAGCGCCACCCGTCCCCTGTCACCGTAACCTCTGAGCATACTTCAGCGACCACCGTGCGGCGCGGCGGTGGACTGTTGTGTGTCTCAGGGAATGGGGATCTTGGCTTGGCCGCCCGGATCGCGAGGATGGAACAAACCTCTATAAAAAAACCCTCAATCTTCCGGTGTGCTCCGCGCCTATGAGATGCATGGCTGTTGAGGTGGAACAGTCGCAAGCGGGCAACCTCTGGGGCACCTGCCACACCCCAGTTGTATAGGGCTTACTCAGGCATGCGGGGCTCTGTCTGAGCGGACCTTTAGTTCCCTAGCTGCTCGTGGGATCGAGATGGAACCCTCGAACTTTTCTTTTCCTCCCAGCGGAAAGGGTGGGCCGCTGGTAAGTTCTAACACCCAATCTAACAAGAGGGCTCGTGTAGCCAGTCCTCCTGATTCAGGTACTAGTAACAGAACGCATTCTGCTTCTCAGACTGTGTTTCTCATAATTAAAAGAAAAGATGGGAGTTTTGAAAAAGTTTCGCCATTTTATATACAGAAGGGCTTAGAGGGTATTGCTGGCACGTTAAAGTCTGTAAAGCGCCTGCGCAATGGCACCTTGCTGGTTGAAACTTCTAGCTTCCAGCAAGTCCAGAACCTTCAGAAGGCACACTTTCTTGGGGAGTTTGCGATAGAGACTGACTTTCACAACACCTTGAACTACAGCAAGGGTGTTGTGACTTGCAGAGATCTCGTCGACATTCCCCGAGACGAACTGAAGTCTGAATGGTCCCGGGAAGGAATTGTGGACGTGCAACACGTTATGAAACGGGTGGATGGTGCTCTCCTAAAAACTGACTCATTTATTCTTACATTTAACAGCACCAAATTGCCAGAGCATGTGAAGGCAAGTTTCCTACGTCTCAGTGTACGGCCTTATTACCCCAACCCCATGCGGTGTTTTAAATGCCAACACTTTGGCCACACTACTCTCGGCTGTAAAGGGGAAGCCACTTGTGGGAAATGTGGTAAAGCCGCTCATGAGGGAGTTGATTGCTCCTCTCCTCCCAAGTGTGTGAACTGCTGTGGGGATCACCCTGTGTGGAGTAGGGAATGCAGAGTTTTCCTTGAGGAACGGAAGATCCAGGAACTTAAAACCACTAACGCATCCCATATCGTGAGGCAAAGAAAATCTACAAGTCCATGCAGCCGCCCACGTTCGCTGCCTCCTTTTCTTCCGTTCTGAAACAGCCTGTCTTGAAAACCGATGCCGCTACCCAAACGGAGGTTGCTACTGTCAGCACTAGCACCTGCGTTTGTCAGTGTACATGTGCTGCTGCCATTCCTGTGAATCCTGCTGCTCCCTCCCGGCCTTCTGACCAGGCTGTGGTAGCTGACATCATGGAACTTCCTGCCCCTTCCCGGGTCCAGTCTTGTGTACTGCCTAGTGCTGGTACACCCCCTACTGCTTCTGAGGTTTTGGCTCCAATGCCACCTCAGGCCAGAAAATCGAAGCCAAAGACAAAGGTGAAGACTCGCCCACTAAAGGAGACTGAAGTTCTACAGTCTGCTGATGTGGATGTCATTCTCTCTGACGTCTCTCTCGACTCCTCTTCTGAGGCGATGGAGGTAGATGTCAGACGGGGGCAATCGTCTCGCCCCAAAACTGAGCCTCCACCTGTTGTGGGCTCTCCTCCCCGACAGAAAGTGCGACTGAAGGTACTCCCGCCCTGATAGATGGCTCCCATTCTTCAGTGGAACATGAATGGATTCCGGGCACATGTGGAGGAACTGCACCTCCTAGCACAGCAACGCCCCCTGTGCTTGTGTTTACAGGAAACACATCTCAAACAATCTGATGCTCCTGTACTCAGGGGCTATAGGTTGTATCGCAAAGATGACCTGACTGGAGAAAGGGCCAAAGGCGGAGTCGCCGTGTTTGTCGATAATGACCACCACTCCTCTGCTCTCCCCCTGGATACTGACCTGCAAGCAGTTGCAGTTGCAATTTATTCCGGTCGGAGGCTTACCGTTTGCTCCCTTTATTTACCCCCTCTGGATGCAGTGAACTTAGAGGCTCTCACAAACCTTATCGACCAACTCCCCCGCCCATTTCTCCTCCTGGGAAACTTCAATGCCCATCATGTCCTGTGGGGCTCCACTTCTCTTTGCGCTCGAGGTCGAATTTTGGAGGGCCTCCTAACATCTCAAGTGTTGTGCATCCTCAACACAGGTACTCCGACTCATTTCTCTAGTGCTACAGGGTCATTCTCAGCCATTGACCTATCTTTCTGCTCTCCAACCCTCACTGACTCCGTTCACTGGGAGGTCATTGACGACCTACATTCCAGCGATCACTTCCATATCCGCATTCATCTCCTGGATGGTGTATTGCTGGAGCAGCGGCCACCATCGTGGATGATTGGCAGGGCTAACTGGCCACTGTTCACTCGGTTGGCTGTCTTTGACCGCCACACCAGCGTACAGGAATGGGTGGATCACATCACGCTTGTGATCCACTATGCTGCTGACCTGTCCATACCACAGTCTTCTGGCACTCTTAAGCGGCCCTTGTGCCTTGGTGGACAGAAGAGTGCCGTTCAGCCATCCGTGACAGGCGTGCGGCTCTTCGCCGATTTAAATGCCGCCCAACAACGGTCAATCTTACCGCCTTTCGTATCGCGAGAGCCAGGGCACGCCGTGTCATTAAAGAGAGCAAGAAAAGGTCATGGCAGGAGTTTCTGGACTCCATCAACCGTTTCACTTGTTCCACAAAGGTATGGGAAGCCAATAGCTGCAGTCCTGAACCAGGGATGCCTCCAAACGACACCCAGCGCCATAGCTCAGTCGCTGGCAGAGCATTTTGCACAAAGTACTGCCACTGCAACCCAGGATCCAGCGTTTCGTCGCTACCGTGCGACTGTCGAAAGAGCGAATTTGAACTTTCGGTCGAACGGTTCTGAGGCCTACAACTCCCCTTTCTCCATGTGGGAACTTGAGTCGGCTCTTACTGAGACTTCTGACACTGCACCAGGTTATGACCGCATCCGGTACTCAATGCTTAGACATCTTCCAGCGGCGTCAAAGGAAATCCTCCTTGAATGTTTTAATCTCATATGGCACACGGGAGTGTTCCCAACCTCGTGGAGGGAGGCAATCCTCATCCCTCTCCTCAAACCAGGAAAGGACCGCACATGTCCCAGTAGTTATCGTAGTATCGCCTTGACAAGCTGTGTCGGAAAGACCCTGGAACGGATGGTTAACCGTCGTCTGGTCTGGCTGCTAGAGACCAGACAGCTCCTTAGCCGCTTTCAGTGTGGATTCCGAAAATTTCGATCCACAGTCGACAACCTGACCCTCCTCGAGGCGGCTGTTCAGCAGGCTTTCCTCCGTCAGCATCACTGTATCGGTATCTTCTTTGATATCCGTAAGGCATATGATACTACTTGGAGACACTGTATTCTTGCACAACTGCATCAATGGGGCTTTCGTGGCCGCCTCCGTATTTTCATTCGGTCTTTCCTGTCTCAGCGGTTTTTTCGGACCCGCGTTGGTAACACACTGTCTGATCGCTTTGAGCAAGAGAACGGTGTCCCCCAGGGCTGTGTTTCAAGCGTTACCCTATTTGCCATTGCAATCAACAGTATAACGTCTACAGTGCGGAGTCCAGTACAGTGCTCCTTGTTTGTGGACGACTTTGCTGTTTTCTGTTCCTCCTCTAGTGTTGCATCCGCGAGCCGTCAATTGCAACTAACGGTGCGGCGGTTAGAGGAGTGGGCTGCAAAGACGGGTTTTAGGTTTTCTGCCGATAAGTGTGTTTGTGTTCATTTTAATCGTTCTCGTCGTCTTTTTACGTTGCCTGCCTTGCATATGGGGGATACTGTCCTACAGTTTGGAGACACAGTGCGGTTTCTAGGCCTAATTTTTGACTCCAGGTTGTCATGGTTGCCACACCTACGTGACTTGAAAGCCAGAACGCTGAAGGCACTGAACATCCTCAAGTGCCTCAGCCACAGGTCTTGGGGAGCGGACAGGGCGCGTCTCCTTCAGTTTTATCGAGCTTTCGTGCGCTCACGGCTGGACTATGGCTGCACAGTATATGGGTCAGCGAGGCCGTCTTATTTGCGGATCCTTGACGCTGTTCACCATGCTGGGATTCGACTGGCTACGGGTGCTTATCGGACCAGTCCCGTACCCAGCCTCTGTGCTGAGGCTGGCGAACCGCCACTTACCATCCGGCGGCAGCTCCTGCTGGTGCGCCAAGCTTGTAAGTTTCTTGCAGCTCCCTGCTCGCCTGCTCACCATCTTGTTGCCCATCCACCTCTGGATCGCCTTTTTTCCCGCCGCCCCCGGGCTACGTTGCCGTTTGGGATCAGAGTGCACCGTGTGCTTGAGTCCCTCGGTGTGGAGTCTGTACAACCCCAAATCCTGGGTTTTAACCGCCTGCCACCCTGGTTACTGAAGAGGCCACGTGTGATTTTAGATTTATTGCAGTACAAGAGAGATTGCACTCCTGCCACCGTTTTTAATGCAGCATTTTCTGCTATTATATCTGAGCACCACGACTATGAAGCTGTTTTTCGGATGGGTCGAAACAAGGGGATGCCGTGGGTTGCTCAGTTGTTTTTCCGGATCGTGTCCTCAAGGTCCGCCTGCCTCAGACTTTTACTGTCTTTGATGCAGAATTGTCTGCGATCTTGCGGGCACTGGAGCCGATGAGACTTTCTTCCTCTCTTCAATTTCTTGTCTGTTCCGATTCACTCAGTGCCCTTCAATCCTTGCACCGTTCGTATCCGGCGGATAAAGTAGTCCAGACCATCCAGGATGCCCTCCTCCGACTACAGCGACTAGGGAAGGTTGTAGCTTTCTGCTGGGTTCCGGGGCATGTCGGCATTGCTGGGAATGAACGGGCAGATCTCGCAGCCAAGGAGGCGTGTCTTGATCCACACGTATCTCAGTGTGCTATCCCGTTGCACGCACTCACCTCGCTGAGTCATGTGTCGGTGGGAGGATGAGTGGCTGGAGGTGACTGACAATAAGCTCCGTCTAGTCAAGCCCACAACGCGTGTGTGGTGTACTTCCTTTCAGCCCCATCGACGGGACGAGGTTCTCCTCACTCGGCTTCGAATCGGCCACAGCCCTGTGACGCATGGCTTCCTGCTCCGGCGAGAAGACCCTCCATTGTGTGGTGCTTGCGGCGTCCAGGTCACTGTGAGCCACATTTTACTGGATTGTGTTTTATTTTCTGACCAGCGGGCCTCGGCTGATTTGCCAGCGGACCTGCCAACTCTTTTAGGCAACACTCGGACGAATGTGGTTAAAGTTTTAAAGTTCTGTGCCTTGTCAAATGTTTTTACAAAGATTTTAGGGAGCGGATTTTAATTTGCTCACTGTGTGACAAGCTCGCCCATCTTTTCTGTAAGTGGCCAGCCAATGACACATTCCTGTGTCATACTTGTTGCTATGTTTTCCCTTCCCTTCGGTTATACTTTCTTATGTAGTAATTTCCCTCTTTTCCTGTTTTCTTTGAATGTGTTTTTCAGTTTTATTAGGTCTCTCCACATTCGTCCTTTTAATGTGTGTCAGGGCGCTGATGACCTCGATGTTGAGCGCCCATAAACCCCTACACACACACACACACACACACACACACACACACACACACACACACTGCGCACACTCCGGCAATCTTTTAATCTCCCGGGCACTTTGGCTTTGGTTTTATCCGACGATGCCTCCATGGCTGACAATGTTTTACATTTTATCCGTAGTAGTCGTTTTTATGGTTCGATTTAGGGAGGTCCTGCGCCTTTCCCTTTCTGTGTCTTTTGTCCTTGTGTCTGTTGCTGTTCTGGTGTGCCGTCAGATGGTTGACTCTTTCCCTTTTTTTCTCATGGTCGGTCAACCAGTCTCCGGCCATCCTCCTTTCTTCTGTTTCTTTCTGTCTGGTGTTCCTCTGTCCTGTTCTTGTCTGTAGTGTTTCTTGCTGCATTTGTGTTCTTTTAGCGCCTGGGGGGACGTCTCCTCCCCCTTTGGTTTTTATCTGCTCCGTCGATTTTCGGCTCGCCTGATTTTGGAATGGGGGACTGATGACCTTCGCTGTTTAGTCCCCCTTAAACATCCCAACAACCACCACCACCACCATCTTTCCCATTTTTGTTCTCGTGGTCAGTCAACCAGTCTCCGGCCATCCTCCTTTCTTCTGTTTCTTTCTGTCTGGTGTTCCTCTGTCCTGTTCTTGTCTGTAGTGTTTGTTGCTGCATTTGTGTTCTTTTAGCGCCTGGGGGGACGTCTCCTCCTCCTTTGGTTTTTACCTGCTCTGTAGATTTTCGGCTTGCCTGATTTTGGAATGGGGGACTGATGACCTTCGCTGTTTAGTCCCCCTTAAACATCCCAACAACCACCACCACCACCACCACCTGTGCCCTTAACCACAACGCTACAAGCGGTTGCAGCTCGGATCCTGGCCCCGGTTAATGTTACAGTGTGCTCCGTGTACTTACCACCCGCTGAGCTCACTGACAGTGAAGCCCTCGCACGGCTCATTGATCAGCTACCCCGTCCCTTTCTCATTTTAGGAGACTTTAATGCGCATAATGCATTATGGGGTTCCAACAAAACCTGCCCCAGAGGCCAGATGATTGAGCAGTTGCTCAGGACTTCCGACATCATACTGCTGAACACAGGTCAGGCCACGCATTTTAGCACCGCTTCAGGTTCGTCTTCTGCCATAGACCTCTCTATTTGTTCGCCTGTGCTTGCGGACATTGCTCAGTGGGTCGTCGACGACGACCTTCATGGCAGCGACCATTACCCTATCTGGCTCCATCTGCCAGTTGAAATGGGTCGTGTCGCACAGCCGCCGAAATGGTTGTTCCGGAAGGGGAACTGGACGCTCTACCGGCAGTTGGCTGTTTTTGAACGGTGTGAAGGCGTCCAGGATTGGGTGGATCACATTACGGCGGTGATGCACCATGCCGCTGATGTATCCATACCAAAGTCAAAGGGAACACCTGTGAGGCAGCCTGTCCCTTGGTGGAATGACGACTGTCGTACCGCCATCAGAGACAGACGGGCGGCTTTGAAAAGATTCCGTCGGTGCCCCACTTCTGCGCATCTGACAACTTTCCGAATAGCACGGGCGCGGGCGAGAAAAATCGTTAGGGAGTGTAAACGGAGGTCTTGGCATGAGTTCCTGAACTCCATCAATAGGTCCACATCTTCAAGCAAAGTATGGGAAGCCATTAGGAGGATCTCAAGGCGATACTCTCGACCGCCAATAGCAGCTATACGTGAGGGGGGGGTGTCTCCTAACATCTCCAAGAGACATCGCCCGGGCGTTGGCAGAATCCTTTCAAACTATTACGGCCGATTCTAGCCAGGACCCAGAATTTCTGCGCTATCGGGGTACACAGGAGAGGGCTGGTTTTGATTTCCGTTCAAAGAACGCTGAGGAATACAACCAGCCTTTCTCTTTATGGGAGTTGGACTCTGCACTGTCCGTAACTCGGGATACCGCACCTGGTCCAGACCTGATATCGTATAGCATGCTGCTGTCAAAGGAAGTCCTCCTTCAACTTTTTAATGAAATTTGGAAGACAGGCGACTTTCCTAGTTCGTGGAAAGAATCGATTTTAATTTCCCTTTTAAAACCAGGGAAGGATCGGACCGAACCCAGTAGCTACCGTAGCATTAGTCTCACGAGCTGCGTCGGAAAGACATTGGAGCGTATGGTCAATAGGCGCCTGGTGTGGGTTCTCGAATCCAGGTCCTTACTTACCCGCTGCCAGTGTGGATTCAGGAGGTATCATTCCACCCTAGATAACCTGATCCTACTCGAAACAGCGATACAGGATGCTTTCCTACGTAAGCAACACCTTATCGGGGTTTTCTTCGACCTGGAGAAGGCGTACGATACTACCTGGAGGCATACCATTTTGCGGCAGCTTTATGAGTGGGGTTTCCGTGGGCGTTTACCCACACTCATCCGATCCTTTCTGTCGGACAGGTATTTTAAGTATAAGGTTGGGAATGTCCTGTCTGACCGTTTTAAGCAGGAGAACGGTGTCCCTCAAGGAAGTGTCCTCAGTGTGACAGCTTTCGCAGTTGCCATCAATAGTATTGCGTCCACAGTACGACGGCCCGTGCAGTGCTCCTTGTTTGTGGACGATTTCTCCATTTTCTGTGCGTCTTCCTCCATCACAGCTGCTATACGCCAATTACAGCTGACACTCGTGCGATTGGAGGAATGGTCTAAGACCACGGGCTTTAGATTCTCTTTGGAGAAGACCGTTTGTGTAGATTTCAACCGTTCCCGTTCTCTTTTTAATCTCCCTGTTTTAAAACTAGGAGACACTGTTCTCCCCTTTATGGAAAAAGTGAAATATCTCTGGCTTATTTTTGATGAGAAGCTCACATGGTTGCCACACTTAAAGGATCTAAAGGTCCGCTGTTTCAAGGCTTTAAACGTCCTTAAATGCGTCAGTCATAGATCCTGGGGCGCTGACAGGGCACGTCTGCTCCAACTTTATAAGGCCTTTGTGCGACCTCGACTGGAATACGGATGTCAAGCTTATGGCTCTGCAAGACCTTTCTACCTCAAAATGTTGGATGTGATTCACCATGAGGGTATTAGGCTTTCAACGGGGGCTTATCGCACGAGTCCAGTTTCTAGTCTGTGTGTCGAGGCGGGAGAGCCTCCGCTGTCCATTCGGCGTCTTCTCCTCGTGGTACGGCACACGTACAGGACCAAGTCCACTCCTCTTTCATTGGCATCCGACACTTTTTCCCAGCCGGCACTGGCACGTCTCTTCCGCCACCGTCCGGCGGCAACAAAGCCGTTTGGCATCCGTGCAAAGGAGAGTCTCTAGTCAGTACACCTGGAGGGCATTAAGGTCCTCCACCAGGGATGGAGTAGGGGATCTCCCTGGCGACTACAAAGGCCAAGATTACTTCTTGATCTGGCTGCTTACAGGAAGTATTGTACCCCGGACCACCTTTTTAAAATTAAACGTACTGAGATTTTAGAACGCCATTCCGATTTTATTACTGTTTACACGGATGGTTCTAAACAGGGGGATTTTATGGGCTGCACTGCTGTGTTTCCCGATACTGTCCATCGGATAGGACTCCCAGAGCAGTTCTCAGTTTACTATGCAGAACTGTTTGCCATTCTGCAAGCATTAGAGCATATGCGCCGACATCGTGGCACGAAATACATCATCTGCTCCGATTCCCAAGGTGCTCTACACGCTCCTGAACAAATGTACCCAGCAGATTGGATGGTGCAAGAGGTGCAGGACGCACTCCTGCTCTTGCAACAGCAGGGTAAGGATGTGATTTTCTGCTGGGTTCCAGGGCACATAGGGATTCCTGGAAATGAACTTGCAGATGCGGCTGCCAAGGAGGCTTGCTCCATCCCACCTCCTGCTCGCTGTTCCGTCCCCCTGCAGGCCATTACGTCTGTCGTGACTCGGAAGGTCATGCGTTGGTGGGAGGCTCAGTGGCTGGACGTGAGGGATAATAAGTTGCGAGCGGTGAAGGATTCTGTCCGACCGTGGCTCACCTCCTTCCGACAACGACGCGCTGAGGAAGTAGCCCCTACACGGCTTAGAATAGGACATTGTCCTTTGACACATGGTTTTCTGTTACGTCGTGAGGAGCCACCAACGTGTCAGACATGTGGGACACAGCGGTCGATACGACATATTTTAACTGAGTGTGTTTTATATGCGGGTTTGAGGGAAGATTTCAGTTTCCCACCAGACCTACCCACTCTTTTAACTAATAATGAGGCGAGTGTCACTAGAGTTTTACGTTTTTGTGTGATGTCTGGCCTTCTTCCCAAAATATTGGGATTGAAGTCTTAATGTGCTGTCCAGTGGTTTGGTCACCCATTATTTGTAAGTGGTCACTCAGCCACCGTTACTTATTTTTCCCTGTTTGTACTGCTATTTCATTTTCAGTTTTATCTCCCTGTTTTGATGTGCTGTGTCCAATCTTGCAATTTGAACAATACCACTTCTCTCACGATTCGGCTCTGAATTGAACTTTTGGGAACGGGCGCTGATAACCTCGCTGTTGTGCGCCCTACAACACTAATCATCATCATCATCATCCACCATCTAGCTGAGCTCAGACATCTTATCAGCCTTCACCCTTTCTTCTGCATCGCACTTCAGGAAACTTGGTTTCCCGCAATGCGAACCCCTGCCCTCCGTGGCTATCGGGGTTATTATAAGAACTGGGCAGTTTATGAAAGGGTGTCTGGTGGCGTCTGCATATATGTCCTTAACTCTCTTCATAGCGAGTTTGTTCCTCTACAAACACCTTTAGAGGCTGTCGCTGTTCGGGTATGGACGCCACAGGCTCTTACCGTCTGCAGTCTTTACCTTCCACCAGATGCTGTCACGTAGCATGCCTGGTTGCTCTGATAGCCCAATTGCCGCCACCTTTCTTGTTGCTGGCCGATTTCAATGCCCACAACCCTCTATGGGGTGGGCCCCCCCTGCGGGTTTGGGGGTAAGAATAGGCCCGCGGTATTCTTGCCTGTCGTAAGAGGCGACTAGAAGGAGTCTCAAACGTTTCGGCCTTCTGTCATGGTCCCCTCTTGGGTTTGACCTGCTTTTTTCCAAATTTCCGTTGTTAGTGCGTGCCATTTGGGGAAGGACGCCTTACGTGGTGTTTTCCTATTGGTCCATCATGCACCAGCATCTTGCATGTTACCTATTGTCGTGTGGGGGGGATTACACCCAACATCTTCTGGGTTGTCCCCTTCTCGTCTTGTGCGCAATCCTCTTCTTAGCGCCCACGACAACTGTGGACCCTTTCAACACCTAAAATCCAGCATGGTAGCCAGTCCGTTGTGGTGGGGTCGTCATGTACCCTCTTGGTGGTTGATCCCTGACCACGCAGGGATCGCACCACAGATGCCACAGCTGTTTCCTCCCCATGCATGCCAAGGAGTATGTGCCCATCTTGTCTGGGGCACGGGGACTCCAGGCAACGGGATATCGGCCAGGTACCAATGCTTTGGCTGGGTGGCGCCCTTGGGGAGAGGCCTCGTTCGGAGTAGGTGGCATCTGGGCGGATGTGGCGCAATCAAGCGCAATAAATCACATCAAGCTGGTGGTCGCACGGCCACCAGCGTCTCTAAGCGAGGCAGAGTTGAGCTTGATGCTGCGCAATATGACCCTCAGTCGCTTCCCTCGTTGGCTGCGCCATGGGAGGGACGCCGATCTAGAGGCAAGCGGGAGCCTTACGTACCGCAATACCTTGTCTGCAGCAGGACTGATGGTGACTCCTTTCTTATGACGAAGCCTCTGTTTTTTGTGGAACACCTGGAGGATAAGTTTGGGGAAGTGGCGGGGTTGTCTAAAATGAGGAATGAGTCCATCCTCCTCAAGACGTCCTCCTCAGCCTAGTCATGAGCGATGCTCTTGTGTGATAAGCTGGGTGACGTCCCTGTTACCGTCACTCCCCACAGTAACTTAAATATGGTCCAGGGGATTATTTACCATCGTGACCTATTGTTACAATCCGACGACGAGCTGAGAGCCGACTTGGAAAGACGTGGTGTACATTTTGTCCATCGAGTACATAGAGGACCCAAGACCAACAGGGTGGCCACCGGTGCCTTTATCTTGGCCTTCGAGGGTGATGTCTTGCCCGAGAAGGTCAAAGTAATGGTTTACCGTTGTGACTGTCTCCGATGACCGCGGTCGTGCTGTGGAGCATTTGTTGGCTCAGCTCGACCTTAGCCTCTTGAACACTGGTGCTCCCACGTAATTCAGTGTTGCCCATGGCTCGTTCTCGGCCATCGATCTCTGTCTTTGCAGCCCCGGACTTGTCCCATCCCTCCACTGGAGGGTGCATCCTGATCTGTGTGGTAGTGACCATTTTCCCATCTATTTGTCACTGCCCCAGTGTCATTCTTCTGGGCGCTTGCCCCGCTGGGCTCTCCACAGGGCTGACTGGCCGGCTTTTACTTCCGCTGCAACCATTGAGTCTCCCCCACAGGGTGACATTGACGAGGTGGTCCGTGTTTTAACCACGTCCATCATCTCAGCGGCCGAGGCTGCCATCCCCCATTCCTCTGCCCTCCCTCGGCGGAAGGCTGTCCCCTGGTGGTCGCCGGAGATTGCTGAGGCTATTCGCGACCGTAAGCGGGCTCTCCAGCGTCATAGGCGGCACCCGTCTCTGGAGACCCTCATCGCCTTTAAGAGGCTCCGTGCCTTCGCCCGTCGTCTTATTGCACGGCGTAAGCAGGAGTGCTGGGAGCGGTATGTTTCCTCCTTGGGCTCCCGTGTCTCCCCGTCGCTCGTGTGGTCCCGGATACGGCGGATTTATGGACACCAGACCCCTATGGGTGTCCCTGGGATCTCTTTGGACGGCGCTGTGTGCACGGACGCTGCCGCCATTGCTGAACACCTTGCTGCGCACTTCGCTACGAGCTCTGCGACTGCAAATTATCCCCCCGCCTTTCGCTCTCTCAAGGAGCGGGCCGAGCAGACGCCATTATCGTTCCACACGCGTCGTTCTGAAACTTACAATGCTCCTTTCAGCGAGAGGGAATTCCTCGCTGCCCTCGCCGATTGCCTGATACAGCACCAGGACCGGACTGCATCCACGCACAGATGCTGAAGCATCTCTCCAGGGACTGCCAGAGACACATTCTCGCGATATTTAATCGCATTTGGAGCGAAGGCGTGTTCCCGTCGCAATGGCGAGAGGGTGTAATTGTCCCCATCTTGAAGCCCGGTGCGGACCCACTGGCGGTGGACAGCTATCGTCCCATTACCCGAACCAACGTTTTGTGCAAATTGCTCGAACGTATGGTGGGGCGGCGTTTGTGTTGGGTCCTTGAGTCGCGCGGTCTCCTCGCTCCATCCCAGGGTGGCTTCCGTCGGGGCCGGTCTGCAGTGGACAATTTGGTGCGGCTGGAATCTGCTGTCCATACGGCTTTTTCCCGACGTCAGCATCTTGTTGCTGTATTTTTCGATCTGCGGAAGGCGTATGACACCACATGGAGGCATCACATCCTCGCCACGTTGCATGGGTGGGGTCTTCGTGGTCGGCTCCCGGCTTTTCTTCAAAGCTTTTTATTGCGCCGCTCTTTCCGGGTGCAAGTCGGTGCCACCTCTAGTTCCTCTTATATCCAGGAAAATGGGGTAACGCAGGGCTCGGTGTTGAGCTTCTCCTTATTTTTAGTGGCCATTAATGGTTTGGCAGCAGCAGTGGGGTCGTCGGTGTCTCCTTCTTTGTATGCCGACGACTTCTGCATCTCATTTAGCTCCACGACTACGGGAGTCGCCGAACGCAGGCTGCAAGTCGCCGTTCGCAAGGCAGCATCATGGGCTCTGACTCATGGTTTTCAGTTCTCTGCTGCCAAGACTCGGGTTATGCACTTCTGCAGGCGTCGAACGGTCCACCCTCATCCTGAACTTTCCCTCGACGGCCACCTGCTTGAAGTGGTGGACACTTGCCGCTTCTTGGCACTCGTGTTTGATGCCCGGCTCACACGGGTTCCTCATATTACTCAGCTGAAGCAAAAATGCTGGCGGCAGCTCAACGCCCTCCGCTGCCTTAGCCACACGTCTTGGGGTGCGGATCGCTGCACGCTGCTGCGATTGTACAGAGCCCTTGTGCAGTCTCGGCTTGATTATGGGAGCCTGGCCTATGGGTCTGCATCACCCTCAGTGTTGAAGTTGTTAGACCCCATACACCACTGTGGGGTCCGGCTTGCAACTGGCGCTTTTCGTACGAGCCCCGTGGATAGTCTACTGGTGGAGGCCGGGGTTCCCCCACTGCGGATTCGCCGCCATCGACTGCTCGCCGATTATGCTGTCCACGTGCATTGCTCGCCAGGCCATCCCAATCGTCGCCTGCTTTTCCCTGCCATGGTCCTCCATCTGCCCGAACGGCGACCTAGGTCTGGGCTTTCCGTCGCTGTCCGAGTTCAGTCCCTGCTGTCGGAGTTGGGTTCATTCCCTCTTCCGCCTCCCTTCCGGGTCCGTGCACCTACGCCTCCCTGGTGTTTGTCCCGGCCGTCCGTCCGTCTGGACTTGGCACAGGGACCCAAGGACTCGGTTCCGCCTGTGGCCCTCCGTCGCCGTTTTCTTGCTCTCCTCGCCTCATTTTCGGACTGTGAGACTGTCTACACGGATGGTTCCCTGGTTGATGGTCGCACTGCCTACGCTTTTGCTCACGCTGCCCATGTTGAGCATCGCTCCTTTCCGGCTGGCTGCAGTATTTTGACTGCAGAGCTGGTGGCCATCTTGCGCGCTCTTGAGCATATGCGTTCCTGCTCAGGTGCGTCCGTCGTCATCTGCAGTGACTCCCTGAGCAGCCTCCAGGCCATCGACCGCTGCTATCCCTCCTCTCCTCTGGTGTCCTCCATTCAGGAGACTGTTTCCGCCATTGCCCGTTCTGGTCGTTCGGTGGTCTTGGTTTGGACGCCCGGTCATGTTGGCATCCCAGGGAACGAACGTGTAGACAGGCTGGCCAAAGGGGCGATAGACGCCCCGGCTTTGGAGATCGGCCTTACGGCTCGCGACCAGCAGATGGTGTTGCGCCGTAAGCTGAGTGGGATGTGGGCTGCTGAGTGGCGTGGCATGACGGCCTCGAATAAACTGCGCGGGCTGTCAAGGGGACGACCGATGTGTGGCGTTCCTCCCTGCGGGCTTCTCGCAGGGACTCGGTAGTCCTGTGTCGGCTGCGCATCGGCCATACATACCTGACGCAAGGCCATCTGTTGCGTCAGGAGGATCCCCCCTTGTGTCGGTGTGGGTCCCGGCTGACGGTCGGCCACATTTTGCTGGAGTGTCCTCGACTGCGCACACTCCGGCAATCTTTTAATCTCCCGGGCACTTTGGCTTTGGTTTTATCCGACGATGCCTCCATGGCTGATACCGTTTTAAATTTTATCCGTGGTAGTCCGTTTTATGGTTCGATTTAGGGAGGTCCTGCGCCTTTCCCTTTCTGTGTCTTTTGTCCTTGTGTCTGTTGCTGTTCTGGTGTGCCGTGAGATGGTTGACTCTTTCCCATTTTTGATCTCGTGGTCAGTCAACCAGTCTCCGGCCATCTTCCTTTCTTCTGTTTCTTTCTGTCTGGTGTTCCTCTGTCCTGTTCTTGTCTGTAGTGTTTGTTGCTGAATTTGCGTGCTTTTAGCGCCTGGGGGGACGTCTCCTCCCCCTTTGGATTTTATCTGCTTCGTAGATTTTCGGCTCGCCTGATTTTGGAATGGGGGACTGATGACCTTCGCTGTTTAGTCCCCCCTTAAACATCCAACAACCACCACCACCACCACATTTTACTTGACTTTCTTTTATTCTCTGACCAGAAGGCGGTGGTTTCTTTGCCACCGGATTTGCCCTCTATTTTACAAGATGACGCAACGACTGTAGTTAAGGTCTTACGGTTTTGTGTCCTGTCTCATTTGTTGCCTCGGATTTTAGGTAGAGGTGACTGGCTCACCCAGGGTTTAGGTAAGAGGTCAGCCAGTCACGATTGCCTCCTTTTTCCCTTCGGTTTCTGTTCTCGTTTCCTTGTTTCCCTTCCTTTTTAGTGCGTTCCTTCTCCTCTTGTTTTGCCTCTGTGTGTGAGGATTTGGACCTGCGTCAGGTCTGTGTCTTCTAGCCATGCTCCTTGTTCGCTGTTCGTCTTAGTCCCCTGCATGTGTTCCTGTTTTTATGCGTTTGGGCGCTGATGGCCACGCTGTTTGGCGCCCGTCAACCTCAAACACACACACACACAGGCTGGCCAAAGGGGCGATCGAGGCTCCAGCTTTGGAGATCGGCCTCACGGCTCACGATCAGCAGCCGGAGTTGCGCCGTAAGGTGTTGGGATGTGGACTGCTGAGTGGCGTGGCATGACATCCCCGAATAAACTGCGGGCTGTCAAGAAGACGACCGATGTGTGGCGCTCCTCCCTGCGGGCTTCTCGCAGGGATTCTGTCATCCTGTGTCTGCTGCGCATCGGCCATACCTACCTGATGCACGGTCATCTTTTGTGTCAGGAGGATCCCCCCCTGTGTCGGTGTGGGTCCCGGCTGACGATCGCCCACATTTTGTTGGAGTGTCCCTGACTGCGCACCCTCCGGCAGTCTTTTAATCTCCCGGGCAGTTTGCCTTTGGTTGTATGCGACGATGCCTCCATGGCTGATGACGTTTTAAATTTTATTCGTGGTAGTCCTTTTTATGGTTCCCTTTAGGGAGGTCCTGCACCTTTCCCTTTCTGTGTCTTTTGTCCTCGCGTCTCTCACAATATGTTGCTGTTTTGGTGTGTAGTCAGATGGTCGATTTTTTCCCTTTTTTTTTGTTATCATGGTCAGTCAACCAGTCTCCGGCCATCTTCTTTGTTCTGTTTCTTTCTGTCTGGTGTTCATCTGTATTTTTCTTGTCTGTAGTGTTTGTTGCTGCATTTGTGTTCTTTTAGCGCCTGGGGGGACGTCTCCTCCCCCTTTGGTTTTTATCTGCTCCGTAGATTTTCGGCTTGCCTGATTTTGGAATGGGGGACTGATGACCTTCGCTGTTTAGTCCCCCTTAAACATCCCAACAACCACTACCACCACCACCTAAGTATTTAGATCTTACACATTCACCTACATGTGGTTTGCAACGCCTTTTCTATTTCAAGATGACAATACAGAGAAATTAGATCGAGTCTTTAGACTTTATGTACACTGTATGAAACCATTATGGTCACTGAATACGATTATAACTTGTTGTGATTTAAAATTCTCCCAGAAGGGTAGGAAAAAATGAAATTATCTTAATGTATTGAGAGCATATGTGATTAAAAAGTGAGGCAAATCACTAATAACTTGGCAGTTTATGCCCACTTATAACATTTAAAGCCCTTGCATCCACTCCTAAGGCGTGTTGGCCCAAAACTGTTGTTACTGATTCTTGACATCCTAGATACCAGCTGGGCGAAGCTGTTGTCCGAGCTGGTCCAGAACATGTTCTTTCAGTGTCACATAAGGGGATCATGCTGGCCACAGCGATTCCTCCACATTACGCATACACTTCAGAGGCACACGTGTCTTGAATTGACGGGAACTGTCCTAGTGAAAAATGGCATCACCATCACGTCACATAGACGTGACACAAAGAGAATTCTCAATGTCCACAACACATTGTTGTGCCATCAGAGTACCCTCAGTCTCCACCAGTCGTGACATGAATTCATACTCACTGGCTTCTCAGACCACGACCCCAGGGATAGCACTGTTATGAATCTACAAAACATTGGAAGAATTTGACCTCTTCCCAGACCGCCACCATATTCGCCATCTGAGGTAGTATAGAACCGTGACTCATCGGGAACAGGCAACGTCTTTCATCAGCAGACCACCCTTCCCAGTCACTGCACCACTCGAAACGCTGCCATTTGTGTTGTAGTGTTAGCGACAGATTATGAATGAGGTGGTGATTTCCTGGTCTGGTTCGCCGGGCCATCCCAATCATCGCCTGCTTTTCCCTGCCGTGGTCCTCCATCTGCCTGAACGGCGACCTCGGTCTGGTCTTTCCATAGCTGTCCGCAACCAGTACCTGCTGTTAGAACTGGGGTCATTCCCTCTTCTGCCTCCCTTCCGGGTCCGTGCACCTACACCTCCCTTGTGTTTGTCCCCGGCCATCCGTCCGTCTGGACTTGGCACAGGGACCCAAGGACTCGGTTCCGCCTGTGGTCCTCCGTCGCCGTTTTCTTGCGCTTCCCGCCTCATTTTCGGGCTGTGAGACTGTCTACACTGATGGTTCCCTGGTTGATGGTCGCACTGCCTACGCTTTTGCTCACGCTGCCCATGTTGAACAGCGCTCCTTGCCAGCTGGCTGCAGTATTTTTACTGCAGAGCTGGTGGCCATATTGCGCGCTCTTGGGCATATGCGTTCCTGCTCAGGTATGTCCATCGTCATCTGCAGTGACACCCTGAGCAGCCTCCAGGCCATCTGCTGCTATAACTCTTCTCCTCTGGTATCCTCTATTCGGGAGTCTGTTTCCGCCATTACCCGCTCTGATCGTTGGGTGGTCTTTGTTTGGACGCCAGGTCACGTTGGCATCCCGGGGAACGAACGTGTCGACAGGCTGGCCAAAGGGGCGATCGAAGCCCCAGCTTTGGAGATCGGCCTCCCGCGTCCTGTTCAGCAGTTGGTGTTGCGCCGTAAGGGGCTTGGGATGTGGGCTGATGAGTGGCGTGGCCTGACATCCCCGAATAAGCTGCGGGCTGTTAAGGAGATGACCGATGTGTGGCGCACCTCCCTGCAGGCTTCTCGCAATGACTGTGTCATCCTGTGTCGGCTCCGCATCGGCCATACCTACCTGACGCACGGCCATCTTTTGCTTCAGGAGGAACCCCCCTGTGTCGGTGTGGGTCCCGGCTGACGGTCGCTCACATTTTGTTGGAGTGTCCCCGAGTGCGCACCCTCCGGCAGTCTTTTAATATCCCGGGCACTTTGCCTTTGGTTTTTTGCGACGATTCCTCCATGGCTGATGACGTTTTAAATGTTATCCGTGGTAGTCCTTTTTATGGTTCCATTTAGGGGGGTCCTGCCCCTTTCCCTTTGTGTGTCTCTTGTCCTCGAGTCTCTCATGTTTGGTTGCAGATTTTAGTGTGTAGTCGGATGGTTGACTCTTTCCCTTTTTTGTTCTCATGGTCAGTCAACCAGTCTCCGGCCATCTTCTTTTCTTCTGTTTCTCTTTGTTTCTTGCTGTCTGGTGTTCATCTGTACCCTTCTTGTTCATGCCCTTGAGCATATTCGTAGCAGCACTGGAGAGTCCTTTGTCATTTGCAGTGACTCGCTCAGTAGTCTGCAGGCTCTTGACCAGTGCTACCCACGCCATCCCATTGTTGGTGCAATCCAAGGGTCCATTCATGCTCTTGAACAGCGTGGTCGTTCGGTGGTGTACATATGGACCCCGGGACACGTTGGGATTACGGGAAACGAACTCGCCGACAAGTTAGCCAAAGAAGCTACCCGCAAACTGCTGTTGGCGATCGGCCTCGCGGCAACTGATCTCCGAACGGTTTTGCACCGTCGGGTCTTTGGGTTGTGGGGAGACGAATGGCGCACTCTGTCAGCACCCAACAAGCTGCGGCAGGTAAAGGAGACAACGACTGTGTGTGGTTCCTCCATGTGGGCCTCTCGCAGGGATTCTGTTGTTCTGTGTAGGCTCCACATTGGCCACTCTTGGCTGACACATGGTCATCTGCTGCGTCGAGAGGACCCCCCTCATTGTCGCTGTGGTGCGAATATGACGGTGGCCCATATATTGTTGGACTGTCCTCTTTTAACCGCCCTCAGGCGATCTTTCAATCTCCAGGGTGCTTTATCATCTGTTTTAGGTGACAATGTCTCTATGGCAGATCGGGTTTTAAGTTTTATTCGCGCAAGCGGCTTTTATAGGTCCATTTAAATATTTTTAACATCACCCTCTTTTGAGCTGTCTCTTTTAATTAGTTTTGTGTTGTAATTCGACTCTACCCTAAACTTTTAGGTTGGAGGTTTTAACGTGTTGCAGAGTGGCTGACTCCTCCCCTTTTTTCCTTGCGGTCAGCCAGCCACTTCCATCTGCTACATTGTTTTAGCTCCCTCTACCATTTTCTTCCTGTGTTGTCCATGTTTTACTGCTGACGCCCTGCTTCTTCCCACGCTTCGGTGTGGGTGAGCACATTTTTTCAACGATTGTTCCCCGTGTTTTATGTTCCAATTTATGTCAATGTTCTGAGGTGTTTTTTCTTTTTCTTGACACCCGTCTCACTATGATACTGCACGGGCGCTGAAGACCTTGCTGTCGTGCGCCCCCAAAACCCCTCTACTACTACTACTACTACTGCAGAGTGGCTGGCTCATCGTAATATTTTCGTGATCAGCCAGCCACAGTCCTCTGCTGTGCAGTTTTAATTCCTTCTGCCTTTGTTCTCTATGTTGTTTTTGTTGCTGTGCTCTGTTTTCCATGTTGTCTTACAATGGACTATGGGGCTTTTCTTCCTCCAGAATTTTTCTTTTAGTGCTTCGCCTGACTGGTGGATAGTTTCCCTGTGCTCTGTGTTTTTATGAAACAAGGGACCGATGACCTTTGTAGTTTGGCTCCTTTAATCTTTAACCCAACCAACCAACCAACCTACTCTTCTTGTCTGTAGTGTTCGTTGCCGCATTTGTGTTCTTTCAGTGCCTGGGGGGGAGTCACCTTCCCCTTGGCGTTTTACCTGCTTCGCGAATTTATGTCTCGCCTGTTTTTGGAATGGGGGACTGATGACCTTCGCTGTTTAGCCCCCCTTACACATCCCAACAACCACCACCACCACATAACCGTTCGCGCCCCTTATACACTGAGGTTCAAAAGTCATGGGATAGCAGTATCCACATGTTCAGATGGCGGTGGTGTTACACACACAAAGTATGAAAGGGCGGTGCATTGGAAGAGCTGTAATTTGTACTCAGGTGATTTATGTGAAAAGTTACAGACTCGATCACAGCCGCAAGGCAGGAACTAACGGACTCTGAATGCGGAATGGGAGTTGGAGCTAGACGCCTGGGACATTCCATTTCGGAAATCGTTTGAGAATGCAATATCTGGAGATCCAGAGTGTCAGGAGTGTACCCATGAAACCACATTTCGGGCATTTCCTCTCCCCATGGGCAACACAGTGGCTGATGGCCTTCCTTAACCCTTTCACGCCGGTGCCGTGTTTGTCGCGTCGTGCGCTGTGGCCGAGCGCCATTCCTACCCAGCCGTGCCCGCTGTACGGCGCAGTTTTCACTCTCCCCGCAGCGCTACTGAGTCCTGGTTACAGACTCGTACTGTTATCGCAGTTATTGGACTTTGTACTACATATTTATTGGGGAAAATATCTAGACACATTACACATCTTTTTGGTATTCATTTTGAATATAAACAGTTTTCTTAGAAGTTTCAGGTAATTTGATAATTTTTTTAGTACATTCCAACGTATATTGAATAATTTTTTTGAGCCGTGCTGCGGCTCGCGTTGGTGCTGTTTATAGGTTTCCGCCCTCTGTTGGAGGCCAGACGGTATCGTTTAGTTGGCATGGTTGCGGTTGCTTGTCTTCTTCTTGTGCTGACTGGCGACACTCGTGTCGCAAGTGTTGCCTGTCCACTAGTGGCAGCAGTGGCGGTTATCGACATTTAGTAACTGTTGCCCTATCTTTGGGGCGATGTTGTTGTTTTTCCGGGTCGTGTGAGTGTGTCAGAGTGGGAACACGCCAGGACCGCTGGCGGCGCGCATGGACTGCCGAATTGAAGGGCTGTGGTCAAGAGGGTGCACGACCTCATCGTAAACCAGATCCTGCAGGCTTTAAGATGAGTGCATTTCAATTCAAGAACAGAAACCTCCACCATTGTGACATCTCGCGATTCTGCAGTGTTTTGGGTTCGTGTAGCTGCTCCTAGTGTCGCCCAGACGAAAAGCAGCGAATGGAGTGCTTGTATTTGGTGTTTTACAGCAGGTTCCTAAATTTTTTGTATAATTGCGTTCCTGGCGTGAAAGGCCTTCAGCCGTAATTGGCTTGAAAAAATAATTCGATATTTACTGCCATTCTGGCGTCTGATACCTTTTGCTGTGTTTGTGGTCACTTACTTTCAATATTTCAATACCGGTAAGTTGTAATTGCAGCGAGTTCTTAAATATTCATGATTTATTGCCATTCTTGGCGTTTAAAGCCTTCAGCCGTGATCACAGCGGTTTTTTTTTAATAAATTGTCTGTATCAGTATTTTATGGTGATTTCCTAAACTGTAACGCACTGAAAACAATATTATTTGCAGAGTTGTTTATTCCTTCATTAATAATGCGTAATATTTTTTTTTATTTATTGCTGAGTCTGGAATTAATGTTTTAAAAATAAATGCGTGTAACTGTAAAAGGCAACCAATAGTAACTGATTACGGCACTGTCCACAATTGTAACCAAATCCTGCCTTACCTTGACTACCAAGTTTCAATTTTTGTTTCCACTTGTTCAATAATATCTGTTTACAATTGGCATACATTACCTTTCAGTAGGATTACATTACGAGAATGTCATTGCACAGTGCTACATTTCAAAAAGTCTTTTATGTACGATAAATAATGACGCAGGGAAAGGCGCAAAGAGTCGCACAGCATTCCTTACAACACGTTTTAGTCTGCTTCGGCTTCTTCAGCGCTCTACAGACAACGCAAAGCCTCTAGCTGCTCCCGTCGTCAGGTAGGTGAGGCCCTGTTGTCAGTCTCGAGGAACGTTCTCGTCTTTTTCCTCCTCTGGATCTTCTTTTATCTACTTTATATTTTTCCAGGATTCAAGTTGTCATTTTTCCACGATATTTTTTTTTTTTCTTGTTCTGCGGTTCTGATGTCTCTTCATCTATCTCACTATCTGTAGATTCATCTTCTGTGCACCATCCCAAATCTGGGGATGTCAATGGAACAGCTGGAGCAGCACGTGTACTGATGTAGAAGCAGCTACAATAAGTGTTCCATGTTCATCGTCTGATTCGGACGATGATTCACTTTCATCTTCAAAGTCTCTACCTAGTATTAGAAGACGATTTTCCTCCACAGTAGAAACTAACTCAGCTTAACAGCACGTCGTTTCAGATAAAAAAACAGGGCAGGAAATGAGCAGTGAAACTGAAGCGAAACCAAAGCTTTGAAACTGAATGCAACTGCGATCTAGTGACTACGTACTGAACTACAGACTTTGAACAAAGCCGCTGAATGGTGCACAAGTCAAACATCGGCACAAGTCGAGCGTAGTGAAGCGGAGAAAAACGACGCGAGGCGGAACTGCTACGGCCGTCCACCGGCTGGGCGGCCAGGACCGCATTCTACTGCTGCAGCTGTCCACCTGCTGAGCGCCGAGTTCGCTCCCGACTCTGCACAAGTTCACCGTAGCGAAAGGGTTAACGACCGAGAGCAGGGGCGTTTGCGTAGAGTTGCCAGTGCTAACAGACAAACAACACTGTGTAAAACAACTTCTCCCCCTGCGGGTTCGGGGGTTAGAATAGGCCCGCGGTATTCCTGCCTGTCGTAAGAGGCGACTAAAAGGAGTCTCAAACGTTTCGGCCTTATGTGATGGTCCCCTCTCGGGTTTGACCTCCATCTATCCAAATTATTCCGAAGAGCGAGCCAATTGGGGAAGGGCACCTTACATGGTGCACTGTATCCTTCGTGCAATTAGACCTATTGCCGTCTTTCTCGTCGTTGCGATGGTGTCCCGCTCGTTTTCGATCTCATGGGCGATTACCACGCTGCACTCTGCAGTGTTTCTTTTAACTGTGACGACGACCTTGGCCATTTTTGCACCTAAGATCCAGCACGGTAGCCAGTCCGTTGTGGTGGGGTCGCCATGTACCCTCTTGGTTGTAGCCCCCTGACAACACAGGGATCGCTCTACTGATGCCTGCGCCGTTCACTCCCCACGTATGCCAAGGAGTAGATGCCCATCTCCCTGGGGCATCGGGACTCCCGGCAATGGCCATCCTGCCAGGTGGCCTTTGCTGTGGCTGGGTGGCGCCCGTGGGGAGGGCCCTTGGTCGGAGTAGGTGGTATCAGGGCGGATGACCCGCAATGAAGCGTGGTACATCATCTGTCGCTGGCGGCCAGCCGTCAGCCGTCTCTAAGCGTTCCAAGGCTCAATTCAAGGCTAATGTGTATGACCCCAAATCGTTCCCCTCCCTGGCCACACCATGGGAGGAACGAAGGGCTATGAATGAGAGCGAAAGATACTCGCCCCGGTATCTCGTCTGTACCAGAGCTGACGGGGAATCTTTTATGTCCGTGAAGCCTCAGTTCTTTGTAGAGCATTTAGAGGACAAGTTTGGGGAGGTGGAGGGCTTGTCTAAAATGCGCTCTGGATCAGTACTGATACAAACGGCATCCTCCGCCCAGTCCCGCAGGTTACTTGCTTGTGACAAGTTGGGGGATGTTAACGTTTCTATTACGCCACATAAGAGTTTAAATATGGTCCAGGGTGTTATTTTCCATAGGGATCTCCTTTTGCAGTCTGATGACGAGCTGCGCGCCAACTTAGAACGTAGAGGTGTTCATTTCGTCCGGCGCGTTCATCGGGGTCCGAGGGACAATCAGGTTGCTACCGGTGCCTTCATCTTGGCCTTCGAGGGTGATACGTTACCGGAAAAGGTCAAGGTGATGGTCTACCGATGTGACGTCAAGCCCTATATCCCTCCCCCGATGCGGTGCTTCAAGTGCTGGAAGTTCGGCCATATGTCTTCCCGCTGCACTTCCAGCCTCACATGTCGAGATTGCGGACGCCCGTCTCATCCCGATACTCCATGTGCCCCGCCTCCCATCTGCGTCAACTGCGGGGAGCACCATTCACCTTGCTCGCCTGACTGCACAGTCTTTCAGAAAGAGCGCAAAATCATGGAATATAAGACCCTGGACCGGCTGACCTATACTGAGGCCAAACGGAAATATGACAGACTCCATCCTGTGCGAATGACATCTTCGTATGCAGCTGCTACAACAACTGTGCTAGCTCCATCCGTTGCGAGACTTCCAGCCAGCTCGATAAGCAGTACGACTCCTTCTGCCCCCTTGCCCGTGGGGGGCTCTCCCCAACCGGTTGCTCCTGCACCACCTACCTCAGGAGCAACCTCCTCCCACCTGTCGGGGACGTCCGTCCCCGCTTCTCAGCCGGAGAAGCGCCTATCTTCTTCGGCTACTCTCGCCCGTAAGAGTTCCCTTGGGACGCTCCCTTCCCAGGGTTCCCCCAGCGGGAAGGATGGCGGCCACCAGTGGCATAAGTCCTCACCAGCAGCCGGGCGTAGGGCTTCACGATCCTCCTCTGTCCCGGAGACTGAATCGGTGAAGCCTTCCCCGCCGGTGAAACCCAAGGTTCAGCGAGAGAAGTCCAAGCGAAAGACCTCTAAGGCTAAAGAACTTGCGGTGGCACCAACCCCACCGCACCTTTCGCGCTCTGCGTCTGAGGATGAAGTCGGGATTCTAGCGTCCGCTGAGGACCTTGATCTCGCTGGTCCCTCAGACGCCATGGATGCCTCTCGTCCGGGTACCGAATCGGTGGCAGTGAGTGAATAAGCGGCGTAAATTGCCTTCCCAGTCCTTTCACGCCTTTCTCAGCCATGGACAATACCATCCTCCAGTGGAACTGCGGCGGTTTTTTCCACCATTTAGCTGAGCTCCGCCAACTTCTCAGCCTTCGCCCTTTCTTCTGCATTGCTCTCCAGGAAACTTGGTTTCCGGCGATGCGAACCCCCGCCCTCCGTGGCTATCGGGGTTATTATAAGAACCGAGCAGCTTATGAAAGGGTGTCTGGTGGCGTCTGCATTTATGTCCTTCACACTCTGCACAGCGAGTCTGTCCCTCTCCAGACGCCTTTAGAGGCTGTCGCTGTACGCGTGTGGACGCCACAGGCTGTTACCGTCTGCAGTCTTTACATTCCACCGGATGGTGATGTCTCGCAGCATGTCCTGGCTGCACTGGTCGCCCAATTGCCGCCACCTTTCTTGCTATTGGGCGACTTCAACGCTCATAACCCTCT
Source organism: Schistocerca piceifrons (assembly GCF_021461385.2). Lineage (NCBI taxonomy): Eukaryota > Metazoa > Arthropoda > Insecta > Orthoptera > Acrididae > Schistocerca > Schistocerca piceifrons. Next base: position 1,096,197,570 of record NC_060139.1, on the reverse strand, counting down.
GTGGGGTGGGTCAGTGGCAACAGGTCGAGGCGCCATCGTTGAGCATTTATTGTCGCAGCTCGATCTCTCGCTGTTAAATGATGGTGCCTTCACACACTTCAGTGTGGCGCATGGCACCTACTCCGCCATTGACCTTTCAATCTGTAGCCATAGCCTCTTACCGTCTGTCCAATGGAGTGTGCATGACGACCTGTGTGGTAGTGACCATTTTCCGATTTTTTTGTCACTACCACAGCGCCACTCTTCTGGGCGCCCTAGCAGATGGGCTATGAATAAGGCTGACTGGGACTTGTTCTCCTCCACTGCCGCTTTTGAGCCTCTCTCTACCGATGACATTGATGCGGTGGTTCAATCGGGCACCACCGGCATCGTTACTGCCGCCGAATCTGCCATTCCCCATTCCTGTGGGTCCCCTCGGCGGAAGGCTGTGCCTTGGTGGTCGCCTGAGATCGCTGAAGCGATTAAAGATCGCCGGCGGGCGCTCCAGCGTCACAAGCGACACCCCTCCCTCGACCACCTTATCGCCTTCAAACGGCTGCGTGCGCGGGCCCGCCTCCTTATCCGCCAAGGCAAGAAGGAGTGCTGGGAGCGGTATGTGTCCACCATTGGCCTCCATGTCACTCCCTCGCAGGTCTGGGCCAAGATTCGACGCGTCTATGGCTATCGGCCACCTGCCAGCGTCCCTGCGCTCTCACTGAATGGAGCAGTTTGTACTGACTCCGACGTCATTGCCAATCGCTTAGCAGAGCATTTTGCTATGAGTTCCGCTTCTGCGACTTACCCGCAGGCCTTCCGCTCCATTAAAGAGCGGATGGAACGTCGGAGCCTTTCGTTTCGCACCAACCACCCAGAATCTTACAATGCTCCATTTAGTGAGTGGGAATTTCGCAGTGCCCTCGCTGCTTGCCCTGATACCGCTCCTGGGCCAGATGGCATCCACTGTCAGATGCTGAAACACCTTTCAGTGGACTGCCAGCGGCGCCTTCTCGATCTTTACAACCGTCTTTGGGTCGCGGGGGAGTTTCCGTCGCAATGGCGGGAAGGCATTGTTATCCCCGTTTTGAAACCTGGAAAGAACCCTCTGGAGGTGGACAGCTACCGTCCCATTAGCCTCACCAACGTTCTTTGCAAGTTGCTTGAACGGATGGTGAGCCGGCGCTTGCAATGGGTCCTGGAGTCTCGGGGCCTTCTGGCTCCGTCTCAGGGTGGGTGCCCCCAGGGGATCAGCATTCGTTTGCTGGGTACGGGCTTGGCGACCCCGGGGTTCCTGAGCTGGGGACTGGTAAGCGCCGCCAGTCCCCTGTCACCGTAACCTCTAAGCATACTTCAACGACCACCGTGCGGCGCGGCGGTGGAATGTTGTGTGTCTCAGGGAATGGGGATCTTGGCTTGACCGCCCGGATCGCGAGGATGGAATAAACCTCTATAAAAAACCCCTCAATCTCAAGGTGTGCTGCGCGCTGATGAGATGCATGGCTGTTGAGGTGGAACAGTCGGTAGCGGGCAACCTCTGGGGAACCTGCCGCACCTCAGTTGTATAAGGCTTACCTAGGCACGCGGGGCTCTGTCTAGGTGGACTTCTAGTTCCCTAGCTGCTCGTGGGACCGAGATGGATCCTTCGAATTTCTCTTTTCCTCCTCCCAGCGGAAAGGGTGGGCCGCTGGAAGGTTCTAACACCCAGTCTCTTAAGAGGGCCCGTGCAGTCAGTCCCCCTGACTCCGGCGCTTCTTTAAAAAGTCCAGTCTTAGGTAACAGAAAGCATTCTGGTAATCCGAATGTGTTTCTCATTGTGAAACGGAAGGAGGGTAGTTTCGAGAAGGTTTCGCCCTTCTATATACAAAAGGGATTGGAGGGAATCTGTGGCTCCTTAAAATCGGTGAAGCGCTTACGTAATGGGACCTTGCTAGTGGAAACTTCCACTTCCCAGCAAGCAACTAACCTCCAATCTGCTAAATGCCTTGGAGAGTATGCCATAGACACCGAACTGCACAGCACCTTGAACTATAGCAAAGGTGTTGTGACATGCCGGGATCTAGCTGATATTCCCAAGGAAGAACTGCAACGTGAGTGGGCTCCGGAAGGTATCGTTGATGTCCAACACATCATGAAGAGGGTTGATGGCACTCTTGTCAAATCCGACTCCTTTATTCTGACCTTCAGTAGCACAACACTTCCTGAACATGTTAAAGCTGGCTTCCTTCGCCTTAGTGTGAGGCCTTATTTCCCGGCCCCAATGCGCTGTTTCAAATGCCAGCGTTTTGGGCATACCACCTTAGGCTGTAAAGGCGAAGCGACTTGTGGAAACTGTGGTCAGGCTGCTCATGAAGGAGTTGGTTGCTCGTCTCCGGCTAAATGTATTAATTGCTCTGGGAACCACCCTGTTTGGAGTAGGGACTGCCGCATATTTTTAGAGGAACGCAAGGTCCAGGAAATCAAAACAACCAAGCGTATCCCCTATGGTGAGGCCAAGAAGATTTATAAGTCGATGCAACCTCCCACATTTGCTACATCTTTTGCATCCCTGGTACAGAAGCCTACTCCAAAGGTCGATGCCTCAACGCAGACTGAGGTGGTGAGTGTTGGCACTAACACCTGTAGCTGCCAGTGCACTTGCAACGCAGCCAGTGTTCCAGAGCCAGTAGCCCCTACTCGAACGGCAGACAAAGGTACAGTGGCGTACTTGGTCCAGCCCCTCGCGCCTCCAACAGCTGAGGTTGTCCCCAAGCCCAGTGCGCCACTTACCACTCCCACATCCGCTCCCCCAAAGTCCACCAAGCCACAGAAAGCTACTGTGCAGCAGCAACAGCGGGTCAAATCCCGTGGTAAACCATCTGACCATGCGGATGTTGTTTTACGCGAGGCTTCATCTGACTCTTCCCCAGAGTTGATGGAGTACGATGTATGTGTGGGGCAATCATCTCGTCCCACGCCTGCCCCTCCACCTGCTGCGGTCTCCCCGCCCCGTCGGAGAGACAGGATGAAGGTGCTACCCCCAACATAGATGGCTCCCATACTCCAGTGGAACTTGCAAGGGTTCAGGACGCATGTGGAGGAACTTCGTCTACTTTCTCAGGGTCGACCATTGTGTCTCTGTCTCCAGGAGACGTATTTCCATCCATCATACTCCCCTGAGATACGAGGCTATACACTCCACAAAAAGGACGACCTGCGTGGAGAGAGAGCTAGAGGAGGCGTAGGTATTTTCGTCAGGACGGACTACCATTCCTCGCCTCTCTCACTTACGACGACTCTACAGGCCGTCGCTGTGTCCGTGCACGTTCGTCATCCATTGACTGTATGTTCACTTTACTTGCCCCCACATGATGCTCTTGATGAAGCGGCCCTCACCGACCTTCTTACACAGCTCCCCCAGCCATTCATTATTTGTGGTGATTTTAATGCCCACAATGTGCTTTGGGGCTCTGCAATTACCTGCCCCAGGGGTAGAGCAATTGAGAGGCTTCTCCTGTCATCCTGTGCCTACTTGCTCAATGGAGGACAGAGTACTCATTTCTGCACGGCGACTGGGTCGTTCTCTGCCATTGATCTCTCGCTTTGCTCTCCAGCTCTTGCCGCTAGTGCTCACTGGGAAGTGGTCGCTGACTTGCACGGCAGTGATCATTTCCCAATCTGGATTCACCTGCCAGATGGCGTGGGCCCCGACAGGAGACCACCACGATGGGTGCTCAGTGGAGCTGACTGGACACTTTATAGCCAGTTGGCCCAATTCGAACACTGTGCGAATGTTGAGGTGTGGGTGGATCATATTACCAAAACGGTCCTCCATGCCGCTGCGGCATCCGTTCCACAGTCCACAGGTCACCGGAAAAGGCCACCTGTGCCTTGGTGGAGTGACGAATGCCGCTCTGCAATCAGGACCAGGCGTGCGGCTCTGCGGCGGTTCAAGTGTCGGCCGACTGCTGAGAATCTTGCTGCCTTTCGGGTGGCGAGGGCGAGATGTCGCCGCATTATTCGTGAGAGCAAGAAGAGGTCGTGGCAAAAGTTCCTGATCGCCGTTAATCGTTCCACCAAGAGTTCCATTGTGTGGGAGACCATTAGGAGAATTTCTGGCAGAGGAGGGAGGTGCCCCATAGCTGCTGTACTGAATAACGGCACTCTCCACACAGATCCGCGGGACATTGCCCAGACTATGGCAGCATATTTTGCGACAGTTACTGCCACAACCAGTCAGGATCCCGGTTTCCAGCGCCATAGAGCGCTTGCTGAGAGGTGTAGTCTGAACTTCCAGCCCACCTCTCATGAAGTTTACAACTGCCCTTTTTCTATGTGGGAGCTGGATTCTGCATTGTCTGGAGCTCGTGACACTTCCCCTGGTCACGACAGGATCCATTACAGTATGCTATGGCACCTCACAATGCGCAACAAAGAAATCCTCCTCGCACTTTTTAATGCCATTTGGGCGTCGGGTCACTTTCCTGACGCGTGGCGTGAGGCAGTTTTAATCCCTTTTTTAAAACCTGGGAAAGACCGCTCGAGCCCAAGTAGCTACCGTAGTATTGCCCTCACTAGTTGCATAGGGAAGACCTTGGAGCGGATGGTCAACCGCCGCCTTGTCTGGATGTTAGAATCCCGGCAACTACTTAGTCGCTTTCAGTGTGGGTTCAGGAGGTTTCGTTCCACCTTCGATAACCTTGCCCTCCTGGAGGCGGCTATCCAACAAGCTTTCCTACGCCGTCATCACCTTATAGGTGTATTTTTCGACATCGAGAAGGCCTACGATACCACTTGGCGGCGTCTCATCCTGGAGCAGCTTCACGAATGGGGTTTTCGTGGTTGTCTTCCTCTTTTTATTCAGTCTTTCCTCTCGCCACGATATTTTCGATACCGAGTTGGTGACGTCCTGTCTGATCGCTTTGAGCAGGAGAACGGTGTCCCTCAGGGTAGCGTTTTAAGTGTGACTCTGTTTGCCATCGCTATTAATAGCATTACGTCCATGGTGAAAAGTCCTGTCCAGTGTTCTTTGTTTGTGGATGATTTCTCTTTGTTCTGCTCTTCTTCAAGCCTTGCAACGACAACTCGTCAGTTGCAACTTACGATTAGGCGTTTGGATGACTGGGCGCTGAAGAGTGGATTTAAGTTTTCCACCGAGAAGTCTGTATGTGTTCTTTTTAACCGTTCTCGTTCGATTTTACCCTTTCCTGAGTTGCGCTTGAGGGACACTATTCTTTCTTTTAAAGACACGGTGAGATTTCTGGGTCTCATTTTTGACTCGAGGCTCACGTGGTTACCTCATCTTAAAGACCTGAAACGACGGTCGCTTCAGGCTTTAAGCATTTTAAAATGTCTTAGCCACAGTACATGGGGAGCTGACAGGACTTGTCTGCTCCAGTTTTACAGGGCGTTTGTGCGATCTCGGCTCGATTATGGGTGCACGGTGTATGGGTCTGCGAGGCCTTCGTACTTAAAGATTTTGGACGTTGTCCACCATGAAGGGCTGCGGTTGGCCACTGGGGCATTCCGAACTAGCCCCATACCAAGCCTCTGTGCAGAGGCTGGTGAACCGCCACTTCATATGCGACGACGGCTACTTACGGTACGCCAGGCGTATAAACCTTTGTCCACACCGTACACACCTGCATACCATACCGTTGCTAAGCCTCCTCTGGCACGGTTATTTCATAACCGGCAACGTGCGACGCAGCCCTATGGGATTCGCGCACAGGATTGCCTCGCTGCGATGTCTGTGGCTGGTCTTCGTGTTTTACGTCGCGGTTGGAGCAGATCTCCACCTTGGCTCCTCCGGCGTCCCAAATTTATTTTAGATTTGACTCGTTTTAAGAAAGATGGCACACCAGATTTTACGTTCCAATCTCTGTTTTTTACCATTTTAGACGTGCATCACGGTTTCACTGTCGTTTATACTGATGGCTCGAAACAGGAGACTTCCCTAGGCTGTTCTGTGGTGTTCCCTGATCGTGTCACCCGGATTCGCCTCCCTGCTGAATATACCGTTTTCGCAGCGGAGCTCCACGCGATCCTGAAGGCACTGGAGCAGATGCATCGTGTTCGGGGCGATCGATTTCTTCTCTGCTCCGATTCTCTTAGTGCCTTACAATCGCTGCAGAGCCTATACCCGACTGAGGAGATGGTCCAGTTGATACATGACCAACTGTACTTGCTCCAACAGCGGGGTAAAGAGGTATCCTTCTGCTGGGTGCCTGGTCATGTCGGCATATGGGGCAATGAACAGGCTGATCGGGCTGCCAAGGAGGCCTGCAGAGAGCAGGATGTGGTCCAGTGTCCTATCCCCTTGCAGTCAGTCATCGCTGCACTCCATAGGAAGTGCATGGAGTTGTGGGAGGCCGAATGGCTGGCGGTGTCGGCCAATAAACTGCGGTCGGTAAAGTCAACCACTCGGCCGTGGCGTTCCTCCTGTCGGTTGCTCAGGCGGGAAGAGGTGGCCCTCACACGTCTGCGGATTGGGCACTGTCCTGTGACGCATAGCTATTTATTACGGCGGGAGGATCCTCCGTTTTGTGCCACTTGTGGTGTGCACATCTCTGTCTGGCACATTTTAATCGACTGTATTTTATACCGTGATGCAAGGGCAGAAGCACAGGTTGTTGGGGATCTCCCTTGTATTTTAGCTGACGATGAGACGTGTGTGGCAAGGGTTTTTAAGTTTTGTGATGTGTCTGGACTCTGGCCTAAACTTTTAGGCTGGAGGTTTTAGTGTGTTGCAGTGTGGCTGACTCCTCCCCTTTTTTCCTTGCGGTCAGCCAGCCACTTCCATCTGCTACATTGTTTTAGCTCCCTCTACCATTTTCTTCCTGTGTTGTCCATGTTTTACTGCTGACGCCCTGCTTCATCCCACGCTTCGGTGTGTGTGAGCACATTTTTTCAATGATTGTTCCCCGTGTTTTATGTTCCATTTTATGTCAATGTTCTGAGGGTTTTTTTTTTTTCTTCTTGACACCCGTCTCACTATGATACTGCACGGGCGCTGAAGACCTTGCTGTCGTGCGCCCCCCACACCCCTCTACTACTCTCTACTACTCAGGGTGGGTTCCGTAAAGGCCGCTCCGCCACCGACAATCTGGTGAGCCTGGAGTCGGCCATCCGTACTGCCTTTTCCCGCCGTCAGCACCTGGTCGCTGTCTTTTTCGACATGCGGAAGGCGTACGATACGACGTGGCGTCATCACATTCTTTCTACGCTCCATGGATGGGAACTTCGGGGTCCTCTGCCGATTTTTATCCGCAATTTTCTGTCGTGTCGTACCTTCCGCGTGCAAGTCGCGGCCTCGTATAGTTCCTCCCACGTCCAGGAGAACGGTGTGCCACAGGGCTCTGTTTTAAGTGTCTGTCTGTTTTTAATAGCCATTAACGGGCTTGCTGCGGCCGTGGGAAATTCTGTCTCCGCTTCCCTGTATGCTGACGACTTCTGCCTTTATTACAGCTCTACTGGCATTGCAGCTGTTGAACGTCAGCTACAGGGCGCTATCCGTAAGGCGCAGTCTTGGGCTGTAGCGCATGGGTTTCAGTTTTCGGCATCCAAGACCTGCGTTATGCATTTCTGCCGGCGACGTACTGTCCACCCTGAGCCGCAGCTTTCTCTTAACGGCGCACTTCTTTCGGTGGTGGAATCACACAGGTTTTTGGGGGTGGTTTTCGATGCCCGGTTGACTTGGCTGCCTCATATCCGGCAGCTCAAACAGACGTGTTGGCGGCATCTCAATGCACTGCGATGTTTGAGCCACACCCGCTGGGGAGCCGACCGCTCTACACTGTTACGGCTCTACCAGGCGTTAATCCAGTCCCGTCTGGATTATGGGTGCCTGGCATATGGCTCAGCATCCCCGTCTGCGTTGCGGGTGCTGGACCCAATCCTCCACAGCGGGATACGCCTTGCCACTGGTGCTTTCCGCACCAGCCCTGTGGACAGCTTACTCGTGGAGGCAGGTGTCCCTCCACTGCGGTTCCGGCGCCAACGTTTGCTGGCCGCTTATGCTGCCCATGTTCTAAGCTCGCCCGGGCATCCTAACTATCGTCTCCTGTTCCCGCAGTCAGTCGTCCGTCTGCCGGAACGTCGGCCCCGGTCGGGTTGTCCGATCGCCATACGCGTCAAGGAGCTTCTCTCCGGGCTTGGGCTTGTCCCTGTTCCACCTCCTTTCCGGGCACCTCTGCGTACACCCCCGTGGTGCGTTCCTCGCCCTTGCCTTCGGCTAGACTTGGCACAGGGCTCGAAGGACTCAGTCCCTCCAGAGGCCTTCCGCCGCCGCTTTTATTCCATCCTGGCCACGTATCAGGGCTCTGGCATTGTTTACACCGACGGCTCGATGGTTGCTGGTCGAGTCGGGTATGCGCTCACTCTAGGGGACCATTCCGAACAACGTTCCTTGCCGGCTGGCTGCAGCGTTTACACTGCTGAGCTGGTCGCCATCTTTCGAGCCCTAGAGTATATCCGCTCCTGCTCAGGTGAGTCCTTCGTTATCTGTAGCGATTCCCTGAGCAGTTTACGAGCACTCGACCAGTGTTTTCCTCGTTCCCGTCTGGTGATGGCTATCCATGAGTCCCTGCATACTCTTGCGCGTTGCGGCCGCTCTGCGGTCTTCGTGTGGACCCCAGGACATGTTGGGATCCCCGGCAACGAGAATGTTGACCGGCTGGCGAAAGAGGCGACTAGTGCACCATCTCTGGACGTTGGCCTCCCGGAGACAGATTTGCGGGCGTTCCTACGCCGCAAAATTCTGGACCTTTGGGACACTGAATGGCGCGCCCTGCCTTCACGCAACAAACTTCGGGCCATCAAGGGGGCTACCGGTGTGTGGCGCTCCTCCTTGCGGGTTTCTCGCAAGGAGTCTGTTGTCCTCTGCCGGCTGCGCATTGGGCACACTCGGCTTACCCACGGCCACTTATTGCGCCGTGAGGATGCGCCTCTATGTCGCTGCGGCTCCGTTTTATCCGTGGTTCATGTTTTATTGGAGTGTCCGTTTTTAGCTGCGCTCAGGCAGTCGTTCGCACTGCCTGACTCGCTCCCTGCCCTTTTAACAGATGACCCGGCTATGGCTGACTTAGTTTTACGTTTTATTCGGGCAGGGGGTTTTTATTCTTTACTCTGAGTGTTTCTGTTTTTATCTTATTGTTTTGTGTTGATTCTGGCCTTTGGCCTCCGGTTTTAAACTGATCTTTTTTAATGTGTTTCCAGTGGTTGGCTTTTCCTTTTTTATTTCTCTGGTCGGCCACCCACCGTCACACTCTGTGTGCTTTTAGTTCGTTTTGTCTTGTCTTTGTCTCAGTTTCTCTTGTCCTGTATCGTCTGTGATCTCTTTTGTTCCTCGTTTTTATTCTCTGTGGGTGTTCTTTGTCTTTGGAAAAAGGGACCGATGACCATAGCAGTCTGGTCTCTTTAATCCCCCAAACCAACCAACCAACCAATCGTTCTCGTTTGGTAATGGCTATCCACGAGTCTCTGCATACTCTCGCCTGTTGCGGCCGCTCTGTGGTCTTTGTGTGGACCCCCGGTCATGTCGGTATCCCGGGTAACGAACATGTTGACCGCCTGGCGAAAGAGGCCACCAGTCAGCCATCTCTGGACGTTGGCCTCCCAGAGACTGATTTGCGGGCAGTCTTCCGCCGCAAAATCTTGGCGCTATGGGACGATGAATGGCGCGAACTGCCAATGCGCAATAAACTCCGTGTTGTCAAGGAGACGACGGCTGTGTGGCGGTCATCTCTGCGAGCCACTCGCAGGGACTCAGTGGTTCTTTGCTGGCTCCGCATTGGCCACTCCTGGCTGACACACAGTTATTTACTGCGCCGGGAGGACCCTCCTCTCTGTCGCTGTGGGGCAGCTTTGACAGTGGCCCACATTTTGCTGGCCTGCCCCCTTTTAGCAGTGGTCAGGCAGACATTTGCGCTGCCTGATACGCTCCCTGCCCTTTTAACAGACGACTCCACTATGGCTGACTTAGTTTTACGTTTTCTTCGGGCAGGGGGATTTTATCATTTACTCTGAGTGTTTCTGTTTTATTTTATTGTTTTGTGTTGACTCTGGCCTTTGGCCTATGATTTTCCGCTGGTTTTTTAATGTGTTTCTAAGTGGTTGGCTTTTCCTTATTTATTTCTATGGTCGGCCAACCACCGTCACACTCTGTGTGGTTTTAGTTCGTTTTGTCTTGTCCTTGTCTCCGTCCCTCTTGTTCTGTATCGTCTGTGATCTCTTCTGTTCCTCTTTTTTTATTCTCTGTGGGTGTTCTTTGTCTTTGGAATAAGGGACCGATGACCATGGCAGTCTGGTCCCTTTCATCCCCCAAACCAACCAACCAACCAACCTAAAACAACTTCAGAAGTCAATGTGGGACGTAAGACAAACGTATCCGTTAGGGCATTGAGCCGAAATTTGGCGTTAATTGTCTATGGCAGCAGACGACCGACGGAAGTGCCTTTGCTAACAGCACGACAACAGCCTGAAGCGCGTCTCATGAGCTTGTGGCCATATAAGTTTGTCCCTAGACGACTGAAAACCGTAGCCTGGCCAGGTGAGTCTCGGTTTCAGTTGGTAAGAGCTTATGGTAGGGTTCGAGTGTGGCGCAGACTTCACGAAGCCATAGACCCAAGTTGTCAATAAGGTACTGTGCAAAATGGTGGTGCCTCCATAACGGTGTGCGGTGACTTTTCATGTAATATACTGGGTCGTCTGGTTATGTTCGACTACTTGGAGACCATTTGCAGTCTTTCATGCACTTCATGTTTCCAAATTTTTGTTGATGAAATTAACCATGTCACAGGCCACAGTTGCTGAGAATTGATTTGAAGGCCATACTGGACAGTTCGAGCGAATGATTGGGTCGCCCAGATTGCGAACATGTATGGAACATAGTCGAGACCTCAGTTTCTGCCCATAATCCTGTACCGATAACAGTTTCGCAGTTGTAGACAGCTATTGAGTCAGCATGGCTCAATATTTCTGCAGGGGACTTCCAACGACTTGTTGAGTCCATGCCACGTGGGGTTACTGCAGCAGGCCAGGCAAAAGGCCCGACACGGTATTGGGAGGACTCCCACGACTTTTGTCACCTCAGTGTACATCAAAATCCCACTTCTGATAAAAGCACTAAACACGAAGACTGATGCACCTTACCAGCCATCCTACCTGTCACAGAGAATTGCAGCTGTAATCATTCAGATAAAGACCGATGATCTGTATGTATGTGAAGCGAGATTGACATCGAACAATGGCTTCTGGGTGATTCACTATTTTGTCAGGATTTGTGTGTTGTTTTTTCAATGGTCTTTTACATGGTCACGATTGGCCAAATTTCAAAAGCAAATCTCTTTTTTGTCAATACAGATATACAGATCGGTGTATCTAAAAGTCCTAAGGAAGTCATAAAATCTCGAAAGCGCGTGATTTATCATGAGTCTCATTTACGAACGAGCAGTTCTTCATGGTGCCATCAGTCCCCATAGCGCAATATTTCTTAAAACATGGGGCGTTTTATTTTCTATCCAGATTTCAGTAGAACAAATCAGAAATTTTTTTCTCATGTGTTACGTGAAGTCACCCAAGATCATATTAGCGGCAAATGACAGGTGTAACAACTTCTGTAACCCACACTTCAAGGACAAGTGGCGTATGAAGTTTGCTGTAGACAGTTTTAAACATGACTGTCTCTCAGCTACCGTATATTTGCATTAGAACATATGTCTATCCACTATACAGTGAGATTGTTACTGGCCCTACTCAGTTCATTCCAGAAGATGAGTTTTAATGAAGGAACCCCTTCAACCACAGCCTATTTCAAGTAGCTCTAGGTATCCACTTCATTCTGTACAACGTTGCGTGCTTACAATTCTGATTCAGACGTATGTGGAAGTTGTTCGATTTATTTGGGTTACGCAATTGCACTGATAATGCATTGTGGGAATCAGTTGTGGATGTACATACTCTCAGACACACGCAAGAGACTAACAGTGTACGATTTGTTTGATGTTGAGTGCCAGTTCTCTTTCTTAATTTGTTTTTACAAATCTTTTGGTTTACTTGTTTACCGCAAACATCCGATCCTTCCCATAGGTTGCACTAGCTTTTTTTATCAAATTTAGGAGCTATGAAAGTCAAATACTGTTATTACTAAGCCGAGGTAAGTGAAACAGAACTCTTCCTGTTCTCGCTGTATCCAAAGGAGAAAGAATATCCTATGAAAGAAGCATTAGGAGTGATTTATGGAACCTACCCGTGAAGTGACAGCTAACTTCACGAAGTACATACATTTTCTCATAAAGGAAGATAACTGGGGCGATGTATCTTGGGGGCAGTTTTCGCACAGGCGAGGTGCGTGCCGGACGAGGAACGAGAAGGAAGCAGGGAGCACGAAGCGGGGTATATTTATCACTGCGGCCGCCATTTAGGCTGAGTTACGGCGGCGCAGCCAGCTGGTAGTTGGCAAAAAGGCGCAGGCGAAGGAGTGGGAAAAAGGGGTAGGGGGGGCAAGCGACGCCACACCACACGCCGACCACTTTGTCTGAACACTGGAAGGGCGCGGAGCTATAAACGTTACGGAGACTGCGACAACTAGCGCCAAGGACTTGCAGCGTCAACACAGTTAACAATTGTTAATCAGATTCATTGATTATCACTTCAATTTAATGTTTGTAGCAACAAAATGTAGTTCCTCCTTTGGCATTAGACACCTGTGTGAATCTTAGCATCTGTAAAAAGTTTTCTGCATTCTGCACTCTCCACTACGATCCTTCCCCATTCTCTAACAGTTTTACATCTTTGATCTTCTGTGGCTTCCAACATTTCACTATTCCCTTCTGTAATCCCCTTATCCTAATAATAAGTGCTACGTCCTTGATGTACACACATATCTGAGTACATTTGATGTGAATCGAACTTGTGATTTGGGATTTATGAAAAGTTACTTCTGGAGCCATGCTGAAAAACATTGTAGAGATTGTTTCCCTTATCTCACTCCATCACTGACGCAAAACACAAGACTAGCCACAACATGTTGTTCCTGACGCTATTAAAGTCACCACTGAAAATGGGCTACAGTTCTATCCATTTCTTAGACGTTTAGTGAACTGATTTTGGTTTATTCAACACTGTACTGTTTATTCATAACTAAATTTCCAGGTTCACTTTCATGTCCTAGTTTTCTATGGTCCTTCAGTTCTCGTTCGTTTTTATCTAGTGTACCCATTTTCTGAATTTTACTCATTTAGTCACATCATTTTCCCCCTGCGGGTTCGGGGGTAAGAATAGGCCCGCGGTATTCCTGCCTGTCATAAGAGGCGACTAAAAGGAGTCTCAAACGTTTCGGCCTTCTGTGATGGTCCCCTCTTGGGTTTGACCTCCTTTTTTCTTCCAAATTTCCGTCGTCAGTGCGTGCCATTTGGGGAAGGACACCTTACGTGGTGTTTTTGTATTGGTCCATCATGCTCCACCATCTTGCATGTTACCTATTGTCGTGTGGGGGGGACTACGCCCAACATCTTCTGGGTGGTCTCCTTCTCGCCTTGTGCGCACTCTTCTTCTTAGCGCCTACGACAACTGTGGACCCTTTAAACACCTAAAATCCAGCACGGTAGCCAGTCCGTTGTGGTGGGGTCGTCATGTACCCTCTTGGTGGTAGCCCCCTGACCACGCAGGGATCGCACTACAGATGCCTGAGCTGTTTCCTCCCCATGCAAGCCAAGGAGTATGTGCCCATCTTGTCTGGGGCACGGGGACTCCGGGCAACGGGATATCGGCCAGGTACCCGTTGCTTTGGCTGGGTGGCGCCCTTGGGGAGAGCCCTCGTTCAGAGTAGGTGGCATCTGGGCGGATGTGGCGCAATGAAGCGCAATATATCACATCAAGCTGGTGGTCGCACGGCCACCAGCGTCTCTAAGCGAGGTAGAGTCGACTTCTATGCTGCGCAGTATGACCCTCAGACGTTCCCCTCGTTGGCTGCGCCATGGGAGGGACGCCGATCTAGTGCCAAGCGGGAGCCTTACGTACCGCAATACCTTGTCTGCAGCAGGACTGATGGTGACTCCTTTCTTCCGACGAAGCCTATGTTTTTTGTGGAACACCTGGAGGATAAGTTTGGGGAAGTGGCGGGGTTGTCAAAAATGAGGAATGGGTCCATCCTCCTCAAGACGTCCTCCCCAGCCCAGTCACGAGCGTTGCTCTTGTGTGATAAGCTGGGTGACGTCCCTGTTACCGTCACTCCCCACAGTAGCTTAAATATGGTCCAGGGGATTATTTACCATCGTGACCTCTTGTTGCAATCCGATGACGAGCTGAGAGCCGACTTGGAACGACGTGGTGTGCATTTTGTCCGTCGTGTCCATCGAGGACCCAAGACAAACAGGGTGGCCACCGGTGCCTTTATCTTGGCCTTTGAGGGTGATGTCTTGCCCGAGAAGGTCAAGGTGATGGTTTACCGTTGCGACGTCAAGCCATACGTGCCTCCCCCGATGCGGTGCTTCCAGTGCTGGAAGTTTGGGCATATGTCCTCCCGTTGCCCATCCAGCGCTACATGTCGAGATTGCGGACGCCCCTCTCATCCTGATTCTCCATGTGCACCTCCGCCTGTATGTGTTAACTGTGGGGAGCACCACTCTCCATGCTCGCCGGATTGCCCCGTTCTTCATTAGGAGCGGAAGATCATGGAATTTAAGACCCTGGACCAGCTTACTTATCGAGAGGCTAAACAGAAATATGAAAGGTTGTATCCTGCTTCCCTTCGAACATCTTATGCTGCAGCCACGTTATCGTCGCCCGCACGAGCGACGGTTGTCGCTTCATCTGTGCCGCCTTCAGTGGGCCCTCGGGGCCATGTATCTCTGTCTGCCCCCCTCGTGCATGGGGGCAAGCCTTCCTCTATTGCCCCCTTAGCAGTTGGGGGCAAACCCTCTTCTGTCGCTCCCCCCAAGCTTACTTCGGGAGTGACATCTGCTCCACAACCGGGAGGCTCGATTCCTCCCCCTCCTTCTCCGGCGGCGTTGCCTCCGCCGGTTCCTCTCTCGCGGAAGGGGTCCCTCGGGGCTCTCCCTTCCTCCGTTTCTTCTCCTTCCCAGCCAGATGTCAGCCAGTGGCTGAAGGTTCCGCCACCTGCTGATCGTAGGGCTTCTGCGTCGTCGTCAGCCTCCGACGCTCCTTCAGAGAAGCTCTCCCAGCCCTCTCACCCTAAGGGCAGACGCGAGAAGAAGGAACGGCATGTGTCCAAGAAGAAGGACGTTCCGGCGGTTTCAGCACCGCCTGCTGTACATAGTCCTGGCTCCGGGGATGAGGTGGAGATCCTCGCCTCTGCCGCGGATCTCGCCCTCACGGAACCCTTGGGGGCCTCTCCTATGGACTCAGCTGACTCTCCCCCAGTGGCGGCGGTTGGCTCTGAAGCGCTGTCTGCCTCTTAGTCGCATTCACGCCCTCCCAGTCCCTTCCTGCTACCATTCTCCAATGGAACTGCGGCGGTTATTTCCGCCACCTGCCAGAGCTCCGGATGCTTCTGAGTGATTCCCCTGTTCTCTGCATTGCTCTGCAGGAAACTTGGTTTCCTGCACTACGGACCCCCGCCCTTCACGGTTATCAGGGATACTATAAGAACCGTGCTGCCTGTCATCGAGCGTCAGGTGGGGTTTGCCTCTTTGTTCACCACTCTGTCTGTAGCTCGCCAGTACCCCTTCAGACGCCTTTAGAGGCAGTTGCTGCCAGGGTTGAGCTCTCGCCGGCTATTACTGTTTGCTCTGTTTACATTCCTCCGGATGGGGAGCTCCCCCGCCATGTCTTGGCTGCGCTGCTGGCTCAACTCCCGCCACCATTGCTGCTTCTGGGCGATTTCAATGCCCACAACCCTCTATGGGGTGGGACTGTCTCCGATGGCCGTGGTCGGGCCGTGGAGCATGTGTTGGCTCAGCTTGATCTTAGCCTCTTGAACACCGGTGCTCCCACGCATTTCAGTGTGGCCCATGGCTCGTTCTCGGCCATCGATCTCTCTATTTGCAGCCCTGGACTTGTCCCATCCCTCCACTGGCGAGTGCATCCTGACCTGTGTGGTAGTGACCATTTTCCCATATATTTGTCACTGCCCCAGTGTCATTCTTCTAAGCGCCTGCCCCGCTGGGCTCTCCATAGGGCTGACTGGCAGGCTTTTACTTCCGCTGCAACCATTGCGTCTCCCCCACAGGAAGACATTGATGAGGTGGTCCGTGTTTTCACCACGTCCATCATTTCGGCGGCCGAGGCTGCCATCCCCCGTTCCTCTGGCCTCCCTCGACGGAAGGCTGTACCCTGGTGGTCGCCGGAGATTGCTGAGGCTATTCGCGACCGTAGGCGGGCTCTCCAGCGTCATAGGCGGCACCCGTCTCTGGAGACCCTCATCGCCTTTAAGAGGCTCCGTGCCTTCGCCCGTCGTCTTATTGCACGGCGTAAGCAGGAGTGCTGGGAGAGGTACGTCTCCTCCCTGGGCTCCCGTGTCTCGTCCTCGCACGTGTGGTCCCGGATCCGGCGGATTTATGGCTCCCAGACCCCTATGGGTGTCCCTGGGCTCTCCTTGGACGGCGCTGTCTGCACGGACGCTGCCGCCATTGCTGAACGGCTAGCCGCGCACTTTGCTCAGAGCTCTGCGACTGCGTCCTATCCCCCCGCCTTTCGCTCTCTAAAGGAGCGAGCCGAGCGGACGCCGTTCTCATTCCACACGTGTCGTTCTGAAACATACAATGCTCCTTTCAGCGAGAGGGAATTCCTCGCCGCCCTCGCCGATTGCCCTGATACAGCACCAGGCCCAGACTGCATCCACGCGCAGATGCTGAAGCATCTCTCCAGGGACTGCCAGAGACACGTTCTCGCGATATTTAATCGCATTTGGAGCGAAGGCGTGTTCCCGTCGCAATGGCGGGAGGGCGTTATTGTCCCCATCTTGAAACCCGGTGCGGACCCACTGGCGGTGGACAGCTATCGTCCCATTACCCTCACCAACGTTTTGTGCAAATTGCTCGAACGTATGGTGGGGCGGCGTTTGTGTTGGGTCCTTGAGTCGCGCGGTCTCCTCGCTCCATCCCAGGGTGGCTTCCGTCGGGGCCGGTCTGCAGTGGACAATTTGGTGCGGCTGGAATCTGCTGTCCGTACGGCTTTTGCCCGACGTCAGCATCTTGTTGCTGTATTTTTCGATCTGCGGAAGGCGTATGACACCACATGGCGGCATCACATCCTCGCCACGTTGCATGGGTGGGGTCTTCGTGGTCGGCTCCCGGCTTTTCTTCAAAACTTTTTATTGCGCCGCTCTTTCCGGGTGCAAGTCGGTGCCACCTCTAGTTCCTCTTATATACAGGAAAATGGGGTCCCGCAGGGCTCGGTGTTGAGCGTCTCCTTATTTTTAGTGGCCATTAATGGTCTGGCAGCAGCAGTGGGGTCGTCGGTGTCTCCTTGTTTGTATGCCGACGACTTCTGCATCTCATTTAGCTCCACGACTACGGGAGTCGCCGAACGCAGGCTGCAAGTCGCCGTTCGCAAGGCAGCATCATGGGCACTGACTCATGGCTTTCAGTTCTCTGCTGCCAAGACTCGAGTAATGCACTTCTGCAGGCGTCGGACGGTCCACCCTCATCCTGCACTTTACCTCGACGGCCACCTGCTTGAAGTGGTGGACACTTGCCGCTTCTTGGGACTCGTGTTTGATGCCCGGCTCACATGGGTTCCTCATGTTACTCAGCTGAAGCAAAAATGCTGGCGGCACCTCAACGCCCTCCGCTGCCTTAGCCACACGTCTTGGGGTGCAGATCGCTGCACGCTGCTGCGGTTGTACAGAGCCCTTGTGCAGTCCCGGCTTGATTATGGGAGCCTGGCCTATGGGTCTGCGTCCCCCTCAGTGTTAAAGTTGTTAGACCCCATACACCACTGTGGGGTTAGGCTTGCCACTGGCGCTTTTCGCACCAGCCCCGTGGATAGTCTACTGGTGGAGGCTGGGGTTCCCCCACTGCGGATTCGCCGCCATCGTCTGCTTGTCGACTATGCTGTCCACGTTCATTGCTCGCCAGATCATCCCAATCGTCGCCTGCTTTTCCCTGCTATGGTCCTCCATCTGCCCGAACGGCGCCCTAGGTCTGGGCTTTCCATAGCTGTCCGTGTCCAGTCCCTGCTGTCAGAACTGGGGTCATTCCCTCTTCTGCCTCCCTTCCGGGTCCGTACACCTACGCCTCCCTGGTGTTTGTCCCGGCCGTCCGTCCGTCTGGACTTGGCACAGGGACCCAAGGACTCGGTTCCGCCTGTGGCCCTCCGTCGCCGTTTACTTGCTCTCCTCGCCTCATTTTCGGACTGTGAGACTGTCTACACTGATGGTTCCCTGGTTGATGGTTGCACTGCCTACTCTTTTGCTCATGCTGCTCATGTTGAGCAGCGCTCCTTGCCAGCTGGCTGCAGTATTTTTACTGCAGAGCTGGTGGCCATATTGCGCGCCCTTAACCATATGCGTTTCTGCTCAGGTAGGTCCGTCGTGATCTGCAGTGACTCCCTGAGCAGCCTTCAGGCCGTCGACCGCTGCTATCCCTCCTCTCCTCTGGTGTCCTCCATTCAGGAGACTGTTTCCGCCATTGCCCGTTCTGGTCGTTCGGTGGTCCTGGTTTGGACGCCCGGTCATGTTGGCATCCCAGGGAACGAACGTGTAGACAGGCTGGCCAAAGGGGCGATCGACGCCCCGGCTTTGGAGATCGGCCTTACGGCTCGCGACCAGCAGATGGTGTTGCGCCGTAAGCTGATTGGGATGTGGGCTGCTGAGTGGCGTGGCATGACAGCCCCGAATAAACTGCGGGCTGTCAAGGAGACGACCGCCGTGTGGCGTTCCTCCCTGCGGGCTTCTCGCAGGGACTCGGTAGTCCTTTGTCGGCTGCGCATCGGCCATACGTACCTGACGCACGGCCATCTCTTGCGTCAGGAGGATCCCCCCCTGTGTCAGTGTGGGTCCCGGCTGACGGTCGGCCACATTTTGCTGGAGTGTCCTCGACTGCGCACACTCCGGCAATCTTTTAATCTCCCGGGCACTTTGGCTTTGGTTTTATCTGACGATGCCTCCAGGGCTGATGACGTTTTAAATTTTATCCGTGGTAGTCCGTTTTATGGTTCGATTTAGGGAGGTCCTGCACCTTTCCCTTTCTGTGTCTTTTGTCCTTGTGTCTGTTGCTGTTCTGGTGTGCCGTGAGATGGTTGACTCTTTCCCATTTTTGTTCTCGTGGTCAGTCAACCAGTCTCCGGCCATCTTCCTTTCTTCTGTTTCTTTCTGTCTGGTGTGCCTCTGTCCTGTTCTTGTTTGTAGTGTTTGTTGCTGCATTTGTGTTCTTTTAGCGCCTGGGGGGACGTCTCCTCCCCCTTTGGTTTTTACCTTCTCCGTCGATTTTGGGCTCGCCTGATTTTGGAATGGGGGACTGATGACCTTCGCTGTTTAGTCCCCCTTAAACATCCCAACAACCACCACCACCACCTAAGTGGCCAGCCAATGACACATTCCTGTGTCATTCTTGGTGCTATGTTTTCCCTTCCCTTCGGTTATACTTTCTTATGTAGTAATTTCCCTCTTTTCCTGTTTTCTTTGAATGTGTTTTTCAGTTTTATTAGGTCTCTCCACATTCGTTCCTTTTAATGTGTGTCAGGGCGCTGATGACCTCGATGTTGAGCGCCCATAAACCCCAACACACACACAACTCCTCCACACCGTGAGTGCACTGGGGGAAAACATAGCATTACTTAACACAACAGTTAGGTTCCCCAGCCAAAAACACAAGCGACAATTTTCTTTTGTTATTATCAGTCGTAAATTACATTAACGACCCTTGTAAAACCGATTATTTTAAATTATGGTAAATTTTATAGGAGCTCCTGAATATTCTTGGTATTTCAAGCACCACACTAAGATTTTACAACTACACTCCTGGAAATGGAAAAAAGAACACATTGACACCGGTGTGTCAGACCCACCATACTTGCTCCGGACACTGCGAGAGGGCTGTACAAGCAATGATCACACGCACGGCACAGCGGACACACCAGGAACCGCGGTGTTGGCCGTCGAATGGCGCTAGCTGCGCAGCATTTGTGCACCGCCGCCGTCACTGTCAGCCAGTTTGCCGTGGCATACGGAGCTCCATCGCAGTCTTTAACACTGGTAGCATGCCGCGGCAGCGTGAACGTGAACCGTATGTGCAGTTGACGGACTTTGAGCGAAGGCGTATAGTGGGCATGCGGGAGGCCGGGTGGACGTACCGCCGAATTGCTCAACACGTGGGGCGTGAGGTCTCCACAGTACATCGATGTTGTCGCCAGTGGTCGGCGGAAGGTGCACGTGCCCGTCGACCTGGGACCGGACCGCAGCGACGCACGGATGCCCGCCAAGACCGTAGGATCCTACGCAGTGCCGTAGGGGACCGCACCGCCACTTCCCAGCAAATTAGGGACACTGTTGCTCCTGGGGTATCGGCGAGGACCATTCGCAACCGTCTCCATGAAGCTGGGCTACGGTCCCGCACACCGTTAGGCCGTCTTCCGCTCACGCCCCAACATCGTGCAGCCCGCCTCCAGTGGTGTCGCGACAGGCGTGAATGGAGGGACGAATGGAGACGTGTCGTCTTCAGCGATGAGAGTCGCTTCTGCCTTGGTGCCAATGATGGTCGTATGCGTGTTTGACGCCGTGCAGGTGAGCGCCACAATCAGGACTGCATACGACCGAGGCACACAGGGCCAACACCCGGCATCATGGTGTGGGGAGCGATCTCCTACACTGGCCGTACACCACTGGTGATCGTCGAGGGGACACTGAATAGTGCACGGTACATCCAAATCGTCATCTAACCCATCGTTCTACCATTCCTAGACCGGCAAGGGAACTTGCTGTTACAACAGGAAATGCACGTCCGCATGTATCCCGTGCCACCCAACGTGCTCTAGAATGTGTAAGTCAACTACCCTGGCCAGCAAGATCTCCGGATCTGTCCCCCATTGAGCATGTTTGGGACTGGATGAAGCGTCGTCTCACGCGGTCTGCACGTCCAGCACGAACGCTGGTCCAACTGAGGCGCCAGGTGGAAATGGCATGGCAAGCTGTTCCACAGGACTACATCCAGCATCTCTACGATCGTCTCCATGGGAGAATAGCAGCCTGCATTGCTGCGAAAGGTGGATATACACTGTACTAGTGCCGACATTGTGCATGCTCTGTTTCCTGTGTCTATGTGCCTGTGGTTCTGTCAGTGTGATCATGTGATGTATCTTACCCCAGGAATGTGTCAATAAAGTTTCCCCTTCCTGGGACAATGATTTCACGGTGTTCTTATTTCAATTTCCAGGAGTGTATTTATTGTTTAATACTTTAGACGTAGAAAATCAAATGGAGAATGAAATGAAAAAGCACACAAACCATCTGTCCTAAAAGTGTTCATGATGACCCACACTTGTCACACTAGAGATAACCTGTGGATTGATTAGTCTTCCCAATCTCACCGGCACGTCTCGAATAACTGGCGCAATAGCTGTAGCAACCGTTTTGCCATGTGAGCAATAGTTTCTACTCTAATGATAACCTCTGTTGCAGTTGATATGACCTGAAGAGTAACAAAAGAGCTTAATACTAAAAGCATTTTTAATTTTAATTACGGATCGACTCTTTGAATACTGCCAGACAGGAGACTGTCACCAGTCGGTATTGGCTATCTTTGCTATTAGCGCTTTCGAGTCCACGAGCACCCATACACTTACGACTACAGTTGTATCTTTGTTTCTCAGTTGTTGCGGCGAATCGTTACTATGTAGCGCATCTACAAGACCTGTTTCCGTAGCCAACATTGCTATCGGTGTTACTCGACTGGGAAATAAACTGGTTCGAATACTGGTGTTCGATATAGCTTTTGGTACCAGTTTTTTACCAGCAATCGAAGACAGTTGCTGCGTAAAACTCCTGAACACAATTTTTGCGCCGGTGTCCTGGAGTGAGTACCAGACCCGGCCATAGCTGCTGTCTCATGAGGTGAGGGCGTGTGGCGGTTGTCAGATGGGGAGACTCGAAGCTCTGCGGCCCTCCTTGGTGCCACCAGAGAGGAGAAGGCTGTAGGCCGGCACTGGGTTTCGCCCTCTCGCCTGTCTTATAACCAATATCATCATACAACATAACACTGCACTGTGCGTGCATACATTTCACTCACCTACTCACCTACTCACCTGCTCTCTACAAAAACACGTACTACGCAGCTCTCACTTAGACGCGGGGAAGGGGACCTCTGTACACAGAGGAAGCGTACCCCTTCCTACGATCGGATGAACCCACCTCATGTGACATCCCAGCTAACAACGTCATTTGCCATCTAAAAGTTATAGTAAACGATTGAAACCACATTTTAACATTTTCGCTAATGTCTATAAAACCGAAGTTCAAGAACAGGAACTATGTAGTAAAATTAGAGAAAAATTAGACATGTACCTTCTGGGTATTGTAAGAGATGGAGCATTTCTTCGTCGAATTCGCATAAAAATAATAACTCCTGTAAACACGAAACTTTTCTGAAAATATTTATGCATATCTAATTTATTGCCTAGGCCACAATATGACAGCCGCAAATGCGTGTCGTCTTCTGCACAATGGAATCATTTTAGAAACTGCAGTTTTTAATTTATTTATTTTTTCTTTTAAGAATGTATGATCTGTTAGAAATCAAGTATTTTAGTGGTGTTTTGTTTGCTTCGAGTCGTAAAATAATGTTCTAGACAACAGGAATAAGCGGGGGCAATCCATCTGAAACATTCTGAAAGTGTGTACTGTACGTATAAGCCGCGGTTCTGGGCTGCTGTCAACAATTGTCGTCCATTTGCTTGATACAGGATCAGTGTGAGAAATTCAGCAAATATTGCCGATACTTAAACAAAGCGACCGTATTGTAATTCCAACATAGCCGATGGACGGCGCGTTAGCTGAAATGCGATTAATCACGGTGTACACACGATAGCTTCCGGGAACACTGGTGTTCGGATGCGAGCAAATATTGTTCTGCGACGTTACACAGTGTACAACCGCTTCGAAGTCTCCTTCAAAAGGAACCATACGCAGCACAAACTGATGAGAATCCACCCTGTGTGCTACGTCATAACAAACAGCGCTACTGATGTAACTGCTTGTCATGTCTCTGTAAATGACGTGATAGTCCCTCCGGTTAGCTCCTGGAGTGCTCGCTTATGCGAGCTGCCAGAAATCAGGGGGTCGCGGTATCGAGTCTCTTTTAGCGTGTCTGCCCTTTCTGCCCTGTGTGCGTGCGTCCCTGTTGCAGCCTCGTGCGATGCCGATTCCATTGAGATTTAGTCTCTCTGTTGTGTCAGCGGGCAGAGCGAACATACCGACAGAAATACACTACACTGACAAGTACACAGCCGACATTACACAGACAAAGCCATGTTGCTGAGTATCCAGCATTCTGTAGTGACATGAGTTACTATTGATGACGGCACTGCTAAATCAGAGTTACTAAACACACCTTCCGAAATTACTTCACCAAACAAGACGAAATAGATATTCCGGAATTCGAAGAACAGTTGCAAACATGAGTGACGTAGAACTAGATATCCTCGGAATAGAGAAGCAATTTAAACCGCTTAATAAAAGCAATTCTCCCGGTACAGGATGTATACCACATAGGTTCCTTTCAGAGTATGCTTATCCAATAGCTTCATACTCAAAAATCTTAGGCCTATACAACCGCTCGCTCGACGAAAGATTCGTACCCAAAGACTGCAAAGTTGCACAGGTCACCCCAATATTCAAGACAGGCAATAGGAGCAATCCACTAAATTACAGTCCCGTATCGTTAACATCCATATTCTGTAGGATTTTGAAACATATATTGTGTTCGAAGATAATGAATTACCTCGAAGACATCGGTCTATTGACACATGCTGAACACGGATTTTGAAAACATCGTTCTTGTGAAGTACAGTTAGTTCTTTGCTCACACGAAGATGTTGAGTGCTATTGACAAAAGATTTTAGATTGATTTCATTTCTAGATTTTCAGAAGGTTTTTGACACTGGGTGCAAGCTACATGTAATTGCGTGCTTTTGGAATATTGTCTAAGTGAAGCGACTGCATCCGTGATTTGCTTTCAGTAAGGTCACAGTTCGTAGTAGCAGAAAGTCGTCGAGTAAAAGAGATTTCCAGTGTTCCCCAAGGTAGTGTTACAGGCTCTCTGTCGTTTCTTATTCATACGAACGATCTGGGAGACAATCTGAGCAAATGTCATAGGTTGCTTGCAGATAACGCTGCCGCTTGTCGTCTAGTAATGTCATTAGAAGATCAAAACAAACTGCCAAACTGTTTAGAATAGATATCTGTATGACGCGAAAATTGGTAGTTGACCCTAAATAATGAAAAGTTTGAGGTCATCCACATGAGTGCTAAAAGGAATCAGTTGAACTTCGGTTACACGAAAAATCAATCAATCTAGAAACCGCAAATTCAATTAAATACTTTCTAATTGGAACTGAAAATAACTTTCCTTGGAAAGAACACATAGGAAGGCGAACCAAAGACTGCGTTTCATTGCAGAACACTTAGAAGATGCAACGGATCTACTAAACAGAATGACTACACTACACTTGTCCATCCCCTTTTGAAGCACTGCAGTGTGGTGTGGGATCATTACGAGATATAGTTCACACAATAGATTGAAAACTTGAAAAACGGGCAGCATGTTTTATATAACAATTTATAATTGATTATCTGAAGTGTACTAGGACAACAGAACAAAATAATCTTTACAACAAGCTGTAGAATTTGAAAATCGAAGAGAGTGTAACACAAGCAAAGATCAAGATCTACAAGAAAAAGACAATGAGTGCTTGGAACTTAAAAACATATAAATAAGTCGAACATTGGATAATATATATCTTGATGTACACAGGGTACATCAAAGTAGAGAAATCTACAATATTTTCTTCAACACCTTGTCTTGCTTTACTGAGAAATTAAGTGATCAGTCTAATGATACTTTTGATGAAATCGAGTTGAGAAGAAATATATATGAACAAATTTTCACTGAGTGTTCTAAAGAATTTGATCAGGAATAAGTAAAACCAAAAAACAAATACATTATATATTTAGAAACATCTACTAATTATTGATGATCTTAAAGAAGGTCCTGGGAGAACTGACAGTTGCCCTTTAAAGATGTCTCATTTCCTAGAAAGGTATGAAAGAATTTTGCACAACTGAAAATATCTTATCTGTTATATTACAGTCCTATATGAATGAAGTCGATTGTAGACCTAACAAGAACAAGTGTACATATGGTATGCAATTATAATAACTAATGCAACGAATAACCTGCAGTTGGAAGAAAAAGATTTTGCAGAAATTCTCAAGCATAAGAACACCAGAAAAGCCATGAGTGAAAACATTGGTCTAGATTATAGGAAAAAATTTGAAAATTTGGTGGTGGACTGCCAGTCCTTCCCTTTATATTCACAGAACAACGCTACATTCACAAACAAAACAGTATTCACTTATTTTGAAGTTAACACTTCAGATAAGGGGCTACACATGAAGTATTGCCATCAATGTGTAAACATGGAGAACAGGTGATGATGATATGAAGCGCGAAAATACGATAATGAAGTGAAAGAAATATATCAAGATCGAATAAATCACTAGAAAACTTTAAAAATTCGAGAAGATCACATGCAAGACTTATATGGAATAGCTGGTAATCCTAGAGTAATAATAAGTGAAAGAATTGAAACTTATTAACACATTGCACCTGAAACAGACAATCAAAATTTAAGACTTATTCTTTTAAAGATCATTTTATGGTAATTGTGAATAAAATGATTACAGCATTAGAGTACAAAGACACATTTTGAAAGCAACTGAACAATATTAGAGGCTATCATCCAACATGTGAAGAACTTTTAAGGCTGATTTAAATTCCTAATTCGATTAGTTATACCAAAGAATGAGAGAAATATTGATTATAATTTGTTGGCACAATTGTTTTAATCTTGTGGACAGCTACACACAAGAAGAATTGATTAATGACGTAATAAATCTTCATCAGATTGAGTTATCATTAAAAATACATTATTTCTCAGTAAAAGTGAAAACCTTATAACTTTTTCACAGTTAAATTTTGTGTAACATTCGTAATTATTTTTTATGCATGTAATAAACTAAACTTATTAAATCCATCTGATTCAATCAACTGAAATTTAAAATTCTTAAGAGACTCTGACTTTCATTTTTATTAACATTTGGTGTAGTATTAAAATATGCTGTACCACCAAAACTGATATTATAACTAATCCCAAACAGCTTAGAATTTTCTGTAACAACTCCCATTTATGTATGTAAACATATTACAGATTAATTTTCTTTTATTTACCCAAATATTGGTTTATTTATCATACCCTAGCTGCTTCTTCCTATTACTTTCTCATCAAGATATACATCATGTTCATGTGTTTTTGTAGATCTTATCTCATAACAATTTCGTTTCACTTCCTCTCCATCGAATGCCTTCAGTTTTTATATTTTATAGAGTTGAAAGAATAGCATTTTCAATTTCGAAAGTTTTTGTAGACTAATTATCAGTGTATTTTTTTTTCAAAAAGTCCTTTTGATTTAGTAACTCAAACCAAATTTTAAAATAGGTGATAAAGTTAATCATTAGATACAATGACAGGTCACTCATAGTTTTTGTCATTAACTTCCATTGCATTCATTTTCATTGTTGAATGTTTTATATTACTGTAGTCAATAACTAGTTTTATATGCTATACCATTTATAACTTCCTACAGAGCAAATCTGGTCCATATTTTTTCTTTAAATATTCTATTATATTTTACCACAAAAGATGCTTTCTACTCTGGAAAAGAAGAGTAATGGGTAACATTAAATTTCTTCATAAGTTCTTGAAAGTCATAGTTGTAGAATACTTTACTGTAGATTTCTTGCAGTTTTTTTCCAAATATGTTTTCAAAAGCATCATCTACATTTTTACTGGATTTGTCTGTGACTGGAATAACCCAAGCAAATTTTGAAAAACTTCAGCAAAAGTAAATAAATATTTATAGTATTTAATATTTTTGAAATTCCTTTCAAGTTTCCTGAGCTTATTTCTACTAGATCAGTTGGCCATAAATTATCTATACCAAAAGATTGACATTTCCACATTTAAAATTTCTTTCAGCGGTTTATGTAATTCATTAATAATTTCTTCGTGAATATTGGAAGGGGTAACCCATTTTCTCAGCCTACCACCTATAATTCTTTAACATATTCAGTCTTGTTCATTTTACAAATTGTATAAAGACCTTCAGTTCTCTGACTTCCATTTTTAATTCTTACACTTTGAGGGTGATGTGTTTCAGTGAATTTTGTACACTTCAAACACCAGGTGGGATTATTCATTTATATAGGTTGAAAATTTAACAAGAGTGATTTCTTACACCAGATATCTACTGCCACAGTTGTAACCATATCTTTTAATATTACAAATAGAAAATTTTATTTATGTACCACCATTGATTGACTATTATTATTCATTTCAGATAGCTTATCATTTACACTTACTGTGATACCAAAATACTACAGTAATAGTTTTAAGTCTGAAATCGCATTCTAAATTATGCTTTTTTTGCTCATATCCAGTCATAAGAGTACATTCAATTATTTGTCGATTTTGTATTGAATTTTTAGTCTATTGCAGCTTTCATAAGTAGATGTAAGAGTTACATCCATGGTTTTTATCCTTTCATCAAGATCTGCTGTAGAGGTATGAATCTCATTAAACTTTTTAGTAAGCTGTATCATAGTGACATAGTTACCGAATTGTGTTAGAAAACATATATTCAGATTTTGTAACAAGATTATCTATTTTATTTTCTAAATATTGTTTATCAATTGCACCATAACCACATATTTGATCTTTTAATTGTACTAATCTTGTACATTTTATGTCAATATAACTTTTAATTGTTTTAAAAATTTTACCTAAGTCTTTCTGATTTTGTTTGTAAAAATTTTCTGTTTTTATAAAAATTTTTGATTCTAATTTAACTTTGATTTTTTCTAATTCTCCATTATTTTGCTCATTTATCAGCATTCCAAAGCTGTTCATTGAGTAGATTCAGAATTTCATTAAGCTTGTAATTATCTGAGGACAGGTTTAAAACAAATGGATACAAATTACCACATATTACTAGATTAAAATTTTGTATTTGCTCTCCACTACACAACAACTCTCTTGAATCAAAGTATTTAATTAATTCTGTGGGAATATTTCCCCCAAAGAATCATAGCCAAATTTCTTGTATTATTGTTACAGCAGCATATCCAATGTGTGCCAACACTATGAGAAACATCAAAATTAACTACTCCAGGTTCAATTTTTGTTGTTGTTATGTAATTCATCAATTATGTGAAGACAATGAAAGTGTTTAATCTTTATTTCAGCAAATTTTTCGAGATCAAACTTTGGTATAGGTGTGTTACATTCTTTGGTTATTTCTTGGAAGTTTGTTTTATCTCAGTAACCTGTCCAGTTACATTCTTCTCCATTACTAAATTATGTCTTTTCTGTTCTTCTAATTCATTATCACTTGTTTCTTATCAGTTATTGCTATTACTGCCCTCTTTACTCCACTGGGAAATGAACCAGCAGAGGCTAAATATGGTAGTGCTACGAGCAACAATGATAGAAAACAATCTTCATATTTTATTTGTTCTGATACTTCTCTGTTTATTGTTAGATAAACGATAATTATTTTCAGAACAGGTATAGTTAATATTATAACTAAATTTCCACCTGGTGTCTCATCATCCTTTGTTTTTTGAGCATTAGTTAAATACATATCAGTACAACGTAACTGATCATTATCCAATATGTTTTTAATTCCTCTTGCCCCCCCTGCGGGTTCGGGGGTTAGAATAGGCCTGCGGTATTCCTGCCTGTCGTAAGAGGCGACTAAAAGGAGTGTCAAACGTTTTGGCCTTATGTGTTGGTCTCCTGTCGGGTTTGACCTCCATATCTCAAAATTTTTCCGAAGAGCGAGCCGATTGGGGAAGGGCTCCTTACTTGGTGCATTGTGTCCATGTTGTGTTGAGAACTTTCGCCATCTTATTCGTCGTTGCATTGCAGTCCTGCCCGCTCTCCATCGCTTGGGCATGGATGCGCTCCTGCGTGCTCTTTCTGCCAAGCACTGTGCAGGGCCATTTTCTGCACTGGCGACGCCCATGGACCACATGTCACCTAACATCCAGCACGGTAGCCAGTCCGTTGTGGTGGGGCCGCCATGTACCCTCTTGGTTGTAGCCCCCTGACAACACAGGGATCGCTCTACTGATGCCTGCGCCGTTCACTCCCCACGTATGCCAAGGAGTAGATGCCCATCTCCCTGGGGCATCAGGACTCCCGGCAATGGCCATCCTGCCAGGTGGCTATTGCTGTGGCTGGGTGGCGCCCGTGGGGAGGGCCCTTGGTCGGAGTAGGTGGCATCAGGGCGGATGACCCACAATGAAGCGTGGTACATCATCTATCACTGGTGGGCCTCCACCAGCAGTCTCTAAGCGATCGAGGTCTAACCTCAACGGGAAGAAATTTGATCAGAGATCGTTTCCCTCCCTAGCTACTCCATGGGAGGAATGTCTTGCTAAAAAAGGCAGTGGAGACTATTCACCCCGGTACCTTGTGTGTACGCGGGTTGATGGAAAATCGTTCGTGTCGACCAAGCCCCAGTTTTTTGTGGAGCATTTAGAGGACAAGTTCGTGGAGGTGGAGGGCTTGTCCAAGATGCGCTCTGGCTCTGTGCTCATCAAAACGGCATCCTCTGCCCAGTCTCGGAGGTTGCTCAATTGTGACAAGTTGGGGGATCTTTCAGTTACCTTCACGCCGCATAAGACTCTCAACATGGTCCAGGGTATTATATTCCACAGGGATCTTCTTCTGAGGTCCGACGATGAATTACGCACCAACCTCGAACGATGAGGTGTTCACTTCGTCCGGCGCGTCCATCGGGGTCCGAGGGATAATCAGGTAGCCACCGGTGCCTTCATCTTGGCCTTTGAGGGTGATGTCTTACCCGAAAAGGTTAAGGTGATGGTTTACCGTTGTGATGTGAAACCATATATCCCTCCTCCGATGCGGTGTTTTAAATGCTGGAAGTTCTGGCACATGTCATCTCGCTGTACTTCCAGCATCACGTGTCGGGATTGCGGACGTCCTTCGCATCCTGATACTCCATGTGCTCCTCCTCCCATCTGTGTTAACTGTGGAGAACACCATTCCCCCTGCTCACCGGACTGTCGGATCTTCCAGAAGGAAAGGAAGATAATGGAATATAAGACCCTGGACCGCCTGACCTACACCGAGGCAAGGCGGAAATATGAGCGGCTACATCCTGTGCCCATGACATCCACCTATGCCGCTGCTGCAACAGCGGTCCGATCCTCTCCCGTGTCGTCACGTACTTTTGCCTCTCAGCTATGTCAAAATGACCTGGCCCCCATGGTTGTGGGTGGCACTTCGCCCTCTGTTGCTCCATCTACTCCAGGAGCGACACCACCCCAACCATCGGGGACATTCGTCCCCCCTTCCCAGCCGGAGAAGCGTAGGGCTTCTTCGGCTACTCTAGCCAGGAAGGGGTCCCTTGGGGCCCTCCCTTCCCAGGCTTTGCCCAGTGTCAAAGCGCATATCCGCAAAGTTTTGAAGCAACAACCGGTCGCTGGTCATAGGGCTTCACAGTCGTCGTCCATCCCTGAGACTGACCCAGTGGGGCCCTCCCAGCCAGACCCTCCCAAGGCACAGCGTGCGAAGCAGTTGAAGAAAAAGGCACCCAAGCATCCTGACATTGCGGTGGCACCTGTCCCACCGCAACCTTCAAACTCTGCGTCTGAGGACGAGGTGGAGATCCTTGCGTCTGCTGAGGACCTCGATCTCGCAAGTCCCTCCGACGCCATGGAAAGCACTGGCACAGGTGCTCACTTGGAGGCAGCATGTGACCCAGCGGCGTAATCTGCCTTCCCCGTCCCGTCACGCCTTTCCCAGCAATGGCCAATACCATCCTCCAGTGGAACTGCAGCGTTTTCTTCCACCATTTCGCTGAGCTCCGCCAACTTATCAGCCTTCACCCTTTCTCCTGCATTGCTCTTCAGGAAACTTGGTTTCCAGCGATGCGAACCCCCGCCCTCCGTGGCTATCGGGGTTATTATAAGAACCGAGCAGCTTATGAAAGGGTGTCTGGTGGCGTCTGCATGTATGTCCTTCACACTATGCACAGCGAGTCTGTCCCTCTCCAGACGCCTTTAGAGGCTGTCGCTGTACGCGTGTGGACGCCACAGGCTGTTACCGTCTGCAGTCTTTACATTCCGCCGGATGGTGATGTCTCGCAGCATGTCCTGGCTGCATTGGTCGCCCAATTGCCGCCACCTTTCTTGCTATTGGGCGACTTCAACGCCCATAACCCTCTTTGGGGTGGGTCAGTGGCCACAGGTCGAGGCGCCATTGTTGAGCATTTATTGTCGCAGCTCGATCTCTCGCTCTTAAATGATGGTGCCTTCACACACTTCAGTGTGGCGCATGGCACCTACTCCGCCATTGACCTTTCCATCTGTAGCCATAGCCTCTTACCGTCTGTCCAATGGAGTGTGCATGACGACCTGTGTGGTAGTGACCACTTTCCACTTTTTTTGTCACTACCACAGCGTCACTCTTCTGGGCGCCCTAGCAGATGGGCTATAAATAAGGCTGACTGGGATTTGTTCTCCTCCACTGCCGCTTTTGAGCCTCTCTCTACTGATGACATTGATGCGGTGGTTCAATCGGTCACCACCGGCATCGTTACTGCCGCCGCATCTGCCATTCCCCGCTCTTCTGGGTCCCCTCGGCGGAAGGCTGTGCCTTGGAGGTCGCCTGAGATCGCTGAAGCGATTAAAGAACGCCGACAGGCGCTCCAGCCTCACAAGCGACATCCCTCCTTAGCCCACCTTATCGCCTTCAAACGGCTGCGTGCGCGGGCCCGCCTCCTTATCCGCCAAGGCAAGAAGGAGTGCTGGGAGCGGTATGTGTCCACCATTGGCCTCCATGTGACTCCCTCGCAGGTCTGGGCCAAGATTCGACGCGTCTACGGCTATCGGAGCCCTGCCAGCGTCCCTGCGCTCTCACTGAATGGAGCCGTTTGTACTGACTCCGACGTCATTGCAAATCGCTTAGCAGAGCATTTTGCTATGAGTTCCGCTTCTGCGGATTACCCCCAGGCCTTCCGCTCCATTAAAGAGCGGCTGGAACGTCGGAGCCTTTCGTTTCGCACCAACCAAACGGAATCTTACAATGCTCCATGCAGTGAGTGGGAATTTCGCAGTGCCCTAGCTGCTTGCCTTGATACCGCTCCTGGGCCAGATGGCATCCACTGTCAGATGCTGAAACACCTTTCAGTGGACTGCCAGCGGCGCCTTCTCGATCTTTACAACCGTCTTTGGGTCGAGGGGGAGTTTCCGTCGCAATGGCGGGAAGGCATTGTCATCCCCGTTTTGAAACCTGGAAAGAACCCTCTGGAGGTGGACAGCTACCGTCCCATTAGCCTCACCAACGTTCTTTGCAAGCTGCTTGAACGGATGGTGAGCCGGCGCTTGCGTTGGGTACTGGAGTCTCGGGGCTTTGTGGCTCCGTCTCAGGGTGGGTTCCGTAAAGGTCGCTCCGCCACCGACAATCTGGTGAGCCTGGAGTCGACCATCCGTACTGCTTTTGCCCGCCGTCGCTGTCATTTTCGACATGCGGAAGGCGTACGATACGACATGGCGTCATCACATTCTTTCTACGCTTCATGGATGGGGTCTTCGGGTCCTCTGCCGATTTTTATCCGCAATTTTCTGTCGTGTCGTACCTTCCGCGTGCAAGTCGCAGCCTCGTATAGTTCCTCCCACGTCCAGGAGAACGGTGTGCCACAGGGCTCTGTTTTAAGTGTCTGTCTGTTTTTAATAGCCATTAACGGGCTTGCTGCGGCCGTGGGAAATTCTGTCTCCGCTTCCCTGTATGCTGAGGACTTCTGCCTTTACTACAGCTCTACAGGCATTGCAGCTGTTGAACGTCAGCTACAGGGCGCTATCCGTAAGGCGCAGTCTTGGGCTGTAGCGCATATGTTTCAGTTTTCGGCAGCCAAGACCCGCGTTATGCATTTCTGCTGGCGCCGAACAGTCCATCCTGAGCCGCGGCTTTATCTTGCCGACGAACTCCTTGCTGTGGTGGAGACCCACAGGTTTTTGGGGGTGGTTTTCGATGCCCGGTTGACTTGGCTGCCTCATATCCGGCAGCTGAAACAGACGTGTTGGCCGCATCTAAACTCTCTGAGATGCTTGAGCCACACCCGCTGGGGCGCCGACCGCTCTACCCTGTTGCGGCTCTACCAAGCGTTAATCCAGTCCCGTCTGGATTATGGGAGCCTGGCTTATGGTTCAGCATCCCCATCTGCGTTACGGGTGCTGGACCCAATTCTCCACAGCGGGATACGCCTTGCCACTGGTGCTTTCCGCACCAGCCCTGTGGACAGCGTACTAGTGGAGGCCGGTGTACCTCCACTGCGGGTACGACGCCAACAATTACTGGCTGCTTATGCTGCCCATGTTTTTAGTTTGCCCGGGCGTCCAAATTACCGTGTCCTGTTCCCGCAGTCGGTCGTCCATCTGCCGGACCGTCGGCCCCGGTCGGGTTGTCCGGTCGCCGTACGCGTCAAGGAGCTTCTCTGCGGGCTTGGGTTTTTCCCTGTTCCGCCTCCTTTCCAGGCGCCTCTGCGTACACCCCCGTGGTGTGTTCCTCGCCCTTGCCTTCGGCTCGACTTGGCACAGGGCTCGAAGGACTCGGTCCCTCCAGAGGCCTTCCGCCGCCGCTTTTATTCCATCCTTGCCACGTATCAGGGCTCTGGAATTGTTTACACAGACGATTCGATGGTTGCTGGTCGTGTCGGGTATGCGCTAACTCTAGGGGACCATTCCGAACAACGGTCCTTGGCGGCTGGCTGCAGCGTTTACACTGCTGAGCTAGTCGCCATCTTTCGAGCCCTAGAGTATATCTGCTCCTGCTCAAGTGAGTCCTTCGTGATCTGTAGCGATTCCCTGAGCGGTTTACGAGCTCTCGACCAGTGTTTTCCTCGTTCTCGTCTGGTGATGGCTATCCATGAGTCCCTGCATACTCTTGCGCGTTGCGGCCCCTCTGTGGTCTTTGTGTGGACCCCCGGTCATGTCGGTATCCCGGGCAATGAACATGTTGACCACCTGGCGAAAGAGGCTACGTGTAAACCATCTCTGGATGTTGGCCTCCCAGAGACTGATTTGCGGGCAGTCCTCCGCCGAAAAGTTTTTGCGCTTTGGGACGCTGAATGGCGCGATCGGATTACACCCAATAAACTCCGTGCCATTAAGGAGACGACGACTGTGTGGTGGTCATCCATGCGAGCCAACCGCAGGGACTCCGTCGTCCTTTGTCGGCTCCGCATTGGCCACTCCCGGCTAACACACAGTTATTTACTGCGCCGGGAGGACCCTCCTGTATGTCGCTGCGGGGCGGCTTTGACTGTGGCCCACATTCTGTTGGCCTGCCCCCTTTTAGCTGTGGTCAGGCAGACATTTGCGCTGCCTGATACGCTCCCTGCCCTTTTAACAGATGAATCCACTATGGCTGACTTAGTTTTACGTTTTATTCGGGCAGGGGGATTTTATCATTTAATCTGAGTGTTTCTGTTTTATTTTATTGTTTTGTGTTGATTCTGGCATTTGGCCTATGATTTTCAACTGATTTTTTTTAATGTGTTTCTAAGTGGTTGGCTCTTCCTTTTTTATTTCTATGGTCGGCCAACCACCGTCACACTCTGTGTGGTTTTAGTTCGTTTTGTCTTGTCTTTGTCTCAGTTTCTCTTGTTCTGTATCGTCTCTTGTCAAATAATTGTGCTTGACTCCTTTACTTGATTTGATTATGTCAGTATTCCTTTTAGAGTACAAAGCTTGCAAATGGGACCAAATACTTGCACAATTTGATAGTTAAGAATCAGTAAACTTTTGTTCATGTCTTCTGTTCCTCGTTTTTATTCTCTGTGGGTGTTCTTTGTCTTTGGAAAAGGGGACCGATGACCATAGCAGTCTGGTCCCTTTAATCCCCCAAACCAACCAACCTAATTCCTCTTGTCTTAGTTTTGCTGCTAGGTAGCAGACTTAAATCAATTGTGATGTTAGTCTTTTATATAACTTAAAATTTTATAAGGATGAATATTTTTTGGTAGCATTGGAGTGGTGGTAACAAAATTTTTATAGTCTCCATCCATTATCATTGATTATTTCACACACATCTTTTGCACATACAAATTCGAATGGTTTTTCTTTATAGCTTTTATAAACCTTCATTTAATGTAGTTTCCTCATCCACACTTTGCAGTGAGATACCTAGATGTCTCTGTCTCAGGCTTCGAGAAAACTCATCAACAATTTCTCTTGTCAAATAATTGTACTTGACTCCTTTACTTGATTTGATTATGTCAGTATTCCTTTTAGAATACAAAGCTTGCAAATGGGACCAAATACTTGCACAATTTGATAGTTAAGAATCAGTAAACTTTTGTTCATGTCATCCACAGTCAATGGTTTCTTAGCCAAAACATTCATTAATCCATTCATGTGTTCATATGTGTGACAGCCAATAATTAATTTATTTCCATCAAATTTTACTGGTTATTTACAAACAAATTTAAATGTGACAACTAATCTTAATCCAAAAACTTGATCGTCACAATGGTTGATAAATTCCAGCAATCTTTCAGGTAATTTATCTTTTTAGATGTTAGTCCCCTTTTTTTCTGTCTCTTAACTCTTCTACATATTTATTCAGTAAATCCTGTATTTATTCTTCATATAATATCTTTTATCACTATCATAGTGCTTAATTGCTGGAATGTCATTAAATTCTTCAAAATAATGGTGATAAGTTACCATCCATTTTTCAACTTCTCTGTTTTCATCAGTAGCTTTCAATATATCATCACCTAAACTTTCGATTCCTGGTTTTACTATTTCTATTCCCTCAATAACAGGTTGATCATTTTTAAATTTATGATAATCTGCTCTGGGTTGTTTCTTCCATTTTTTTTAAATTGTTCTTTAATTCTTCCTATTGCCTTTATGTTTCATCTAGCTTTTTTAACATCTGTATCATACTTTGAACACATTTGCTATACACAAAACATTAATAAAGTCTTTTGACATTTCTGTGTAGACCCAGTGAAGCCCTGGGGTTTAACACAATATCTGTGTTCATGTTGTCAAAAAATCAAGAGTAGCGAATTACTACCCTTAAATTGTAAAATTTTTAATTCTCCTTCTATACTTGCCTTTATTAAGCTTCCTCATTACATCTATTGTAGGAAAATGGAACTGGTCTTCATTCCAGCATTTACTGTAATATTTCTTAAAATTATCAAAACTTATATCTCCACCAACAACATTGTGGTAAATCTGGCTTAAACGTGTGTCACCCTATCAAAAAATTCTTTAAAAATTGAGATTATCTCTAACTGTTTGTTTACGTATTTTGGAAAACATCGAAGCTAAATAAAAACAATCTATCCCTTTATGCCTACCTCTAGTAAAGTATTCTCTAACCACATTCTGACTTTCATGAATGAAATCACGAATACTAGAAG
Source organism: Schistocerca piceifrons (assembly GCF_021461385.2). Lineage (NCBI taxonomy): Eukaryota > Metazoa > Arthropoda > Insecta > Orthoptera > Acrididae > Schistocerca > Schistocerca piceifrons. The sequence continues at coordinate 1,096,160,921 of NC_060139.1, read as the reverse complement.
CAATTTATCTTGAAATTCAGTTAATGGTATAATTTCTTCATTGTTCTCAGTAGAAGCAGCAGTCTTCTTATTATTTTCATCTTCATAATTTTTCACCTTTTCTATAAATTCATGATATTTTGGTTGATCTAAAGTTTTAGAATGATTATATAAAAGACTGATTTTAATCCAATCGACTGTCTCAGAGCTTTAATATAATTGTCAGTCATTAATATTGCATTCTCAAATCACCTTGACACACAAACACAATTAGGAAAGAGCCTGTGATGCTTATTTTCTATTTCTTCTGTGGAATTCTCATTTTTGGTTTCCCAATTAGTATTCATTTAATTAATAATACTTTTATTACTAGTAAATGGGTGACCTATTTCAACTGAGTTGGTAAAGAATCTGTTCTCAAAAATGATTGTTTGTACTGATATGAGAAAGCTGAAGTAATTTTGCACAAGTCTGTGCTTATGCAACATTTTAAACTCCAAATGCTATGTTGACAAATAACAAATTGTATTGTGATGCAGAGACAATAGAAATTCTTTCTGGTCAGTATACTTTGAAAAGGTTAGAAAAATTTATTCATTCAGAAAAGCCAAATTTTCACACTAAGAAAAATTTAATGTAGACTTATTATTGAAAGTGATGCAGAATTGTTTGGATATGAATAATAGTATTGGAAGTGTGGTTTGATTTAGTAGTCAAACTGCTCTTACTAATAAATAAACTGTTACTGATGATTTTCATAGGATTATTCCATTCGAATTAAACAACAAACATTTTAATCTAGCTGATGGATTGTTTGTGAAGCATACTTGTCATTTTAACCATGAAACTATTATTATTGCTTCATTCAAGCCTAATGCCGAATTTGATGGAACACTAATTCGTCAGCCACTTTACCTAACATTTTTTATATTATTTTTTATATTATTCTGGATTTAGGAAAAACTACAATGGATAAAAATGATAATTTAACAAACTTAAATGATGGTTGTGTGACAATTGTTATAGAAGTGGCTTAATAAATTTGTATTCAGTATTCAATGAATGAGATCGAGGGCTGTGAATGTGAAGACTAAAAATAACCTAAGTTTACCCAACAAGCTCAACCAGAACACAGATAGTAATATAAATACTGGAGATGGTTGGGTTCATTCTAATCATACTCAACTGTACTTGAGCTTTAGTATTATTGGAGGTGGTGGTACAGATTGCCTGACATCTAATGAAAAATACAATTAAAACTGATTGGTTACAATGTGGCAAAATCGTTAGGTGTTATTACCATAAAGAAAGGAAACAATATTTTGTCTAGCATGGAAATCCCTTTAGCTCACCACCTCTCCTCATGTGATTTATTTCATCTGTAACTAAAGAGTTAACCATTGAATGCCATATCCTCAATAATGGAAAGATAAAACTTAAGAAAAATAAAGAAGTTTTTGGTGCAGATTTACTTGGTGGTTTCTGTAGACGTTATAAGGAAATGATATGGGATGGAGATTTAACCATAATTTTTATTTTTAATTCTAGTGTAAATGATGCCATTCTTCATTGGCTGATCACAACCAAGGTGCTGTTGAAGATGTGACGACTCTTCCTAAGGAAGGCAACATTGTTGTACAAACCATCAAAATCTGTGTTCCTGTGGTTAGATATGAATCAGAATATTCACTCAAACTAGAGCAAGAAAGACTAAAAAATCCAAAGATTCCCTTATCTTTTTTGAACTACTAACTACAGGGTTTGGAGGATTAGATGGAAAGCGAAATTTGAAGCTAGGTATCACCAGTTACTATATTTCTGCAGAATTTGATACATCTCATTTTATCTGTTCCACACTAATCGAAAAAAATAGTCAGGGGACTGGTTTTTCCCTGTTCAATCATATAAAATTACAGAGTATCTACATCAGAAATAGAATAAATAAAGTTTTTCCTCAAGAAATGTGGAACATAGATCCACAAAATAAACGTCTGAAGCCATATGTTGCTTTCTGAGATTTTAAGCGAGTTACATAGTCGAATTCTGCTGTTAATCAAATTCTATAGAAGTTTATAACGAATTATCCTACCTACTCATAAATATGAGAAGAAGAATGAACGTGTTGCCCACACAGAAAACGACGGTCAAGTAATGTTCCCCTTTCAATGATAATATTCTGAATGAAAGTATTGCTTACATAATCCTGTAGGGTAAAATGAATTGAATATATGATGTTCAGTATAGAATTTTGAGTGAAAATTTTAATTTGTAGAAAATTATAGAATTTTTAACCTCATGTTTGCCTTTCCTTACACTGTATTTTAAGAATGATAGAGGAAATAAAAAGTGAAGTGCTTATTATATAAATCGGAAGGTGATATTCGATTTTTCATAGGACTCTTTTCTCACTAGCTGTCTTTATGTAGATTATCTTACAATTTTCAATTTTTAAGATCGATTAACATTTGGGTAAGAAACTAACAATAAATATTTTGACCTTAGCACCTGCATGTTAGCCAACAAATTTTCTTTTGTGTGTCGTGGATTGCCTTTTACTGGAAGCAACCAGAGTCCAGTTATCTGTAGAAATACAAAAAAACTATAAAAAACAAATCATGGACCTAAATGTAGGAAAACCTAGTTACATGTGGAATCATTGGTTGCCTACACCGCCACCTGTTTCACAAAGAGTGGGGATATTATTTCCCCCCCCTTTCCCCTATTCCTGTAAGTGCGCTCAAGTGATCCTCTAAGGAGTTCCAGCTCCTGACACGTTTCTTTACATCAGCAATCCCGGCATCCTTATGCTGTTTCCCCCCGAGTTTCTGGAAGAGAGGGGATATCTCACTCAACAAAACACTTATAAACTCAGGCTCTCCTTCTGCCTCTAATGGCTCTGCCTCGTCATGCTTCTGCTCAAAAACCCAGCTTAAGACATCTGATGCACGGTTTCTCGCTCCGCCTTACAAGCAAACGGCTGAAATTAGGACTGCCCATCGCGCTATCCATCCAGTTTCATGAGGACGAGTTGGTGTTGACCAAGCTTAGGACTTGATTAATCGTTTCTAATAGAAGGCTACAGTTTCCCTGATAAAATTTAAATTTTTCGAGACCAAACAGAACAGCCAAGCCTCGAGCTTATATCCATGGTATATCAACCCGTCAGCAGATAGAGCTCTCGAAGCCTAACCAACTGGCCTCTGGTTACCTCAGTCCTCTTGTAACAGAACTGCAGCAATCCCAGAATTGGAAGCATCAGTCTGTAAAACATAGGGAGGGAGCACAGCAGCATTACCCAGCGCGCTTTTTAGAGCATCAAGGGCTACTTGTTGACCATACCATCAAACAAAATGTTCCCCTTTACGTTTAGTGTGTTAAAGGGTGACGCCGTATGGGCAAAGCTGGAAATAATTTTTTTATAGAAGTTTTCCATCCCAGTGAATCTTGCTAGCCGGCCCTTGTGGCCGAGCTGATTAATGGGATGAAGAAAATCATAAACAGCTTTAGTCCACTCATACTCGATCTTGATCCCTTCCACTAAAGAAGATGACCTAAGAAGGATATTTCAGCATGTACCAGATTGACCATACTATGTTAAACAGTTAGTCATACCTCTGTAAGACTAACCAGTAACTGACGAAGATGTTCCAAGTGATGAGCAAATAATCCACTGTAAACAACTATATCATCTTAATGGTTATATAGACATTATACTTGAGTGAACTCAGAATATTATCCAATAAAGCAGACAAAACGGCAGCACCCGTTGTCAGTCTGAAGGTCACCCTATTCTATTCAAACGTATAATCTGTACGGAAGGCAGCCAGGTGCTTTGATTTTTCTGCTATACATATTGGATGATATGGCTGATTCAAATCGAGTACTGTAAAATAGTGGATCCCATAAAACCACATAAAAATATATGAGGATGAGGCAAGGGTACAGAGCGTAACACTACATTTTTACTGAGCCCTCGGTAGTCAACTACTGGCCTATGACGCCCTCCGTTGCCCTTTGTAAAACAATGGAGAGGAACAGGGCGATAGTGATTTCCTAATCACTCCACCAGCAAGATATTTGTTACTAATTTTTCTTAATTCCTGCACCTTAGGTGGTGATAATCGATAAGGAGACTGCCTCGCACGAATGTTATCCATCAAACGAATCTCGCCAGACTGTTGGGGCGTGACAACGCTGTTGTCTAGAGAAACTTGTCTTCGTTGGACAGTTGTAAAGAAACTTTGCCAAAATTTCCGCTTATAGTAACGATTGCCAGCTCTCATGGGTCGAAGCTACTCATGAAGCATATCAAAGAGAATACATTATATAAATGTTTGCGGATAATATTAAGAACGGATTAGATAAGGAATGAACACACACCATCAGTGGAGATCAAGGGAAGACTTTGACGTAATGAAATGGTTCTGGGAAAATGCGGAGCGCCTGTGAAGGAAGTCACAGAAACAACGCCAGTGTGACCAATGGCGGAATTCGCCCTTCAGTGCTTCGTCTGCTTATCAGGAAGGCACTGTAGTAGAAACTGAAAATATTCTAGGACGTGTATAACATTTATGGGTCTTGCATTCGTGATGATTTTCTCGTCATCCAAAGGATTTTACTTGTTGCAGCAGGCAGTTGACGTCAAAAGAAGTACTGATCGATGTTTGCGACAAGGGAGGCAGCGACATGTCTCTTTGCCGACGCCACTGAAGGTCGGCGAACACCTGCATCTAAGGCACTAGTACACTGTCAACTCCCTCCGGGTCCGGGGGTTAGAATAGGCCCGCGGTATTCCTGCCTGTCGTAAGACGCGACTAAAGGGAGTCTCAAATGTTTCGGCCTTATCTGATGGTCCCCTCTCGGGTTTCACCTCCATCTTTCTCAATATTTCCGAAGAGCGAGCCAATTGGGGAAGGGCGCCTTACATGGTGCACTATATCCGTCGTGCATTGAGACCTTTAGCCGGCTTTTTCGTCGTTGCAATGGTGTCCCGCTCGTTTTCCATCTCTTGGGTGAGGATACGTTCCTGGGTGCGATTACCACGCTGCACTCTGCAGTGTTGCTTTTAACTGCGACGACGACCTTGGACTTTCTTGCACCTAAGATCCAGCACGGTAGCCAGTCCGTTGTGGTGGGGCTGCCATGTACCCTCTTGGTTGTAGCCCCTTGACAACACAGGGATCGCTCTACTGAAGCCTGCGCCGTTAACTCCCCACGTATGCCAAGGAGTAGATGTCCATCTCCCTGGGGCATCAGGATTCCCAGCAATGGCCATCCTGCCACGTGGCTATTGCTGTGGCTGGGTGGCGCCCGTGGGGAGGGCCCTTGCTCGGAATAGGTGGCATCAGGGCAGATGACCCGCAATGAAGCGTGGTACATCATCTCTCGCTGGCGGCCAGCCGCCAGCAGTCTCTAAGCGTTCGAGGGCTCATGTTAAGGGTAACGTTTATGACCCCAAATCGTTCCCATTCCTGGCCACACCATGGGAGGATCGAAAGACATTGAATGAAAGTGAGACGTATTTGCCCAGGTATCTTGTCTGTACCAGAGCTGATGGTGACTTGTTTCTATCTGTGAAGCCTCAGTTCTTTGTAGAGCATTTAGAAGACAAGTTTGGGAAGGTGGAGGGCTTGTCCAAGATGCGGTCCGGATCGGTGTTGATAAAAACGGCCTCCTCCGCATAGTCGCGGGCCTTGCTCGCTTGTAATAAGCTGGGGGATGTCTCCGTAACTATCATGCCCCATAAAAGTCTGAATATGGTCCAGGGCATTATCTTCCACAGGGATCTCCTTTTACAGTCTGATGACGAGCTGCGCGCCAACTTGGAGCGCCGAGGTGTCCATTTCGTCCGGCGCGTCCACCGGGGTCCAAGGGATCATCAAGTTGCAACCGGTGCCTTCATCTTGGCCTTCGAGGGTGACACGTTACCTGAGAAGGTCAAGGTGATGGTGTACCGTTGTGATGTCAAGCCATATATCCCTCCCCCAATGCGGTGCTTCAAGTGTTGGAAGTTCTTCCATATGTCTTCTCGCTGTGCTTCTGACCTCGTCTGCCGCGATTGCTGTCGACCATCCCATCCTGATCATCCCTGTGCCCCGCCTCCCATCTGTGTGAACTGTGGTGAGCACCATCCACCTTGCTCGCTGGGCTGTCCGATTCTGCAGAAGGAGCGGAAAATCATGGAAATCAAGACCCTCGTCGCCTGACGTACGCTGAGGCGAAGCGGAAATATGATCGGCTTCATCCAGTGTGTATAACATCTTCTTATGCCGCAATTGTCACTCCTGCTCCAGTTCCATCAGCTCCAGTCAGCTCTCAGAGTCGAAGGCCCACACCTGCCCCCTTGATGGTGGGGGGCACTAAACTCCCTGTTGCTCCTGCTCCATCTACCTCAGGAGCAACACCCCCCCAACCATCGGGGACATCCGTTCCCCCTTCCCAGTCGGAGAAGCGTAAGACTTCTTCGGCTCCTCTCTCCAGGAAGGGGTCCCTTGGGGACTTCCCTTCGCAAGTTCCGACCGGTGCCAAAGCCGACAGCCGCAAGTGGCTCAAACAACCTCCGGTCCCTGATCGTCAGGACACATGGTCGTCGTCTGTCCCTGAGACAGACCCAGTGACGCCTCCCAGCCTGAACCACCGAAGGCACAGCGAGAGAAACAGAAGAAGAAGAAAGTCCCCAAGGCTAACGACTTTGTGGTGGCACTCATCCCACCACTTCCTTCAAGCTCTGCGTCTGAGGATGAGGTGGAGATTCTTGCGTCCGCTGAGGACCTCGATCTCGCCGGTCCCTCCGACGCCATGGAAAGCACTAGCACAGGTGCTCAATCGGAGGCAGCAGATGACCCAGTGGCGTAATCTGCCTTCCCAGTCCCGTCACACCTGTCCCAGCCATGGACAACACCATCCTCCAGTGCAACTGCAGCGGTTTCTTCCACCATCTAGCTGAGCTCCGACAACTTATCAGCCTTCACCCTTTCATCTGCATTGCACTTCTAGAAACTTGGTCTCCAGCAATGCGAAACCCCGCCCTCGGTGGCTGTCGGGGCTATTATAAGAACAGGGCAGCTTATGAAAGGGTGTCTGGTGGCGTCTGCATATATGTCCTTAACTCTCTTCACAGCGAGTTTGTACCTCTACAAACAGCTTTTGAGGCTGTCGCTGTTTGGATGTGAACGCCACAGGCTGTCACTGTCTGCAGTATTTACCTTCCACTGGATGGTGCTGTCGCCCTGGATGTCCTGTCTGCTCTGATAGCCCAACTGCCGCCACCCTTCTTGTTGCTGGGCGATTTCAATATCCACTACCCTCTATGGGGTGGGACTGCCTCCGATGACCGTGGTCGTGCCGTGGAGCATTTGTTGGCTCAGCTCAACCTTAGCCTCTTGAACACCGGTCCTCCCACGCATTTCAGTGTGGCCCATGGCTCGTTCCCGGCCATCGATCTCTCCCTTTGCAGCCCCGGACTAGTCCCATCCCTCAACTGGAGAGCGCATCCTGACCTGTGTGGTAGTGACAATTTTCCCATCTATTTTTCACTGTCCCAGTGTCATTCTTCTGGGCGCCTGCCCCGCTGGGCTCTCTACAGGGCTGACTGGCCGGCTTTTACGTCCGCTGCGACCATTGAGTCTCCCCCACAGGGTGACATTGACGAGGTGGACCATGTCTTAACCACGTCAATCATTTCGGCGGCCGAGGCTGCCATCCCCCGCTCTTCTGGACTCCCTCGGAGGAAGGCTGTACCCTGGTGGTCGCCAGAGATTGCTGCGGCTGTTCGCGACCGTAGGCAGGCCCTTCAGCGTCATAGGCGGCACCCGTCTCTAGAGACTCTCATCGCCTTTATGAGGCTCCGTGCCTTGGCCCGTCGTCTTACTACACGGCGTAAGCAGGAGTGCTGGGAGTGGTATGTCTCATCCTTGGGCTCCCGTGTCTCCCCCTCGCTCGTTTGGTCCCGGATCCGGCGGATTTATGGACACCAGACCCCTATGGGTGTCCCTGGGACCTCCTTGGACGGCGCTGCCTGCATGGACGCTGCCGCCATTGATGAACACCTTGCTGCGCACTTTGCTCAGAGGTCTGCGACGGCCACTTATCCCCCCGCCTTTCGCTCTATAAAGGAGCGAACCGAGCAGACGCCGTTATCAATCCACACTCGTTGTTCTGTAAAGTACAATGCCCCTTTCAGCGAGAGGGAATTCCTCGCTGTCTTCGCTGACTGCCCTGATACGGCACCAGGACCAGGCTGCATCCACGCACAGATGCTGAAGCATCTCTCGCGGGACTGCCAGAGGCACATGCTCACCATCTTTAACCGCATTTGGAGCAAGGGCATGTTCCCTTCGCAATGGCGAGAGGATCTTATTGTCCCCATCTTGAAGCCCGGTGCGGACCTGCTGGCGGTGGACAGCTATCGTCCCATTACCCTCACCAACGTTTTGTGCAAATTGCTCGAACGTATGGTGGGGCGGTGTTTGTGTTGGGTCCTTGAGTCACGCGGTCTCCTCGCTCCATCCCACGGTGGCTTCCGTTGGGGCCGGTCTGCTGCGGATAATTTGGTGTGGCTGGAATCTGCTATCCGTATGGCCTTTGCCCTACGTCAGCATCTCGTTGCTGTATTTTTTGATCTGCGGAAGGCGTTTCACACCACATGGAGGCATCACATCCTTGCTCCGTTGCATGAGTGGGGTCTTTGTGGTCAGCTCCCGGGTTTTCTTCAAACCTTTTATTGCGCCGCTCTTTCCGGGTACAAGTGGGTGCCGCCTCCAGTTCATCTTATATACAGGAAAATGGTGTCCCGCAGGGCTCGGTGTTGAGCGTCTCCTTATTTCTAGTGGCCATTAATGGTCTGGCTACAGCCGAGGGGTCATCGGTGTCTCCGTTTTTGTATGCCGACGACTTCTGCATCTCATTTAGCTCCACGACTACAGGAGCCTCCGAACGCAGGGTGCAAGTCGCCGTTCGCAAGGCAGCATCAAGGGCTTTGACTCATGGTTTTCAGTTATCTGCAGCCAAGACTCGAGTTATGCACTTCTGCAGGCGTCGGACGGTCCACCCCCATCCTGAACTTTCCCTCGACGGCCACCTGCTTGAAGTGGTGGACACTTGCCGCTTCTTAGGACTCGTCTTCGATGCCCGGCACACATGGGTTCCTCATATTACTCAGCTAAAGCAAAAGTGCTGACAGCACCTCAACGCTCTCCGCTGCCTGAGCCACACCTCTTGTGGTGCGGATCGCTGCACGCTGTTGCGATTATCCAGAGCTGTTGTGCAGTCTAGGCTTGGCCTATGGGTCTGCATCACCCTCAGTGTGGAAGTTGTTAGACCCCATACACCACTGTGGGGTACGGCTTGCAACTGGCGCTTTTCTTACAAGGCCCGTGGATAGTCTACTGGTGGAGGCTGGGGTTCCCCCACTGCGGATTCGCCGCCATCGACTGCTCGCTGACTATGCTGTCCACGTGCATTGCTCACCAGGCCATCCCAATCGTCGCCTGCTTTTCCCTGCCATGGTCCTCCATCTTCCGGACCGGCGACCTAGGTCTGGGCTTTCCATAGCTGTCCGCGTCCAGTCCCTGCTGTCAGAACTGGGGTCATTCCCTCTTTTGCCTCCCTTCCGGGTCCGTATACTTACGCCTCCCTGGTGTTTGCCCCAGCCGTCCGTCCGTCTGGACTTGGCGCAGGGACCCGAGGACTTGGTTCCGCCTGTGGCCCTCCGTCATCGTTTTCTTGCGCTCCTCGCCTCATGCCCCCAGGGGCTCAGCATTCGTTTGCTGGGTACGGGCTTGGCGACCCCGGGGTCCTGAGCTGGGGACTGGTCAGCGCCGCCGGTCTCCTGTGACCACCGTATGGTGCGGCGGTGGAATGTTGTGTGCTGCGGGGAATGGTAATCTTGGCTTGACCGCCTGGATTGCGAGGAAGGTAAACCTCTATAAAAACCCCTCAATCTTACGGTGTGCTGCGCGCTTATAACATGCATGGCTGTTGTGGTGGAACAGTCGCTAGCGGGCAACCTCTGGGGCACCTGCCGCACCCCAGTTGTATACGGCTTACTCAGGCACGCGGGGCTCTGTCTGAGCGGACCTTTAGTTCCCTAGCTGCTCGTGGGACCGCAATGGACCCTTCGACCTCTACATTTCCCCCTACCAGTGGATTGGGTGGGCCGCTGGTAGGCAAACACACCCCTTCGAAAAAGCGACTTCATGCTGCGAGTCCTCCAGCTCCTGGTGTTGCTAGAGATTTATCAGACTGTCGTAACAGAGCACATGCTGAAAATCGGAATGTGTTTTTGATTATTAAACGAAAGGAGGGTAGCTTTGAGAGGGTTTCTCCCTTTTACATCCACAAGGGTCTTGAAGGAATTGCAGGTACACTGAAATCTGTTAAGCGACTGCGCAATGGTACTCTCTTAGTTGAGACTTCTAGTTCCCGTCAAGTCGCTTCTCTTCGGAAAGCACCCAGTATCGGAGAGTACGCTATCGAGACCGAGCTCCACTCCACACTCAACTATAGTAAGGGTGTTGTGACATGTAGGGACTTGGTGGATATCTCCACAGACGAGTTGAAATCTGAGTGGGCTGACGAAGGTATTGTTGCCGTGCAGAATATTATGAGGCGAGTCGATGGGGACCTAGTAAAATCCGACTCGTTTATTCTCACGTTCAGTTGCCCGAGACTTCCAGAGCATGTTACGGCGGGGTTCTTACGTTTGCCAGTACGGCCATATTTCCCCAACCCAATGCGCTGCTTTAAATGTCAGCGCTTTGGGCATACTACATTGGGGTGCAATGGGATAGCCACTTGCGGTAAATGTGGTCAGCCTGCCCATGAAGGAGCCGATTGTTCATCGCCTGTGAAGTACGTGAATTGCCTTGGGAGTCAACCTGTCTGGAGCCGGGTCTGCCCCATCTATCTCGAGGAACGGAAGATACAGGAGATCAAAACATCTAAGCGCATCCCCTATGGTGAGGCCAAGAAGCTCTTTAAGGCCATGCAACCTCCTGTGTTTACTACATCTTTCGCTTCCGCCCTGAAAAAACCAGTACAAATGGCCACTGTTGCTACGCAAACGGAGGTTGCTAGTGTTAGCACTAACACCTGCGTTTGCCAGTGCACTTGTGCTGCTGCGGTTGTTTTGCAACCTGCAGTTCTCCCCGCAACGTCGGACAAGGCCGTGGTTGCTGACATTGGGGTACTTCCTGCCTCTTCCCCTATGGCGCCTTCTGCCCAGGCGAGTAAAGCTCCAACTGCTGACAAGTCTCTGCATTCTAAGCCCCCTAAGACAAAGACGCCGAAGGTGAAGATTTTGCCACTTGCGGAGACTGATCAGGGTCAGTCCGATGACGAGGCCATCGTACTGTCTGACATCTCCCGTGGGTCGTCATCGGAGCTGATGGACATTGATGTGGACCGGGGGCGCTCTTCTCGCCCCAGGCATAACTCTCCGGCCAGTACGGGCTCGCCTCCAAAACACAGAGGCAGGGTGAAAGTTCAGCCACCCTGATCACTGGCTCCCATCTTACAGTGGAACCTGAATGGGTTCAGGACGCATGTGGCCGAACTACAACTCCTTGTACGTGAGTTCCCTTTGTGCTTATGTCTCCAAGAGACACATTTTCGCGCCACTGATGCTCCTTCTTTACGGGGCTATGCCGTCTATCGGAAAGATGATCTGACGGGGGAAAGGGCAAAGGGTGGTGTTGCGGTTTTTGTCCATGACATGCACCCCTCATCTGAGCTCCCTCTCGTTACAGACTTGCAAGCAGTTGCAGTTGACCTTCTTGTGGGTCGGAGGCTCACCGTCTGTTCACTTTACTTACCCCCTCAGGATGCGATAGACTCTGAGGCTCTCACGGACCTTATTGGCCAACTTCCCCGCCCATTTCTTCTTCTGGGGGACTTCAATGCTTATAATGTCTTATGGGGCTCTTCGACTACTTGCCCCAGGGGTCGCATTCTGGAACGCCTCATGGTGTCTGAAGAACTGTGCATCCTCAACTCTGGTGCTCCCACTCATTTCTGTACTGCTTCTGGGTCGTCGTCAGCTATTGACCTTTCCTTTTGCTCTCCAGCACTAGCGGATTCTGCTCTATGGGAGGTTGATGCTGACCTCCATTCTAGTGACCACTTCCCCCTTTGGATTCGCCTCCTAGATGAGGCTATGGCATTTCAGGTCCCGCCCCGGTGGAACCTCTGCAGGGCTGACTGGACACTTTTCAGCCACCTGGCCGTTTTGGAACACCGTGACAGCGTCCACGAATGGGTAGACCATGTTACAGCTGTGATCTCCCATGCTGCTGAATTGTCAATCCCACGGTCATCCGGTCATCCCAAGCGGCGTCCTGTCCCTTGGTGGACCCCTGAGTGCCGCTCAGCCATCCGAGCCCGCCGTGCCGCTCTGCGCCGCTTCAAGTGCCGTCCCACAGCTGACAATCTTGCAGCCTTTCGGGTGGCAAGGGCTAAAGCGCGGCGCGAGATTAAAGAGAGCAAACGACGGTCATGGCAATCGTTCTTGAACTCCATCTCCCGCTCCACTAGTTCTATGAAAGTATGGGAAGCCATCAGGAGGATTTCCGGGAAACTCGGCCAGCTACCTGTCACGGCCTTGCTGCATCAGGGAAGTCTCCTCACGGCGCCGAGAGATATTGCCCAGACACTGGCCATGCATTTTGCGGAATCTACCGCCACTATTAACTGTGATCCAGATTTCTGCCGCTACCGCACTGCCATCGAGAGGGGTCACTTGGACTTCCGGTCTCCTAATTCTGAACCCTACAACTGCCCCTTCACAATGTGGGAACTGGATTCGGCGCTGTCTGTGGCTCATGATACTGCGCCTGGTCATGATCAAATCCGGTATAGCATGCTGCGGCACTTGTTACTGCCTTCCAAGGAAGTTCTTCTGAATTGTTTTAATATGATATGGTTATCCGGCACGTACCCTGACTCGTGGAGGGAAGCGATTTTGATACCCCTCCTCAAACCAGGGAAGGACCGAACGCATCCCGGTAGTTACCGAAGTATCGCCTTGACGAGCTGCGTCGGGAAGACGTTGGAACGCATGGTCAATCGTCGCCTGGTTTGGCTGCTCGAGACCAGGCAGCTCCTTAGCCCCTCTCAGTGTGGCTTTCGGAGATGGCGTTCCACTATAGACAACTTGACCCTGCTTGAGGCGGCCATCCAGCAGGCCTTCCTGCGTCACCAGCATTGTCTCGGTGTATTCTTTGATATTCATAAGGCGTATGACACTACTTGGCGCCGCCATATCCTCAATCAACTCCATGAGTGGGGCTTTCGTGGCCGTCTCCCCGTCTTCATTCGGTCCTTTCTTTCCCACCGCCTCTTTCGCTATAGGGTTGGTAATGTGCTATCTGATTTGTATGTGCAGGAGAATGGTGTTCCTCAGGGAAGCGTTTTAAGTGTCACCCTCTTTGCCGTCGCCATTAACAGTATCACGTCCACTATCCGGAGTCCTGCTCAGTGCTCCTTGTTTGTGGACAATTTTGCTGTTTTCTGTTCTTCCTCCAGTCTTGTCACTGCTAGTCGACAGTTGCAGCTTGCGCTACAGCGATTAGAGGCATGGACTGCGAAGACGGGTTTTACCTTTTCTGCAGACAAATGTGTGTGTGTTCATTTTAATCGTTCTCGACGTCTTTTTACCTCCCCGGAATTGCGTCTGAGGGACACCATTCTTCCTTTTAGCGACACTGTGCGGTTCCTGGGACTCACTTTTGATTCCAAACTGTCGTGGTTGCCTCACCTTAAAGACCTCAAGGTGCAGGCCCTGAAGGCACTGAATATTTTGAAGTGTCTGAGTCATCGGTCCTGGGGAGCGGATCGGGCACGTCTGCTGCAGTTTTATAGGGCTTTCGTCCGATCGCGTCTTGACTATGGTTGCACCGTGTATGGGTCAGCAAGGCCTTCGTATCTGAAGATACTTGACGCAGTACACCATGAGGGTATCAGGCTGGCCACTGGTGCCTTCCGTACCAGTCCCATCCCCAGCCTGTGTGCTGAGGCAGGGGAACCGCCGCTCGCCATCCGGCGGAAACTCCTCATGGTGCGATGGGTGTGTCAATTTCTGGCCTGTCTTACATCCCCTGCGTACCCTACCGTTGCCCGACCGCCTATGGAACGTCTCTTTTCCAGTCGTCCCAGGGAAACGAGAACATTTGGGATTCGTGCCAAGCATTTGCTTGAGTCCCTTGGTGTGGAGCGTGTGGCCCCCCAACTACAAGGTTTTACTCGCCTGCCTCCCTGGTTGCTCCAGAGGCCCAGCGTCCTTTTAGACTTGTCGGAGTACCGGAGGAGCTGCACTCCTGCGTTTGTTTTTACCGCCTTATTTTATGATATTTTAAACCAGCATCCCGACCATGTACCAGTCTTTACGGATGGCTCTAAACAGGGGGACTCTGTTGGTTGTGCTGTTGTTTTCCCTGATCGAATCGTCAAGTTACGGCTTCCTGCGGCGTTTACCATCTTTGATGCCGAATTGTTTGCGATCTTGCGGGCATTGGAGCAGATGAGATGTGTTCCCAGTCGTAAGTTCCTCATCTGTTCTGACTCCCTGAGTGCCCTTCAGACCATGCAACACTTGTACCCGGCGGATACGGTCGTCCAGAACATCCATGATGCCCTCCTCCACCTGCAGCGGCAGGGGAAGGAGGTTTCCTTCTGCTGGGTGCCGGGGCACATAGGTATTAGGGGAAACGAGCTGGCGGATGTGGCTGCCAAAGATGCATGTTCCCTCCCTCACGTTGTTGACTGTGCCGTCCCCCTCCATGCTGTTACCTCCCTCCTGCGTTTTCGTGTTATGCGTCAGTGGGAAGAGGAGTGGCTGGCAGTCAGTGAAAATAAGCTACGTCTGGTCAAGGCCACCACGCGGCCATGGCGTACGTCCTACCAGTCATGCAGGCGGGATGAGGTTCTCCTCACTCGCCTCCGCATCGGGCACAGTCCCTTCTCACATGGTTTTTTACTCCGGCTGGAGGATCCCCCAATCTGCAGTGCTTGTGGCGTCCAGATTACTGTCCGCCACATTTTACTTGACTGTCTTTCATTCTCTGACCAGAGGGCGGTGGTTTCTTTGCCACCGGATTTGCCCTCTATTTTGAAAGACGACGCAACGTCTGTGTTTAAGGTTTTACGGTTTTGTGTCCTGTCCAATTTGTTGCCACGGCTTTTAGGGAGAGCTTTTTAATGTGCTGCTAGATGACTGGCTCACCCAGATTTTAGGTAAGAGGTCAACCAGTCACGTCTACCTCCTTGTTTCCCTTCGGTTTCTGTCCTCCTTTCCTTGTGTTTCCTTTCCTTTTTTAGTGCACTCCTTCTCCTCTTGTTTTGCCTCTGTATGTGAGGATTTGGAACTGCGTCAGGTCTGTGTCTTTTAGCTGTTCCCCTTGTTCGTTGTTCGTCTTAGTCCCTTCACTGCATGTGTTCCTGTTTTTATGCGTTTGGGCGCTGATGACCCCGCTGTTTAGCGCCCGTAAACCTCAAACACACACACACACACACACACACTCCTCGCCTCATTTCCGGGCTGTGAGCCTGTCTTCACTGATGGTTCCCTGATTGATGGTCGCACGGCCTACGCTTTTGCTCACGCTGCCCATGTTGTACAACGCTCCTTGCCGGCTGGCTGCAGTGTTTTTACTGCAGAGCTGGTGGCCATATTGCGTGCTCTTGAGCATATGCGTTCCTGCTCAGGTACATCCATCGTCATCTGCAGTGATTCCCTGAGCAGCCTCCAGGCCATCGACTGCTGCTATACCTCTTCTCCTCTGGTGTCCTCTATTCAGGAGTCTCTCCCCCTGCGGGTTCGGGGGTAAGAATAGGCCCGCGGTATTCCTGCCTGTCGTAAGAGGCGACTAAAAGGAGTCTCAAACGTTTCGGCCTTATGTGATGGTCCCCTCTCGGATTTTTCCCCCTGCGGGTTCAGGGGTAAGAATAGGCCCGCGGTATTCCTGCCTGTCGTAAGAGGCGACTGAAAGGAGTCTCAAACGTTTCGGCCTTATGTGATGGTCCCCTCTCGGATTTTTCCCCCTGCGGGTTCGGGGGTAAGAATAGGCCCGCGGTATTCCTGCCTGTCGTAAGAGGCGACTAAAAGGAGTCTCAAACGTTTCGGCCTTCTGTGATGGTCCCCTCTTGGGTTTGACCTCCTTTTTTCTTCCAAATTTCCGTCGTCAGTGCGTGCCATTTGGGGAAGGACACCTTACGTGGTGTTTCTGTATTGGTCCATCATGCTCCACCATCTTGCATGTTGCCTATTGTCGTGGGGGGGGGACTACGCCCAACATCTTCTGGGTGGTCTCCTCCTCGCCTTGTGCGCACTCTTCTTCTTAGCGCCTACGACAACTGTGGACCCTTTAAACACCTAAAATCCAGCACGGTAGCCAGTCCGTTGTGGTGGGGTCGTCATGTACCCTCTTGGTGGTAGCCCCCTGTCCACGCAGGGATCGCACTACAGATGCCTGAGCTGTTTCCTCCCCATGCATGCCAAGGAGTATGTGCCCATCTTGTCTGGGGCACGGGGACTCCGGGCAACGGGATATCGGCCAGGTACCCGTTGCTTTGGCTGGGTGGCGCCCTTGGGGAGAGCCCTCGTTCGGAGTAGGTGGCATCTGGGCGGATGTGGCGCAATGAAGCGCAATAAATCACATCAAGCTGGTGGTCGCACGGCCACCAGCGTCTCTAAGCGAGGTAGAGTCGACTTCGATGCTGCGCAGTATGACCCTCAGACGTTCCCCTCGTTGGCTGCGCCATGGGAGGGACGCCGATCTAGTGCCAAGCGGGAGCCTTACGTACCGCAATACCTTGTCTGCAGCAGGACTGATGGTGACTCCTTTCTCCCGACGAAGCCTATGTTTTTTGTGGAACACCTGGAGGATAAGTTTGGGGAAGTGGCGGGGTTGTCAAAAATGAGGAATGGGTCCATCCTCCTCAAGACGTCCTCCCCAGCCCAGTCACGAGCGTTGCTCTTGTGTGATCAGCTGGGTGACGTCCCTGTTACCGTCACTCCCCACAGTAGCTTAAATATGGTCCAGGGGATTATTTACCATCGTGACCTCTTGTTGCAATCCGATGACGAGCTGAGAGCCGACTTGGAACGACGTGGTGTGCATTTTGTCCGTCGTGTCCATCGAGGACCCAAGACAAACAGGGTGGCCACCGGTGCCTTTATCTTGGCCTTTGAGGGTGATGTCTTGCCCGAGAAGGTCAAGGTGATGGTTTACCGTTGCGACATCAAGCCATACGTGCCTCCCCCGATGCGGTGCTTCCAGTGCTGGAAGTTTGGGCATATGTCCTCCCGTTGCCCATCCAGCGCTACATGTCGAGATTGCGGACGCCCCTCTCATCCTGATTCTCCATGTGCACCTCCGCCTGTATGTGTTAACTGTGGGGAGCACCACTCTCCATGCTCGCCGGATTGCCCCGTTCTTCATAAGGAGCGGAAGATCATGGAATTTAAGACCCTGGACCGGCTTACTTATCGAGAGGCTAAACAGAAATATGAAAGGTTGTACGCTGCTTCCCTTCGAACATCTTATGCTGCAGCCACGTTATCGTCGCCCGCACGGGCGACGGTTGTCGCTTCATCTGTGCCGCCTTCAGTGGGCCCTCGAGGCCATGTATCTCTGTCTGCCCCCCTCGTGCCTGGGGGCAAGCCTTCCTCTCTTGCCCCCTTAGCAGTTGGGGGCAAACCCTCTTCTGTCGCTCCCCCCAAGCTTACTTCGGGAGTGACATCTGCTCCACAACCGGGAGGCTCGATTCCTCCCCCTCCTTCTCCGGCGGCGTTGCCTCCGCCGGTTCCTCTCTCGCGGAAGGGGTCCCTCGGGGCTCTCCCTTCCTCCGTTTCTTCTCCTTCCCAGCCAGATGTCAGCCAGTGGCTGAAGGTTCCGCCACCTGCTGGTCGTAGGGCTTCTGCGTCGTCGTCAGCCTCCGACGCTCCTTCAGAGAAGCTCTCCCAGCCCTCTCACCCTAAGGGCAGACGCGAGAAGAAGGAACGGAATGTGTCCAAGAAGAAGGACGTTCCGGCGGTTTCAGCACTGCCTGCTGTACATAGTCCTGGCTCCGGGGATGAGGTGGAGATCCTCGCCTCTGCCGCGGATCTCGCCCTCACGGAACCCTTGGGGGCCTCTCCTATGGACTCAGCTGACTCTCCCCCAGTGGCGGCGGTTGGCTCTGAAGCGCTGTCTGCCTCTTAGTCGCATTCACGCCCTCCCAGTCCCTTCCTGCTTCCATTCTCCAATGGAACTGCGGCGGTTATTTCCGCCACCTGCCAGAGCTCCGGATGCTTCTGAGTGATTCCCCTGTTCTCTGCATTGCTCTGCAGGAAACTTGGTTTCCTGCACTGCGGACCCCCGCCCTTCGCGGTTATCGGGGATACTATAAGAACCGTGCTGCCTGTCAACGAGCGTCAGGTGGGGTTTGCCTCTTTGTTCACCACTCTGTCTGTAGCTCGCCAGTACACCTTCAGACGCCTTTAGAGGCAGTTGCTGCCAGGGTTGAGCTCTCGCCGGATATTACTGTATGCTCTGTTTACATTCCTCCGGGTGGGGAGCTCCCCCGCCATGTCTTGGCTGCGCTGCTGGCTCAACTCCCGCCACCATTGCTGCTTCTGGGCGATTTCAATGCCCACAATCCTCTCTGGGGTGGGACTGTCTCCGATGATCGCGGTCGGGCCGTGGAGCATGTGTTGGCTCAGCTCGACCTTAGCCTCTTGAACACCGGTGCTCCCACACATTTCAGTGTGGCCCATGGCTCGTTCTCGGCCATCGATCTCTCTATTTGCAGCCCTGGACTTGTCCCATCCCTCCACTGGAGGGTTCATCCTGACCTGTGTGGCAGTGACCATTTTCCCATCTATTTGTCACTGCCACAGTGTCATTCTTCTGGGCGCTTGCCCCGCTGGGCTCTCCACAGGGCTGACTGGCCAGCTTTTACTTCCGCTGTAACCATTGCGTCTCCCCCACAGGGTGACATTGACGAGGTGGTCCGTGTTTTCACCACGTCCATCATTTCGGCGGCCGAGGCTGCCATCCCCCGTTCCTCTGGCCTCCCTCGGCGGAAGGCTGTCCCCTGGTGGTCGCCGGAGATTGCTGAGGCTATTCGCGACCGTAGGCGGGCTCTCCAGCGTCATAGGCGGCACCCGTCTCTGGAGACCCTCATCGCCTTTAAGAGGCTCCGTGCCTTCGCCCGTCGTCTTATTGCACGGCGTAAGCAGGAGTGCTGGGAGAGGTACGTCTCCTCCCTGGGCTCCCGTGTCTCGTCCTCGCACGTGTGGTCCCGGATCCGGCGGATTTATGGCTCCCAGACCCCTATGGGTGTCCCTGGGCTCTCCTTGGACGGCGCTGTCTGCACGGACGCTGCCGCCATTGCTGAACGGCTAGCCGCGCACTTTGCTCAGAGCTCTGCGACTGCCTCCTATCCCCCCGCCTTTCGCTCTCTAAAGGAGCGAGCCGAGCGGACGCCGTTCTCATTCCACACGCGTCTTTCTGAAACATACAATGCTCCTTTCAGCGAGAGGGAATTCCTCGCCGCCCTCGCCGATTGCCCTGATACAGCACCAGGCCCAGACAGCATCCACGCGCAGATGCTGAAGCATCTCTCCAGGGACTGCCAGAGACACATTCTCGCGATATTTAATCGCATTTGGAGCGAAGGCGTGTTCCCGTCGCAATGGCGGGAGGGCGTTATTGTCCCCATCTTGAAACCCGGTGCGGACCCACTGGCGGTGGACAGCTATCGTCCCATTACCCTCACCAACGTTTTGTGCAAATTGCTCGAACGTATGGTGGGGCGGCGTTTGTGTTGGGTCCTTGAGTCGCGCGGTCTCCTCGCTCCATCCCAGGGTGGCTTCCGTCGGGGCCGGTCTGCAGTGGACAATTTGGTGCGGCTGGAATCTGCTGTCCGCACGGCTTTTGCCCGACGTCAGCATCTTGTTGCTGTATTTTTCGATCTGCGGAAGGCGTATGACACCACATGGCAGCATCACATCCTCGCCACGTTGCATGGGTGGGGTCTTCGTGGTCGGCTCCCGGCTTTTCTTCAAAACTTTTTATTGCGCCGCTCTTTCCGTGTGCAAGTCGGTGCCACCTCTAGTTCCTCTTATATACAGGAAAATGGGGTCCCGCAGGGCTCGGTGTTGAGCGTCTCCTTATTTTTAGTGGCCATTAATGGTCTGGCAGCAGCAGTGGGGTCGTCGGTGTCTCCTTGTTTGTATGCCGACGACTTCTGCATCTCATTTAGCTCCACGACTACGGGAGTCGCCGAACGCAGGCTGCAAGTCGCCGTTCGCAAGGCAGCATCATGGGCACTGACTCATGGCTTTCAGTTCTCTGCTGCCAAGACTCGAGTAATGCACTTCTGCAGGCGTCGGACGGTCCACCCTCATCCTGCACTTTACCTCGACGGCCACCTGCTTGAAGTGGTGGACACTTGCCGCTTCTTGGGACTCGTGTTTGATGCCCGGCTCACATGGGTTCCTCATGTTACTCAGCTGAAGCAAAAATGCTGGCGGCACCTCAACGCCCTCCGCTGCCTTAGCCACACGTCTTGGGGTGCAGATCGCTGCACGCTGCTGCGGTTGTACAGAGCCCTTGTGCAGTCCCGGCTTGATTATGGGAGCCTGGCCTATGGGTCTGCGTCCCCCTCAGTGTTAAAGTTGTTAGACCCCATACACCACTGTGGGGTTAGGCTTGCCACTGGCGCTTTTCGCACCAGCCCCGTGGATAGTCTACTGGTGGAGGCCGGGGTTCCCCCACTGCGGATTCGCCGCCATCGTCTGCTTGTCGACTATGCTGTCCACGTTCATTGCTCGCCAGATCATCCCAATCGTCGCCTGCTTTTCCCTGCTATGGTCCTCCATCTGCCCGAACGGCGCCCTAGGTCTGGGCTTTCCATAGCTGTCCGTGTCCAGTCCCTGCTGTCAGAACTGGGGTCATTCCCTCTTCTGCCTCCCTTCCGGGTCCGTACACCTACGCCTCCCTGGTGTTTGTCCCGGCCGTCCGTCCGTCTGGACTTGGCACAGGGACCCAAGGACTCGGTTCCGCCTGTGGCCCTCCGTCGCCGTTTTCTTGCGCTCCTCGAATCATTTCCGGGCTGTGAGCCTGTCTACACTGATGGTTCCCTGGTTGATGGTCGCACTACCTACGCCTTTGCTCACTCTGACCATATTGAGCAACGCTCCTTGCCGGCTGGCTGCAGTATTTTTACTGCAGAGCTGGTGGCCATCTTGCGCGCTCTTGAGCACATGCGTTTCTGCTCAGGTAGGTCCGTTGTCATCTGCAGTGACTCCCTGAGCAGCCTTCAGGCCATCGACCGCTGCTATCCCTCCTCTCCTCTGGTGTCCTCCATTCAGGAGGCTGTTTCCGCCATTGCCCGTTCTGGTGGTTCAGTGGTCCTGGTTTGGACGCCCGGTCATGTTGGCATCCCAGGGAACGAACGTGTAGACAGGCTGGCCAAAGGGGCGATAGACGCCCCAGCTTTGGAGATCGGCCTTACGGCTCGCGACCAGCAGCTGGTGTTGCGCCGTAAGGTACTTGGGATGTGGGCTGCTGAGTGGCGTGGCATGACAGCCCCGAATAAACTGCGGGCTGTCAAGGAGACGACCGATGTGTGGCGTTCCTCCCTGCGGGCTTCTCGCAGGGACTCGGTAGTCCTGTGTCGGCTGCGCATCGGCCATACGTACCTGACGCACGGCCATCTGTTGCGTCGGGAGGATCCCCCCTTGTGTCAGTGTGGGTCCCGGCTGACGGTCGGCCACATTTTGCTGGAGTGTCCTCGACTGCGCACACTCCGGCAATCTTTTAATCTCTCGGGCACTTTGGCTTTGGTTTTATCTGACGATGCCTCCATGGCTGATGACGTTTTAAATTTTATCCGTGGTAGTCCTTTTTATGGTTCGATTTAGGGAGGTCCTGCGCCTTTCCCTTTCTGTGTCTTTTGTCCTCGTGTCTGTTGCTGTTCTGGTAGGCCGTGAGATGGTTGACTCTTTCCCTTTTTTGATCTCGTGGTCAGTCAACCAGTCTCCGGCCCTCTTCCTTTCTTCTGTTTCTTTCTGTCTGGTGTTCCTCTGTTCTGTTCTTGTCTGTAGTGTTCGTTGCTGCATTTGTGTTCTTTTAGCGCCTGGGGGGACGTCTCCTCCCCCTTTGGTTTTTACCTTCTCCGTCGATTTTGGGCTCGCCTGATTTTGGAATGGGGGACTGATGACCTTCGCTGTTTAGTCCCCCTTAAACATCCCAACAACCACCACCACCACCTGTGCCTCTGTCCTGTTCTTGTTTGTAGTGTTTGTTGCTGCATTTGTGTTCTTTTAGCGCCTGGGGGGACGTCTCCTCCCCCTTTGGTTTTTACCTTCTCCGTCGATTTTGGGCTCGTTTGATTTTGGAATGGGGGACTGATGACCTTCGCTGTTTAGTCCCCCTTAAACATCCCAACAACCACCACCACCACCTCTGGGGCACCTGCCGCACCCCAGTTGTATAAGGCTTACTCAGGCACGTGGGGCTCCGTCTGAGCGGACCTTTAGTTCCCTAGCTGCTCGTGGGACCGCAATGGACCCTTCGACCTCTACATTTCCCCTTACCAGTGGCTTGGGTGGGCCACTGGTAGGAAAACACACCCCATCGAAGAAGCGACTTCGTGCTGCGAGTCCTCCAGCGCCTAGTGTTGATCGAGATTTATCAGACTGTCGTAACAGAGCACTTGCTGATAATCAGAATGTGTTTTTGATTATTAAACGGAAGGAGGGTAGCTTTGAGAGGGTTTCTCCCTTTTACATCCACAAGGGTCTTGAGGGAATTGCAGGAACACTTAAATCTGTGAAGCGACTGCGCGATGGGACTCTCTTAGTTGAGACATCTAGTTCCCGTCAAGTCGCTTCTCTTCGGAAAGCAACCTGTCTCGGTGAATACGCTATCGAGACCGAGCTCCACTCCACTCTGAATTACAGTAAGGGTGTTGTGACATGTGGGAACTTGGTGGATATCCCCACAGACGAGTTAAAATCTGAATGGGCTGATAAAGGTATTGTTGACGTGCAGCATATTATGAAACGAGTCGATTGGGACCTAGTCAAATCCGACTCGTTTATTCTCACGTTCAGTTGCCCACGACTCCCAGAGCATGTTAAAGGGGGGTTCTTACGTTTACCAGTAAGGCCATATTTCCCCAACCCAATGCGCTGCTTTAAATTTCAGCGCTTTGGGCATACTACGTTGGGGTGCAATGGGATAGCCACTTGTGGTAAATGTGGTCAGCCTGCCCATGAAGGAGCTGATTGTTCATAGCCTGTGAAGTGTGTGAATTGCTCTGGGAGTCACCCTGTCTGGAGCCGGGTCTGTCCCATCTATCTCGACGAACGGAAGATACAGGAGATTAAAACATCTAAGTGCATCCCCTATGGTGAGGCCAAGAAGCTCTTTAGGCCATGCAACCTCCTGTGTTTACTACATCTTTCGCTTCCGCCCTGAAAAAACCGGTACAAATGGCCACTGTTGCTACGCAAATGGAGGTTGCTAGTGTTAGCACTAATACCTGCGTTTGCCAGTGCACTTGTGCTGCTGTGGTTGTTTTGCAACCTGCGGCTCTCCCCGCAACGTCGGACAAGGCTGTGGTTGCTGACATTGGGGTTCTTCCTCCCTCTCCCCATATGGGGCCTTCTGCCCCGGCGAGTAATGCTCCAACTGTTGACAAGTCTCTGCATTCTAAGCCCCCCAAGACAAAGACGCCAAAGCTGAAGGTTTTGCCACCTGAGGAGACTAGTCAGGGTCGGTCTGATGACGAGGCCATCGTACTGTCTGACATCTCCCGTGGGTCGTCATCGGAGCTGATGGACATTTATGTCGACCGGGGGCGATCTTCTCGCCCCAGGAATAAATCTCCAGCCAGTATGGGCTCTCCTCAAAAGCACAGAGGCAGGGTGAGAGTTCTTCCCCCCTGATCACTGGCTCCCATATTACAGTGGAACCCGAATGGGTTCAGGACGCTTGTGGCCGAATTACAACTCCTTGTGCGAGAGTGCCCTTTGTGCTTATGTCTCCAAGAGACACATTTCGGGCGACTGATACTCCTTCTTTACGGGGCTATACTGTCTATCGGAAAGATGATCTGACGGGGGAAAGGGCAAAGGGTGGTGTTGCGGTTTTTGTCCATGACATGCACCCCTCATCTGAGCTCCCTCTCGTAACAGACTTGCAAGCAGTTGCAGTTGACCTTCTTGTGGGTCGGAGGCTCACAGTCTGTTCACTTTACTTACCACCTCAGGATGCGATAGACTCTGAGGCTCTCGCAGACGTTATTAGCCAACTCCCCTGCCCAATTCTTCTTCTGGGGGACTTCAATTCTCATAATGTTTTATGGAGCTCTTCGACTACTTGCCCCAGGGGTCGCATTCTGGAAAGCCTCATGATGTCTGAAGAACTGTGCATCCTCAACTCTGGTGCTCCCACTCATTTCTGTACTGCTTCTGGGTCATCATCAGCTATTGACCTTTCCTTTTGCTCTCCAGCACTCGCGGATTCTGCTGTGTGGGAGGTTGCTGCTGACCTCCATTCTAGTGACCACTTCCCCCTTTGGATTCGCCTCCTGCATGAGGCCATGGCATTACCAGTGCCGCCCCGGTGGCGCCTCTGCCGAGCTGACTGGACACTTTTCAGCCAACTGGCTGTTTTGGAACACCATGCCAGCGTCCACGAAGGGGAAGTCATGTTACAGCCGTGATCTCCCATGCTGCTGAAATGTCAATCCCACGGTCATCCGGTCGTCCCAAGAGGCGTCCTGTCCCTTGGTGGACCACTGAGTGCCGCTCAGCCGTCCGAGCCCGCCGTGCAGCTATGCGCCGCTTCAAGTGCCGTCCCTCAGCTGACAATCTTGCGGCCTTTCGGGTGGCAAGGCCCAAAGCGCGGCGCGTGATTAAAGAGAGCAAACGACGGTCATGGCAATCGTTCTTGAACTCCATCTCCCGCTCCACTAATTCTACGAAAGTATGGGAAGAAATAAGGAGGATTTCCGGGAAACGCAGCCAACTACCTGTCACAGCATTGCTGCATCAGGGAAGTCTTCTCACGGCGCCGAGAGACATTGCCCAGACACTGGCCATGCATTTTGCGGCATCTACCGCCACTATTAACTGTGATCCAGATTTCTGCCGCTGCCGCACTGCCATCGAGAGGAGTCACTTGGACTTCAGGTCTCCAACTTCTGAGCCCTACAACTGCCCCTTCACAATGTGGGAACTGGATTCAGCGCTGTCTGTGGCTCATGATACTGCGCCTGGTCATGATCACATCCGGTACAGCATGCTGCAGCGCTTGTTACTCCCTTCCAAGGAAGTTCTCCTGATTTGTTTTAATATGATATGGTTATCCGGCAAGTACCCTGACTCGTGGCGGGAGGCGATTTTGATTCCCCTCCTCAAACTGGGGAAGGACCGAACGCATCCCAGTAGTTATCGGAGTATTGCTTTGACGAGCTGTATCAGGAAGACGTTGGAACGCATGGTCAACCGTCGCCTGGTTTGGCTGCTCGAGACCAGGCAGCTCCTTAGCCCCTCTCAGTGTGGCTTTCGGAGATGTCGTTCAACTATAGACAACTTGACCCTGCTTGAGGCGGCCATCCAGCAGGCCTTCCTGCGTAACCAGTATTGTCTAGGTGTATTCTTTGACATTCGTAAGACGTATGACACTACTTGGCGCCGCCATATCCTCAATCAACTCCATAAGTGGGGCTTTCATGGCCGTCTCCCCATCTTCATTCGGTCCTTTCTTTCCCACCGCCTCTTTCGATATAGGGTTGGTAATGTGCTATCTGATTTGTATGTGCAGGAGAATGGTGTTCCTCAGGGAAGCGTTTCAAGTGTCACTCTCTTTGCCGTCGCCATTAACAGTATCGCGTCCACTATCCGGAGTCCTGCTCAGTGCTCCTTGTTTGCGGACGATTTTGCTGTTTTCTGTTCTTCCTCCAGTCTTATCACTGTTAGTCGGCAGTTGCAGCTTACGATACAGCGATTAGAGGCATGGACTGCGAAGATGGGTTTTACCTTTTCTGCAGACAAATGTGTGTTTGTTCATTTTAATCGTTCTCGACGTCTTTTTACCTCCCCTGAACTGCGTCTGAGGGACACCATTCTTCCTTTTAGCGACACTGTGCGGTTCCTGGGCCTCACTTTTGATTCCAAGTTGTCGTGGTTGCCTCACCTTAAAGACCTCAAGGGGCGGGTCCTGAAGGCACTGAATATTTTGAAGTGTCTGAGCCATCGGTCCTGGGGAGCAGATCGGGGGCGTCTGCTGCAGTTTTATAGGGCTTTCGTCCGATCGCGTCTTGACTATGGTTGCACCGTGTATGGGTCAGCAAGGCCTTCGTATCTGAAGATTCTTGACGCAGTACACCATGAGGGTATCAGGCTGGCCATTGGTGCCTTCCGTACCAGTCCCATCCCCAGCCTGTGTGCTGAGGCAGGGGAACCGCCGCTCGCCATCCGGCGGAAACTCCTCATGGTGCGACGGGTGTGTCAATTCCTTGCCTGTCCTACCTCCCCTGCGTACCCTACCGTTGCCCGACCGCCTATGGAACGTCTCTTTTCCAGTCGTCCCAGGGCAGCGAGACCATTTGGGATTCGTGCCAAGCATTTGCTTGAGTACCTTGGTGTGGAGCGTGTGGCTCCCCAACGGCAAGGTTTTACTCGCCTGCCTCCCTGGTTGCTCCAGATGCCCAGCGTCCTTTTAGACTTGTCGGAGTACCGGAGGAGCGGCACTCCTGCGTTTGTTTTTACCTCCTTATTTTATATTTTAAACCAGCATCCCGACCATGTACCAGTATTTACGGATGGCTCTAAACAGGGGGACTCTGTTGGTTGTGCTGTTGTTTTCCCTGATCGAGTCGTCAAGTTACGGCTTCCTGCGGCGTTTACCATCTTTGATGCCGAATTGTTTGCGATCTTGCGGGCATTAGAGCAGATGCGATGTGTTCCCAGTCGTAAGTTCCTCATGTGTTCTGACTCCCTGAGTGCCCTTCAGACCATGCAACACTTGTTACCCAGTGGATACGGTCGTCCAGGACATCCATGATGCCCTACTCCACCTACAGCGGCAGGGGAAGGAGGTTTCCTTCTGCTGGGTGCCGGGGCACGTGGGTATTAGGGGAAACGAACTGGCGGATGTGACTGCCAAAGATGCCTGTTCCCTCCCTCACGTTGTTGCATGTGCCGTCCCCCTCAATGCTGTTACCTCCCTCCTGCGTTATCGCGTTCTGCGTCAGTGGGAAGAGGAGTGGCTGGCAGTCGGTGAAAATAAGCTGCGTCTGGTCAAGGCCACCACGCGGCCATGGCGCACGTCCTACCAGTCATGCAGGCCGGATGAGGTTCTCCTCACTCGCCTCCGCATCGGGCACAGTCCCTTAACGCATGGTTTTTTACTCCGGGGGGAGGACCCCCCAATCTGCAGTTCTTGTGGCGTCCAGATCACTGTCCGCCACATTTTAGTTGACTGTCTTTTATTCTCTGACCAGAGAGCGGTGGTTTCTTTGCCACCGGATTTGCCTTCTATTTTACAAGATGACGCAACGACTGTAGTTAAGGTCTTACGGTTTTGTGTCCTGTCCAATTTGTTGCCTCGGATTTTAGGGAGAGTGTTTTAATGTGCTGCTGGTTGACTGGCTCTCCCAGGTTTTAGGTAAGAGGTCAGCCAGTCACGATTACCTCCTTGTTTCCCTTCGCTTTCTGTTCTCTTTTCCTTGTTTGCTTTCCTTTTTAGTGTGTTCCTTCTCCTCTTGTTTTGCCTCTGTATGTGAGGATTTGGAACTGCGTCAGGTCTGTGTCTTTTAGCCGTTCTCCTTGTTCCCTGTTCGTCTTAGTCCTTTCACTGCATGTGTTCCTGTCTTTATGCGTTTGGGCGCTGATGACCACGCTGTTTAGCGCCCGTAAACCTCAAACACACACACACACACACACACACACACACACACACTATACCAAGCAGAACAAGTAACAGGTTGTGATGGAACCAAAGCATTGCTAAAAATTAGTGAACATGCATCAGAAAATATTTTTTTGAAAGTTGTGTTGCTTGGAAAGACTATGGTTACTGGTTTCAGGTGCAAGAGCATAGCCCTTTCAAACGATGGCTGCTGGTCATTTCATAGAAACATGAGTAACTGTAGATAATAGAAATATGTAATTATTTAGTTTCTTAGAAGTGTATTTATTAATTTAGAGTTTATTGTGAGGTCATTTTGATGTTATGCTAATACGGCGTGTCACTACCCACGGATTGTGTGTGTATTACACGTTTTATGTAAGAGAGACAATTTACAGAATGATTGCATGGAATGTTAAGTCAGCAGAGCAAGTAACGGCGACGGTGGAGACGTGGCTACTGTCCCCAGGGCAACGAGTTACGAACCACCGGTGGTTACGACAAGGTCATTGGCACCTCTCTTAACAGAGCACTGGGTGAACGACGCGTCCCTGTCTGGTGCGCAGCGGGTCGTATGAGGTCACTTAATGTTCACAAACAATCTTGAAACCACGCTTCTTATGAGATGAAGATGACTATTTTACAATAAATACTTTGGTTGTTGTATTTACTCTCTTATCCATTCATATAATCCATAATTTTCTAACTTTGGTTTCTCAGGAAGACTGTAATATTGTATATGTCTAACGCTTGTATTATTTAATATATGTTACACGTGTCGAAATGTACGAGGGAGACAAAGAGAGGATACAAGGAACACCAGGAGGACGCCAGGAACGGCTGATCAGCATGTAATTCTGGAACTGGCTTCAGAAAACAGGCAAATGAGCACAATGGTGTTGTGTTGACGAGATCGATAAATTTATTATGATGTAAATATTGAAATAATTCAGAAAATATTAGAAATTTGGAGGAGTCAGATTTTTACTATGAACAATTACACAGACGTTATTTTACTCTGACAGCAGGGACGAACACCTTTACAATTAAAGAAACTCTGAAACAGTAAAAATTAAGAAACATTGATGTAACAGTGCAGTTAAGCATCCAGTAGCATTGGAGTCCTTCTTTTATGTTTTTAAATTTTCCATTTCCTTCAATTCCAGGTAATCAAAAAACATTCCTATTGGGTGATATGTGACGTTTATGAAGCATATCTGTCCACGTTTACTACATTTTTGTTGGTATGTTTTAATGTACGGAGTAGGATGATTTTGTTACGGGAGGCTAGCAAGTAGGTAAGATCACAAGGCAGACTCACTGAATGAAACGCCAGGTGGTCTCATCGCGTGAAAACGGCCTGGCGAGCAAGAGCCGCATCGTACTGGAGCAGAGAGAGTCAGTGGGGGTTCACGTACTTTATTGGGTGCCAAGACGTGAATCTATTACTATTTGTATTTACTGCTTACATGTTACAATACATCGGCAACTGCGCTGATGGCGTTACTTTAATTGAGAACTTGTTAAAATTAATTTCAATATCACTCACTTCATCAGGAAATGATAAATCACAAAGTCAGTGCTTGTTGATGGAAAGGATTGGCCAATCAAAAGTGCCCCCTGAGGGAGCAGGTATCAAACTGCTAGGTTACCTCACTACTAGCCTTCATCGATTCCTGATGAGGTAATAATTGAATACGTGTATGAAATGTGATCTGTAAGGCGGATGATGTACAAATGCAATGTTATGTTTATCCAAGGCAGTCTGCGATCGATTTTCTAGGCGGCAACACTCGAGCTAGTGTGGGAAGTGCAGCTCCACGTAAAGAGGGAATTAATTGTTAATGTTGCCTCGGAGAACATTTTTGTGCGATCTCAAGTGGATTCTAACAACGTGTGAAGCTATTTGGGACATTTACGGTGCTCGGAAATTAACCATTTATGACCAGGAATCTTGTTATGAATGTTAACGACAAAAGGACTCTAGGAATCGTTTACTAATTTTGCCACTTTACGAAAAAAACAGAAGTAGCTGGTACCCTACATTTTACTATTCTTATTACGCTTAGCATTTGAAACTACCCACTTGCCACGTTATTTCCCACCGTTTATTGCACAAGCGTTGGACTTCGCGACCGAAGGAGAAGAAATCAATTGCGGCAACGTTTGCAAGACGAGAGCTAAGCAGGCCGGCTACAGTTCAGTTACGAGAAGTGGAGGGCGGACGCACTGGACCGTCGTACGCAATTCACACGTGGCATCATTGCGCGCAACCGTGTATATATTGTGTGCGCTGCGACAACGTCACACTTGGCATTCCTTGTGTCAAGAATATCCGCTTCAATAGCGGTTAATTTTAATGCGAAGTAGTAACCCCTCTGAACCGTGGTTTATTTTCAAAGAATATTATTAAGAATCTATTTTATTTACTAGCGATTCATCAAGAACACTAACGCATTTAATCACACTATGTAAGCATGGAAGTAGTTACCAGGGAGTAACTGATGAAATCATAACCAAATTCCTTTTAACAAATGGGAATTTTATTCACTTTAATAGTGCCTAAAACATTTTTTTAAAAGAAACAGATTTAAAATTACAATCAGAAAGAATCCTCTAAATATCAAAGTTACAATTTATTGAGAGGCAGAAAGAAACAAGTTTTGACTGTATGAGCTTTCGGGCAGAGAATCTTGCGTCTCCCTTTTGACACGGCCGTAGTTACGACCGCTCACAACAGCCTCTGAAAGACTACACTGGGGCAAGTCTTCAACACACCAGATAACTTTAAACTAAGAGTTTCAACAATTTACACAAGCACACAAACTATGCACCCCCTTTAGGAGGTATGGAAATGGTACAAACACTATCAATTAAAATATTAACCTTGCCACCGAAGGTGCAACTTGATTTTACCTTCTAAGAAAAGTCTTACGGTGAAAGGATGGGAACTAAAATGACCATTTAAATAAAAGCCCATAAAATGCAATCTTATATAAAATTCTACAAGGATCCAGAAACTAAGCCCCTACCAGGTGACCACTCGCTGAGTTCTCTTACTGCCCAACAAATGCGGACGAGAGAGAGACTAGCATGCTGGGGACGAGAGACTGACCCAGACTGACCGACTGGCGAGCTCATAGCGCCCCTTAAATGCACGTGAACAGGCAACCTTTCCCCTTTCCCACCGGAGGGAGACACCAAAGCTGCGATTGCCACATCGGAGCCACCGCCAGAAACGGAGGACGACTGTTTCCCACT
The DNA here is from genome assembly GCF_021461385.2 of Schistocerca piceifrons. NCBI lineage: Eukaryota > Metazoa > Arthropoda > Insecta > Orthoptera > Acrididae > Schistocerca > Schistocerca piceifrons. Next base: position 1,096,129,776 of record NC_060139.1, on the reverse strand, counting down.
ATGCGCTCGGCGCTCTTTTCAAAACAGCAATTTTTTCCACGGCTCACCCTCATTATAGTTTTAGTTGATGTACAGTGAGGTGATGAGAGTCATCGGATACCTCTTAACATCGTGTCGGACTTCTTTTTGCCTGGCGTAGTGCGGCAGCTTGATGCGGCGTGGACTCAGCAAGTCGTTGGAAGTGCCCTGCAGAGATCCTGAGCCACGCTGCCTTTACAGGTGGTGCACGCTTCTGTGCACGAGCTGATCTCTCGACTATGTCCCATAAATGTTCGACGAAATTCATGTAGGGCGATCTGGTTGGCCAAATCTTTCGCTCTAATCTTCCACAATGTTCTTCAAACCGGTCGCGAACCATCGTGGCCCAATAAATTTCATCGTTGTTTGGAAACGTGAAGTCCATGAATGGCTGCACATGCTCTCCAAGCAGTACATTCCATGTGAACACAGCCCTCACCATTATGGAGCCACCGCCAGTGCCTTGTTGACAACCTAGGTCCACGGCTTCGTGGGATTTGCGCCACACTCGAACCCTACCATCAGCTCTTACCAACTGAAATCAGGACTCATCCTATTAGGCCACGGTTTATCAGCTGTCTAGGGTCCAGCGACATGGTCACGAGCCTAGGTGAGCCGCTGCAGGCGATGTATTGTCAGCAAAGGCACTCCGATCGGTCATCTGCTGTCAGACCCATTAACGCCACATTTAACCGCACTGTCATAAGGGATGCGTTCATCGTACGTCCCACCGTGATTTCTGTGGGTATTTAATGCATTGTTGCTAGAACTGTTGGCAGTGAAAATTCTACTGAAACGCTGCTGCTCTCTGTGATGGCCGTTGTCTGTGATGAGAGCTAAAGCCTGAAATATGGTATTCTCGGCACACCCTTGACACTATGGATCTCGGAATACTGAATTTCTTAACTATTTCCGAAATGGGATGTCCCATGGGTCTTGCTCCCAGTACCATTACCCGTGGAAAATCTTTTAATTCCTGTCGTGCGGCCATAACCACATCGGAAACGCTTGTGTGTGGACCACCTGAGTACAAGTGACAGCTCCGAAAATGAACTGCCCTTATAGACCTTATGTAAGCGATTCTACCGCCATCTATATATGTGAATATCGCTATTCCATTACTTTTTTTCCTTTCTTTTTTTTCCCTCAATGTATTCACCTGGTTCCGAGTGAAATTATAGCTTCGGATATTTTGGTTTAATTTTCTATCTCAATTTCAATCATTTTTTGTCTTATATAGACAATCCTAAGCTCAATGCAAGGAATGCTTTGTCTGCAGTGGTAGCCATTCCCACTGGTGGCAAACTATTTCCTGATACGAAACTTGCCTCTAAAGAAGTGAGGCTTTATTGACAAACATTGTTGTTACGTGCAGGGACGTGTTTAACAAACTCACTGATAGAAAAGGGCCTCTTATCGGACCGAGGCGTTTAGATGACGGATCATTCTGCGCCCTGATAGTCTGCGGGAGTACGTCTTGCGCTTCAGAACCTGTTACTTCAATACTATTTATCAATTAAACAAGGCATTATATGAGAATCTGCTAAAAGGTAAAATGCCTCTCCTTAATGTACTCACTGGGACGTATTTGTTAACATAATTTGACTTCGACACTTGTAAAACAAGAAAATATATGAGCAACCTAAATCACTTCGTGCATGTCGAGTTGTCACGAACAGTGCTACAAGAAATGATCCCTGCTGGCAGTTTCTCGTGGGGCTCTCGCCTTGCCGGCGGCAGCGAGTACGCTTGTCGGCACCTGCCTGCGAGAAAGGCAGATCAGTTGCATTAAGGTAGTTTGTTGGTCGGTGTGACTGACATACATTCCTGTAACATACGTCTATTATCCTGCGCCTTGATTGTAGACAGTAATGAGCACATGACATTGTGACACTGTTGTTGGTATTTTGGCCAACACGAACACCGCGAATAAAATAATTCGCATTCCTTGAAAAATTTTGACTACGTATTTAATAGTCTGGCTGCAGCAGTCCATTTTAGCCAATAGTACCTGATCAAGACCGAACACGTTGTCTATCACTAGTACTACTACAACTAGAAGTGATAACGCCAGGTCAGGACAATATACAAAACTTCGGTACATTGACGATACAGCCAGCAGCAGCTATAACCGTGCGGAATTAACATCAGACTTTGGGTCAAAGTGTATCTCTTCCGAGGCCTTGACATCCATCTGCTAAGCACACACGGAATGTATTTTCAGCGCAAACGTGGTCAGTGCTACATACGCTGTGGAAACAACTGTACGGGTAGAGTTGCTTCTAAATTGACAGTGTACACGCCTCGATGATCGCAAGAGTTCAGAACAGTCCATACGAAACTGGAACACAGACGATCGAGCAATTAAAGGGGAATCTTTTGATGAAAGACGATGTTGTTCTCGCGAAAGTCTTTCTGTGGTAAATTTAGAGAACCGGGAGACTGCGACAGCTCTGCCTTTACTATCTGACGTCTATAGTAGCAACCATCACATTAAACTAAGGTAGATTAAACGCATTCAGAAACACAGCTTGGACATCAATTTCTCCAGTGCTCGATAGCATGTCAGGCAACAAGTTTCGTCCAGAGAACTCGATCAGCTGCCAGGTTTTGACCTTCCTCCAAGTCCATGTTCACACACTGAAGATCCTATGCAGAAGTTCATTTCTAAGTGTTACATTCAATGGTTTCCACAATAGCGCTGATTCAGGAGTAAAACATTCCCCTCAAACTTCAGTCTCCTTTCAGCAATGGTTTTATGCAGGCTGCGTAGATAACTTCTCAGCACTTCATCACTTGCAAAGCGATCGCGATGGCTGATCTTCAAAATTTCTCATCAGTCATCAGTGATGAAAAACATTGAGCTTGTGTGGTGATTTTGCTTACACTTTCTTGTTTACACTGGGTCTATCACAATTAAACGACGTTATAGAAGATCGGTTACATCCTACACAATTTCCTGTCTATTTTATCTTTGTACCTATGTATCGTATAATGTCGTTGAGCGTTTTGTAGAATATCTCTGTCTGTCTGCTATAGAAGTTACATGAATAAATACTCATTAACAGGATCAGTTTCACTGCGAGGTGCTGGGGCTAGCAGTGTATTTAACACTAAATTCTTCTAGAATCTTCATATGGAAATGATGCTCTAACCCCCCCCTTTTCTAACTCCGACTTTTGCTGTTGCACATGGATTAAGAAGAAACGCGAACTGACTGTAAGCGACCCCGCAAGTGGAGTAGAAAAAAGTTTGGCATCTGTAATAATTTAATTTGAAAGAAATTAATTAGATAAAGGAAAGTTCCATTAACGTAGTGACAAATGAAAGGGATGCTCTAGCGATTAACAGAATGAAAGTTCTGTCCAAAATAACAATTTGATTTATTATGACTAAACTCAAAATAGTAAACAAAACACATGAAACATTTACAATACATCAACATTGGATACTCAAATAAATGCTGTGAATGTGAGTTTGTCCATAAACTAGATTGTGACATTAATGACCAAGTGGTATGTGGAGCCAATTCCTTGCAACGCAAATCTTAAGAGAAACACCCAGCCAACCCAACATTAATTGCTGCTACAGTAGTGAGAACTCAGGCAATGAACATCCAAGACAGAACCACGTAAGAAAAGACGGGAACAGGCGCGCTCTGCTGAGCTCTGATTATCACAGAGCAAATTCCCTAATCTGCCGGTGCTGTGGACATACATTACCAAGTTGTTTTCTTAACTGCAAGGACACGATCTGGCGTACCGGAAGCGATGGCTGGTCGCTTTGACGTCCCGTCGTGCTGATGATAATGTCGCGAGTGTAGCCCAAAACAAATTGTCCTGGTCTGGTTGTTCCAGACTAAAGGCTTCCTATCAATACAACTGCGCCTCTGAGGGAGACGAAGAAGGCTCGCTTCACAATCACTGACGGTACAGTGATCGATTTTAACAAGCGAAGTCACACAGTAACTCCGATACAGTAAACTTTAGCCAAAACTGCTCAAGACGGACAACATGGGCCGCTTGTACGCAGAACGTTCAATTGCCAACTGTGCTCGGAAAGTTACGTAGAAATCGAAACTTCAGCAACTTCGTCAAACAGTTACAATTAAATGAAAGTATATTAGACAGCCAACGGAAGGCAGACTGTCCAGAGCAGCGAGAGCTCAGTCTTGTAACCCACTCTGACCAGAAGGTGAGAGCCGACTCTCCCAAAGAGCACCCGTACAAGCCGAACACAGAACATTCCCGCCCCCACGACAGTGGCCGTGGTTAAACGTTCCAATCAGGAACTCGAAAACTGGCGGAAAATTCCACTCTATTACCGAAGCACTATCACTCCACCAATGGAGATTCTTGGCGCCAATTTCTGCGCCTATTTTGCTACGTCACGGAGCTATGCCTTGAGCAAGCCAATCACCGTTACGATTTTGCAGAAAATGCGGGAATTTGTCCGCCAAGACTGCCTGGGAACACAAGTCATTCCCACGCATCGCTGGTAGCCCGCCAGAAAGTGTTTTCACTAAATTTCTGCGAAGTAACGGAATCTCTAGCCCAGCTGCTCCTTCAGGCCCCTGTGGGCGTGGCGCTCCCGCTCTTATGACAATGTCGGCGTCTGGAAAGTATCAACTCGACTCCCTCACGCCCGTCGGCTTAACCCTTTCAAGATCGGCAGTGCCCGCCTGTCACCGGACCACCCGGGTGACGAGAGATGCTGCATGGGAAGTCCGCGTGTGAAGGAATAGCAGCTTTTCACAGCATGCAATTAGAGAGGAAAATCGAATTACTCAGAGTAAGATAGAAATATGAGAAGGGGCTCATGCCACCTCTCATCACCACCCTACTTTCGCAACTCGACGACGACAGCTATAACAGTCGAAAGCACACGACACTAGAAGCAAAAGTGTCTCAGTAAACACAGATCCGGAAATGAACCATTTGCAGGATAATTGCAACTCTGTGGTTACCAACCACCACTGACTTGATTATGTTTAAATGTCATCCCAGTTAGGAGACAGCAACAATACCATACAACATTAAGCAAAACTTTTTGCAGATACTTTGGTAGAATTTCAGGTATTCCAACAGAACGTGACAAAAGTTACAAGAGTGTACTCGTTGTATAAGACGTGCTAAAAGCGACAGCTTTGTACTGGGCTGGAGGCCTGTACCTGTCGGCGCACAGAGTTTCGAACCATTTCAACCACTCCTGGATTATTTAGAAATTCATAACAAGCATTAACAGGTCTCAGCTCCAGTTCTTCAACTGTGTTAACCAAGCGGCGTACACTATATCTTTAAGTCGCTGCTAAATACAGAAGTCCAACAAGGGGTTCACATCAGGTTGTCCTCGCCTAGTCCATCTTTGGCCATCTCGGGGGGGGGGGGGGGGGGGGGGGGGCAGATGTCGCCTCACCAAAGCAAAAGAATGTGTCGGTCCTCCGTCAAACGTTTACCACATCTTCTCTCCCTTGTGGGTTCGGGGGTAAGAATAGGCCTGCGGTATTCCTGCCTGTCGTAAGAGGCGACTAATAGGAGTCTCAACTGTTTTGGCCTTTAATGTGATGGTCCCCATTAGGGTTTGACCTCCATTTTTCCAAAATCAACAGAAGTACCTTCCTTTTGGGGAAGGACACCTTACGTGGTGCACCATCAGTCCTCTGTGCCCTAAGACCTTGGCACTCTTTATCGTCTTGGCGTCGTCACTGCACCCTCCATCCCTTATTTTGGGCATACACACCTGATGGATTGTGTAAGTTACGCACTTAGTGCGTCACGATCTGCACCCACGATCACTATAGACTACCCATGGCACCCAAAATCCAGCACGGTAGCCAGCCCGTTGTGGTGGGGTCGTCATGTACCCTCTAGGTTGTAGCCCCCTGACAACACAGGGATCATACTGCCGATGCCTGAGCTGACACCTCCCCACGTAAGCCAAGGAGTAGATGCCCGTCTCTCTGGGGCATCGGGACTCCCTGCAATGGCCATCCTGCCAGGTGGCCTTTGCTGTGGCTGGGTGGCGCCCGTGGGGAGAGCCCCTGGTCGGAGTGGGTGGCATCAGGGCGGATGACCCGCAATGGAGCGGGTGAAATCTCAATCTGGTGGTCGCCCGACTGCCTATGTCTCTAAGTGTGGTAAGGTGGAATTTAACGCTGTGACATATAACCCAAAATCGTTCCCTTCCCTAGCCCCACCATTGGAGGAACGCAGGGCTGAAGACAGACAGGAACCATATTCGCCGCGATACCTTGGGTGCAGCAGAACTGATGGGGATTCGTTTTTGGGGACTAAGCCTCTTTTCTTTGTGCACAAACTCAAAGATAAGTTTGGGGAAGTGGCGTCTCTTTCCAAAATGAGGAGCGGGGCCATTCTGATACAAGCAGCTTCCTCTGCACAGTCCCAAGCATTACTTGCCTGTGAGAAGCTCGGTGACATCCCCGTTACTCTCACTCCCCATAAGTCCTTAAATTTGGTCCAGGGGATTATTTTTCATAAAGGTCTTCTGCTACAGTCTGATGACGGGCTACGTGAGAACCTGGCACGACGAGGTGTACACTTTGTCCGTCGTGTCTTTAGGGGGCTGAAGAATAATAGGGTCGCTACCGGTGGCTTCATGCTGGCCTTTGAGGGCGACTGTTTGCCTGAGAAAGTCAAGGTCATGATATACCGGTGCGATGTCAAGCCCTATGTCCCACCCCCTATGCGATGCTTCCAGTGCTGGAAATTCGCACACATGTCCTCCCTCCCCCTGCGGGTTCGGGGATAAGAATAGGCCCGCGGTATTCCTGCCTGTCGTAAGAGGCGACTAAAAGGAGTCTCAAACGTTTCGGCCTTATGTGATGGTCCCCTCTCGGGTTTGACCTCCATCTATCTAAATTATTCCGAAGAGCGAGCCAATTGGGGAAGGGCGCCTTACATGGTGCACTGTATCCTTCGTGCAATTAGACCTTTAGCCGTCTTTCTCGTCGTTGCAATGGTGTCCCGCTCGTTTTCGATCTCTTGGGCGATTACCACGCTGCACTCTGCAGTGTTTCTTTTAACTGCGACGACGACCTTGGCCATTTTTGCACCTAAGATCCAGCACGGTAGCCAGTCCGTTGTGGTGGGGCCGCCATGTACCCTCTTGGTTGTAGCCCCCTGACAACACAGGGATCGCTCTACTGATGCCTGCGCCGTTAACTCCCCACGTATGCCAAGGAGTAGATGCCCATCGCCCTGGGGCATCGGAACTCCCGGCAATGGCCATCCTGCCAGGTGGCCTTTGCTGTGGCTGGGTGGCGCCCGTGGGGAGGGCCCTTGGTCGGAGTAGGTGGCATCAGGGCGGATGACCCGCAATGAAGCGTGGTACATCATCTCTCGCTGGCGGCCAGTCGTCAGCAGTCTCTAAGCGTTCCAAGGCTCACTACAAGGCTAATGTGTATGACCCCAAATCGTTCCCCTCCCTGGCCACACCATGGGAGGAACGAAGGGCTATGACTGAGAGCGAAAGATACTCGCCCCGGTATCTCGTCTGTACCCGAGCTGACGGGGAATCTTTTATGTCCATGAAGCCTCAGTTCTTTGTAGAGCATTTAGAGGACAAGTTTGGGGAGGTGGAGGGCTTGTCCAAGATGCGGTCCGGATCGGTGTTGATCAAAACGGCATCCTCTGCCCAGTCGCGGGCCTTGCTCGCTTGTACTAAGCTGGGGGATGTCTCTGTCACTATCACGCCCCATAAGAGTCTGAACATGGTCCAGGGCATTATCTTTCACAGGGATCTCCTTTTACAGTCCGACGACGAGCTGCGCGCCAACTTGGAGCGCCGAGGTGTCCATTTCGTCCGGCGCGTCCACCGGGGTCCGAGGGATCGTCAAGTTGCCACTGGTGCCTTCATCTTGGCCTTCGAGGGTGACACGTTACCTGAGAAGGTCAAGGTGATGGTGTACCGTTGTGATGTCAAGCCGCATATCACTCCCCCGATGCGGTGCTTCAAGTGTTGGAAGTTCGGCCACATGTCTTCACGCTGTGCGTCCGACCTCGTCTGTCGCGATTGCGGTCGACCTTCCCATCCTGATCATCCCTGTGCGCCGCCTCCAATCTGTGTGAACGGTGGTGCGCACCATCCGCCTTGCTCGCCAGACTGTCCGATTCTGCAGAAGGAGCGGAAGATCATGGAAATAAAGACTCTCGACCGCCTGACGTACACTGAGGCGAAGCGGAAATATGATCGGCTTCATCCGGTGCACATGACAGCTTCTTATGCCGCAACTGTCACTCCTTCTACAATTCCAACCGCTCCAGTCAGCTCTCAGAGTCGAAGTCCCACACCTGCCCCCTTGATGGTGGGGGGCACTAAACCTCCTGTTGCTCCTGCTCCATCAACTTCAGGAGCAACACCCCCCCAACCATCGGGGACATCAGTCCCCCCTGCCCAGCCGGAGAAGCGTAAGACTTCTTCGGCTACTATCGTAAGGAAGGGGTCCCTTGGGGACCTTCCTTCGCACGCTCCGACCGGTTCCAAATCCGACGGCCACAAGTGGCTCAAACAACCGCCAGTTCCTGGTCGTCGGGACACACGGTCATCGTCTGTCCCTGAGACTGACCCAGTGACGCCCTCCCAGCCTGAACCACCCAAGGCGCAGCGCGAGAAGCAGAAGAAGAAGAAACTCCCCAAGGCTACCGACATTGCGGTGGCACCCATTCCACCGCTTCCTACAAGCTCTGCGTCTGAGGATGAGGTGGAGATTCTGGCGTCCGCTGAGGACATGGATCTCGCCGGCCCCTCAGATGCAGTAGATGGCTGTTGTCCAGGTGGTGACTCAGTAGCAGCAGGGGCCCCGGAGGCGTAAACTGCCTCCCCAATCCCTTCACGCCTTTCCCATCCATGGCTAATACCATCCTCCAGTGGAACTGCAGCGGTTTTTTCCACCATCTAGCTGAGCTCCGTCAACTTATCAGCCGTCATCCTTTCCTTTGCATTGCTCTGCAGGAAACTTGGTTTCCAGCAATGCGAAACCCCGCCCTCCGTGGCTATCGGGGTTATTTTAAGAACCGGGCAGCTTATGAAAGGGTGTCTGGTGGCGTCTCCACAGGCTATCACCGTCTGCAGTATTTACCTTCCACCTGATGGTGCTGTCGCGCAGCATGTCCTGGCTGCTCTGATAGCACAACTGCCGCCACCTTTTTTGCTGCTGGGCGATTTCAATGCCCACAACCCTTTATGGGGTGGGACTGTGTCCGATGATCGTGGTTGGGCCGTGGAGCATGTGTTGGCTCAGTTCGACCTTAGCCTCTTGAACACCGGTGCTCCCACGCATTTCAGTGTGGCCCATGGCTCGTTCTCGGCCATCGATCTCTCTATTTGCAGCCCTGGACTTGTCCCATCCCTCCACTGGAGGGTGCATCCAGACCAGTGTGGTAGTGACCATTTTCCCATCTATTTGTCACTGCCACAGTGTCATTCTTCTGGGCGCATGCCCCGCTGGGCTCTCCACAGGGCTGACTGGCCAGCTTTTACTTCCGCAGTAGCCATTGCGTCTCCCCCACTGGGTGACATTGACGAGGTGGTCCGTGTTTTCACCACGTCCATCATTTCAGCGGCCGAGGCTGCCATCCCCCGTTCCTCTGGCCTCCCTCGGCGGAAGGCTGTCCCCTGGTGGTCGCCGGAGATTGCTGAGGCTATTCGCGACCGTAGGCGGGCTCTCCAGCGTCATAGGCGGCACCCGTCTCTGGGGACCCTCATCGCCTTTAAGAGGCTCCGTGCCTTCGCCCGTCGTCTTATTGCACGGCGTAAGCAGGAGTGCTGGGAGAGGTACGTCTCCTCCCTGGGCTCCTGTGTCTCGTCCTTGCACGTGTGGTCCCGGATCCGGCGGATTTATGGCGCCCAGACCCCTATGGGTGTCCCTGGGCTCTCCTTGGACGGCGCTGTCTGCACGGACGCTGCCGCCATTGCTGAACGGCTAGCTGCGCACTTTGCTCAGAGCTCTGCGACTGCATCCTATCCCCCCGCCTTTCGCTCTCTCAAGGAGCGAGCCGAGCGGACGCCGTTCTCATTCCACACGCGTCATTATGAAACATACAATGCTCCTTTCAGCGAGAGGGAACTCCTCGCTGCCCTCGCCGATTGCCCTGATACAGCACCAGGACCGGGATGCATCCACGCACAGATGCTGAAGCATCTCTCCAGGGACTGCCAGAGACACATCCTCACCATCTTTAACCGCATTTGGAGCGAGGGCGTGTTCCCGTCGCAATGGCGAGAGGGTCTTATTGTCCCCATCGTGAAGCCCGGGGCAGACCCACTGGCGGTGGACAGCTATCGTCCCATTACCTTCACCAACGTTTTGTGCAAATTGCTCGAACGTATGGTGGGGTGGCGTTTGTGTTGGGTCCTTGAGTCGCGCGGTCTCCTCGCTCCATCCCAGGGTGGCTTCCGTCGGGGCCGGTCTGCAGTGGACAATTTGGTGCGGCTGGAATCTGCTGTCCGTACAGCCTTTGCCCGACGTCAGCATCTCGTTGCTGTGTTTTTCGATCTGCGGAAGGCGTATGACACCACATGGCGGCATCACATCCTCGCCACGTGGCATGAGTGGGGTCTTCGTGGTCAGCTCCCGGCTTTTCTTCAAAGCTTTTTATTGCGCCGCTCTTTCCGGGTGCAAGTCGGTGCCACCTCTAGTTCCTCTTATATACAGGAAAATGGGGTCCCGCAGGGCTCGGTGTTGAGCGTCTCCTTATTTTTAGTGGCCATTAATGGTCTGGCAGCAGCAGTGGGGTCGTCGGTGTCTCCTTCTTTGTATGCCGACGACTTCTGCATCTCATTTAGCTCCACGACTACGGGAGTCGCCGAACGCAGGTTGCAAGTCGCCGTTCGCAAGGCAGCATCATGGGCTCTGACTCATGGCTTTCAGTTCTCTGCTGCCAAGACTCGAGTAATGCACTTCTGCAGGCGTCGGACGGTCCCCCCTCATCCTGCACTTTACCTTGACGGCCACCAGCTTGAAGTGGTGGACACTTGCCGCTTCTTGGGACTCGTGTTTGATGCCCGGCTCACATGGGTTCCTCATGTTACTCAGCTGAAGCAAAAATGCTGGCGGCACCTCAACGCCCTCCGCTGCCTAAGCCACACGTCTTGGGGTGCAGATCGCTGCACGCTGCTGCGGTTGTACCGAGCCCTTGTGCAGTCCCGGCTTGATTATGGGAGCCTGGCCTATGGGTCTGCGTCCCCCTCAGTGTTGAAGTTGTTAGACCCCATACACCACTGTGGGGTTAGGCTTGCCACTGGCGCTTTTCGCAACAGCCCCGTGGATAGTCTACTGGTGGAGGCCGGGGTTCCCCCCGCTGCGGATTCGCCGCCATCGTCTGCTCGTCGACTATGCTGTCCACGTTCATTGCTCGCCAGATCATCCCAATCGTCGCCTGCTTTTCATTGCTATGGTCCTCCACCTGCCCGAACGGCGACCTAGGTCTGGGCTTTCCATAGCTGTCCGTGTCCAGTCCCTGCTGTCAGAACTGGGGTCCTTCCCTCTTCTGCCTCCCTTCCGGGTCCGTACACCTACGCCTCCCTGGTGTTTGTCCGGGCCGTCTGTCCGTCTGGACTTGGCACAGGGACCTAAGGACTCGGTTCCGCCTGTGGCCCTCCGTCGCCGTTTTCTTGCGCTCCTCGAATCTTTTCCGGGCTGTGAGCCTGTCTACACGGATGGTTCCCTGGTTGATGGTCGCACTGCCTACGCTTTTGCTCACGCTGCCCATGTTGAGCAACGCTCCTTGCCAGCTGGCTGCAGTATTTTTACTGCAGAGCTGGTGGCAATCATGCGCGCTCTTGAGCATCTGCGTTTCTGCTCAGGTGGGTCCATCGTCATCTGCAGTGACTCCCTGAGCAGCCTCCAGGCCATCGACCGCTGCTATCCCTCCTCTCCTCTGGTGTCCTCCATTCAGGAGTCTGTTTCCGCCATTGCCCGTTCTGGTCGTTCGGTGGTCTTGGTTTGGACGCCTGGTCATGTTGGCATCCCAGGGAACGAACGTGTAGACAGGCTGGCCAAAGGGGCGATCGACGCCCCAGCTTTGGAGGTCGGCCTTACGGCTCGCGACCAGCAGATGGTGTTGCGCCGTAAGCTGATTGGGATATGGGCTGCTGAGTGGCGTGGCATGACAGCCCCGAATAAACTCCGGGCTGTCAAGGAGACGACCGCCGTGTGGCGTTCCTCCCTGCGGGCTTCTCGCAGGGACTCGGTAGTCCTGTGTCGGCTGCGCATCGGCCATACGTACCTGACGCACGACCATCTCTTGCGTCAGGAGGATCCCCCCCTGTGTCAGTGTGGGTCCCGGCTGACGGTCGGCCACATTTTGCTGGAGTGTCCTCGACTGCGCACACTCCGGCAATCTTTTAATCTCCCGGGCACTTTGGCTTTGGTTTTATCTGACGATGCCTCATGGCTGATGACGTTTTAAATTTTATCCGTGGTAGTCCGTTTTATGGTTCGATTTAGGGAGGTCCTGCACCTTTCCCTTTCTGTGTCTTTTGTCCTTGTGTCTGTTGCTGTTCTGGTGTGCCGTGAGATGGTTGACTCTTTCCCATTTTTGTTCTCGTGGTCAGTCAACCAGTCTCCGGCCGTCTTCCTTTCTTCTGTTTCTTTCTTTCTGTCTGGTTTGCCTCTGTCCTGTTCTTGTTTGTAGTGTTTGTTGCTGCATTTGTGTTCTTTTAGCGCCTGGGGGGACGTCTCCTCCCCCTTTGGTTTTTACCTGCTCCGTCGATTTTGGGCTCGCCTGATTTTGGAATGGGGGACTGATGACCTTCGCTGTTTAGTCCCCCTTAAACATCCCAACAACCACCACCACCACCACCACGACCGCCGTGTGGCGTTCCTCCCTGCGGGCTTCTCGCAGGGACTCGGTGGTCCTGTGTCGGCTGCGCAGCGGCCATACGTACCTGACGCACGGCCATCTCTTGCGTCAGGAGGATCCCCCCCTGTGTCAGTGTGGGTCCCGGCTGACGGTCGGCCACATTTTGCTGGAGTGTCCTCGACTGCGCACACTCCGGCAATCTTTTAATCTCCCGGGCACTTTGGCTTTGGTTTTATCTGACGATGCCTCCATGGCTGCTGACGTTTTAAATTTTATCCGTGGTAGTCCGTTTCATGGTTCGATTTAGGGAGGTCCTGCACCTTTCCCTTTCTGTGTCCTTTGTCCTTGTGTCTGTTGCTGTTCTGGTGTGCCGTGAGATGGTTGACTCTTTCCCTTTTTTGTTGTCGTGGTCAGTCATCCAGTCTCCGGCCATCTTCTTCTCTTCTATTTCATTCTGTCTGGTGTTCGTCCGTACTCTTCTTTTCTGTAGTGTTCGTTGCCTAATTTGTGTTCTTTAGCACCTGGGGGGGGGGGGGCAGTCTCCTTCCCCTTGGGGTTTTCTCTGCTCTGCGACTTTGTCTCGCTTGTTTTTGGAATGGGGGACTGATGACCTTCGCTGTTTAGTCCCCCTTAAACATCCCAACAACCACCACCACCACCAGACTGTGCAGTCTATCAACGAGAGCGGAAGATACAAGAAATTAAGACCTTGGACCGTTTAACTTACCAAGAGGCAAAGAAGAAGCTAGAACGACTCAACCCCACACCTATGTTGAGGAGTTATGCTACAGTCACACTGCCGCCACCGGCTCCTGCAAAGACTCCCTTCTCTGTTGGCCCACAGAGAAATCAAGTAACGTCTGCCCCACCGCTGGGACAGGCCACTCTCTCTTCCACTACTCCCAAAACACCCAGTTTGGGCGCAGTGCGCCCGAAGCAACCGGGGACGTTGGTCCCCACCTCTCAGCCAGAGCGGCGGCAGCCCTCTCCGGCTCCTCAGCCAGGGAAGCGACAGCTCTCTCCGGCTGCTCAGCCGGAGACGCAAAGGCCTCCTCTGGCCTCACTTGTTCGGAAGGGATCCCTTGGGGGAGTCCCTTCCAAGGACTTCCCCAGTGTCTCACAAGACACTAGCCAGTGGCTGAAGAAGCCACCAGCTGCTGGTCAAAGGGCTTCACGCTCTTCCTCTGTTCCTGATGATGCGTCAGGAAAGCTCTCCCAGCATGCCAACCCTCCTCCCAAAGACAAGAGAGAGAAGAGGAAGCTCTCTAAGAAGCTTAAGTACCCAGTGGTTCCCGCGCCAATGCTTCCTGTCAGCCCAGCCTCTGAGGATGAGGTCGAGCTCTTTGCGTCCCCTGATGACCTCGATCTCGCCGTCTCAGAAACGATGGCAGTTGCGACGTCAGTCACTCAATCGGTGTCAGCATGTGACTCTGTGAAGTAATTTGCTTTTTCAGTATCTTAATGCCCCTACAGGACACGATTTGTACAATCCTCCAGTGGAATTGTGGCGGTTGTTTTAGCCATCTCCCTGAGCTACGACAGCTTCTCAGCATGGCACCTGCTTTCTGCATTGCCCTCCAGGAAACCTGGTTCCTGGCAATGCGGACCCCTGTCATTCGTGGATACAGGGGTTATTACTGCAACCGTAGCACTTACAATAGTGTGTCAGGTGGAGCCTGCATGTATGTCCTTACCTCTGTATATAGTGCTCCTGTGCCCCTTCAAACATCATTGGAAGCTGTGGCTGTCCGCGTAAGGACTACCCAGGACATAACCATCTGCAGAGTCTATCTCCCTCCAGGTGGTACAGTCTCCCTGACCGAATTGGCTGCACTTGTCGTCCAACTCCCCACCCCTTTTCTTCTCCTGAGGGATTTTAACGCCCACAATCCCCTGTGGGGTGGAACGAAGATTACTGTCCGAGGCAGAGATATCAATAATCTCATCTCCCAACTCGACCTCTGCCTCTTAAACACTGGCGCTGCCACGCATTTCAGTGTGGCGCATGGCACGTTCTCGGCCATAGATCTGTCGTTGTGCAGCCCAGGGCTTGTACCATCGGTCCACTGGAGAGTCCATGACGACTTGTGTGGTAGTGACCATTTTCCCATCTTCCTTTTACTACCCCAGCGTCGATCCCATGATCGCGTGCCTAGATGGGCCTTTAGCAAGGCAAACTGTGAGACGTTCTCCTCTGCTGCCACTGTTCAATCTCTCCCCGATGGTACCATCGATGTGGCGGTTGAGACACTGACTGCAACGATTGTTTCCGCCGCAGAACGTACCATTCCTCGTTCGTTAGGGTGGATCCGGCGGAAGTCGGTGCCTTGGTGGTCTCCGGAGGTCGCTGACGCCATTAAAGAACGTCGGCGGGCTCTTCGGCGCCATAAGCGGCACCCGTCTTTGGAGAACCTCATTTTATTCAAACGTCTCCGTGCTCAGGTACGGAGGCTTATCAAACGGCGGAAACAGGAGTGTTGGGAGAGGTACGTTTCCAACATTGGTTCCCGTACTGCCCCCTCCCTGGTGTGGCTGAAGATTCGGCGCATTTTTGGATTGCAGTACTCTACAGGTGTCCCAGGGCTTACCATCAATGGGGCGGTATCCACCGATGCCAATGCAATCGCCGAGCATTTCGCACAGCACTATGTTCGGGCCTCTGCGTCGGGGAATTATCCGTCCGCGTTTCGCGCGCTAAAACGCCGGGAGGAATGCAAATGGCTTTCTATTGCTTCTCGCCACCCTGAGGCGTATAACGCCCCATTTAGTTCGTGGGAACTCCAAAGCGCCCTGGCACAGTGCCCCGATATGGCTTCTGGGCCAGATGGCATCCACAATCAGATGCTCAAACACCTGTCCCCGGACTGTCAACGGTGTGTTCTTGCCATCTTCAACCGCATATGGGGCGATGGTGTCTTCCCGTCGCAGTGGCGGGAGAGTACCGTCATTCCGGTGCTGAAGCCTGGTAAGGACCCGCTTAATGTGGATAGCTATCGGCCCATCAGCTTGACAAATACTCTGTGCAAGCTACTGGAACGTATGGTGAGTCGACGGCTGTGTTGGCTGCTCGAGTCTCGGGGTCTTCTGGCTCAGTGCCAGAGAGGCTTCCGTCAGGGCCGTTCCACCGCCGGTACTTCCTTGAGTCTGCAATCCGCACTGCTTTTTCCAGGCGCCAACACCTCGTCTCCGTCTTTTCGACCTCTCCAGAGCATATAACACGACGTGGCGGCACCATATTCTCGCCACGTTGCACGGGTGGGGTCTTTGAGGTCCTCTCCCCATTTTTTATTCAGAATTTTTTATCTGTTCGGACATTCCGCGTTTCAATTGGCACATCCTATAGTTCACTTCATATCCAGGAGAACGGCGTTGCACAGGGCTCTGTACTGAGCGTGCCCCTCTTCCTTGTGGCCATTAATGGCCTTGCAGCAGCAGTAGGGTCGTCTGTCTCACCCACGTTATATGCTGACGATTTCTGCATCTTTACCCCCTGCGGGTTCGGGGGTAAGAATAGGCCCGCGGTATTCCTGCCTGTCGTAAGAGGCGACTAAAAGGAGTCTCAAACGTTTCGGCCTTCTGTGATGGTCCCCTCTTGGGTTTGACCTCCTTTTTTTCTTCCAAATTTCCGTCGTCAGTGCGTGCCATTTGGGGAAGGACACCTTACGTGGTGTTTTTGTATTGGTCCATCATGCTCCACCATCTTGCATGTTGCCTATTGTCGTGGGGGGGGGACTACGCCCAACATCTTCTGGGTGGTCTCCTCCTCGCCTTGTGCGCACTCTTCTTCTTAGCGCCTACGACAACTGTGGACCCTTTAAACACCTAAAATCCAGCACGGTAGCCAGTCCGTTGTGGTGGGGTCGTCATGTACCCTCTTGGTGGTAGCCCCCTGACCACGCAGGGATCGCACTACAGATGCCTGAGCTGTTTCCTCCCCATGCAAGCCAAGGAGTATGTGCCCATCTTGTCTGGGGCACGGGGACTCCGGGCAATGGGATATCGGCCAGGTACCCGTTGCTTTGGCTGGGTGGCGCCCTTGGGGAGAGCCCTCGTTCAGAGTAGGTGGCATCTGGGCGGATGTGGCGCAATGAAGCGCAATAAATCACATCAAGCTGGTGGTCGCACGGCCACCAGCGTCTCTAAGCGAGGTAGAGTCGACTTCGATGCTGCGCAGTATGACCCTCAGACGTTCCCCTCGTTGGCTGCGCCATGGGAGGGACGCCGATCTAGTGCCAAGCGGGAGCCTTACGTACCGCAATACCTTGTCTGCAGCAGGACTGATGGTGACTCCTTTCTTCCGACGAAGCCTATGTTTTTTGTGGAACACCTGGAGGATAAGTTTGGGGAAGTGGCGGGGTTGTCAAAAATGAGGAATGGGTCCATCCTCCTAAAGACGTCCTCCCCAGCCCAGTCACGAGCGTTGCTCTTGTGTGATAAGCTGGGTGACGTCCCTGTTACCGTCACTCCCCACAGTAGCTTAAATATGGTCCAGGGGATTATTTACCATCGTGACCTCTTGTTGCAATCCGATGACGAGCTGAGAGCCGACTTGGAACGACGTGGTGTGCATTTTGTTCGTCGTGTCCATCGAGGACCCAAGACAAACAGGGTGGCCACCGGTGCCTTTATCTTGGCCTTTGAGTAGTAGTAGTAGTAGTAGAGGTGTTTGTGGGCGCACGACAGCAAGGTCTTCAGCGCCCGTGCAGCACCATAGTGAGACGGGTGTCAAGAAAAAAGAAAACCTCAGAACAGGGACATAAAACGGAACAGAGAACACGGGGAACAATCATCGAAAAAATGGGCTCACCCACACTGAAGTGTGGGATGATGCAGGGCGTCAGCAGTAAAACGTGGACAATACAGGAAGAAAATGGTAGAGAGAGCTAAAACATTGGAGCAGATGGAAGTGGCTGGCTGACCACAAGGAAAAAAGGGAGGAGTCAGCCACTCTGCAACACACTAAAACCTCCAGCCTAAAAGTTTAGCCAGAGTCCAGACACATCACAAAACTTAAAAACCCTTGCCACACACGTCTCATCGTCAGCTAAAATACAAGGGAGATCCCCAACAACCTGTGCTTCTGCCCTTGCATCACGGTATAAAATACAGTCGATTAAAATGTGCCGGACAGAGATGTGCACACCACAAGTGGCACAAAACGGAGGATCCTCCCGCCGTAATAAATAGCTATGCGTCACAGGACAGTGCCCAATCCGCAGACGTGTGAGGGCCACCTCTTCCCGCCTGAGCAACCGACAGGAGGAACGCCACGGCCGAGTGGTTGACTTTACCGACCGCAGTTTATTGGCCGACACCGCCAGCCATTCGGCCTCCCACAACTCCATGCACTTCCTATGGAGTGCAGCGATGACTGACTGCAAGGGGATAGGACACTGGACCACATCCTGCTCTCTGCAGGCCTCCTTGGCAGCCCGATCAGCCTGTTCATTGCCCCATATGCCGACATGACCAGGCACCCAGCAGAAGGATACCTCTTTACCCCGCTGTTGGAGCAAGTACAGTTGGTCATGTATCAACTGGACCATCTCCTCAGTCGGGTATAGGCTCTGCAGCGATTGTAAGGCACTAAGAGAATCGGAGCAGAGAAGAAATCGATCGCCCCGAACACGATGCATCTGCTCCAGTGCCTTCAGGATCGCGTGGAGCTCCGCTGCGAAAACGGTATATTCAGCAGGGAGGCGAATCCGGGTGACACGATCAGGGAACACCACAGAACAGCCTAGGGAAGTCTCCTGTTGCGAGCCATCAGTATAAACGACAGTGAAACCGTGATCCACGTCTAAAATGTTAAAAAACAGAGATTGGAACGTAAAATCTGGTGTGCCATCTTTCTTAAAACGAGTCAAATCTAAAATAAATTTGGGACGCCGGAGGAGCCAAGGTGGAGATCTGCTCCAACCGCGACGTAAAACACGAAGACCAGCCACAGACATCGCAGCGAGGCAATCCTGTGCGCGAATCCCATAGGGCTGCGTCGCACGTTGCCGGTTATGAAATAACCGTGCCAGAGGAGGCTTAGCAACGGTATGGTATGCAGGTGTGTACGGTGTGGACAAAGGTTTATACGCCTGGCGTACCGTAAGTAGCCGTCGTCGCATATGAAGTGGCGGTTCACCAGCCTCTGCACAGAGGCTTGGTATGGGGCTAGTTCGGAATGCCCCAGTGGCCAACCGCAGCCCTTCATGGTGGACAACGTCCAAAATCTTTAAGTACGAAGGCCTCGCAGACCCATACACCGTGCACCCATAATCGAGCCGAGATCGTACAAACGCCCTGTAAAACTGGAGCAGACAAGTCCTGTCAGCTCCCCATGTACTGTGGCTAAGACATTTTAAAATGCTTAAAGCCTGAAGCGACCGTCGTTTCAGGTCTTTAAGATGAGGTAACCACGTGAGCCTCGAGTCAAAAATGAGACCCAGAAATCTCACCGTGTCTTTAAAAGAAAGAATAGTGTCCCTCAAGCGCAACTCAGGAAAGGGTAAAATCGAACGAGAACGGTTAAAAAGAACACATACAGACTTCTCGGTGGAAAACTTAAATCCACTCTTCAGCGCCCAGTCATCCAAACGCCTAATCGTAAGTTGCAACTGACGAGTTGTCGTTGCAAGGCTTGAAGAAGAGCAGAACAAAGAGAAATCATCCACAAACAAAGAACACTGGACAGGACTTTTCACCATGGACGTAATGCTATTAATAGCGATGGCAAACAGAGTCACACTTAAAACGCTACCCTGAGGGACACCGTTCTCCTGCTCAAAGCGATCAGACAGGGCGTCACCAACTCGGTATCGAAAATATCGTGGCGAGAGGAAAGACTGAATAAAAAGAGGAAGACAACCACGAAAACCCCATTCGTGAAGCTGCTCCAGGATGAGACGCCGCCAAGTGGTATCGTAGGCCTTCTCGATGTCGAAAAATACACCTATAAGGTGATGACGGCGTAGGAAAGCTTGTTGGATAGCCGCCTCCAGGAGGGCAAGGTTATCGAAGGTGGAACGAAACCTCCTGAACCCACACTGAAAGCGACTAAGTAGTTGCCGGGATTCTAACATCCAGACAAGGCGGCGGTTGACCATCCGCTCCAAGGTCTTCCCTATGCAACTAGTGAGGGCAATACTACGGTAGCTACTTGGGCTCGAGCGGTCTTTCCCAGGTTTTAAAAAAGGGATTAAAACTGCCTCACGCCACGCGTCAGGAAAGTGACCCGACGCCCAAATGGCATTAAAAAGTGCGAGGAGGATTTCTTTGTTGCGCATTGTGAGGTGCCATAGCATACTGTAATGGATCCTGTCGTGACCAGGGGAAGTGTCACGAGCTCCAGACAATGCAGAATCCAGCTCCCACATAGAAAAAGGGCAGTTGTAAACTTCATGAGAGGTGGGCTGGAAGTTCAGACTACACCTCTCAGCAACCGCTCTATGGCGCTGGAAACCGGGATCCTGACTGGTTGTGGCAGTAACTGTCGCAAAATATGCTGCCGTAGTCTGGGCAATGTCCCGCGGATCTGTGTGGAGAGTGCCGTTATTCAGTACAGCAGCTATGGGGCATCTCCCTCCTCTGCCAGAAATTCTCCTAATGGTCTCCCACACAATGGAACTCTTGGTGGAACGATTAACGGTGTTCAGGAACTTTTGCCACGACCTCTTCTTGCTCTCACGAATAATGCGGCGACATCTCGCCCTCGCCACCCGAAAGGCAGCAAGATTCTCAGCAGTCGGCCGACACTTGAACCGCCGCAGAGCCGCACGCCTGGTCCTGATTGCAGAGCGGCATTCGTCACTCCACCAAGGCACAGGTGGCCTTTTCCGGTGACCTGTGGACTGTGGAATGGATGCCGCAGCGGCATGGAGGACCGTTTTGGTAATATGATCCACCCACACCTCAACATTCGCACAGTGTTCGAATTGGGCCAACTGGCTATAAAGTGTCCAGTCAGCTCCACTGAGCACCCATCGTGGTGGTCTCCTGTCGGGGCCCACGCCATCTGGCAGGTGAATCCAGATTGGGAAATGATCACTGCCGTGCAAGTCAGCGACCACTTCCCAGTGAGCACTAGCGGCAAGAGCGGGAGAGCAAAGCGAGAGATCAATGGCAGAGAACGACCCAGTCGCCGTGCAGAAATGAGTACTCTGTCCTCCATTGAGCAAGTAGGCACAGGATGACAGGAGAAGCCTCTCAATTGCTCTACCCCTGGGGCAGGTGAGTGCAGAGCCCCAAAGCACATTGTGGGCATTAAAATCACCACAAATAATGAATGGCTGGGGGAGCTGTGTAAGAAGGTCGGTGAGGGCCGCTTCATCAAGAGCATCATGTGGGGGCAAGTAAAGTGAACATACAGTCAACGGATGACGCACGTGCACGGACACAGCGACGGCCTGTAGAGTCGTCGTAAGTGAGAGAGGCGAGGAATGGTAGTCCGTCCTGACGAAAATACCTACGCCTCCTCTAGCTCTCTCTCCACGCAGGTCGTCCTTTTTGTGGAGTGTATAGCCTCGTATCTCAGGGGAGTATGATGGATGGAAAGACGTCTCCTGGAGACAGAGACACAATGGTCGACCCTGAGAAAGTAGACGAAGTTCCTCCACATGCGTCCTGAACCCTTGCAAGTTCCACTGGAGTATGGGAGCCATCTATGTTGGGGGTAGCACCTTCATCCTGTCTCTCCGACGGGGCGGGGAGACCGCAGCAGGTGGAGGGGCAGGCGTGGGACGAGATGATTGCCCCACACATACATCGTACTCCATCAACTCTGGGGAAGAGTCAGATGAAGCCTCGCGTAAAACAACATCCGCATGGTCAGATGGTTTACCACGGGGTTTGACCCGCTGTTGCTGCTGCACAGTAGCTTTCTGTGGCTTGGTGGACTTTGGGGGAGCGGATGTGGGAGTGGTAAGTGGCGCACTGGGCTTGGGGACAACCTCAGCTGTTGGAGGCGCGAGGGGCTGGACCAAGTCCGCCACTGTACCTTTGTCTGCCGTTCGAGTAGGGGCTACTGGCTCTGGAACACTGGCTGCGTTGCAAGTGCACTGGCAGCGACAGGTATTAGTGCCAACACTCACCACCTCAGTCTGCGTTGAGGCATCGACCTTTGGAGTAGGCTTCTGTACCAGGGATGCAAAAGATGTAGCAAATGTGGGAGGTTGCATCGACTTATAAATCTTCTTGGCCTCACCATAGGGGATACGCTTGGTTGTTTTGATTTCCTGGACCTTGCGTTCCTCTAAAAATATGCGGCAGTCCCTACTCCAAACAGGGTGGTTCCCAGAGCAATTAATACATTTAGCCGGAGACGAGCAACCAACTCCTTCATGAGCAGCCTGACCACAGTTTCCACAAGTCGCTTCGCCTTTACAGCCTAAGGTGGTATGCCCAAAACGCTGGCATTTGAAACAGCGCATTGGGGCCGGGAAATAAGGCCTCACACTAAGGCGAAGGAAGCCAGCTTTAACATGTTCAGGAAGTGTTGTGCTACTGAAGGTCAGAATAAAGGAGTCGGATTTGACAAGAGTGCCATCAACCCTCTTCATGATGTGTTGGACATCAACGATACCTTCCGGAGCCCACTCACGTTGCAGTTCTTCCTTGGGAATATCAGCTAGATCCCGGCATGTCACAACACCTTTGCTATAGTTCAAGGTGCTGTGCAGTTCGGTGTCTATGGCATACTCTCCAAGGCATTTAGCAGATTGGAGGTTAGTTGCTTGCTGGGAAGTGGAAGTTTCCACTAGCAAGGTCCCATTACGTAAGCGCTTCACCGATTTTAAGGAGCCACAGATTCCCTCCAATCCCTTTTGTATATAGAAGGGCGAAACCTTCTCGAAACTACCCTCCTTCCGTTTCACAATGAGAAACACATTCGGATTACCAGAATGCATTCTGTTACCTAAGACTGGACTTTTCAAAGAAGCGCCGGAGTCAGGGGGACTGACTGCACGGGCCCTCTTAAGAGACTGGGTGTTAGAACCTTCCAGCGGCCCACCCTTTCCGCTGGGAGGAGGAAAAGAGAATTTCGAAGGATCCATCTCGGTCCCACGAGCAGCTAGGGAACTAGAAGTCCACCTAGACAGAGCCCCGCGTGCCTAGGTAAGCCTTATACAACTGAGGTGCGGCAGGTTCCCCAGAGGTTGCCCGCTACCGACTGTTCCACCTCAACAGCCATGCATCTCATCAGCGCGCAGCACACCTTGAGATTGAGGGGTTTTTTATAGAGGTTTATTCCATCCTCGCGATCCGGGCGGTCAAGCCAAGATCCCCATTCCCTGAGACACACAACATTCCACCGCCGCGCCGCACGGTGGTCGTTGAAGTATGCTTAGAGGTTACGGTGACAGGGGACTGGCGGCGCTTACCAGTCCCCAGCTCAGGAACCCCGGGGTCGCCAAGCCCGTACCCAGCAAACGAATGCTGAGCCCCTGGGGGCTGGCCTTTGAGGGTGATGTCTTGCCCGAGAAGGTCAAGGTGATGGTTTACCGTTGCGACGTCAAGCCATACGTGCCTCCCCCGATGCGGTGCTTCCAGTGCTGGAAGTTTGGACATATGTCCTCCCGTTGCCCATCCAGCGCTACATGTCGAGATTGCGGACGCCCCTCTCATCCTGATTCTCCATGTGCCCCTCCGCCTGTATGTGTCAACTGTGGGGAGCACCACTCTCCATGCTCGCCGGATTGCCCCGTTCTTCATAAGGAGCGGAAGATCATGGAACTTAAGACCCTGGACCGGCTTACTTATCGAGAGGCTAAACAGAAATATGAAAGGTTGTACCCTGCTTCCCTTCGAACATCTTATGCTGCAGCCACGTTATCGTCGCCCGCACGGGCGACGGTTGTCGCTTCATCTGTGCCGCCTTCAGTGGGCCCTCGGGGCCATGTATCTCTGTCTGCCCCCCTCGTGCCTGGGGGCAAGCCTTCCTCTCTTGCCCCCTTAGCAGTTGGGGGCAAACCCTCTTCTGTCGCTCCCCCCAAGCTTACTTCGGGAGTGACATCTGCTCCACAACCGGGAGGCTCGATTCCTCCCCCTCCTTCTCCGGCGGCGTTGCCTCCGCCGGTTCCTCTCTCGCGGAAGGGGTCCCTCGGGGCTCTCCCTTCCTCCCTTTCTTTCCCCCTGCGGGTTCGGGGGTAAGAATAGGCCCGCGGTATTCCTGCCTGTCGTAAGAGGCGACTAAAAGGAGTCTCAAACGTTTCGGCCTTCTGTGATGGTCCCCTCTTGGGTTTGACCTCCTTTTTTCTTCCAAATTTCCGTCGTCAGTGCGTGCCATTTGGGGAAGGACACCTTACGTGGTGTTTTTGTATTGGTCCATCATGCTCCACCATCTTGCATGTTACCTATTGTCGTGGGGGGGGGACTACGCCCAACATCTTCTGGGTGGTCTCCTCCTCGCCTTGTGCGCACTCTTCTTCTTAGCGCCTACGACAACTGTGGACCCTTTAAACACCTAAAATCCAGCACGGTAGCCAGTCCGTTGTGGTGGGGTCGTCATGTACCCTCTTGGTGGTAGCCCCCTGACCACGCAGGGATCGCACTACAGATGCCTGAGCTGTTTCCTCCCCATGCATGCCAAGGAGTATGTGCCCATCTTGTCTGGGGCACGGGGACTCCGGGCAACGGGATATCGGCCAGGTACCCGTTGCTTTGGCTGGGTGGCGCCCTTGGGGAGAGCCCTCGTTCGGAGTAGGTGGCATCTGGGCGGATGTGGCGCAATGAAGCGCAATAAATCACATCAAGCTGGTGGTCGCACGGCCACCAGCGTCTCTAAGCGAGGTAGAGTCGACTTCGATGCTGCGCAGTATGACCCTCAGACGTTCCCCTCGTTGGCTGCGCCATGGGAGGGACGCCGATCTAGTGCTAAGCGGGAGCCTTACGTACCGCAATACCTTGTCTGCAGCAGGACTGATGGTGACTCCTTTCTTCCGACGAAGCCTATGTTTTTTGTGGAACACCTGGAGGATAAGTTTGGGGAAGTGGCGGGGTTGTCAAAAATGAGGAAGGGGTCCATCCTCCTCAAGGCGTCCTCCCCAGCCCAGTCACGAGCGTTGCTCTTGTGTGATAAGCTGGGTGACGTCCCTGTTACCGTCACTCCCCACAGTAGCTTAAATATGGTCCAGGGGATTATTTACCATCGTGACCTCTTGTTGCAATCCGATGACGAGCTGAGAGCCGACTTGGCGCGACGTGGTGTGCATTTTGTCCGTCGTGTCCATCGAGGACCCAAGACAAACAGGGTGGCCACCGGTGCCTTTATCTTGGCCTTCGAGGGTGATGTCTTGCCCGAGAAGGTCAAGGTGATGGTTTACCGTTGCGACGTCAAGCCATACGTGCCTCCCCCGATGCGGTGCTTCCAGTGCTGGAAGTTTGGGCATATGTCCTCCCGTTGCCCATCCAGCGCTACATGTCGAGATTGCGGACGCCCCTCTCATCTTGATTCTCCATGTGCACCTCCACCTGTATGTGTTAACTGTGGGGAGCACCACTCTCCATGCTCGCCGGATTGCCCCGTTCTTCATAAGGAGCGGAAGATCATGGAATTTAAGACCCTGGACCGGCTTACTTATCGAGAGGCTAAACAGAAATATGAAAGGTTGTACCCTGCTTCCCTTCGAACATCTTATGCTGCAGGTACGTTATCGTCGCCCGCACGGGCGACGGTTGTCGCTTCATCTGTGCCGCCTTCAGTGGGCCCTCGGGGCCATGTATCTCTGTCTGCCCCCCTCGTGCCTGGGGGCAAGCCTTCCTCTCTTGCCCCCTTAGCAGTTGGGGGCAAACCCTCTTCTGTCGCTCCCCCCAAGCTTACTTCGGGAGTGACATCTGCTCCACAACCGGGAGGCTCGATTCCTCCCCCTCCTTCTCCGGCGGCGTTGCCTCCGCCGGTTCCTCACTCGCGGAAGGGGTCCCTCGGGGCTCTCCCTTCCTCCGTTTCTTCTCCTTCCCAGCCGGATGTCAGCCAGTGGCTGAAGGTTCCGCCACCTGCTGGTCGTAGGGCTTCTGCGTCGTCGTCAGCCTCCGACGCTCCTTCAGAGAAGCTCTCCCAGCCCTCTCACCCTAAGGGCAGACGCGAGAAGAAGGAACGGAATGTGTCCAAGAAGAAGGACGTTCCGGCGGTTTCAGCACCGCCTGCTGTACATAGTCCTGGCTCCGGGGATGAGGTGGAGATCCTCGCCTCTGCCGCGGATCTCGCCCTCACGGAACCCTTGGGGGCCTCTCCTATGGACTCAGCTGACTCTCCCCCAGTGGCGGCGGTTGGCTCTGAAGCGCTGTCTGCCTCTTAGTCGCATTCACGCCCTCCCAGTCCCTTCCTGCTTCCATTCTCCAATGGAACTGCGGCGGTTATTTCCGCCACCTGCCAGAGCTCCGGATGCTTCTGAGTGATTCCCCTGTTCTCTGCATTGCTCTGCAGGAAACTTGGTTTCCTGCACTGCGGAGCCCCGCCCTTCGCGGTTATCGGGGATACTATAAGAACCGTGCTGCCTGTCAACGAGCGTCAGGTGGGGTTTGCCTCTTTGTTCACCACTCTGTCTGTAGCTCGCCAGTACACCTTCAGACGCCTTTAGAGGCAGTTGCTGCCAGGGTTGAGCTCTCGCCGGCTATTACTGTATGCTCTGTTTACATTCCTCCGGATGGGGAGCTCCCCCGCCATGTCTTGGCTGCGCTGCTGGCTCAACTCCCGCCACCATTGCTGCTTCTGGGCGATTTCAATGCCCACAATCCTCTATGGGGTGGGACTGTCTCCGATGATCGCGGTCGGGCCGTGGAGCATGTGTTGGCTCAGCTCGACCTTAGCCTCTTAAACACCGGTGCTCCCACGCATTTCAGTGTGGCCCATGGCTCGTTCTCGGCCATCGATCTCTCTATTTGCAGCCCTGGACTTGTCCCATCCCTCCACTGGAGGGTGCATCCTGACCTATGTGGTAGCGACCATTTTCCCATCTATTTGTCACTGCCACAGTGTCATTCTTCTGGGCGCTTGCCCCGCTGGGCTTTCCACAGGGCTGACTGGCCAGCTTTTACTTCCGCTGTAACCATTGCGTCTCCCCCACAGGGTGACATTGACGAGGTGGTCCGTGTTTTAACCACGTCCATCATTTCAGCGGCCGAGGCTACCATCCCCCGTTCCTCTGGCCTCCCTCGGCGGAAGGCTGTCCCCTGGTGGTCGCCGGAGATTGCTGAGGCTATTCGCGACCGTAGGCGGGCTCTCCAGCGTCATAGGCGGCACCCGTCTCTGGAGACCCTCATCGCCTTTAAGAGGCTCCGTGCCTTCGCCCGTCGACTAATTGCACGGCGTAAGCAGGAGTGCTGGGAGAGGTACGTCTCCTCCCTGGGCTCCCGTGTCTCGTCCTCGCACGTGTGGTCTCGGATCCGGCGGATTTATGGCGCCCAGACCCCTGTGGGTGTCCCTGGGCTCTCCTTGGACGGCGCTGTCTGCACGGACGCTGCCGCCATTGCTGAACGGCTAGCCGCGCACTTTGCTCAGAGCTCTGCGACTGCCTCCTATCCCCCCGCCTTTCGCTCTCTAAAGGAGCGAGCCGAGCGGACGCCGTTCTCATTCCACACGCGTCGTTCTGAAACATACAATGCTCCTTTCAGCGAGAGGGAATTCCTCGCCGCCCTCGCCGATTGCCCTGATACAGCACCAGGCCCAGACAGAATCCACGCGCAGATGCTGAAGCATCTCTCCAGGGACTGCCAGAGACACATTCTCGCGATATTTAATCGCATTTGGAGCGAAGGCGTGTTCCGTCGCAATGGCGGGAGGGCGTTATTGTCCCCATCTTGAAACCCGGTGCGGACCCACTGGCGGTGGACAGCTATCGTCCCATTACCCTCACCAACGTTTTGTGCAAATTGCTCGAACGTATGGTGGGGCGGCGTTTGTGTTGGGTCCTTGAGTCGCGCGGTCTCCTCGCTCCATCCCAGGGTGGCTTCCGTCGGGGCCGGTCTGCAGTGGACAATTTGGTGCGGCTGGAATCTGCTATTCGTACGGCTTTTGCCCGACGTCAGCATCTTGTTGCTGTATCTTTCGATCTGCGGAAGGCGTATGACACCACATGGAGGCATCACATCCTCGCCACGCTGCATGGGTGGGGTCTTCGTGGTCGGCTCCCGACTTTTCTTCAAAGCTTTTTATTGCGCCGCTCTTTCCGGGTGCAAGTCGGTGCCACCTCTAGTTCCTCTTATATACAGGAAAATGGGGTCCCGCAGGGCTCGGTGTTGAGCGTCTCGTTATTTCTAGTGGCCATTAATGGTCTGGCTGCAGCAGTGGGGTCGTCGGTGTCTCCTTCGTTGTATGCCGACGACTTCTGCATCTCCATTAGCTCCACGACTACGGGAGTCGCCGAACGCAGGCTGCAAGTCGCCGTTCGCAAGGCAGCATCATGGGCTCTGACTCATGGTTTTCAGTTCTCTGCTGCCAAGACTCGGGTTATGCACTTCTGCAGGCGTCGGACAGTCCACCCTCATCCTGAACTTTACCTCGATGGCCACCTGCTTGAAGTGGTGGACACTTGCCGCTTCTTGGGACTCGTGTTTGATGCCCGGCTCACATGGGGTCCTCATATTACTCAGCTGAAGCAAAACTGCTGGCGGCACCTCAACGCCCTCCGCTGCCTTAGCCACACATCTTGGGGTGCGGATCGCTGCACGCTGCTGCGCTTGTACAGAGCCCTTGTGCAGTCTCGGCTTGATTATGGGTGCCTGGCCTATGGGTCTGCGTCACCCTCAGTGTTGCAGTTGTTAGACCCCATACACCACTGTGGGGTTCGGCTTGCAACTGGCGCTTTTCGCACTAGTCCCGTGGATAGTCTACTGGTGGAGGCCGGGTTTCCCCCGCTGCGGATTCGCCGCCATCGTCTGCTCGCCGACTATGCTGTCCACGTACATTGCTCGCCAGGCCATCCCAATCGTCGCCTGCTTTTCCCTGCCTTGGTCCACCACCTGCCCGACCGGCGACCTCGGTCTGGGCTTTCCGTAGCTGTCCGTGTCCAGTCCCTGCTGTCAGAACTGGGGTCATTCCCTCTTCTGCCTCCCTTCCGGGTCCGTACACCTATGCCTCCCTGGTGTTTGTCCCGGCCGTCCGTCCATCTGGATTTGGCACAGGGACCTAAGGACTCGGTTCCGCCTGTGGCCCTCCGTCGCCGTTTTCTTGCGCTCCTCGACTCATTTCCGGGCTGTGAGCCTGTCTACACTGATGGTTCCCTGGTTGATGGTCGCACTGCCTACGCTTTTGCTCACGCTGCCCATGTTGAGCAACGCTCCTTGCCGGCTGGCAGCAGTATTTTTACTGCAGAGCTGGTGGCCATCTTGCGAGCTCTTGAGCATATGCGTTCCTGCTCAGATGCGTCCGTCGTCCTCTGCAGTGACTCCCTGAGCAGCCTCCAGGCCATCGACCGCTGCTATCCCTCCTCTCCTCTGGTGTCCTCCATTCAGGAGACTGTTTCCGCCATTGCCCGTTCTGGTCGTTCGGTGGTCCTGGTTTGGACGCCCGGTCATGTTGGCATCCCAGGGAACGAACATGTAGACAGGCTGGCCAAAGGGGCGATCGACGCCCTGGCTTTGGAAATCGGCCTTACGGCTCGCGGCCAGCAGATGGTGTTGCGCCGTAAGCTGATTGGGATGTGGGCTGCTGAGTGGCGTGGCATGACAGCCCCGAATAAACTGCGGGCTGTCAAGGAGACGACCGCCGTGTGGCGTTCCTCCCTGCGGGCTTCTCGCAGGGACTCGGTAGTCCTGTGTCGGCTGCGCATCGGCCATACGTACCTGACGCACGGCCATCTCTTGCGTCAGGAGGATCCCCCCCTGTGTCAGTGTGGGTCCCGGCTGACGGTCGGCCACATTTTGCTGGAGTGTCCTCGACTGCGCACACTCCGGCAATCTTTTAATCTCCCGGGCACTTTGGCTTTGGTTTTATCTGACGATGCCTCCAGGGCTGATGACGTTTTAAATTTTATCCGTGGTAGTCCGTTTTATGGTTCGATTTAGGGAGGTCCTGCACCTTTCCCTTTCTGTGTCTTTTGTCCTTGTGTCTGTTGCTGTTCTGGTGTGCCGTGAGATGGTTGACTCTTTCCCATTTTTGTTGTCGTGGTCAGTCAACCAGTCTCCGGCCATCTTCCTTTCTTCTGTTTCTTTCTGTCTGGTGTGCCTCTGTCCTGTTCTTGTTTGTAGTGTTTGTTGCTGCATTTGTGTTCTTTTAGCGCCTGGGGGGACGTCTCCTCCCCCTTTGGCTTTTACCTGCTCCGTCGATTTTGGGCTCGCCTGATTTTGGAATGGGGGACTGATGACCTTCGCTGTTTAGTCCCCCTTAAACATCACAACAACCAACCAACCAACCTTGAGCGTCTCGTTATTTCTAGTGGCCATTAATGGTCTGGCTGCAGCAGTGGGGTCTTCGGTGTCTCCTTCTTTGTATGCCGACGACTTCTGCATCTCATTTAGCTCCACAACTACGGGAGTCGCCGAACGCAGGTTGCAAGTCGCCGTTCGCAAGGCAGCATCATGGGCTCTGGCTCATGGTTTTCAGTTCTCTGCTGCCAAGACTCGGGTTATGCACTTCTGCAGGCGTCGGACAGTCCACCCTCATCCTGACCTTTACCTCGACGGCCACCTGCTTGAAGTGGTGGACACTTGCCGCTTCTTGGGACTCGTGTTTGATGCCCGGCTCACATGGGTTCCTCATGTTACTCAGCTGAAGCAAAAATGCTGGCGGCACCTCAACGCCCTCCGCTGCCTTAGCCACACGTCTTGGAGTGCAGATCGCTGCACACTACTGCAATTGTACAGAGCCCTTGTGCAGTCCCGGCTTGATTATGGGAGCCTGGCCTATGGGTCTGCGTCCCCCTCAGTGTTGAAGTTGTTAGACCCCATACACCACTGTGGAGTTAGGCTTGCCACTGGCGCTTTTCGGACCAGCCCCGTGGATAGTCTACTGGTGGAGGCCGGGGTTCCCCCACTGCGGATTCGCCGCCATCGTCTGCTCGCCGACTATGCTGTCCACGTTCATTGCTCGCCAGATCATCCCAATCGTCGCCTGCTTTTCCCTGCTCTGGTCCTCCATCAGCCCGAACGGCGACCTAGGTCTGGACTTTCCGTAGCTGTCCGTGTCCAGTCCCTGCTGTCAGAACTGGGGTCATTCCCTCTTCTGCCTCCCTTTCGGGTCCGTACACCTACGCCTCCCTGGTGTTTGTCCCGGCCGTCCGTTCGTCTGGATTTGGCACAGGAACCTAAGAACTCGGTTCCGCCTGTGGCCCTCCGTCGCCGTTTTCTTGCGCTCCTCGAATCATTTCCGGGCTGTGAGCCTGTCTACACGGATGGTTCCCTGGATGGTGGTCGCACTGCTTACGCTTTTGCTCACGCTGCCCATGTTGAGCAACGCTCCTTGCCGGCTGGCTGCAGTATATTTATTGCAGAGCTGGTGGCAATCTTGCGCGCTCTTGAGCATATGCGTTTCTGCTCAGGTGGGTCCATCGTCATCTGCAGTGACTCCCTGAGCAGCCTTCAGGCCATCGACCGCTGCTTTCCCTGCTCTCCTCTGGTGTCCTCCATTCAGGAGACTGTTTCCGCCATTGCCCGTTCTGGTCGTTCGGTGGTCTTGGTTTGGACGCCAGGTCATGTTGGCCTCCCGGGGAACGAACGTGTTGACAGGCTGGCCAAAGGGGCGATCGACGCCCCAGCTTTGGAGATCGGCCTCACAGCTCGCGACCTGCAGCTGGTGTTGCGCCGTAAGGTGCTTGGGGTGTGGGCTGATGCGTGGCGTGGCCTGACATCCCCGAATAAGCTGCGGGCTGTTAAGGAGACGACCGATGTGTGGCGTTCCTCCCTGCGGGCTTCTCGCAGGGACTCGGTAGTCTTGTGTCGGCTGCGCATCGGCCATACATACCTGACGCACGGCCATCTGTTGCGTCAGGAGGATCCCCCCTTGTGTCGGTGTGGGTCCCGGCTGACGGTCGGCCACATTTTGCTGGAGTGTCCTCGACTGCGCACACTCCGGCAATCTTTTAATCTCCCGGGCACTTTGGCTTTGGTTTTATCCGACGATGCCTCCATGGCTGATACCGTTTTAAATTTTATCCGTGGTAGTCCGTTTTATGGTTCGATTTAGGGAGGTCCTGCGCCTTTCCCTTTCTGTGTCTTTTGTCCTTGTGTCTGTTGCTGTTCTGGTGTGCCGTGAGATGGTTGACTCTTTCCCATTTTTGATCTCGTGGTCAGTCAACCAGAGTCCGGCCATCTTCTTTTCTTCTATTTCTTTCTGTCGGGTGTTTGTCCGTCCTCTTCTTTTCTGTAGTGTTCGTTGCCTAATTTGTGTTCTTTAGCACCTTGGGGTGGGGGGCAGTCTCCTTCCCCTTGGGGTTTTATCGGCTCTGCGACCTTGTCTCGCTTGTTTTTGGAATGGGGGACTGATGACCTTAGCTGTTTAGTCCCCTTTAAACATCCCAACAACCACCACCACCATCCTCCGTTTCTTCTCCTTCCCAGCCGGATGTCAGCCAGTGGCTGAAGGTTCCGCCACCTGCTGGTCGTAGGGCTTCTGCGTCGTCGTCAGCCTCCGACGCTCCTTCAGAGAAGCTCTCCCAGCCCTCTCACCCTAAGGGCAGACGCGAGAAGAAGGAACGGAATGTGTCCAAGAAGAAGGACGTTCCGGCGGTTTCAGCACCGCCTGCTGTACATAGTCCTGGCTCCGGGGATGAGGTGGAGATCCTCGCCTCTGCCGCGGATCTCGCCCTCACGGAACCCTTGGGGGCCTCTCCTATGGACTCAGCTGACTCTCCCCCAGTGGCGGCGGTTGGCTCTGAAGCGCTGTCTGCCTCTTAGTCGCATTCACGCCCTCCCAGTCCCTTCCTGCTTCCATTCTCCAATGGAACTGCGGCGGTTATTTCCGCCACCTGCCAGAGCTCCGGATGCTTCTGAGTGATTCCCCTGTTCTCTGCATTGCTCTGCAGGAAACTTGGTTTCCTGCACTGCGGACCCCCGCCCTTCGCGGTTATCGGGGATACTATAAGAACCGTGCTGCCTGTCAACGAGCGTCAGGTGGGGTTTGCCTCTTTGTTCACCACTCTGTCTGTAGCTCGCCAGTACACCTTCAGACGCCTTTAGAGGCAGTTGCTGCCAGGGTTGAGCTCTCGCCGGCTATTACTGTATGCCCTGTTTACATTCCTCCGGATGGGGAGCTCCCCCGCCATGTCTTGGCTGCGCTGCTGGCTCAACTCCCGCCACCATTGCTGCTTCTGGGCGATTTCAATGCCCACAATCCTCTATGGGGTGGGACTGTCTCCGATGATCGCGGTCGGGCCGTGGAGCATGTGTTGGCTCAGCTCGACCTTAGCCTCTTGAACACCGGTGCTCCCACACATTTCAGTGTGGCCCATGGCTCGTCTCGGCCATCGATCTCTCTATTTGCAGCCCTGGACTTGTCCCATCCCTCCACTGGAGGGTACATCCTGACCTGTGTGGCAGTGACCATTTTCCCATCTATTTGTCACTGCCACAGTGTCATTCTTCTGGGCGCTTGCCCCGCTGGGCTCTCCACAGGGCTGACTGGCCAGCTTTTACTTCCGCTGTAACCATTGCGTCTCCCCCACAGGGTGACATTGACGAGGTGGTCCGTGTTTTCACCACGTCCATCATTTCGGCGGCCGAGGCTGCCATCCCCCGTTCCTCTGGCCTCCCTCGGCGGAAGGCTGTCCCCTGGTGGTCGCCGGAGATTGCTGAGGCTATTCGCGACCGTAGGCGGGCTCTCCAGCGTCATAGGCGGCACCCGTCTCTGGAGACCCTCATCGCCTTTAAGAGGCTCCGTGCCTTCGCCCGTCGTCTTATTGCACGGCGTAAGCAAGAGTGCTGGGAGAGGTACGTCTCCTCCCTGGGCTCCCGTGTCTCGTCCTCGCACGTGTGGTCCCGGATCCGGCGGATTTATGGCTCCCAGACCCCTATGGGTGTCCCTGGGCTCTCCTTGGACGGCGCTGTCTGCACGGACGCTGCCGCCATTGCTGAACGGCTAGCCGCGCACTTTGCTCAGAGCTCTGCGACTGCCTCCTATCCCCCCGCCTTTCGCTCTCTAAAGGAGCGAGCCGAGCGGACGCCGTTCTCATTCCACACGCGTCGTTCTCAAACATACAATGCTCCTTTCAGCGAGAGGGAATTCCTCGCCGCCCTCGCCGATTGCCCTGATACAGCACCAGGCCCAGACAGCATCCACGCGCAGATGCTGAAGCATCTCTCCAGGGACTGCCAGACACACCTTCTTGCGATATTTAATCGCATTTGGAGCGAAGGCTTGTTCCCGTCGCAGTGGCGGGAGGGTGTTATTGTCCCCATCTTGAAGCCAGGTGCGGACCCACTGGCGGTGGACAGCTATCGTCCCATTACGCTCACCAACGTTTTGTGCAAATTGCTCGAACGTATGGTGGGGCGGCGTTTGTGTTGGGTCCTTGAGTCGCGCGGTCTCCTCGCTCCATCCCAGGGTGGCTTCCGTCAGGGCCGGTCCGCCACGGACAATTGGGTGCGGCTGGAATCTGCTATTCGTACGGCCTTTGCCCGACGTCAGCATCTCGTTGCTGTATTTTTCGATCTGCGGAAGGCGTATGACACCACATGGAGGCATCACATCCTCGCCACGTTGTATGAGTGGGGTCTTCGTGGTCGGCTCCCGGCTTTTATTCAAACCTTTCTATTGCACCGCTCTTTCCGGGTGCAAGTCGGTGCCGTCTCTAGTTCTTCTTATACACAGGAAAATGGGGTCCCACAGGGCTCGGTGTTGAGTGTGTCCTTATTCCTAGTGGCCATTAATGGTCTGGCTGCAGCAGTGGGGTCGTCGGTGTCTCCTTCTTTGTATGCCGACGACTTCTGCATCTCATTTAGCTCCACGACTACGGGAGTCGCCGAACGCAGGCTGCAAGTCGCCGTTTGCAAGGCAGCATCATGGGCTCTGACTCATGGCTTTCAGTTCTCTGCTGCCAAGACTCGAGTTATGCACTTCTGCAGGCGTCGGACAGTCCACCCTCATCCTGACCTTTACCTCGACGGCCACCTGCTTGAAGTGGTGGACACTTGCCGCTTCTTGGGACTCGTGTTTGATGCCCGGCTCACATGGGGTCCTCATATTACTCAGCTGAAGCAAAAATGCTGGCGGCACCTCAACGCCCTCCGCTGCCTTAGCCACACGTCTTGGGGTGCAGATCGCTGCACACTACTGCAATTGTACAGAGCCCTTGTGCAGTCCCGGCTTGATTATGGGAGCCTGGCCTATGGGTCTGCGTCCCCCTCAGTGTTGAAGTTGTTAGACCCCATACACCACTGTGGGGTTAGGCTTGCCACTGGCGCTTTTCGCACCAGCCCAGTGGATAGTCTACTGGTGGAGGCCGGGGTTCCCCCGCTGCGGATTTGCCGCCATCGTCTGCTTGTCGACTATGCTGTCCACGTTCATTGCTCGCCAGAGAATCCCAATCGTCGCCTGCTTTTCCCTGCTATGGTCCTCCATCTGCCCGAACGGCGACCTAGGTCTGGGCTTACCGTCGCTGTCCGCGTTCAGTCCCTGCTGTCGGAATTGGGTTCATTCCCTCTTCCGCCTCCCTTCCGGGTCCGTGCACCTCCGCCTCCCTGGTGTTTGTCCCGGCCGTCCGTCCGTCTGGACTTGGCACAGGGACCCAAGGACTCGGTTCCGCCTGTGGCCCTCCGTCGCCGTTTTCTTGCGCTCCTCGCCTCATTTCCGGGCTGTGAGCCTGTCTACACTGATGGTTCCCTGGTTGATGGTCGCACTGCCTACGCTTTTGCTCACGCTGCCCATGTTGAACAGCGCTCCTTGCCAGCTGGCTGTAGTGTTTTTACTGCAGAGCTGGTGGCCATCTTGCGCGCTCTTGAGCATATGCGTTCCTGCTCAGGTGCGTCCATCGTCATCTGCAGTGACTCCCTGAGCAGCCTCCAGGCCATCGACCGCTGCTATCCCTCTTCTCCCCTGGTGTCCTCTATTCGGGAGTCTGTTTCCACCATTACCCACTCTGGTCGTTTGGTGTTTTTTGTTTGGACGCCAGGTCACGTTGGCATCCCAGGGAACGAACGTGTTGACAGGCTGGCCAAAGGGGCGATAGACGCCCCAGCTTTGGAGATCGGCCTTACGGCTCGCGACCAGCAGCTGGTGTTGCGCCGTAAGGTGCTTGGGATGTGGGCAGCTGAGTGGTGTGGCATGACAGCCCCGAATAAACTGCGGGCTGTCAAGGAGACGACCGCTGTGTGGCGTTCCTCCCTGCGGGCTTCTCGCAGGGACTCAGTGGTCCTGTGTCGGCTGCGCATCGGCCATACATACCTGACGCACGGCCATCTGTTGCGTCAGGAGGATCCCCCCCTATGTCAGTGTGGGTCCCGGCTGACGGTCGGCCACATTTTGCTGGAGTGTCCTCGACTGTGCACACTCCGGCATTCTTTTAATCTCCCGGGCACTTTGGCTCTGGTTTTATCCGATGATGCCTCCATGGCTGATGACGTTTTAAATTTTATCCGTGGTAGTCCGTTTTATGGTTCGATTTAGGGAGGTCCTGCACCTTTCCCTTTCTGTGTCTTTTGTCCTTGTGTCTGTTGCTGTTCTGGTGTGCCGTGCGATGGTTGACTCTTTCCCATTTTTGTTCTCGTGGTCAGTCAACCAGTCTCCGGCCATCTTCCTTTCTTCTGTTTCTTCTGTTTCTTTCTGTCTGGTGTTCCTCTGTCCTGTTCGTGTCTGTAGTGTTTGTTGCTGCATTTGTGTTCTTTTAGCGCCTGGGGGGACGTCTCCTCCCCCTTTGGTTTTTACCTGCTCTGTTGCTTTTCGGCTTGCCTGATTTTGGAATGGGGGACTGATGACCTTCGCTGTTTAGTCCCCCTTAAACATCCCAACAACCACCACCACCATCTGCATCTTTTTCAGCTCCTCCACCATTAGTGTTGCCGAACGTAGGTTGCAGGGAGCCATACGCAAGGCGCAGGCGTGGGCCCTAGCCCATGGGTTTCAATTTTCTCCTGCGAAGACTTGTGTTATGCACTTTTGTCAGCATCGAACTGTCCATCCTCACCCTGAGCTTTATCTTCAGGATGCCATGCTCAGGGTTGTTGACACTTACCGTTTTCTGGGATTGCTGTTCGATGCCCAGCTTACTTGGCTTCCACATATTCGTGAGCTCAAGCGTCAGTGCTGGCAACATCTGAATGCCCTCCGCTGCCTGAGCAACACAACTTGGGGTGCAGATTGTAACACGCTGCTGCAGCTCTACAAAGCCCCTGTGCTGCCCTGACTGGATTATGGGAGTGTGGTGTATGGCTCAGCGTCGCCCTCAGCGTTGCAACTGCTGGACCCCATTCACCATTGTGGGGTTCGACAGGCGACAGGAGCCTTCCGCACCAGTCCTGTTAATAGCCTACTTGCTGAGGCTGGGGTTCCTCCGCTCCACATTCGGCGTCAACAACTCTTAGCCGACTATGCTGCCTACGTCCGTTGTTCTCCCCGTCACCCTAACTACCGTCTCCTTTTCGCCGATGCGGCAGTCCATCTTCCACGCCGGCGGCCGCGATCAGGCCACGCAATTGGGATCCGTGTTCGGTCACTCCTTAGTGAACTCGAGTCTTTGCCTCTTCCATCTGCTTTTCAGGTCCGCCCACATACACCACCTTGGTGTATCCGTCGGCCGCAGCTTCAGCTGGACCTCTCCCAATGGCAAAAGGATTCAGTTCCTCCTGCAGTCTTGCGCCGCCAATTTCTTGCTCTCCTCGACGCATCCCGTGACTCGGAGGTTATCTATACCGATGGCTCGATGGTTGATGGCCGTGTGGGGTACGCTTACGCTCATGTGGACTATGTCGACCAGCGCTCCTTGCCGGACGGCTGCAGTGTTTACACCGCAGAGCTAACAGCTATTTTTCGTGCCCTTGAGCGTGTTCGTACCAGCACTGGCGAGTCTTTTGTCATTTGCAGTGACTCTCTCAGTAGTCTCCAGGCTCTTGACCAGTGCTACCCACGCCATCCCATTGTTGTTGCCATCCAGGAGTCCGTTCATGCTCTTGAACAACGTGGCCGTTCAGTGGTGTTCATATGGACCCCGGGACACGTTGGGATAGCGGGCAACGAACACGCCGACAAGTTAGCTAAAGAAGCCACCCGCAGACTGCCGTTGGAGATCGGCCTCCCGGCAACTGATCTCCGATCGGTGTTACGCCGTCGGGTCTTTGGGATGTGGGCAGACGAATGGCGCACCCTGTCTGTACCCAACAAGCTGCGGCGTGTAAAGGAGGCCACGACTGTGTGGGGTTCCTCCATGCGGGCCTCTCGCAGGGATTCTGTTGTTCTGTGTAGGCTCCGCATTGGGCACTCTTGGCTGACGCATGGTCACCTGCTGCGTCGAGAGGACTCCCCTCATTGTCGCTGTGGTGCAACTATGACGGTGGCCCATCTGTTGTTGGAATGTCCTCTTTTAACCGCTCTCAGGCGTGCTTTTAATCTCCAGGGTGATTTATCCTCTCTTTTAGGCGACAATGTCTCTATGGCAGATCGGGTTTTAAGTTTTATTCGCGCAAGCGGCCTCTATAGGACCATTTAATTTTATTACATCACCCTCTTTTGAGCTGTATCTTTTTATTTGTTTTGTGTTGTAATTCGACTCCATCCTAATCTTTTAGGCTGGAGGTTTTAACGTGTTGCAGAGTGGCTGGCTCATCCTATTATTTTCGTGATCAGCCAGCCACGATCCTCTGCTTTACAGTTTTAATTCTTTCTGCGTTTCTTCTCTTTGTTGTTTTTGTTGCTGTGCTCCGTTTTCCATGTTTCTTTATTATTGACCTTGGGGATTTTCTTCCCCTGGAATGTTTATTTTGTGCTTCGAATGACTAATGGATGGTTTCACTGTGCTCTGTGTGTTTATGAAACAAGGGACCGATGACCTATGCAGTTTGGTCCCTTTAATCCTCAAACCAACAAACCAACATCCTCTGGCATTACTTTCAGGGAACATCGTCATCCAGTGATGTCATAGATAGTTTGTTTCCCAACACGTACGGCATAATAATACGACCACCTAGTACCCTGGTAACCACACGCTCAATGAAAGACATTAGTGATGTGGAGACTCACGCACAGCACGTGAGTTGGAGCCTGGATAATAAAATTTACCTTCACGACTTAACACTGCTTCGTCCGCGAATAATACGTTAGCATCAAACATGAGGTTACCTACAGCTTTTCGTTGCACCCACCGACATATCATTAGTTTAGGTCCAAGTCCACTAGACTAAGATACTCAAATCTAAGGAGGTGGTACGGCTACATTTCATTGCAATGCATTATTCTGGAAACAATTCTATGTGGCCCAGCCGAAAAATATGTAGGGCAAGTCCCTTTGTCGACATTCCTGGCGATTGTTCGAGTGCTTTCGACACCACATCAAACTCAAATGTAATTCACGCAGGCCTATCGATTCTTGTAGCATGTGCAACGCTCCCAGTCACTCGGAGGCTTTGTAAACGTTCAGTTATTGGAGTGCCTTCAGGGAATGTATGCTTCCTGGTACAAGTTGGCAGCCTACGTGCATTGCCGTTGGTACTACCACACATGAAACGCATACCTGCAGACTTCTTGTTACTGTTGTCTTCCATGTTGGCATCAAAACATGTAAGAAAGAAAAAAATTCTCGCCAAACAACTGATATTAGTGACTGTGTACAGTACTGCGGTATCCATTCTTTGGTGTGACGTCATAAGCGCGTGACTGCGTGTGAGATCGCTCTCTTAAGTTTTCATCTATTTTTATGTTTCTGATATATATTTTAACTGTTTTTGTGATAATATTTACTATATAAGTGACTTATTAGTGGTTTCTTCATTCACCTCTGCATTTCTTGTGTTGTGGCCTGATATTTGTGAGTGTTTCGTATCGAGCAACTTAACCTCTTACCCGTGTTTACATTCCGCGCTGACCAGTTGCAGCTGTAGCGGCGCATCGAAAGCTAAGTACTAATTAATTGTTTGTGTATAGTAGTTTATTTAGGAACTTTAGTAGTCTTCAACCGGTGTTCTTGGTGTTTTCCGGTGAAATAACTTCAGAAGAAATTTTTGCGAACTGCTTTCAGTTTCGTTACTGTCATTAGACGTTTGATTTTCTTTCTGTGTTAGTATTTTGTTATATTCTCATTTGTTGTTGATTAATACTGTCAATAATAGTAGTTACTTCCCTTGTAGAGCAAGTTTGTGATAATTGTAGTCAGTTTTTAACATCTTATTGTAGTTGCGGAACTTAGATAAAGTTGTTTTCTTGTTTCAATAATTGTAAAATTTTACCATGAGTGAGAAGTGTGGGCTTTGCCGTAGGTTCGTGAGTAGTGGATTGCGGTGTGAGACTTGTTCGAAGTATTTTCACTGGGGGGAATGCAGTGGGGAAGCCTGTGGGCATTCTGGTGAGATCCTCTCCTGGAACTGTAGGTTATGTAGCAAGAGTAAGTTGATAGAGGAGCAGGAGCGTAAGATCTGTGCCCTTCAGGTGCAGTTGAAAAACGCACAGGAGGAGCTAGATAGGATGAGGAGGGAGAAGGGGGTTGGGGAATGGGAGCTGGCTGTTGGCAAGAGATCTGCTAGGAGAAGGAGATTTTCAGATAGTTTTACTATTGGTGTTTGTAATAGATTTGACCAACTGTCAGAGTCTAGTGGAGAGGAATCTCTAGTAGCTGTAGATGTAGGAAGTATGCAGCAGACCTCAGCAGTTACGGTGGCTAGGACAGTTGCAAAGTCTAAGAGAAAGAAGAAGGTTCTGCTGTTAGGTAGTTCTCATGGTAGAGGTGTAGGCCAGCAGTTGCAGGAAGTTTTGGGGAGTGAGTACCAGGTCACCAGCATTGTGAA
This sequence comes from Schistocerca piceifrons, assembly GCF_021461385.2. Lineage (NCBI taxonomy): Eukaryota > Metazoa > Arthropoda > Insecta > Orthoptera > Acrididae > Schistocerca > Schistocerca piceifrons. The sequence continues at coordinate 1,096,089,094 of NC_060139.1, read as the reverse complement.
GCCTAATGCAGGATTGGCTCAGGTGACTTTTAACATAGGGGGGTTATGTAGGGATTTTACTAAAGAGGATCAGGTAGTGATTGTGGGTGGGGCTGGTAATAGTATTGATAGGGATGGGGAGTATGACATAGATGGTGACCTGGAAAAGATAGCCACTCAGACTGGCAACACGAATGTGCATTTTGTGGAACTGTTTCAGCGTCACGATCGGCCTCATCTTAATACAGCCGTCAGGCGTAATAACATGAGACTTGGGGGTGCGCTGATGACAGAGGGCATGAGTCACATTTCAGTGGTGTCGGTGGAGTCTATCAGTAGGACGGGTTTCACTAGACATGGCCTGCACCTCAACAGGTATGGGAAGGGGAGGTTGGCAAAACTTATAGGTGACAGCATAGGTGTGGGTGGTGGGATCACTCATGGGGAAATTCCGGTAGTTGTGGGTGTTAGAGCTGTACCTTTTTTAGATTGAAGTCAGCTGATAGGTATTCCTGCTTAAGGGAAGTCTCTCTAACAAAGAAACCACTTTCTACAAAGCTTGGGTATCCGATTAATGAGGGAATTAGTATATTTCATCAAAATATACAAGGTATTAGAGATAAAGTTAGTGAACTGCTTATAGATGTTGACTCTGAAATTATTGGTATATCTGAACACTTCTTAAATAAGGAGATAATTCAGAGGCTTCCTTTACCAGGATACAGGTTGGCTGGCAGCTTTTCTAGGAGCTCTTTGCGGTGTGGGGGAGTAGCCATGTATGTGAAAAACGGTATCCCATTTGAGTCAGTTGATGTTTCAAAGTACTGCACTGAAAAGGTGTTTGAATGTTGTGCAGGTGTGGTTAAATTTAGTGGAGCTAAACTTCTTACTGTTGTTATTTATAGATCCCCAGACTCCGATTTCACAACATTTTTGCTAAAGCTAGAGGAGGTTCTTGGTTCACTTTATAGGAAATACAAAAAGTTAGTTATATGTGGTGACTTCAATATTAATTGTATAAGTGATTGTGCAAGGAAAAGGATGCTGGTAGACCTCCTTAATTCATATAATCTTATGCAAACCGTATTCTTTCCAACGAGAGTGCAAGGGAACAGTAGAACAACCATAGACAATATTTTTGTTCATTCGTCATTATTAGAAGGGCATTCTGTTAGCAATAAGGTGAATGGCCTTTCAGATCATGATGCACAAATTTTAAGTCTAAAAGATTTTTGTGCTGCTACACATGTTAAATATAGTTACCAACTTTTTAGGAAAGCTGATCCAGTTGCTGTACAGACTTTTGTAAACCTTATCAAGGAACAAGAGTGACAAGATGTTTATAGTGCTGATACAGTAGACGATAAATATAATGCTTTCCTCAAGACTTTTCTCGTGCTCTTTCAAAGTTGCTTTCCGTTAGAACGTTCAAAACAGGGTACTAGCACAAACAGGCAGCCTGGGTGGCTGACTAAAGGGATAAGAATATCTTGTAGAACAAAGTGGCAATTATATCAAAACGTTAGAAACAGTCAAAATCTAAATGCAACAGCCCATTACAAACAGTATTGTAAGGTGCTTAAAAAAGTTATTAGGAAGGCAAAAACTATGTGGTATGCAGATAGAATAGCTAAGTCTCAGGATAAAATTAAAACCATATGGTCAGTCGTAAAGGAAGTGGCTGGTCTGCAGAGACAGGTCGAGAATATAGAATCAGTGCGTAGTGGGGATGTCTGTGTTACTGATAAGTCACATATATGTACAGTATTTAATAATCACTTTCTGAATATAGCAGGTGAACTAAATAGAAACCTAGTCCCAACAGGGAATCATATAGCGCTCTTAGAGAAAAGTGTTCCGAGACTGTTACCTGAAATGCTCCTCCATGATACTGACAAGAGGGAGATTGAGTTAATAATTAAATCACTAAAGACCAAGAACTCTCATGGATATGACGGGGTATCTAGTAGAATACTGAAGTATTGTTCCACGTATGTTAGCTCAGTACTTAGCCATATCTGTAACTTTTCCTTTAGGAGTGGTCGGTTTCCTGACCGATTAAAGTACTCGGTAGTGAAGCCACTTTATAAAAAGGGAGACAGGGATAATGTTGACAATTATAGACCTATTTCTATGCCATCGGTGTTTGCTAAAGTTATCGAGAGGGTTGTATATACAAGGTTACTGCAGCATTTAAATTCACATGATTTGCTGTCAAATGTACAGTTTGGTTTTAGAAACGGCTTAACAACTGAAAATGCTATAGTCTCTTTTCTCTGTGAGGTTTTGGATGGATTAAATAAAAGGTTGCGAACGTTAGGTGTTTTCTTTGATTTAACGAAGGCTTTTGACTGTGTTGACCACAAAATATTACTGCAGAAGTTGGAACATTATGGAGTAAGGGGAGTAGCTTACAATTGGTTCGCCTCCTACTTTAAGAACAGAAAGCAAAAGGTAATCCTCCGCAATATTGAGAGTGGTAATGATGTTCAGTCCCAATGGGGCACTGTTAAATGGGGCGTTCCCCAAGGGTCGGTGCTGGGGCCACTGCTGTTTCTTATTTATGTAAATGATATGCCTTCTAGTGTTACAGGTGATTCAAAAATATTTCTGTTTGCTGATGACACCACCTTGGTAGTGAAGGATCTTGTGTGTAATATTGAAACATTATCAAATAATGTAGTTCATGATATAAGTTCGTGGCTTGTGGAAAATAATCTGATGCTAAATCACAGTAAGACTTAGTTTTTACAGTTTCTAACCCACAATTCAACAAGAACTGACATTTTAATCAGACAGAATGGGCATGTTATAAGCGAGACGGAACAGTTCAAGTTCCTAGGCGTACGGATAGATAGTAAGCTGTTGTGGAAAGCCCATGTTCAGGATCTTGTTCAGAAACTAAATGCCGCTTTATTTACCATTAGAACAGTATCTGAAATAAGTGACATTTCAACACGAAAAGTAGTATACTTCGCATATTTTCATACGCTTATGTCATATGGTATTATTTTTTGGGGTAATTCTTCTGATTCAAAAAGGGTATTTTTGGCTCAAAAACGGGCTGTTCGAGCTATGTATGGTGTAAGTTCGAAAACCTCTTGTCGACCCCTATTCAATAGTCTGGGAATTTTGACATTGCCCTCACAGTATGTATTTTCTTTAATGTCGTTTGTTGTTAGCAATATTAGCTTATTCCCAAGAGTTAGCAGCTTTCACTCAGTTAATACTAGGCAGAAATCAAATCTGCATGTGGAATGCACTTCCTTGACTCTTGTGCAGAAAGGAGTGCAGTATTCTACTGCATCCATTTTCAATAAGCTACCACAAGAACTCAAAAATCTTAGCAGTAGCCCAAACACTTTTAAGTCTAAACTGAAGAGTTTCCTCATGGCTCACTCCTTCTATTCTGTCGAGGAGCTCCTGGAAGAGCTAAAAAATTAAGCAAATTCCAGTGTTACATTCTTGATTTTCTTTATTTAAACTAACGACTTGTCGCCTGAATATGTTTCTTATATTTCATTTTATCTGTTTCTACAATCGTGTTATAATTTCATGTATTGACTCGTTCCATGACCATGGAGACTTCTCCTAAATGTGGTCCCACGGAACAATAAATAAATAAACAAATAAATAAATAAATACAACATCACACTACGGACCGGCATGCGACCTTTACACAATATCGCGTCTGTAGTGCCTAGTAACCACGAAGTCGCAATTATCTCGCCAACAGTTCATTTGCGGATCTATGTTTACTGAAACTTCTTTGCTTATAATATCGTTTTTTGATACAGGCTGTGTCTCCATCTTTATGATGACAGAGGAAGAACAGCCGAAGCTTTGTGGACAGACTTATGGAGTCTCTATGCCATATGGGTCGCATTATTTGGAAGGGTGCACGCGCTTTGTCAGTTTTGTTAGCGAAGTCAACCCTGTCGTTACAAAGGCTGCCGTGATACGCTTTCCTGTCATGTAGTGTAGTGCCTTCTGTTGCAATATATAAGGAGCGTTCAAAAAGAAACGAGCCTGAAGCATAATTACAGATACCCGTACCTGTATGAGTATTGACCCTGGCTGTTGAGACACTTGTCCCAGTATGACACAAGGCGGTGAATGGCTGTCTCATAAAATTCCCTGGGCTGCGATGTCAACCAGTTCCGCACGTACAGCTGGACTTCGTCGTCCACACGAGTGCACGAAGGGAACAACATCTCGAGTGACTACAAACAAGACTCATAAAGGAATTTACTGTTATAAGAATGGCTTTTTATTTCTTTGACCCATGTGTTAAAGATATTAGCACTAATCCTTTGTGCCAGAGGCTATTTATTTACAATTCCGAATGACAGACTCTTGCGTTGCGACCATCCACAACGATGGGGAGTCAAGCTAGTCATAAAAGAATTCTTCCTTCAAACAATTCATGTTAAAATAAGCTGTGCTGACAGAGTTCAAAATAATAATAGCTGTGTTGTCGTACGTTCGAGAATGAATTAAACACAATCAACTGAACAGCCGGTGACAAAGTCCCCCTGCGGGTTCGGGGGTAAGAATAGGCCCGCGGTATTCCTGCCTGTCGTAAGAGGCGACTAAAAGGAGTCTCAAACGTTTCGGCCTTCTGTGATGGTCCCCTCTTGGGTTTGACCTCCTTTTTTCTTCCAAATTTCCGTCGTCAGTGCGTGCCATTTGGGGAAGGACACCTTACGTGGTGTTTTTGTATTGGTCCATCATGCTCCACCATCTTGCATGTTACCTATTGTCGTGGGGGGGGGACTACGCCCAACATCTTCTGGGTGGTCTCCTCCTCGCCTTGTGCGCACTCTTCTTCTTAGCGCCTACGACAACTGTGGACCCTTTAAACACATAAAATCCAGCACGGTAGCCAGTCCGTTGTGGTGGGGTCGTCATGTACCCTCTTGGTGGTAGCCCCCTGACCACGCAGGGATCGCACTACAGATGCCTGAGCTGTTTCCTCCCCATGCATGCCAAGGAGTATGTGCCCATCTTGTCTGGGGCACGGGGACTCCGGGCAACGGGATATCGGCCAGGTACCCGTTGCTTTGGCTGGGTGGCGCCCTTGGGGAGAGCCCTCGTTCGGAGTAGGTGGCATCTGGGCGGATGTGGCGCAATGAAGCGCAATAAATCACATCAAGCTGGTGGTCGCACGGCCACCAGCGTCTCTAAGCGAGGTAGAGTCGACTTCGATGCTGCGCAGTATGACCCTCAGACGTTCCCCTCGTTGGCTGCGCCATGGGAGGGACGCCGATCTAGTGCCAAGCGGGAGCCTTACGTACCGCAATACCTTGTCTGCAGCAGGACTGATGGTGACTCCTTTCTTCCGACGAAGCCTATGTTTTTTGTGGAACACCTGGAGGATAAGTTTGGGGAAGTGGCGGGGTTGTCAAAAATGAGGAATGGGTCCATCCTCCTCAAGACGTCCTCCCCAGCCCAGTCACGAGCGTTGCTCTTGTGTGATAAGCTGGGTGACGTCCCTGTTACCGTCACTCCCCACAGTAGCTTAAATATGGTCCAGGGGATTATTTACCATCGTGACCTCTTGTTGCAATCCGATGACGAGCTGAGAGCCGACTTGGCACGACGTGGTGTGCATTTTGTCCGTCGTGTCCATCGAGGACCCAAGACAAACAGGGTGGCCACCGGTGCCTTTATCTTGGCCTTCGAGGGTGATGTCTTGCCTGAGAAGGTCAAGGTGATGGTTTACCGTTGCGACGTCAAGCCATACGTGCCTCCCCAGATGCGGTGCTTCCAGTGCTGGAATTTTGGGCATATGTCCTCCCGTTGCCCATCCAGCGCTACATGTCGAGATTGCGGACGCCCCTCTCATCTTGATTCTCCATGTGCACCTCCACCTGTATGTGTTAACTGTGGGGAGCACCACTCTCCATGCTCGCCGGATTGCCCCGTTCTTCATAAGGAGCGGAAGATCATGGAATTTAAGACCCTGGACCGGCTTACTTATCGAGAGGCTAAACAGAAATATGAAAGGTTGTACCCTGCTTCCCTTCGAACATCTTATGCTGCAGCCACGTTATCGTCGCCCGCACGGGCGACGGTTGTCGCTTCATCTGTGCCGCCTTCAGTGGGCCCTCGGGGCCATGTATCTCTGTCTGCCCCCCTCGTGCCTGGGGGCAAGCCTTCCTCTCTTGCCCCCTTAGCAGTTGGGGGCAAACCCTCTTCTGTCGCTCCCCCCAAGCTTACTTCGGGAGTGACATCTGCTCCACAACCGGGAGGCTCGATTCCTCCCCCTCCTTCTCCGGCGGCGTTGCCTCCGCCGGTTCCTCACTCGCGGAAGGGGTCCCTCGGGGCTCTCCCTTCCTCCGTTTCTTCTCCTTCCCAGCCGGATGTCAGCCAGTGGCTGAAGGTTCCGCCACCTGCTGGTCGTAGGGCTTCTGCGTCGTCGTCAGCCTCCGACGCTCCTTCAGAGAAGCTCTCCCAGCCCTCTCACCCTAAGGGCAGACGCGAGAAGAAGGAACGGAATGTGTCCAAGAAGAAGGACGTTCCGGCGGTTTCAGCACCGCCTGCTGTACATAGTCCTGGCTCCGGGGATGAGGTGGAGATCCTCGCCTCTGCCGCGGATCTCGCCCTCACGGAACCCTTGGGGGCCTCTCCTATGGACTCAGCTGACTCTCCCCCAGTGGCGGCGGTTGGCTCTGAAGCGCTGTCTGCCTCTTAGTCGCATTCACGCCCTCCCAGTCCCTTCCTGCTTCCATTCTCCAATGGAACTGCGGCGGTTATTTCCGCCACCTGCCAGAGCTCCGGATGCTTCTGAGTGATTCCCCTGTTCTCTGCATTGCTCTGCAGGAAACTTGGTTTCCTGCACTGCGGAGCCCCGCCCTTCGCGGTTATCGGGGATACTATAAGAACCGTGCTGCCTGTCAACGAGCGTCAGGTGGGGTTTGCCTCTTTGTTCACCACTCTGTCTGTAGCTCGCCAGTACACCTTCAGACGCCTTTAGAGGCAGTTGCTGCCAGGGTTGAGCTCTCGCCGGCTATTACTGTATGCTCTGTTTACATTCCTCCGGATGGGGAGCTCCCCCGCCATGTCTTGGCTGCGCTGCTGGCTCAACTCCCGCCACCATTGCTGCTTCTGGGCGATTTCAATGCCCACAATCCTCTATGGGGTGGGACTGTCTCCGATGATCGCGGTCGGGCCGTGGAGCATGTGTTGGCTCAGCTCGACCTTAGCCTCTTAAACACCGGTGCTCCCACGCATTTCAGTGTGGCCCATGGCTCGTTCTCGGCCATCGATCTCTCTATTTGCAGCCCTGGACTTGTCCCATCCCTCCACTGGAGGGTGCATCCTGACCTATGTGGTAGCGACCATTTTCCCATCTATTTGTCACTGCCACAGTGTCATTCTTCTGGGCGCTTGCCCCGCTGGGCTTTCCACAGGGCTGACTGGCCAGCTTTTACTTCCGCTGTAACCATTGCGTCTCCCCCACAGGGTGACATTGACGAGGTGGTCCGTGTTTTCACCACGTCCATCATTTCGGCGGCCGAGGCTGCCATCCCCCGTTCCTCTGGCCTCCCTCGGCGGAAGGCTGTCCCCTGGTGGTCGCCGGAGATTGCTGAGGCTATTCGCGACCGTAGGCGGGCTCTCCAGCGTCATAGGCGGCACCCGTCTCTGGAGACCCTCATCGCCTTTAAGAGGCTCCGTGCCTTCGCCCGTCGCCTTATTGCACGGCGTAAGCAGGAGTGCTGGGAGAGGTACGTCTCCTCCCTGGGCTCCCGTGTCTCGTCCTCGCACGTGTGGTCCCGGATCCGGCGGATTTATGGCTCCCAGACCCCTATGGGTGTCCCTGGGCTCTCCTTGGACGGCGCTGTCTGCACGGACGCTGCCGCCATTGCTGAACGGCTAGCCGCGCACTTTGCTCAGAGCTCTGCGACTGCCTCCTATCCCCCCGCCTTTCGCTCTCTAAAGGAGCGAGCCGAGCGGACGCCGTTCTCATTCCACACGCGTCGTTCTGAAACATACAATGCTCCTTTCAGCGAGAGGGAATTCCTCGCCGCCCTCGCCGATTGCCCTGATACAGCACCAGGCCCAGACAGAATCCACGCGCAGATGCTGAAGCATCTCTCCAGGGACTGCCAGAGACACATTCTTGCGATATTTAATCGCATTTGGAGCGAAGGCGTGTTCCCGTCGCAATGGCGGGAGGGCGTTATTGTCCCCATCTTGAAACCCGGTGCGGACCCACTGGCGGTGGACAGCTATCGTCCCATTACCCTCACCAACGTTTTGTGCAAATTGCTCGAACGTATGGTGGGGCGGCGTTTGTGTTGGGTCCTTGAGTCGCGCGGTCTCCTCGCTCCATCCCAGGGTGGCTTCCGTCGGGGCCGGTCTGCAGTGGACAATTTGGTGCAGCTGGAATCTGCTGTCCGTACGGCTTTTGCCCGACGTCAGCACCTTGTTGCTGTATTTTTCGATCTGCGGAAGGCGTATGACACCACATGGAGGCATCACATCCTCGCCACGTTGCATGGGTGGGGTCTTCGTGGTCGGCTCCCGGCTTTTCTTCAAAACTTTTTATTGCGCCGCTCTTTCCGGGTGCAAGTCGGTGCCACCTCTAGTTCCTCTTATATACAGGAAAATGGGGTCCCGCAGGGCTCGGTGTTGAGCGTCTCCTTATTTTTAGTGGCCATTAATGGTCTGGCAGCAGCAGTGGGGTCGTCGGTGTCTCCTTCTTTGTATGCCGACGACTTCTGCATCTCATTTAGCTCCACGACTACGGGAGTCGCCGAACGCAGGCTGCAAGTCGCCGTTCGCAAGGCCGCATCATGGGCACTGACTCATGGCTTTCAGTTCTCTGCTGCCAAGACTCGAGTAATGCACTTTTGCAGGCGTCGGACGCTCCACCCTCATGCTGCACTTTACCTCGATGGCCACCTGCTTGAAGTGGTGGACACTTGCCGCTTCTTGGGACTCGTGTTTGATGCCCGGCTCACATGGGTTCCTCATGTTACTCAGCTGAAGCAAAAATGCTGGCGGCACCTCAACGCCCTCCGCTGCCTTAGCCACACGTCTTGGGGTGCAGATCGCTGCACGCTGCTGCGGTTGTACAGAGCCCTTGTGCAGTCCCGGCTTGATTATGGGAGCCTGGACTATGGGTCTGCGTCCCCCTCAGTGTTAAAGTTGGTAGACCCCATACACCACTGTGGGGTTAGGCTTGCCACTGGCGCTTTTCGCACCAGCCCCGTGGATAGTCTACTGGTGGAGGCCGGGGTTCCCCCACTGCGGATTCGCCGCCATCGTCTGCTTGTCGACTATGCTGTCCACGTTCATTGCTCGCCAGATCATCCCAATCGTCGCCTGCTTTTCCCTGCTATGGTCCTCCAGCTGCCCGAACGGCGCCCTAGGTCTGGGCTTTCCATAGCTGTCCGTGTCCAGTCCCTGCTGTCAGAACTGGGGTCATTCCCTCTTCTGCCTCCCTTCCGGGTCCGTACACCTACGCCTCCCTGGTGTTTGTCCCGGCCGTCCGTCCGTCTGGACTTGGCACAGGGACCCAAGGACTCGGTTCCGCCTGTGGCCCTCCGTCGCCGTTTTCTTGCTCTCCTCGCCTCATTTTCAGACTGTGAGACTGTCTACACTGATGGTTCCCTGGTTGATGGTTGCACTGCCTACTCTTTTGCTCATGCTGCTCATGTTGAGCAGCGCTCCTTGCCGGCTGGCTGCAGTATTTTTACTGCAGAGCTGGTGGCCATATTGCGCGCTCTTGACCATATGCGTTTCTGCTCGGGTAGGTCCGTCGTGATCTGCAGTGACTCCCTGAGCAGCCTTCAGGCCATCGACCGCTGCTATCCCTCCTCTCCTCTGGTGTCCTCCATTCAGGAGACTGTTTCCGCCATTGCCCGTTCTGGTCGTTCGGTGGTCCTGGTTTGGACGCCCGGTCATGTTGGCATCCCAGGGAACGAACGTGTAGACAGTCTGGCCAAAGGGGCGATCGACGCCCCGGCTTTGGAGATCGGCCTTACGGCTCGCGACCAGCAGATGGTGTTGCGCCGTAAGCTGATTGGGATGTGGGCTACTGAGTGGCGTGGCATGACAGCCCCGAATAAACTGCGGGCTGTCAAGGAGACGACCGCCATGTGGCGTTCCTCCCTGCGGGCTTCTCGCAGGGACTCGGTAGTCCTGTGTCGGCTGCGCATCGGCCATACGTACCTGACGCACGGCCATCTCTTGCGTCAGGAGGATCCCCCCCTGTGTCAGTGTGGGTCCCGGCTGACGGTCAGCCACATTTTGCTGGAGTGTCCTCGACTGCGCACACTCCGGCAATCTTTTAATCTCCCGGGCACTTTGGCTTTGGTTTTATCTGACGATGCCTCCAGGGCTGATGACGTTTTAAATTTTATCCGTGGTAGTCCGTTTTATGGTTCGATTTAGGGAGGTCCTGCACCTTTCCCTTTCTGTGTCTTTTGTCCTTGTGTCTGTTGCTGTTCTGGTGTGCCGTGAGATGGTTGACTCTTTCCCATTTTTGTTCTCGTGGTGAGTCAACCAGTCTCCGGCCATCTTCCTTTCTTCTGTTTCTTTCTGTCTGGTGTGCCTCTGTCCTGTTCTTGTTTGTAGTGTTTGTTGCTGCATTTGTGTTCTTTTAGCGCCTGGGGGGACGTCTCCTCCCCCTTTGGTTTTTACATTCTCCGTCGATTTTGGGCTCGCCTGATTTTGGAATGGGGGACTGATGACCTTCGCTGTTTAGTCCCCCTTAAACATCCCAACAACCACCACCACCACCACCATTTTCTAGTTTCTCTACCACGTTCAAGCTTCTGACATTCCACGCCCCGACTCGTAGTACGTTATCCTTTCGTTGATTATTCAATCTTTTTCTCATGGTAACCTCCCCCTTGGCAATCCCCTCCCGGAGATCCGAATGGGGGACTATTCCGGAATCTTTTGCCAATGGGGATATCATCATGACACCTCTTCAATTACGGGCCACATGTCCTGTGGATACACGTTACGTGTCTTTAATGCAGTGGTTTCCATTGCCTTCTGCATCCTCATGTCGTTGATCATAATCATACCAAGTGTTTGTCAGTATTTTGCGTGACGTGTTACATACCTCGTGGTGTTACATTGTAGGACAAGTTGCGGTAGCGTAACGGTTAAGGTGTAGCGTTCTAACCTTGTGCGGTGCTTATCATTTTCTTTATTTAAAAACAATATCGAAGTGTCTTACTTCACGAATTTTATTCGTTTGAATGCAATTTTTTGAAATTTCTAGTGATTTTTCTCTTCATTAACCCTTTCGCTTCTGCAGACACATGGTCCCCGCATTCCGCGCTGTGCGCGATTTTGTCATCACTGCACTGGTCGCCTGTGCAGACCCATGGTGTTCTCACTGCTTTGACACACTTATCATTCGATTTCACAAAAACTATTTGGCCCAAAAATTAGATTTTTACACATCTTCTTGACTGATACCTTCCCCCCATAAATGACTTAATTTTGTTTCGATGTTCAACCCAGTTACTGTGCAGCATTAAATATAGTAAACTATTGCACGAAATTTTGAAGAGTTTGCAGAGGTAAATGTCCATAGAGTACACTTTCCGTATGGTCGACTTTAGTTGCCACAATGTTGAGAATGAAATGTGGACAGGATACCTAAATTTCATACAAAATTTACTGTGTAACAATATCTCATTTAATTTAAGTACCACATAGGTGTCGTATGTAATATTGGGAAATATTCCATCTTTCGCGACTGCAACAAAAGTGTGTCTGCACAGGCGAGCAGTGCAGTGACAAAATCGCGCACAGCGCGGAATGCGGGGAGCACGTCTCTGTAGCAGCGAAAGGGTTAATGCGGCCGTGGTGGCATTACTTCATGAACTGCGCGCTCCCCCCTAAACGTAAGTTTGCGAACTATGCTATACTATGGCGCTGCTTCTCTTGGCGCGTCCGTCGTGTGCAACTGGCAACGCAGCAATCTCCCGCGTCTGGGCGGGCATGCGCGAGCCGCCAAGATAAAAGAATTGAACTATAGACAGTTGCGGACCGTAAAAACTGCGCAGGAAGACGGAGACTGCAATGTAGGAAACCAATCAGGTAACATTCGCAAGAAAAAAAAAATCATTTGGCGAAACCCAGCTCTGTAGAGACCAGAAAGTTCGGATTGGGGAAGGACGGGGGAGAACATTGGCCACGCCGTTTGAAAGCAACCGTCTTCCCTATTCGAGTTATTGTCAGACCATCTCCAGTTTACCATTTTCTTTTGGGTCGTGTTACGGTAAAGTGCAAATTTTTCCGTCTAGTGTTCTATGAATGATCATTACAGTGCCTTCTGAATGAATCAACATCGTCAGCAACAAATTCCATGCTGCAGTGTAAGTACTGGCATGGAATGTAATTCCGAGACACCTGAACAGTGGCCTACACGAATTTCACCAACTGACGCCAGTCATAGTCTGAAGGCCTTTATCTGGATTAAGAGTATTCCGGGTGAGTGTGCTTAGGTGCCCCAATATCTAACACCATAAGATATAATTGGTTCGAAGTAAGCAAAGTAAACAAGACTTTGTGTTTCAGTGTCAGAGGCAAATGAACGTGTACCAAAACATATCAGACACTACGATGCTTTACTTTTTCTGTTTTCCCACAATTCATCATCCACTTAAAATTCAATGTGAATTTCTCACAATTTTCTTACTCACAGTAACAGTTTGATACTAGCAGACGTCTCTTGCGCGTAAATGCCTTCTCCACCTGTGCTATTCTACTACATTTTTCCAGCAGCCACTTCGCTTTGGTTTCCTTACAATTTCTTTTTATGTCATTGCCTAGTGACTTACATTGTTGTATTCCTGTACATTTACACATTTTCCTTCTTTTTCCACTCAGCTGAAGTATTTACTCTGTTACCTAAGGTTTCATCACTATTACTGCAGTATCCTTGTTCCTATATCTCTCTCTTCAGCTTATATGATTCTTCTTTCTAGAAACGTCAATTTCACTTCGACTGAATTGCGTATTGTGGTATTTGTCGTCGTAGTCCCTACAGCCTTACACCAGTATTTAAAGTAATTCCGTCATAGAAGTGCCTATACGCTGATGAATTTGCCACGTATCACTGCGACCACATTCAAGAAGTAATAACAAATCGTCAGCCACAGACCAGGGAACTAATGCAGTTCGCGCATGTCTAGAAGAATTCACCAAAGTTTCCATCGAAACTTATAACTTCAACAACACTTTCTGCACGTGTTGGAGTTCCAAAATTCCTGTAGAACGAAATTATTAACGTCATGAGTACATGAAGTCACCAGCTGCTAGATGACGGTGAGCCGACAATCTGCCGTCGGGCAACGGGGTTTGCTCATCCGACCACTGTAGAAATTAGCAGGAAGAATGACAATTACACAGCTCCTAAAAAGAGGAGCTTCAGTGGGGGACCGGAAGTCGTGTTCCGGGAAAAGCAAGCACAGGTGCTGTCCGCACTGGTTAGTGTTGAAACTATTCTCAAGAGTGGGAAATGGTTCTTAAATTGTTAAGACTTTGCCAACATGGAAATATAAGAGATGAGGTGGCATTTAAACAAATTTTTCACAGAATTGAGGGCTAGTTTTGCTGTGATGATTCCTACTGGCGAACAACAGACGAGCCTCTTGATTGGAAGACTAGTGTGTTTTGGCGGGCGTTCTCTGTAGAACTAGGAACAGTGAGGGTTCTGTGACATTCAACTTGAAACTCGGACTAGAGGCTGGGAACGACAGAGGTGGGGCCCACGTCCAGCTTCTGACACGAGCTGTGAGTGGCAAGATGTAGGGTACAGTCCATGTTGCAGCGGAGAGGAAATACGGTAACATCTTGCTGCTGCGGAGAAGGAGCAATAAGAGTGGTTGTCTATAACTTAATCCAATTTTGTTTCTGAATTACACAGAGTAATTGATGGCTCACTAATTATTCACTCAACAGCAAGTTGATTCAATCATCATGTCCATTGCGGATTCGTGTATTTGCTCTTTCTGTATGTATTACAGATTATTAATCTCACCCTTTTCTTTATCAAAACATTCGGGGCCTTGCCATACTGCGTTTACTTTTAACTGTGCCTGTTTACAGATTTTTATATTTTAATTTTCTTTTAACTCCGACTCTTTCAGAATCAGTACAGTGTTATTATCAGATCATGTTTGTTTTCCTTCCTTGACTTGTAATTATAACAGATTTGGATAAATTTGTGCCGGCCGCTGTGACCGAGCGGTTCTAGGCGCTTAAGTCTGGAACCGCGTGACCGCTACGGTAACAGGTTCGAATCCTGCCTCGGGCATGGATGTGTGTGATGTCCTTAGGTTGGTTAGGTTTTAGTGGTTCTAAGTTCTAGGGGACTGATGACCTCAGATGTTGAGTCCCATAGTGCTCAAAGCCATTTGAACCATTTGGTAAATTTGTACGACACTTTAATATCAGTAGCTATATCAACGCCCTAACCTCTTGTTTCTACTGATTATTGGAAGGACCACTCCCTGGATTCATTTGTTAGGGCCATTAATTTTCTAACTTTTCACTGACCGACAAGCTTTCACTTCTCGTCTGAGTCTGTGGGGAACTATCTGCGCTCGGTGAGTATCTTACAATCTTAACAACTTGAAATGTTCTTATTGGGATTTTGTGAAAAATGTGATATAGATTTGATTCCATTATGCAACAGTCTCACTCAGGGCTGTGTACAATGTCCGAGTTATAAAGAGATGCTTATTAATTTTCATTCATGTTTCTGATAATTTGAGAAGGTTATAAATTGCTCTTGGTAACTGTACATGCAGTCTGATTCGCCAGGTCCTTTTCAGCTCTCTACAGTCAACAGTTTTCGAAAATTTTAAGCAATACCTTGATGCAGCTTGTTTAGATCACTCGTAAGCTTCCTAGATATATTCTTTGTATGTGGGCCAAAAGAAGTCTACCATTATCAAACAAATCTTTTAGTTTGGAGAAGAAACTGCTGAGAATGTAGGTATGAAGCACATCACAGTGTGGCGGTGAATCACGGGCTGAGGGAAAACCGAAAACAAGAGAATCGAAGCGCTTGAGATGTGGTCCTGTCGAAATATGTCGAAAACTGTGTGGATTGTCAAAATAAAAAATGAGGATATATCCGCAGAACTGACAAAGAAAGGAATGCTGGTAAACTGTGGCAAGAAAATGGGTCAGCATGAGAGGACGTGTGTTAAGAAATCAGGGTATAGTAGTTGTAGAGGGACGTATAGAGGACGTAAACTGTAAAGGAATACAGGAACAGGAATACATCCAACAAACAATTGAGGACGTAGGGTGCAAATGGTACTCTGAGATGAGGAGAGGAATTCTTGGTGGGCCACATCAAAGCAAAAGAATGAAGACTGCGGAAAGGTTAGAGAGAATTTTGCTTAATGGAGAGTTTCAAGGATCTGATCTGTTGCATACCTTACTTCATTCTCGGACCACTGCGTTTTATGAACTGAGATGTGGTGGCACCAAACTGGACCAAATATGATGTGAGGGGATTTACGTTGATTTCAGCGCACCACTGACAATTTTTATTGTGTCATTTAGCTGGACATCACTCTTGCTGAAACGAAAGCTTTTAGTCTACAAAGGAGTGCAGTATCCGGCAGTAGGAAACAAAACCCTTTTTTGCTGGAATACGCAAAAGTCCGCTTGTACTCGCGAGTTTGATCCACTCAGCTTTATGACAACGTTGTTTCTAGTCCTAATCATTTCAAGGTTTTACTTCTAGGTCAGAGACCGATCAAGTACTACGCCTAGATAATTAGGATTTCTTTTTTAGTTTACCTATGATCAGCCGAGGGCGATACTAAATTTGTTACTTAGATCGAATTTGCACGTCCCTGTTTTACTGAGATTGGGACAGAGTACTCATTCCTTATAAGATATATATAAATCCTCTAAGGGTTTCTTCTCCTTCTTCGAAATACTTTGTGCTGCTAGACCAATGTCAAGTGATTGACAAAACTTGGCACATGTTGCTGTCAACATACCTTTTGTCTGAAAGCTACAGAAAATAGGAGCTTACACTGATATTTGAAGTGGTATATTTTTTATCTTGCACCATTTACTTGAACAAATACTGAATGTATGTGTGTAAGGAAAGCCTTCGAAATTTTGTATTTTTCTGGGAAATATCTTATTACAGTATATATGTTGCAAACAAAAAGTAGTAGAGTATTTTGCTGGGAGAGTGTGAGGTCCAAACGTTGTCACATGGTCAACATTTATAACTGAATACTGTTTCACTGAGATAATAGTACGTTATATCAGTTTGAAAGAGGTGAGCTAATACAGGTATGAGGCTGCAGGGAGCTAATAGTGAGGCAGGAGGAGTCCAAATTGGGATTACTTAGGAGGGCGGGGTTCTGTTGCGGCATTTGCCTTACCTACCAAAGAAATCTATGAAGGCTGTATTTGCTCTTTCGAATGCCGTTTAATCTGTTCCGTTCTATTTAAAAAATAGCCTTGGTTGACGCAGGAGTTAAGAGAATTATCCATTTAAAACGTGTGCGGAGTAAATGGGTATAACACAGGGATGTAGTCTTTCGCTTCTACTGTTCAATCTGTACATCGAAGAAGCAATAAAAGAAAAGTTCAAGAGTGGAATTCAAATTCAAGGTGAAAGGATATCAATGTCACGATACACTGATGACATTACTATATTTAGTGAATAGTGGAGAAGTATTAAGTAATCTGCTAAATGGAATGAACGGTCTGATAAGTACTGAATATGGCTTGAGAGTAACTCGAAGAAGGACGAAAGTAATGAGAAGTAGCAGAAACTAGAACAGCGAGAAACTTGACACCAGGATTGGTAACGAAGTAGATGAAATTAAGGAATTCTACACTTTAACAGCATAATAACCAATGACAAACAGAGCAAGGAGGACATCAAAAGCAGATTAGCACTGGCAAAAATGTCAACCCTGGCCAAGAGAAGTCAACTAGTGCCAAATATAGGCGTTAATATGAGGAAAAAATTCCTTAAGATGTACGTTTGGAACACAGCATTGTATGGTAGTGAAACATGGACTGTGGGAAAACAGGAACAAAAGAGAACGAAGCATTTGAGATGTGGTGCTACAAACGAATGTAGAAAATTGGGTGGACTGATAAGTTAAGGAATGAGGAGGTTCTGCGCATAATCGGAGATGAATGGAATATGCGGAAAACACTTTAGAAGGGAAGGGTCAGGATGATAGGACGTCTATTGAGACATCAGGGAATAACTTCAGTGACAGGACAGGAGGCTGTGGAGGGCAGAAACTGTAAAGGAAGACTGACATTTGAATACGTAGAGCAAATAAATGAGGACGTAGATTGCAAGTGCTACTCTGAGATGAACAAGTTTACACAGGAAAGATATTTTCGTGGTGGGCCGCATCGAACCAGTCAGAAGACTGGTGACTAAAAAGAAAGCCCTTTGGGTTGTATCATAGACCGAAGAACTTTGTATCGATAACTTTTTCACTAAATAGAAGGGGAAAGTGCATTACGTGTGATGCTACTCATGCTGTCTGCCACTTAGATGTAACGAGTAATTCTAATTAAGTTGCTAGCCAGATATTTCTACAGAAATCCTGCTGTTCTCTCTAGTTCTCCCTGTACTTCTTTACCCGTTTTCTTTTTCTTTCATTCCCTCTCCTCTTCTTGCTTCCATACTTCTTACAACCTGTATCTTTATTGGTGATGAATCTGCCTCAATTTCGCTGTTGCTCCATTTCCAGCGAATTAAACAGTATGTCCTTACAATTTCACATCGAGGATGAGCTAAAAGATAAATTCAGTTTCCACAAAAATACAGCAGGAGGACGTCTGTAAGCCTGCTGTTAAACAAGCGAACTCCACGTGAACAAGCTTACCCCACCCAGGACGAAGGCTTATATGATTTTGTGCACCAATAACCGCTGCGAGGAGCGTCTCCAATAAATCTGTTCAACGATGGTCGTGTCGGGCGGACAAAAGTGATCGTGTGGTTTACGGGGTTATTTGCCTGAGGTGCACGTACACCGCTCTATACAGAGACTCTAATACCGCCGCCCGAAAGAATGGAAGTCCTGGCAGGCCGCGCGTCGGTCGCGCCGTAATCAGCTTCCGTTTCCTTTCCTTTCCTTTGCATCCCGGCCGGCCGCCGCTCGATAGGCTGCTAGCGCAACAAGTTAGGCCGAGTAATAAAGCAGGAGTTCGCAGGATTCAGTTTGTCGCCTGACAAGTTCGTTCCTTTATGTCTGTAGAACGTGTTACAGTGAGCAGACTGACAAGTGACAACTTGGACATTTAGTGGTGGTGGGAAACCTGATAACTACAATACTGTGTATGTAAATGCCCACCAAATGTGACAAAAACTTAGAATTATGTCGGAAGGAATGTCTAACGTACTTACACAGAATACGGTTTAAAGATAAACAAAGAAAGGACGAGAACGATGAAGAATAGTAGGAAGAAGAACAAACGGATAAATTACGAATTAGGAAAGAGACAGTTGTGAATGAAGTGAAAAGAATTACATCATTTAAAAGTTAATACCATATAGGATGACTGAAACGATGACGGCATCAGAAGTAACTTCACATCGACTCTCGTTGGTTTATTTTTCACTTTTATAAAATTCCGTGCTCCAGCAGAAGGAATTGGAAGCACCATGGCGATGATTATTGAGAAACGCTGCAGCTGTAAGGTTCATTCGCTGCGTAGGCAATTTAACTGTGAGGATAAGGAGACTGCACACCTCCTACTGCACGCTTCCTACTGGTTTTGGTGTGGAGTTGACCTTCACACTCTCGAAATTACCATTCGATGCTTCCCCTTTATTTTGGTCCACTTTTTATCCTTACTTGCAGAGGGCACTGTTGCGCAGGAGTGCGCCGACCGTTGTTCACCTAAAATTCTAGCAGCACATTAACCTGGAATACCCATTTGAAATTTAAATACTCGTCAAGATAATGCTTTCAAATGTGAAGTCAGGTGTTTGGTGATGCTGCTACCTGGCGTGCACTAATTTCTGAACACCAGAGTAGGTGAGAGGTCGAAGATGATGAGCGTACTGGTTGACCTGGGACTGCAGGACCTGAATGAAGCCTTTAGATAATCAAATTTCGCATGATGTATTGAACACGACAAAAGTTTTTGTAAAACATACCACCGAAGCGTTCGCTCGACGAAATGGCAGTTGAGGCATTATTTGCTCAAGTAGTGTGGATGAACTCACAGAACACCCACACATGCTGATAAATATCATCACAGGTGATGGAACATTTCCATTGTGACCACGGAACAAAGTGTCAAGCGATGCATGCAAGACCCTAGATCGCCAACAGCGAAGTATGTGCGAATGAGCCAGTCCAAACTGAAGGCAAGGCTGCTTTTTTATCAGGGGTGTCGTTACGATTGAAATGGTGCCAGAGTGTAAAATCATTAATCACAAATGCTACAAGTAAGTCCTGTTCCGGATTCAGGACGAGGCAAAGAGTGAAGCAGACCTATGTATGAAGAAGTTATTATCGGAAAAGCGTATTCCTATGCTACAGCATTATCCATACCCGTTATATCTCGCTCCATGTGGCCTTTTTCTGTTTTTAAAAGTGAAAAGTCAGTTGAAGGGAACACATTTTCAGTCTGTAGAACCGGTATAAGCAAAAACGGCAGAATTGTTAATCTAGACGCGAACTGAAGAGCTTCAGCATTGCTTTGAACAATGAATGCTTGTATGCGCCGGGGTGTACCGGGTGACCACGAATTTATCATATCATTTGAAAGAACCAAATCTTGGGCTCTATTAAAGATGGAGCATCATCGTTTGTTGTAAAACGCTGAGCAACTCTCAAAGTTTCTCTCTGTTGTGGCAGAAAGTCAATGCTTGTCCCACTCTTTGATCGTAGAACATCAAGGTGATATTCGAGTTCTGTTCACGTTCGGGACAGAATTTCAGCACCAACAGACCTGTCTGCTTCACTGATTTGCAATGTCATTTACTGGTGTTGGACACACACAATGGTCGAAATAACCCTCACCACACTAACTACTGGAGAGCGCGAGCTCTTGGGATGGAACAATCAGGACACATCCACCTCTCTGGAAGGGTGCCATTCAGGACATCGTGCACATTGAAACTGGAGTATTGAGGTCCACCGTGATGCTGGAACTCGATGGACTGCTGCAGCTCTTCGGGCTGTGGTAGCATTAACTGTTAGCAGCATGTCCACACTTCAAGAAGCTTCGGGGTATCACGGATGTGTTCACACCCGTTGTGAGGCGTTTTGGAGCACCAAATCCTAATTTTCTGATGATTCGTATGTCTGTAAATGTGGAACGCTATTTCATCTGAAAACAGACACCTTTTTGGATGGTCACTGTCAGCATTTATGGAGACCAGCATGAACACGCAATGCATACCGGAGACGACAATCGTTTCGGTACAGTGCTTGGGCCATTAGCACAGTCTTTGAAAAACGCGTTATCGCTCAGGTAACACTTTATGGACGGCTGATCTTACTTCCCGCAATTGGCGTGATGCACGAAGAACTGAATCCTGAGTCTCCGTGGACATGCAGGTTATACTCTGCTAGAGACAAAAAGGGACGTCCATTCCGAGCGTCTTGGCCTGTCTCTATAACTTTTTGAAACACCTCATTATGCTTGTTTCTGCGGGTGTTACCCTACCATACTGGAGTCGATAATTCCAGAGTACGTTGTCACAGATTTGCATTCTGCATATCAGATTACACAGTGAGCATTCTGCTGTTCTGTCGATATTCTGATATACGCCAAGTCTAATCTGGTAGAAAAGACAAAGGAAAAAACCTCTGACAGTTCCTACACTTTTTACAAGAAACCATGATTCTCTCTAAAAATTTCCTAGCGGTAATTTTTTAAAGCAGATCTGTTGTTGGTGAAACGCTAGGACTCAGTGTATATACGAGATGAGAAAATGTTGTAGGGGATGAAAGTTGGCTGTAACTTTGTTTGCATTAATCACATCTGCCTCGCTGTTTAATTACCGCACGGTGGATACTCTGATGAAAACAACATGACAATTAACATGTGTAGTGGAGTGCTACAGCGTTGCTTTTGTGCCATAGGAGGAGTAATGGCTTTCAAATTACGTAGTGTAAATGTTGGAGAATGTGGGGTCAAGTGTCCACAGCGAAGGAAATTAAATATTCACGAAACCCCGATGAATTGCACTGTTCTCTCCGTACGTGAACGAGGTAGCACAGACATTATCTTGGAGAGAGAAAGTGTATTCTTGAAGTAAATGTACATGTTTACATTTAAAAAAATTAACATCTACCCTGTATCTCCTACATCTGTAGGAATACAAAAAACATATAACCACAGCAGGAACTACCCAGTGACATTAAGAAACTTTGGTTGAAACAAATTTCATTTAACGCATCAGGAAAAAAGTTATATATATATATATATCACCAAATTATTTCTACTTAAAGAGAGATGCCAAGATGATGATGTAGTTACCATCCACTTTCGGAGTATGTAAGTGTGGACTTCTCCTGCTGTACACACACACACACACACACACACACACACACACACACACACATGCTGTGTGTACAGCAGAATAGGAGGTTGAAGTGGGAAGTATACACTTACATACTCCGAAAATGGATGGCAACTACATCATCATCTTGGCGTGTCCCTTTAAGTACAAATAGTTTGGTGTGTTTGGACAGAACTGTTAATGTTAAGGGTATCAAAACTTATCTATGCTAACCCTTTTAAAAGCTTCCTGAGATTGTTATTATTTATTTCTCCTTTTTAGCATAGTACGTGGTACAAGAAATGCCTTTGCTGGTCTAGAAATAAGCAATCTACCGTTGTTCACAGCCTCAGTTGCATTTTTCATCTTAGCTAAGTCCTGTGTTGTTTCTCTGGTTTCCGCACATATTTTCTGGGCGTCTTGATACCCTTATATCTGAAACAATACCAGACGGTCACAGCAGACCTTTTCGAATCGTATTTTTCTATTAAACCAAGTATTACAGAACAAAGACAGTTTTAAACATTAACAATTAATTAGCTCAGTATGCCCACAAAGGGACATAATAAGGGATTACAATTTCGTAAAAAAAAGAAATGAAATTATAGTATTACAGGTGACCCACGGAAGTAACTCCTATTGGGGAAAACAGATTAAAATAAACTATTGGCAAAAGTGGTCACCTCGGCCGCGTTCACCTATCTGACGCCATGTCTCTATTAGTGACTCACAGATGACACTGCACTGCCAGCCACATTAACGCGACCACTTCTCAAACGCCGGAGTAACCACCTTTTGCAGAGTGAACCTCTGTGAGACTTGCAAGACGAGCGTCAGCAAGCTTCTCGAAGGTACCGACAGAGGTGTGGAGCCATCCGTGGCGGCCACACCGCCGTGGCCGGCTGCTCCAGGTTTCTCGGTTGAGGATCCGTGCCGCGTACAGCCCGATCGGGATGGTCTAACAGATTCTCGATTGGGTTTTAATCTGGGAAGTTTGGTGGCCAGAGGAGTACGGTGGAATCATCCTGATGCTCTACGAACCACGCACGCACACTGCGAGCTGTGTGACACGTAGCTTCGTGCTGGGAAAACAAAATGCATGCAGTGGCGTACACGGTTTCCAAGGATAGATGCATAGTGGTATTGATCCTTTATGCCTTCAAGAAAGACGAGGTCACCCAGGCAATGGCACGAAAAGACTCCCAAAACCATAACGCTCCCCCTTTCGACCTGGATCCTTGCGACGGTAGTCGCAGCCAGAGCGGAACTGACGTGCAAATTCCGCCCTTCGTCGCCGGTGAACATCAGTCAGCATGGGTGCACCGAAAAGGCGTCTGCTGAGGATGCCTATACGCAGAAACGTTCGCTGAACGGTCGTTGACGAGACGCTGTTGGTACCGCCTTGGCTTATCTGGGCGGTAAGTTGCACAGCAGCTCACACACATACCCTCAGCTGTCGTTCAACCCTGTCATTATGGCGAGTGTTGCGTCGCAGTTTGCTCGGTGCCGGTTTTGGATAGTGCCATTTTGCCATGCACGATACACTTTAACCAAAGCGGCACACAAACGGTTTACAAACTTAGCCGTTTCGGAAATGCTTGCGCTCTGGGTCCGAAAGACAATGATCAGGCCCTTTCGGGAGTCAGAGAAATAGCTCCTTTCTCCATTACAACAGCGACTGCGCTGTCCACCCGACACGCTTCATATACCCTCCACAGCTACTGCTGCATACTCCGTCTGTGAGTGGTCATTGCACGTTAACGTCGAAAAAAGCCGCTGGTCACAGTAATATGACTGGACCGTATATCAAGAGCCAAAGACGTTGTTTAAACATTGATATTGTAAAAAATGGGGTAACAAGTATAATATGAATCATTTACCTTACATCAGACGACTGAAAATCAGAAATAGTTTTATATATTAAAAAAAAAGTACCAGAACAAGCTTTCTCTGTGAAACTCACAGACAACAGTGATAGTGTATGTTGGATCTAGTTCGAACACTTCTTGGGATCAGCATCACTGTTCACGCCAAAAAATACACAATGGCCACATTCCCGCCCTTGCAACTTCACTCTGATTTACCTCGCAGCAAATCAGACGACTGTATTCTTTTTCACATGCGTGCCAGTTCGTTTTGTACATGCAGGAAGCTAACAGTGGAGATTAATGTTTAGTGTGTCCACAATCCGCCCTTACGAAAGCTTCAGTTCTGCTCAGGACGCCTGTAATGAGGTGGAATGGCAGCATATTCCCATTCAAGAGCCAAAACCAGCGATGGTAGCAATTTTTATTTATTCTTCACAGTACGGGCTATTATTTGGAAAAATGAAATAGGTCATACAAATGACATTTTCTTTGATAATTATAAACGTGTATATTAATCGTTTATTTCTGACACTTAATTTCTTTAATACAACAACTATTTCTACTACTATAAATCTACAATAAAACCCTTAACCAGTTACCCAACTACTGCTACTATCGTTAACACTACGGAATCTATGGATGATTGTCTCCGGTACTGTATCTGCCCTAGTACTACCCCAGCCAACAGCCATTTTCTGCTGGATGTCTTGGGCGCAGGGCAGCCCTTCAGCAGCATTTCCTCTACACCAATCAATTTCATTATTCACTGTTACGTCTTGAAGTCTTGATCGCTTGCACCAACGCAATGTAAATTCTCGAAAAACTATCTCATTAGGTGCTCGGCGACCTTAGTTGTCTTCTCTCCGTCTGCAAATTATGTTGTGTAGCCGGCGTTGGTAGCATGCTTACGTTTCGTTCCACGCCTCGTGAAGACTTCCTTGGCCATCCTGTATAGTGCAGCTGCAGTACCGACACAGATGCGCAAGGCCGACTAGCCCCTCAGAGTTGCTTTGGGATCCAGCATTTGTAATGCCTGATGGCTATAACCCACCGCATTTTGGTAGGGAGCGTAGTCCATTTCTGGAGTACCCACGCTGCCGCAGGCGAAAATGGCATTCATTTGTTTTTTGAATTTGTTTGGACATGTAGAGTACGGACCATGGCAAGCCAGGTATGTATAAATCCACTCGACTGGTTAAGATACCTAATTTTTGGTCCCACCGCCATATTGTGGAGAAATTCGTATGTTCTGCTGCGTATTAGTGAATTGTCCCATTCATTTTGCCACAGTGCTAATATGCAATCTTTTATTAACTTCTTCTTATTGGCCTCAGTTCCAACCATCTTCCGTACTTCCATTCGAATACCTGTCTTTCTCCTTTTCCTAATTTCCAATTCGAGTGGGAACATTCCTACAATGAATAATGTTGCATCGTGCAGTGTGGCACAGCAGGTGCCGGTTAAACTCAGTAGCACTCCTCTGTCGACTCTTCTCACTGCCGGCCGTGGTGGCCGAGCGGTTCTAGGCGCTTCAGTCCGGAACCGCGCGACTGCTACGGTCGCAGGTTCGAATCCTGCCTCGGGCATGGATGTGTGTGATGTCCTTAGGCTAGTTAGGTTTAAGTAGTTCTAAGTTCTAGGGGACTGATGACCTCAGATGTTAAGTCCCATAGTGCTCAGAACCAAGCCTCTTGTCACTAATCAGGCTGGCTGCACCGGCTGAGGCAAAACACTCGCATCCTACGACAGATGCTAATATAGATGCTCTGATTATTGTCAAGGGAAGCCAAAACTGCCTGTCTACAACGGCTACAATTTTGTACATCATGTTCGTATCTTTTGTACCTGCTTCCTCATTATGATGTGCAACATTACGACCTTCATCCAAAAATACCTCTAGGTATCTCGTTACTGCACTTCTTCTAGTCATTAATCATTTAAATTGATTTTAGGGTTTCTTCCTAGGTTCCCTTTCAGCAGGAGGTACGTTGTTTTGTGAGTTGCTAGTCACAATTTAATGCTTTGACATCAGCCCTCGTAGAGCTATAATTCTTCTTATCACCACCTAAAACGAACACCATACTATCTGCAAATGCTACTAGTTTGCTTATGCTACCGCTGTCTTGTCACGTCCGCAGTATGGGCTCCAGCGCTACACCCCAAAACACTACACCACACACCGACCCTGCACACGACCTTTTGTTACTGTTCTATAATTTTATTTGCTGGAAATATTTAAAGAAACATGTCTACCGTTGCAATAATCTCTCGCTCACAAGGGGAGGCCGCCAATTGTGAAATTTGGATTAGATTCATACTGCGCATAATGAAAGCTCATGGCCAGAGGTGTAATGTGGCAAAGCACCAAGATGCACTTGTCAGCCGTTGTCGAGAAAATCGACACTTAAAAGAAACCGTTGCGGTGAAATACTCTCAACGATTTATAATTTCCTACAGCGTCGTGGCGCAGCGGTAAGCGCCCGGGTTCGTGGGGTCTCTACTCTAATTCGAACGTTTGACTTACACTATACGCATTCGTTTCGGAACATCGTTTCTACGTCTTCCGTTAACTACACGTGTAAACATTATGAAGACAGTTAATAACATTTGTGAAATACAACTTTGTTTGCGGAAAACATAATCACGTTCGAAGTCGCCAGTTTTTCCACGACAAACGACTTTCAACAACTTATTATATGCATAATTGTTGCAACTGATTGCTGGGAATTATATATATATATATATATATATTTGAATTACGAAAAACAAATACTAAAAAAAAAAGTCGCATGGCGCGAGATTCGATCCGGCGACCTTCGGATTACGGACCCGAGCGCTTACCGCTGCGCCACGTCGCTGTAGGAAATTATAAATCGTTGAGAGTATTTCACCGCAACGGTTTCTTTTAACTGTCGATTTTCTCTACAACGGCTTAGAAGTGCATCTTGGTGCTTTGCCACATTATACCTCTGGCCATGAGCTTTTATTATGCGCAGTATGAATCGAATCTGAATTTCACAATTGGCGGTCTCCCCTTGTCAGTTCTACAGCCATTTTGGATGCTCCAACACCCCAAGCTGACGAAAGAAAGACGGCAACCATAGGTAATCGAAATTGCCAGCAGTATCAATCATCATCGCTACAGCGTACGCAGAATGAGTATCTGTCCGCAGCGTCACCTTACTAATCGCCACCTCCGAACCGGTGTTGGTGAGGGCTCATCCCGTGTGGCATTCTGTGATCTGGTGATCTCTTGCATAGTAGTTTTTGAAATATCTTGCCGACAAAGTTCAGAAGACAAATTAGCCAGTAGGATTTTGGTATCATCAGATCCTTTTGCCCTTTACTACTTATCACCACTGCAGCACTCTTCCATGGAGCAAGGACCTGCTTTGCAAGAGACACTCGTTCTGGAGTTGACACAAGAAACTACACTCCTGGAAATTGAAATAAGAACACCGTGAATTCATTGTCCCAGGAAGGGGAAACTTTATTGACACATTCCTGGGGTCAGATACATCACATGATCACACTGACAGAACCACAGGCACATAGACACAGGCAACAGAGCATGCACAATGTCGGCACTAGTACAGTGTATATCCACCTTTCGCAGCAATGCAGGCTGCTATTCTCCCATGGAGACGATCGTAGAGATGCTGGATGTAGTCCTGTGGAACGGCTTGCCATGCCATTTCCACCTGGCGCCTCAGTTGGACCAGCGTTCGTGCTGGACGTGCAGACCGCGTGAGACGACGCTTCATCCAGTCCCAAACATGCTCAATGGGGGACAGATCCGGAGATCTTGCTGGCCAGGGTAGTTGACTTACACCTTCTAGAGCACGTTGGGTGGCACGGGATACATGCGGACGTGCATTGTCCTGTTGGAACAGCAAGTTCCCTTGCCAGTCTAGGAATGGTAGAACGATGGGTTCGATGACGGTTTGGATGTACCGTGCACTATTCAGTGTCCCCTCGACGATCACCAGTGGTGTACGGCCAGTGTAGGAGATCGCTCCCCACACCATGATGCCGGGTGTTGGCCCTGTGTGCCTCGGTCGTATGCAGTCCTGATTGTGGCGCTCTCCCGCACGGCGCCAAACACGCATACGACCATCATTGGCACCAAGGCAGAAGCGACTCTCATCGCTGAAGACGACACGTCTCCATTCGTCCCTCCATTCACGCCTGTCGCGACAGCACTGGAGGCGGGTTGCACGATGTTGGGGCGTGAGCGGAAGACGGCCTAACGGTGTGCGGGACCGTAGCCCAGCTTCATGGAGACGGTTGCGAATGGTCCTCGCCGATACCCCAGGAGCAACAGTGTCCCTAATTTGCTGGGAAGTGGTGGTGCGGTCCTCTACGGCACTGCGTAGGATCCTACGGTCTTGGCGTGCATCCGTGCGTCGCTGCGGTCCGGTCCCAGGTCGACGGGCACGTGCACCTTCCGCCGACCACTGGCGACAACATCGATGTACTGTGGAGACCTCACGTCCCACGTGTTGAGCAATTCGGCGGTACGTCCACCCGGCCTCCCGCATGCGCACTTTACGCCCTCGCTCAAAGTCCGTCAACTGCACATACGGTTCACGTCCACGCTGTCGCGGCATGCTACCAGTGTTAAAGACTGCGATGGAGCTCCGTATGCCACGGTAAACTGGCTGACACTGACGGCGGCGGTGCACAAATGCTGCGCAGCTAGCGCCATTCGACGGCCAACACCGCGGTTCCTGGTGTGTCCGCTGTGCCGTGCGTGTGATCATTGCTTGTACAGCCCTCTCGCAGTGTCCGGAGCAAGTATGGTGGGTCTGACACACCGGTGTCAATGTGTTCTTTTTTCCATTTCCAGGAGTGTATTTAATTGGTCACGAGGTGCTTGTATTACTTTGGCAGGGAGCCCATCCGGTTCTGTCTTAAAATTATTTGCGTACTTTCTTCTTGTGTGAAGGGGTACACAGGCTTATTGTTTGTATAGTCTTCGATTTAAATAGTTAGTAATCTACGCTGATCTTCTGTGTCGTCTTCTTCTTCGTCGTCAGGAAGCAGTTTTTCCATTAACATGGCAGCTGACTGTTCACAACTCCCTGTTACCGTCTCATAACCTCGTTTGAATGTTAGTGATCGTTCTTACTCGCAGACTATTTTGAATCGTATACTCTAGGGATCGGTATATAAGCTACCCTTCGCGATTTGCTTCCATCGGTACATTTTTTACCGTAACTTTTCTTAAAAATGTTAACGTACTGCATCTATGCAACCCTCGGACTCCTTCTTCTTGGGTCATCGTACTCTAGTTAGCTTACAGGCTCTTCTTGTTTCACATCTTAATTTCTGGAGCTCCTGGTCTCGATGCAAGGTTCTCCTCCCTTTACAGTTATCGATGCCTCCATTCCTCTGCCATTGTCAGTTCTTATCCTTTGACATCTACATTTACTCCGTCCCTCCCTTCGTAGGTTGGCGGATTGCAAGATCCATTCAATACCTGTAAGTGGAGTTCCACAATAGCTTCTTGTAGTTGTGTTCCACAGTCAGCCAGCTAAGCCACAATACTAACTTTTTCTAATCGCATTGATGGAGTGCACAAGAGACTTAAGTCGTCCTGGGTTTCTGGAGCGAAGTCGACATCCTGTGTCCTCTCAGACGTGTTTCATTGGGTTCGGTTAGTGACACTTGGTAGGTCTGTCCCTCTCAGCAGTGTTATTGTCCACAAGTCAGTGTCTCACAGATGCTGCTTTATGACAGGGTGTTTTGTAATGCTGATAAACACAATCATCGTCTCCGAAGTGGTCCTCTACAGTGTGGAGTACACAGTGCTGTAAAATGTGTTCGTACATGTCACCACTGGGCTTACCGTAAGCACAGAAAGGGCGCCACACCGTAACCACGAAAGACACCCCCATATTGTGAACCCGTCTCTTCCAAACTTCAGTGTCGGCACTACACACATTGGCGGGTAGGTTTCAGGAGGCATTCGCCTAATCCAAGTCCTTCACTCGGATTGCCACAGGGTTCAGTCACCCACTGCCCAGTGGCGTCACTCCAGGCACCATTCAGCCGCTGACTGCGGTACAGCAGCTGCTCCACCACGGTACGTCATCGTTTATAATTCCCTATGCATAGTCATTGTGCAAGGTGCTGGCTCCTCAAATTCAGGACTGACCTTCACGCAGTTTTTTGTAACCGCTCTCCGCGTTTCTCGACACGAGGTCTGTCCGATCCTGGTTTAGCGAGGACTGTTCCTTCGCGTTTCCTGTTCACGGTCACATCATGCCAGCTCTCCAGAGCGCCCCATCCTGCTGTTATGGCTCCCCCAGTGACAAATCAATACTCCCCACCTACTGGTGGGTCCGCCAATTCCTCATTACATGTAGGTGCTGGGACAGGCCTGATCAGATAGCGTATTTAACAACGGTTGCTGGATTTTTTTACGCTTTTAGAGAAATTTGAAAATGACTGCTTAGCAGCGGAATCGGGCAACTTTCACTTTATGTTAAGTGCAATCAAGACAACTTTAATAAAAACATATTTCAGTGTGCACCGCTCTCTCATTGACTAAACGAATCCGTTGACGAAGCACACGTCTCCTCTGTGATTCCTCCTCCTGCGTCGTAGCCTGACATGCATGGGTGTGTACATAGAATTGGTCTATAAGTCGATAGCCGATAATGCAATAGAGACCTAACGCTACGACAGTGAGTAATTTGAGCTCAAATTGGTATCGTGTTTAGACCCATACAGAAAAGAATCGTGAAGAAAAGTAAGGAAAAAAATAGCAGAGTATCAAGTCGTTGTCCATGGGCAGAAGCAAGATAAAAGTTGTATCCGATAATCAGCTTTGGAGGCCTTAGCAATGGTATACTAATTGTCAGTGGAGCCACCAGGAGGATATCTGACAGCTGCAGAGGATCCGGTGACCGCCCCCATGCGACACCTCAGTCTCATTTGTATTCCTTTTTGCCTGCTTCATTTACTGCACTTTTGTATTTTCTCCTTTCATCAATTAAATTCACTATCTCTTGTGTTACCCAAGAATTTCTATTAGCCTTCGTCTTTTTACCTACTTGAGCCTCTGCTACCTTCACTATTTCGTCTCTCGAAGCTACCCATTCTTCTTCTACTGCATTTCTTTCCCCCATTCTTGTCAATCGTTCTCTAATGCTCTCCCTGAAGCTCTCTACAACCTCTGGTTCTTTCAGTGTATCCAGGTCACATCTCCTCAAATTCCCACCTTTTTTGCAGTTTCTTCAGTTTTAATCTACAGTTCATAACCAACAGATTGTGGTCAGAGTTCACATCTGCCCCTGGAAATGTCTTACAATTTAAAACCTGGTTCCTGAATCTCTGTCATACCATTATATAATCTATCTGATACCTTCTAGTATCTCCAGGCTTCTTCCATGTATACAACTTTCTTTTATGATTCTTGATCCAAGTGTTAGCTATGATTAAGTTATGCTCTGTGCAAAATTCTACCAGGCGGCTTCCTCTTTCATTTCTTCCCCCCAATCCATATTCACCTACTGCGTTTCCTTCTCTCCCTTTCCCTACTGACCAATTCCAGCCACCCATAACTATTAAATTTTCGCCTTCCTTCACTATCTGAATAATTTCTTTTATCTCATCATACATTTTATCAATCTCTTCGTCATCTGAAGAGCTAGTTGGCATATAAACTTGTACTACTGTGGTAGGCGTGGGCTTCGTATCTATCTTGGCCACAATAATGCGTTCTCTATGCTGTTTGTAGTAGCTTACCCGCATTCCTATTTTCCTATTCATTATTAAACCTACTCCTGCATTACCCCTATTTGATTTTGTATTTATAACCCTGTATTCACCTGACCGGCAGTTCTATTCCTCCTGCCACCGAACTTCACTAATTCCCACTATATCTAACTATAGCCTATCCATTTCTCTTTTTAAATTTTTTAACCTACCTGCCCGATTAAGGGATCTGACATTCCACGATCCGATCCGTAGAACGCCAGTTTTCTTTCTCCTGATAATGACGTCCTCTTGAGTAGTCCCCACCAGGAGATCCGAATGGGGGACAATTTTACCTCCGGAATATTTTACCCACGAGGACGCCATCATCATTTAACCATACGGTAAAGCTGCATGCCCTCTGGAAAAATTACGGCTGTAGTTTCCACTTGCTTTCAGCCGTTCGCGGTACCAGCACAGCAAGGCCGTTTTGGTTAGTGTTACAAGGCCAGATCACTCAATCGTCCAGACAGTTGCCCCTGCAACTACTGAAAAGGCTGCTGCCCCTCTTCAGGAACCACACGTTTGTCTGGCCTCTCAACAGATACCCCTCCGTTGTGGTTGCACCTACGGTACGGCTATCTGTATCGCTGAGGCACGCAAGCCTCCCCACCAACGGCAAGATCCATGGTTCATGGGGGGATCGTCATATTACAGTTTTCAATTATGAAGCCAAATTGATTTTACCCAAACTAACAAGTTGTATTATTACTCTGTTTGTCTGATTTAGTTATATATTCGGTGTCTGTTTTTCGGACATGTCCGAAAGAACAGACCGGGATTTGATCCCGCAGCGATTATGAACCAGGGCAGACAGAAATAACTGATATTAGCTGCTACTGGGCTTTGATATAAGTCAATCTGTAAAGTTGAAAACTTTTGCTGGACCCGGCTTTAAGCCTGGACCTCCTGCTTACTGACCACTACGCCATCCGGACACCGTGGTCATCACAACTGCAAGGACTGCCACAGCACGCCTCCCGTCAGATCCATATTCTCAACGTATCCGCACGCTACAGATATATTGGCGCTTACCCCTTATCGTCTTTTCTTGAACATCTCGGCTTAAATTTACAACGTGTAGTATGCTTTTGAGACCGTTTTCAAGTGAAAAATAGGGCAACAAAAATACTAAGTAACTAAACTGCAAATCAAACGAACTCGTGCAGATAACTACACATACTTGAATAGGTCACACAGTAATTCGACAATTGAACAGACCTGGAGAGGTATTCACTATCTAAACAGATTTGCGGTCTGATAATTACAGATACCCACACAATCTTCCATAACAGTAAGCAGCTGGCAACTCTTAAATTGGAAATACATAAAACGATTACGAGAGAAAGTCTTCTCAACGCGAAAACTGGGAAACAATTACTGAGCTACTGCCGCAGATAAGCTAGACGTGCACAAGAACATGATTACAAGATGTCTGCCCAAGATCATTTAAGTGTCCTCTGCATGATGTTCGGTTAAATACTTTACACAATATTCTTGATGACCGCTTCTGCAGAATAAGTAGCTCCTTAACTTTAGGACCATTTGCCCAGAAGATCATTCCATAAGACTACGAGTGAACCTTGTCTAATTACGGCCCATAAGGTTTAGCAAAATATCTGTTCCAAAATTAAGATAAAAGTGACTCCAGTCTTAAGCCCTGCCACACGCTTACGGCTGTGACGTAGCTCAACGCGGCAGAAACAGTGAACTCTCCAGACGATTCGAGTTTGCTAGGAATACTTGAGTAAGATGTGTGTGTCACATTAGGTTGCTTGATCTCGTCAGTCATTCCTGTGCTTAGAGCGGAGGCGACCGGATAGACGATGCGATTTTCACACGCGGCATCTTCTCCATCCGTTTCTTTTCGCATTCATGACAAGATTGAAATTTTACCCGTTGACATAGGTGTGGCCTAATTCTCAGCATAAACAGGCTGTCTCCTTCTGTTAACAGCGAACCATTATTCCTGATATTTTGTCAGATCATTACTGTCCATGGTTTCCTCAAACCCGCCTGTTTCCATTTTCATTTCTCCATCGCACCTGCTAGCCTTTCTCTATTATTTCCTTCCTCCACTTCAGATCAGTAGACTTCTTCGCCGGGTTTGATTCCTTCTGTAATGGTGCCATACTTTCCTGTTCTATATAATTATTCTCATTCGACAAACAGGAAACTAACTAATTTATAAAAACAATGTTTACAAATTCTGAAACATTATGTGTTCATTACGCCATCTATAGTAATAATTATCATTATTATCAATATCTTAATTATTTATTTTTATTGTTACTATTATTTTTGTTAGCTTTACTTTTTACAGCACAGATCATATTTTTGACACAGACCAGACTACTTTCAGCTTCCTTAGGAGTAGGCCTGTTGGCTTAAGTGGTTTTGCAATGTTTCACTCAAGATATGGACGGTTCTGAAAAGTGCTACAGATTTTCTTCCACCATGTTTAATACATTCTAGTATTCTGGACTCAGTGCACTTCATGTTGTTCTGATCCTAAGGCTAAACTAATGATCGAGCTGACGTCGGTTTTTACATTCCAACCTTGACTGACATCGATGGTCACATAGCTGTATTTCAGTTTCTTTTGAGCCGCCTTATCATTACTGTTCCGTTCGCCCAATATTCTTAGTTCGATTAAGAGATAAGATCTTTTATCTTAGTGATTATGTCAGGATTGTAGGCTGCAGCCGTTCGGCCGGTATGTACCAGTTGACTATACAGAACGGTGTGCTGTCCATCTGGTATGACAACCTTGGATCTACGGTAATACAATTTACCAGGTCTAGTACTCCTAGAGTTTTCCATATTAATCGGTGCCAGTACGGGGCAGCCTGATGTTATGTGGCTCGTATACAACACAAAGTCGACAGCCGCCGTCCTCAGTGCTTTTCATTACAACTTTTCCAAATTTCCTACAAACAAGCCCCAGTCTCGAACGACCACTAATGGAGTTTCTGATTCTGCTGTCATTGTTCCCCTTGCAACCCGTAGATGCGTCTGATCTCCTTCACCTAACTCTCTTCAATTTGAATGACTCTTGGAAAATTCTCTTCACACGAATTACATTACTACAATCCCCGACAAAAGGAAGAAACTTCAGAGGTTGAGAGAATATGTCGCTTGGCCTCTCCAAAACACTGAAAGAATGGGGCCCATACCCAAATCGTCACACTGCTCGCCGACGGTGGTCACTCACGCATAACCGCAATTCGCTGCTGAACACATCGCGATGCCCTCCATGCTTCCCAGTCGCGGCACCACGGCGTTGTGTTTTGGTGTTACTGGCGGCATACTTCCCCAGCCAGGCTGTCGCTACTCTCTGACGAACGGTGCAGGACGACACATGATGTTCTAGAAGTCCGTTACCTGTTCTCCGATGACAGACGGAGATGTGAAGCTGTTACGATGTTCTTAGTGCAAAATACGACGGCCCTCCGTTGTGGCTGACTGCTGTGGTCGCGCAGGACCTTGGCGACGAGTATGCGTACACTCACGCAGTGTCACCTCGGTCCACTGTCTCATCCGGAGATCCCACTAATCGGGATATCGCACGATTCGACCAGGCGGCCAAATGGAGATCCAGAATGACGCCCATACCTAATCCCGTCAGGTGCTGATATCGTTGCCTCATACGAATACGCTCCATCTTCGTGTCTTTCATAGTACTCATTTAGCATTTCCTGGTGTTCGAGCCCCTTGTACACCCAATTAGGCCTGGAAGCGACAGTAAACAGGAACTCACTCTGACGGCCGTTATCCTTCTCAAACAGAATTGCAAGTCTAATCATTTATATACCCATCCATGTTATTTATGTTACACTGAGTCGGAGCATGTCTTCTGGATGCTTCACTAATTTGTCAGGCAGTATATTATTATTATTATTATTTCTTTTCTTTCTCAGACGTTATGTCTGGTTAAAAATGGAAAGTGACGCGGACCTTGATCAAGCGTGACTTCCTTTTAACTGTACGGTATATGTTACATTGCATGTAGGAACTTTCGGGTAATTAAACATGTATCAATAATTACAGATTTCTGTAGTTGTATATATAAGTTTGAATGTAGCTGTATTGCGTTGATGTACTGGTGGATATTGTGTGGTATGACTCCTGTAGTTGATGGTGTAATTGGTATAATGTCAACTTTATCCTGATGCCACATGTCCTTGACTTCCTCAGCCAGTTGGATGTATTTTTCAATTTTTTCTCCTGTTTTCTTCTGCATATTTGTTGTATTGGGTATGGATATTTCGATTAGTTGTGTTAATTTCTTCTTTTTATTGGTGAGTATGATGTCAGGTTTGTTATGTGGTGTTGTTTTATCTGTTATAATGGTTCTGTTCCAGTATAATTTGTATTCATCATTCTCCAGTACATTTTGTGGTGCATACTTGTATGTGGGAACGTTCTGTTTTATTAGTTTATGTTGTATGGCAAGTTGTTGATGTATTATTTTTGCTACATTGTCATGTCTTCTGGTGTATTCTGTACTTGCTAGTATTGCACATCCGCTTGTGATGTGATCTACTGTTTCTATTTGTTGTTTGCAAACTCTGCATTTATCTGTTGTGGTATTGGGATCTTTAATAATATGCTTGCTGTAATATCTGGTGTTTATTGTTTGATTCTGTATTGCAATCATGAATCCTTCCGTCTCACTGTATATATTGCCTTTTCTTAGCCATGTGCTGGATGCGTCTTGATCGATGTGTGGCTGTGTTAGATGATATGGGTGCTTGCCATGTAGTGTTTTCTTTTCCCAATTTACTTTCTTCGTAACTGTTGATGTTATGTGATCTAAAGGGTTGTAGAAGTGGTTATAAAATGGCAGTGGTGTAGCCGATGTATTTATATGAGTGATTGCTTTGTGTATTTTGCTAGTTTCTGCTCGTTCTATAAGGAATTTTCTTAAATTGTCTACCTGTCCATAATGTAGGTTTTTTATGTCGATAAATCCCCTTCCTCCTTCCTTTCTGCTTAATGTGGATCTTTCTATAGCTGAATGTATGTGATGTATTCTATATTTGTGGCATTGTGATCGTGTAAGTGTATTGAGTGCTTCTAGGTCTGTGTTACTCCATTTCACTACTCCAAATGAGTAGGTCAATATTGGTATAGCATAAGTATTTATAGCTTTTGTCTTGTTTCTTGCTGTCCGTTCTGTTTTCCGTATTTTTGTTAGTCTTTGTCTTTGTTTTTCTTTTAGTTCTTCTTTAATATTTGTATTATCTATTCCTATCTTTTGTCTGTATCCTAGATATTTCTAGGCATCTGTTTTTTCCATCGCTTCTATGCAGTCGATGTGGTTATCCAATATGTAATCTTCTTGTTTAGAGTGTTTTCCCTTGACTATGCTGTTTTTCTTACATTTGTCTCTTCCAAAAGCCATATTTATATAACTGCTGAATACTTCTATTATCTTTAGTAATTGGTTGAGTTGTTGATTTGTTGCTGCCAGTAGTTTTAGATCATCTATGTATAGCAAATGTGTGATTTTGTGTGGGTATGTTCCAGTAATATTGTATCCATAATTTGTTTTATTTAGCATGTTGGATTGTGGGTTCAGAGCAAGGCAGAACCAGAAAGGACTTAATGAGTCTCCTTGGTATAATCCACGCTTAATCTGTATTGGCTGTGATGTGATATTATTTGAATTTGTTTGGATATTAAGTGAGGTCTTCCAATTTTTCATTACTATGTTTAAGAACTGTATCAATTTAGGATCTACTTTGTATATTTCCAATATTTGTAGTAACCATGAGTGGGGTACACTATCATAAGCTTTTTGGTAATCAATGTATGCGTAGTGTAGCGACCTTTGTTTAGTTTTAGCTTGATATGTCACCTGTGCATCTGTTATCAGTTGCTCTTTACATCCTCGTGCTCCTTTGCAACAGCCTTTTTGTTCTTCATTTATAACTTTGTTCTGTGTTGTATGTGTCATTAATTTCTGTGTAATGACTGAAGTTAATATTTTGTATATTGTTGGTAGGCATGTTATGGGGCGATATTTTGCGAGGTTTGCTGTGTCTGCTTGATATTTAGGTTTCAGATAAGTTATTCCATGTGTAAGTGTATCAGGGAATGTGTATGGGTCTGCAATGTAACTGTTAAATAATTTAGTTCGATGTGAATGTGTTGAGGTGAACTTCTTTAGCCAGAAATTTGCTATTTTATCTTTTCCAGGGGCTTTCCAATTGTGTGAAGAATTAATTGCTCGGGTGACTTCATCTTGCAAAATTATCACTTCAGGCATTTGTGGTATCATTTTGTATGTGTCTGTTTCTGGTTGTATCCACCGTGCATGTCTGTTATGTTGTATCAGGTTTGACCATATGTTGCTCCAGAAGTATTCCATGTCTGTTATGTTTGGTGGATTGTCTATTTTAATGTATGTGTTATCTATTGTCTGGTAAAATTTCTTTTGGTGTGTATTGAATGTTTGGTTTTGTTTCCTTCTATTTTCACTTTTTTTGTATCTTCTAAGTCGTTTGGCCAATGCTTGTAATTTTTGCTTCTTTCCATCTAATTGCTCTATCGCTTCTTGTTGTGAGATTTTACCTAACCTTTTCCGTTTCTTGTCTGATATTTCATTTCTTATAAATTGTGTTAGCTGTCCGATGTCTTTTCTCAGTTTTTCTATTCTGATCTGTAGGCTGTGTTGCCATGCTGGTTTTGTGGTTTTTTTCTGTTTGTTGGTTGGTTCTGATCTCTGCCTAGTGTGTATATTTAGTGTAGTGAGTGCTCCTATATAAACCAGTAGTTGTAACTCTTCCATAATTGTGTTTTCATTTATGTTGTTGTGTATGATTGTGTTGACAGTTGTTATTGTTCTTTCGACTTGTGCGTTATTTAGGGGTCTATGCAAGAATGGTCTAATATCTGTATTTGTGTCTTTGTATTCTATATATGTCAGCTGAAATTTTTCTTCTATATCTAACATGTGTGCCACTTTGTGTTCTATTTGTGTTTGTTCTGGTGGCTGTCTTAAGATTTCGTTTTCCTCTAATTGTTTAATTGATGCGTGTTGTTCTTAGTTTGTTTGCTCTAGGATGTTTGAGTCCATTACTGTATTTTCTTCTTCTTCTGATGGCACATTATTTTGTTCCAGTATTTGTTGTACTTATTGTTTGATGTTTTCTAATTCTGACTGTGGTATCCTGTTATTTTTGATTACTACACGGATCTGATCAGCTAGTCGTTGTTCTGTTAAAAATTTTAATTCTGGGTATCTGGTAATAAATGTTGTGTATATTTGTGATCTGTATCCTGTTGTGTTGGTTCCTAAGTTTGTTGCTTGGTAATAATTGTTATTATTATTATTATTATTATTATATACTGCTCTTGCGCTACATGTTTTGTAATGTTACCTTAATAATGGTAACTGTTCATGTGGAACCGCTTGAGTATGAGGTCCCAAAAGGCCAATTATATTAACGGCATCTGACGGCTCGCAAATTGTCTACCGTGCAACCACAGTATTGGCTGATAATGCCAAAAGGGGTCGGGGCTGGAGGTATACAATGGTGAGCACAGCATGCTACGGAGCTTAGTTGGACTGCTTCGTCGACTAGTAACTCACAACGGCGCTACAGTGCTAGTGGTGTTGATACAAAACAGACAATGGGGATAAAAACGAAGTAAAGCATGCATTACATCTGCAACATCGCATTATGTCTACAACGGTTGCCGAAGTTGACATTTCGTCAGAAATTATTTCGAATAAGTCCGCAGCGATACGACCTGACATGGTCAGACAAAACATAACAACAGTGTTAGAAACAAGGCCAAGGGAAATGGAACGGCTAGGCAAGATTCAAGGAAAACATCTTTCATCCCCTAGATAACACGCTTTATTTAAGCAAGACCCAACATTTTTCAATAAGAGAACATTTCCGGTGTTTCAAGAAATATAAGTTTCATAAAAAGAACTCTTAGCACAAACTACAGTCCAACCCAAGCGCTTGAGAAAGGTTCACAGTCACCAAATTCTTAAAAGAAATGTTAACCATCCAAACTTAAATTTTTCTCTCAGTTAAAAAGCAACAGGATTTTTAACGTATTAACCATTTAAGACAAACAAATTAGAGACACTCCCAACATATACTTTCAAGACAGGATGCCAACAACGTATAATTGCGTTAAAATATTAAAGGCACAGTAATTCCACCACACTTAAAAAAATTTAACAATTTCTTTCAGTAAAACAAACACGAACGTTCTTAAAGTATTAACGTTTTAAGAACGGAACTATTTGAGAGACACCCTGAAGATACATATTCAAGGCAAGCTTATTGCTTTGCGTTACTCTTGATTCGGTGAGCCTAATGCAGAGCCTTCGTCCCTCAGTTGTCGCAGATCCGGGCGTCCTTCCACTCCGTCAGACTGGCGTCATCTTATGCAAGGCGTGGCCCCACGTCGGCAAAACTGGAACACATTAAGGCGTGTGTGTTAACGATTGGTTTCATACCACTTGTCCAGAAATAGTTTTTATAAATGCTTACAGGAGGGTAATATAAGAGGAGGAAAACAATTCCGGTGCGAAATAGCACAATGCAAAGCAAACAGCTAAGCCACCAGTCAGAGTTTGTAACTAGAATCAAATTTCTGTGTCTGGCATCACAGCACTACAGCCATTCTGCCAAATAAAAGACGTTGAAGAACGTCACTAAGCGGTGGAAAAACGACCGGGATAGACGACGATCCCTCTCAACCAGATGTAACATCTCTGTGCCTTTCGTTCTGAAAAACGATGGGACCTCCTCGTCCGCAGCTAGTGGTCGTGCGGTAGCGTTCTCGCTTCCCGCGCCCGGGTTCCCGGGTTCGATTCCCGGCGGGGTCAGGGGTTTTCTCTACCTGGTGATGACTGGGTGTTGTGTGATGTCCTTAGGTTAATTAGGTTTAAGTAGTGCTAAGTGCTAGGGGACTGATGACCATAGATGTTAAGTCCCACAGTGCTCAGAGCCATTTGAACCATTTTTGGGACCTCCTCCTGTCCGTTCTTCCGGCCAGAGCTGCTCCACGCGACTGCCCTGCATCGATCACTGCGTCGGCCGCACTGCCAGCCACACACGTCCTCTCGTGGCCACCGTCGCTGGAATCGAACGCCGGGAATTCGAAGCAAGCTGAGCCGCAAGGCTCACGACCATGCAGTGCATCAGAACAAGTACTGCCACTCAAGGGAGGACAAGCTGCGTTTGCTACAAAAACTGGTGTCTGCTCGTTTGAAGCAGACTCCATACAATTTACAGCAGGTACATGATAGCGACCTACGGCGTTACGCACATTAAACTGCGCGCGACACAGATTACAGTGATTTCTAGGAAAGCAATGAAGGGTTGCGTAACTTCAAGAAGTCCTACGGAATTTTAAGGCGTCAGACAACGAAATTTCAAACAAAGCGTCAACTGGGCGATGCACAGCAAACCGCAGAATCGGGCCGAAAACAAGAGTTATCCTATCTTTCAGTAAGAAATTCCTTTTCAGCTCCGGCCAATCTCTAATTGAAGAGGAAATGCAAATGAAAGGAACCCAGGAAATTAGAGATACCAAGAGAGTTGTATCAGGATCAGTTAACATCAGTGCGTTAAGATATTCGTATATACTTAAGCTGGATGTTAATCTGGACGGTAAATTGGTTGGAAATTTATTTACTGCACTGCGAGAACTGGCAGATGCCCCCTACAGTTCTTTCTTGTGTGCGTGATCTTGTAAGAGCAGTAGGGAAAGACAGCAAGAAAGAATGGGAAAACGGGCATCAAAGAACTACAACTATGATATGAGGGCAGATTTTGGCCAATAGCTGTGTCAAAATAAGTCACTTACAGTAAACTGTACATTCCATTTCATACCAACTGAAACCACTGGACAAATTCAGCCTCTATTTTCCGTGCCTACAAAATATATTATAGCACCAAATGCAGCTACGCCTTAAAGGGTAGCCAGTTTCACGATAAGTTGCACGACAGACTGTTTCCCCTCGGTTCCGTGCCATAACATTCCATTAGTTCCCATCAACTCGTTACACCAATATGGTTCTATACGCATTCTCTAAGAGTGGAAACCAAGCTGAACGTCCTGAAAGCTTTGGACTCGCAAGGAGTTTGTCATCCACTTGATGGTGCGAACCTTTGTGATCACTGTGGCGCGCGATCTTTCATTGGGTATTCATGGTGAATGTTATGGTTTGTTTTGAGCATTTCTCAAATGTAGACGATGTCTACTTTGTGGAGTGTAATAGGTTCATCACAGAGATCTCTGCACCTCACAGTCACTCATTCACTGTCGCCGTTTGATGTACATGCTGAGTCGTTAGCAGCTAATATTTTTCATGTCATAATTGTCAAAACAACACTTTCATATGGGCCTTACTAAAGCCTGAACTTGAGACCTCGCACTCAAGCGGTTCCTTGCTAGATGTACCTTGAGAAATATATCCACAATTAAATGTCGCTGAACTGTCTCGTGAGTAACTGTTCGCCGAAATGTCAGTCTGACGAAGCGAATATCGAGGTATTGCTCACTTTTTCAGTATGCCCTGCACTTTGGCGTTCTCTGCCTCTGACGTCACGTGCTCGTGACTTTGGTGCGTGTGACTTGTGGAGGCGCCGCTATCGCTTCCTCCGGCTGCCCTTTAAGCCGCTTATCGCAGCGGCGGCGGGGCTGCCACAGGCCGGCTCCCATGGCTGCGACAGACGGTGGGCCCAGTTCTCTGCAGCTGCCTTACCCTGCCGACTCGCCTGGAGGAGGCCGCTCGCAGCAGCGGGCGAGTCCAGAGCCCCAGCCCCCAGCGGGTGGTAGGTGGGCGGTGCCGCCTGCCCGCCCTTACCTTTTAGCACAGTCGCAGCCCTACGGCGACGATGCGCGCCTACCAAGGCTCTCTTGCTAAAACCACCAAACGATGGGAACCTGCTCTGCACACTGACGCTTAGATTCCTGTCCGACTGCAATCGCAGTGTGACTTCTGTTTTTATCACACCTGAATCACTCAGCGAAACAGTATTAGCAAAACATCCTCAAAGCCACTTCACGAGCAGGCAGCAACGTGTTGTCGGTTTCAGTGAAAAGTCCTCGTTGAAGCATGTTCTCTCAGGAGCGGCACTGGGGCCAGTCCTGCACCGACTTTTGTTTCCCTTGCATGTTTCCTGTAAATATCGCTAGACCTGAGGTTATCAATACTTCATCGGTAACATGAGCCCTAAACGTGGGGCCCAAATTAAATCTGGCAAAGTCACAAGTATTCTCAGGATCCAGTTAGAACTCGAGATGTCCAAAATTCCGTTTATTGTAACATATAAAAAGTAAAATTTGTAGAATGCCTGCTAGATATAGGAGAGTACATGATGGCCCTCATCTTTCCAGTTTCAATAAATTAAAAAATGTTATTTTTGATTTTGTTGTGGCCTTCACCCTGAAGACTGGTTTAATGCAGGGTTTCATTGTAGTGAATTGACAATTCTTCGACCTTTTGCATAAATCGACATACGTATTACTATTTATATTGCCCCATGATGGGTGTCACAAAACAGTGTGAAATGAAAATAACTGGTGAGACCACCCCTCGATGAGAGCCAATAATTAACCAACATCAATAATTAAGTGAATCAAACACAGAAGTTTACGAGATTTGGATAACTGATAAGTGAATCGAACATATTGTTTAGGGGGGAAAAACATGAAATATTAGCATTTATTACAGCACTTTTTCTACATACAAATCTCAGGGCCGATTTGAGCGCCATGGGCAGGACTCAGTTCTCAGCTATTAAGTACGGGTGGCGGGAGGGGGGGGGGGGGGGCGATGGCTCATCTCACCATTCTGCGTGGACGTCCGTCGTGTGGTGACGTCGCACATGTGCATGTTTGCAGAATGCATTTCTGTCGCTTGCTCTGTGGGGCCCGATTTTCCCCTGGGGTGCTGGTGCCGCGAGACGGCGTTAAGTGACCGCTAGTGGAGGCATCACAAAATTTATTGTCATTAGTTTAAAGTTTTTCATGTGAAAGGTTGACAGTCAAGGCAAAGTCTCCCGTATGTTGACTTGGCCCCTCGCACAGACACTTCGAAGCGAATAACAAAAATTTTCACCCTCTAATAGTAATACTAACATTTCAGTCCCTCATGTGTTGCTTCGTGGGATATTACATTTTCACTTGTGCTTGTCAAACCCCATCGACTCTTTACACAAATGGTTGCCCTCGATAAATAGATTTTTGACATGCACAAATAAATGAAAATAGTAGAATATATACAAAAAACAATAGCATACATGAAAATAGCAACGCACTAGCTTTCCGGGAAGTCTCACGTTATCAAATGTTTGCAGCTCCTCTCAGCTTCTCTGGGCACATTCCAACGTAGCATGGAACCCTTGTGACCGTCATACCACATCTCCATAGTCACACCAAGTGTCCCTTAACTCAGGCACACACAAAATTGGCTATCTGAGCTCAATAAACATATACTAATTGAGTAACAGACAGGTGAGAGTTGGGTGGGAAGGTTCAGATTAGAGAAAAAAAAAATTATGAAGAACAATACCAAACAAATTCCTCCATCAAACAGATATCAGAGTATTTCTTTTTTATATATAGAAACAGGAAACGGTAATGTTTAAAAGTATACGGGCAAGACAGCAGCTTTCAATAAACAGCTTTACCAAATTACCTTAATAACTACCAGGCCCACCACTTTTTTTTAAATCTGTAACCATTTAATGCAGTGAGTTGCCCTAAGAAAATATCTTATATGCATCTGCCATTAATTATTAAAACAGCTGCCATTACTTTCAAAACAGAATTATAGACCTTTATAAGCAGCAAACAATGATATTTAAAGAGAGATAAGCAAGACAGCAGCTTTCAGTAGACAGCTTTATCAAGTTATGTTATTAAGCAACTAGATATAAATATTTTTTGGGAGTTAGAAACCGCTTAACACACTGAAAAATCTTAATAATATTTTTAACGCACAGCTGCTATTAATTATTAAAACACTTGTCATTACACTGAAAACAGAAGTAC
Organism: Schistocerca piceifrons; assembly: GCF_021461385.2. Classification (NCBI taxonomy): domain Eukaryota; kingdom Metazoa; phylum Arthropoda; class Insecta; order Orthoptera; family Acrididae; genus Schistocerca; species Schistocerca piceifrons. The sequence goes on along the minus strand of NC_060139.1, from coordinate 1,096,044,937 downwards.
AGGCCTTTATAAGCAGCAAAAAATTATATATAAAGGGAGACAAGCACGACAGCAGCTTTCAGTAAACAGCTTTACCAAATTATATTATTAAGTAATCACGTACTTTTTTTATTGAGTACCCACTTAATGAATTGAACAAGCTTAGCAAAATTCTTCATATACGGCTGCCACGAATTATAAAACATCTTATCATATGTTGAAACCAAGTACAGATTTTCGTAAACAACAGACAACGATTTGTAAAAGGGGGCGGGGCCAAACAATACAGCAGCCTGCAATAAACAGTTTTAACAAATAACCTTAATAAGCAGCAAGATCTAAGATTTCTAGACAAGATTAGAGACCACTAAATGGACAATAACAGAATGTTACCTACACTAAACAAATTTTGATCATGCGTGAAGGTGACACACCGCCCACCTGTAAGTGAAAAAGGAAGAGGAGAGGCGAGAGGCAGAGGCAAGTCAGCCACCTTGGGCAGGACGGCGCCGTTCTTTCACTCCTTCAGGCGTCAAGAGACTGGGCCGCTTCCGTTAGCGTTGAACCGGTCAGAAGCAACACTAAGTAGCCGTCGGCTCTAAACCACGCTAGGAGGGTCTCTAACAGAAAGCACGTGGCCGGACAGACAGTGACCGCTTGTGAACCAGACGCTCCACCGTCATCAGGCTTGACCGTTGGGCCCCGCGCTATCAAAAGCCTCAATCCGCTCACATTTCCAAAACAAACGACGCCCCTGATCAAAAAGCCTTCCCGCATCGCGCTTTTATCGCTAGCGAGGGCGCCACTCGAGAGGTCCAAAGTCAAGAGGCAAAGACGATCCTAGAGGGAAGAAATCGACAGAGTATCAAGCGCACATGGCGTTTTCCTACCTGTCATCTATCACTATCTACCACTACTGCTGTGCACTAGTCTACTGAGCCGCAAACACTCTCAGGCATCGAGCGATAAATACCCCAAACAAGTCGTCATAAATTGCGTAAGCGTTCGGCGCTACTACCTGTTGTACGGAGTGTGGGCTGTCACAAAGATAGAAAAATTTTGATACATTTTTCTTTTCAGCATCCGATGCCTATGCATTCTAAGGAGTACTCAGTTCCTAATCTTGTAAGTCTTCGTCCTTTTTAATTGTTGCCTTTCGATTCTTTTGTCGCCTTCTCCATCATGTACCCTCGGGCCTGATTCAAGCGTTGCCGCCTCTCTTCCCGTTGGAGGTGTGAGAATCCTGTCGGTCATGGACTTCTGCGGTTTCTAGAACTATAGGTCTGTTAGTCTGTATCGTGTACTGCAATGCACAGCTTCACTGAGCTGCCTTCCTATCCTCATTGGATACTGGACCAAGGCATTGTGTCTGTCAGAAACCAATATCCTAAAGAACAGGCTCAGCTAGAGCACGTATCGTTCCATGGGATTGAACTGAAGGTTTCTAATTGAAGACATGTCACTTTAATCCTTTCCTTTTCTAATCCTGCCTTTCATCTCGGGAATGTGAAAATCGTAGCATTGTCTGAAAGGACTCTCTTGGGGCTACGATGCGTGTCCACATAACCTTCTGTTAAGATTTTTACACGGTTTTTCGTTATAGTGCGGTTTGAGACGTAAAGCCTGACGTACTTAGTAATTGCGCTGACGACAACTAAATTGCCGTTCGTAGCGTCCCTTCGGCAGAGGGCCACAATGATCAACGCACACTGAGTCATTTGGTGCTTCTGGTGTGATGCCATGCATGTCACCTTGCACAAGCGCGTTAGGATGCGTTGGCACATATCGCATTTCCTTAATATCTCTGCAACCTGCCATCTCAGTACGGTATGTTAACACTCTTTGGCGATTGACACATACAGCTTTGTCGCTCTGCAGTGGCCAAGGTGCTGATGATAGCATCTCGATCAAATCCTCCAAAACTGTGACGGGGAGCCAAATTTTACACCTCCGTTCTTTTACGTACCACAGATAACGTACCCTCCGCTCGACCGTGAACAACAGAGCAGTGTTTCTCATTCGCGCATCCTCTCCACCAATACCGTACTCTAGAAAGTCGTTTACTCTACAGATTTCTGGCTGTTGGTCTTGTACTGCGGCTGACTCCCTCCTATATTGACTGATGAGCATCTTTCCCCACTGTCGGAACATTGCCATATAACCTCATTACTCATTCGTCGTCGCCGTCCTCCCACGAAGGATTTTCGCTTAACCAGACGGGAAATTTTTTATGTTTACCCTAGAAGTAGTCGATGTTCAGAACGTACTCTTGAATCGGCAGGGCCCAGCGAATCCCACTGTTGGGGGTTCTTAGGGACAATAGAGCGTGGTGGTCTGTATATAAACGAGTTTTCCGGCCGAGCAGGTAACTGCTGAACTGTTTTGTAGCATAGACAATGACCAGCATTTTTAGTTCGGTAGTGAAATACCGTGTTTCTGCGTCCAGCAGCTTCCGGCTACACATCATGACATGTGCACATTCCCATTCTTGTTCTCCTTTTGTAAGGATCCTACAATGCCTTATGCACTTGCATTTACGAAGAGTTGGAAAAAATGCCGAGAAGTAAAGGTGTGCCAAACAAATACTGTCACGGAACGAAATCTTTACCTTCGCTAGTGCATTTTCCTTCTCATTTGCCCAGCTCCACTTTTTGCCCTTCAACAATGGCTTGAAGTTGACAGTGTGCACTCTGTAAAATGAAATCCGCCCGAAGAACTGACTTAAATCTCGTTCTCAGGATGGCCGTTTCATTTTAGTGGTTTCCATTAATCTCCACTTTTCCGGACGGATACCTTCCGGTGAGATCTCGAACTCCAGATGTACCATCCTGTTTACGCACAGGTTCGATTTATCAGGCTTGGGGGGTCACACCATATCTCTGGCGTACCATTATCAGCTGATTTAATTGGCATATGTGTTCTTCAAGCGTTTAAGTTGCGACAGTTATGTCGTCGATGTACGCAACAAAAAATTCCCATATCTCTGGCATTATTATACCATTCAAGGCCCTCACAAATGCCGATATTGAGTCCTGAAGTCGGAATGGTACACGTACTTTTTCCCCTAGAATAGAAAAAACGGTGTACCGTTGGCAGGATGGGGCGAGCTCATCTTGATTGAAGCCGGCTCTAATGCCAAAGTTTGATAGCCAAATTTTCCACGAGAATTGGCGCTGTATGTCCTGGATAAGTTCCATTCTTGTTCAATCTGCCAGAATGTGATCGTTTAACATTCCGCATCGAGGCAACAACGGACCGACCGGTAACTCTTAGACACAATCACGAACGATTCACGTATTCCGATGCGGCTCACGATACAACTCCGGCTGCCTCTATCGCCTGTATCGCTTTCCCTGGTAGCCTTTCGGTGCTTCCTGGCCACTGAGTATGCTTTCCTCGTCGGCAACCTATCACACGTTACTCTGAAGTGTGGACATCTCTCCGAAATCTTCCCGGAAGGAAAGAGAACGAATCCCTGAATTCCATTATTGTTTTCACCACCTCTTGTCTCTGTTGCCGGCTCAACCATCAACTGCGGAGAATTCTTCCTGGTTGTATGGCCGTGGTCCATGGACCTCTTCTATCCCTGACGTTTTGTCCAAAGCTACGTTGGACATCTGACTGTCGGCAAGACTCAGGACAACCAGGAGCACCTCCAAAGATGTCCAACGTAGCTTTGGACAAAACGTCAGGGATAGAAGAGTTTCACGGACAACGACGACACTACCCGGAAGAATTCTCGGCAGCTGAAACATCCAGTCGTGAAAGCCTTCATTGTATGTCGTCCATCAACTATTTTCCATACTGTTTCTAAGTATTCGCATCGGTTCAGCCTCTACGTTCTCCACAACAACTTCTGGCTAATCGTCTGTACACAGGGCTCCATCTAAAGTGTACCATGTTTCCGAGTGGCGTGTGAACAATTTATCTCGCCACTTCGACGTTTCCAAACACATGTGGCCCTCAGGAACCCATCTGACTTGTGCACTTGTTCCGGTCGAGGACGAAACACCATTATCTTCTACTGTTGGAGAGTGGAAGTGTGCCGTATTCATACTTAAGTGTCGCACCTCACAGTGCATCTCAGGATCACACGAGCTTCTCAGTTGTTGTGCAGATTTCACCTTCAATATTAGTCACTGTCTAGGCGCGCTTCTTGTCATGTCATTCGTCAGTCGATATAGAAGAGATAGAGGATCTAGTGCTCGAATCAGAATTTAAAAGAGCTTTAGAAGAGTTAAGATCAAATAAAGCAGAAGAAGCAGATAACATTTCATCATAATTTTAAAAATCATTGGGGAAAAGGGCAAAAAAAAGGAAAAAAAAAGAAAACCATCTATTCACGTTGGTGTGTAGTGTACAGGGTGAGTCACCTAACGTTACCGCTGGATATATTTCGTAAACCACATCAAATACTGACGAATCGATTCCACAGACCGAACGTGAGGAGAGGGGCTAGTGTAATTGCTTAATACAAACCATAACAAAATGCACGGATGTATGTTTTTTAACACAAACCTACGTTTTTTTTAATGGAACCCCGTTAGTGTTGTTAGCACATCTGGACATATAAACAAATACGTAATCAGTGCTGTTTGTTGCATTGTAGAATGTTAATTACATCCGGAGATATTGTAACTCACCCTGTATATGAGTCAGGCCGTAAACCATCTGACGTTGGGAAAACCATCATCCACACTATTCCGAAGACTGCAAGAGCCGACAAGTGCGAACATTATCGCACAGTCAACTTAACAGCTCATGTATCCAAGTTGCTGACAAGAATAATATGCAGAAGAATGGAAAAGAAAACTGAGGATGCATTAGACAACGATCATTTTGGTTTTAGGAAAGGTAAAGGCACCAGAGAGGGAGGTCCGACGTTGCGGTTGATAATAGAAGCAAGATTAAAGAAAAATCAAGGTCCATTCATCGGATTTGTCGACCTGGAAAAACGTTCGACAATGTAAAGTGATGCAAGATGTTCGAAATTCTGAGGAAAATAGGGGAAAGCTATTGGGAGAGTTGGGTAATACACAACATGTACAATAGCCAAGAGGAAATAATAGGAGCGGAAGAAAAAGAAGGAAGTGCCCGTATTAAAGAGAGTTAAGGCGGTGATGTAGTCTTCCGTCCCTGCGTTCAGTCTATACACCAAAGAAGCAATGATAGAAATAAAAGAAAAGTTCAAGAACCAAGAACAGAATTAAAATTCAAGGTGAAAGGATATTATGATAGGATTCGCTGACGACATTGCTATCATCAGCGAAATTGATGAAGAATTACAGAATCTGTTGAACGGAATGAACAGCCTAAAGAGTACAGAATATGAGTAGAAGAAAGAAGGAAGTAATAAGCAGTAGCAGAAATGAGAACATAGTGATACTTAACATCAGGAATGAAGGTCACGATGAGGATGAAGTTACGTAATTCTGCTACTTAGGTATCAAAAAAATCCATAACGTACGGGATAAGGAGGACATCAAAAGCGGACTAGCACTGGCAAAAAGGGTTTTCCTGGACAAGAGAGCTACTACTACCAAACATACGAGTATGCGTTAATTTGAGGAACAAATTTCTGAGAATGTACGTTTGGAGCCCAGCATTGTATGGCATTGAAACGCACACTGGGGAACCCGGAAAATAAGAGAATCGAAGCATTTGAGATGCGATTCTACAGACAAATGTTGAAAATTCGGTTGGGCTAATAAGGTAAGGAATGCGGAAGTTCTATGCAGAATCGGAGAAGAAAGCAATACATGGAAAAAACTGACAAGAGGAAGGGACAGCATGATAGGACATCTGTTATGATATTAGGGAATAATTCTCACGGTACTAGAGGGAGCAGAAAAGTGTAAAGACTCTAGAGGACGACAGAGACTGGAATACATCCAGCAAATAATTTAGGTCGTGTGTTGCAAGTGCTACTTTGAGATGAAGCTATTGATTCATGGTGGGCCGTATCAAACCAGTCAGAAGACTGAAGACTCAAAAAAGAAAAAAAAAAGGATAAAAGATGGGCGACAAACTAACTTCATTTGAAACCCCTGTTTCCTGGGCACTCGGTCATTCCCCCATGATGCGAAGCTTCCGTGTTTTCCGCAACTCGCATAGCACGTCCCCCCTGGCTGGGTGTCTGTTGGTCATTGACACAGGCGGTTCGCCTTCCGGGAGCTGCCAATATAGAATTTGGATGAATTGTTAGTGTCCGCTGGGGATACTATCCTGGGACATAACACGTCTACTTACTTACCAGCGTTTCACATGTTTTTCTCACCTCATCCAGGCTGTTGGTAACATTCAGCCGTATCTTGTTGGTCTCGGTCTCCAAGTAGCGCCTAATTTCAGCGATCTGCCCATCAATCTTCTGATTACAAACTTTTATCTCGGTTTCCAGTCTTTCATATTGTGTTTGATTCTAGTTCCTCATGGCAGTTAACTGAGATGTGTTGTTTCCTAATATCTCAGTAACTCGATCCAGTTGACTCTGAACTCCATACGCAGGCGCTTCGTGGTTTCTAGTGTACTCTGAATTTGTGTACTAACAATAACGCAGACGTCAGCTGCGTAGAAAGCATGACTACAAATGAAAAGTACTCCACAGAACGAACTGAAACGGATGAAACGTCTCTGATAGCAATGCTGGCATCCACAAACAGAAAAATGAAAATGTGGAACAGAATTCTCACAATAACAAACTGCACGTTATAAAATGACTGCACAAAATATGAGGAAGGCTTTGCGAACCGAAATTAAATACATTTGCTACCGCTAAGCCTACTTTATACAGCACATTTGCAACCTATTCCGCACACCATCTGTGCTCCTGATGATGATGATAATTTGTTAGTAGGTCGCTCAAGTGCGCGGTCATCAGCGCCCGTACAAAATTCTAATTTTTTCACAGTCCAATCTAGCCATTGTCACGAATGATGAGAAAATGATGAGGGCACCACAAACACCCAGCCCCTGGGCAGAGAAAATCCCCAGCCTGGCTGATAATCGAACCCGGGACCCCATGATTCACAGGTAGTAACGCTAGCCACTAGACCACGAGCTTCGGACTCCATGCTTCTGACATCACACACGAAATGGTTAGCATATTGTGATTAAGGAATGGTAACATGTCTGAGCGAAAATGTGAGAATGAAATTAAATTGATGCGTCACGTCGGCGCCAAAAATGCTGTGAATCGAGAATTCTGTGATCGCTTGCATAATTTCACACGCAGTTTACTAATTATATTGCCCCACAGTGGGCATCAAAAGCGTAGTGTACCTTTTAAAAGTGTGTGATATTGCGTAGTACGTAAATTACTAATGAGATCGCCCCACACTGGGAGGCAATGATTAAATGACATCAGTAATTAAGTGAAATCCAATATCAAATGTTATGGAATTGGAGGATTGATAAGCGAAAGGAACAGATTGTTTAGATGGTTAAAACACGAAATATTTGCCTTCAGTGCATTGCTTTTTCTACATAAAATTACAAATCTGAGGGCCGATTCGACTTGGCTTGGACATTACTCAGTTATTTATGGGAAAAAGAGGAGGAGGGTTGAATGACGTCTCACCATCGTCCGTTGTCATTCAGCGTGTGATGACGTAGCCGGCAAGTAGCAGGTCGGCAGAGCGCGTCGCTTCAGAGCTGTGCGTTGCGGGTCGGCCGCTCTCCTTTGAGTTTGAAGTAGCATTATCACGGTGTCGAAAGACAGCGGTAGGCAATGGATGAAAGAGCTCCCGTGTTCCCTTGCTTTCACGATGTCTCACCGATTCTCCTCTCCCTTATATCCCTCTACTTAGCCCACAGACTCCTCGAATTTTTCCTCCTTTCGGCTTTGTCGTTGGCGGACTAAATTTGCAAAGACACACTACGACTCAGAGCTGTTTCATGATCACGCCTCCCAGTGCAGGCTAAAATTTTTCTGTATTGTGCGAAGAACTGGCATCTTTCTCACGTTTTCACCGCCAAGGCTGTTCCCAGCAATGGCCGCATTTTGTTCCGATATTTTTCCTCATTCGGAATCTTTTACGAGAGCAGCCATATTACATTTCTTTTGAACGGCTATCTCTGCGTGAGGCCTGGGCACCTCGTGTTTGGGCTTCGTCTAAGAATCCGTTGCTGTTTGTGATTTATAAGTAACCTCCTTACTGTCCAGGAAACATGTTTTTGCTTTTAACGAGGCTGACTTCTTCCTCAGGTCTCCAGTTTCATGCACCTACCTGTGTGAATTTGTGTCTACGCACGGTCCCACTGCCTGTTGCATGAATTCTCGACGCGTTCTCGCTTTTCAAGGCAGCTGAAAACGGCTGCTGCCAGTCAAAAGAATCACACGCTTCCGCGTGGCCATTCTTGGCCACTTTTGTGTCAGTGCTCTGTCCCAGTGGCTGCGGGGTTCCCTCAGTTTTCTGCAAATTTGGCATTGTCCGCCAACCTCTTTGCAAGGTGTCCATTCTTAAGAGAGGCGAGGGCATCCACCGGGCTACCGCGTGCGTGTTAGCAGGATGCATAAGTTAGCTGAAGTTGGATTAAGTAGTGGTTAAGCTTAGGGACCGATGACCTCAGCAGTTTGGTCCCACAAGATATTACCACAAACGAAAGCGTAGCACCGAAAAACGACCAGGAGACTGCAATGCCTCAGCACCTTATTTCACGTATAAAGTGCGGTAAATAAAGTAGGGATTACGATAAAACCACAAGTGGTTACTTGTTCATACAGTGAGCCTGTGGTGTAGTCCATGACCTGCGTCCTGTAACAGTCAATTAAGATGTAAGTCTTGCTCACTGAAGGACGGGACAGATTGAGCAAACTTACTTCTCTTTATTGTAATTCTCGACGTCTAACAACTAAATCTTTCGATTTCACTCTCACTGAAATACGATTTCGTGTCTCATTCGAATTAACCACATAGTTCAATTCTTACAATGGTCGAGATGTAAATTCACCTTCTCAAAGGTACTGATATCCTCGCAAATTGCTAAGAGATGCTTCAAAGCCCTGACATTTCAAATAATTGCAGTACTTTACAAGTCCAGGAAAAGAACTTTTTACATGCTGCACTTTTCTTGTAAATTTCAGCAATTTACATGTAGCTACTGCGAAGAATACTGAGCACAAGAAATTTCTGTCAACTGGCGAGTAACGCGATGCGAGCAGACGACGCACGCCTGGCCTCGGCAACTTCCCCCACTGGCTCTCCGCACACCGCCTGAAACCGCCTGAAACCGCCCCCTGTGCTCAGCACCCTGCTGGCGGTACAGCCGCTGGCTGCGGTTGGCAGCCGTCCAGGACCTCCTACACAAGCAGCCACAAAGTAAGCTGCCGTGTCTGTCACTGGTAAGTCAAGTCTCTCGTTAACGCCACTCTCACAAGGGACAATACCAAAATATGAGGCAGAACTTTACGGATTTCGCACATTTTATAGAGTATGTTTAAATATGATATGAATAATGTACAGGGTTATTACAAATGATTGAAGCGATTTCACAGCTCTACAATAACTTTACTATTTGAGATATTTTCACAATGCTTTGCACACACATACAAAAACTCAAAAAGTTTTTTTTAGGCATTCACAAATGTTCGATATGTGCCCCTTTAGTGATTCGGCAGATATCAAGCCGATAATCAAGTTCCTCCCACACTCGGTACAGCATGTCCCCATCAATGAGTTCGAATGCATCGTTGATCTGAGCTCGCAGTTCTGGCACGTTTCTTGGTAGAGGAGGTTTAAACACTGAATGTTTCACATAACCCCACAGAATGAAATTGCATGGGGTTAAGTCGGGAGAGCGTGCAGGCCATGACATGAATTACTGATCATGATCTCCACCACCTCCGATCCATCGGTTTTCCAACCTCCTGTTTAAGAAATGCCGATCATCATGATGGAAGTGCGGTGGAGCACCATCCTGTTGAAAGATGAAGTCGGCGCTGTCGGTCTCCAGTTGTGGCATGAGCCAATTTTCCAGCATGTCCAGATACACGTGTCCTGTAACGTTTTTTTCGCAGAAGAAAAAGGGGCCGTAAACTTTAAACCGTGAGATTGCGCAAAACACGTTAACTTTTGGTGAATTGCGAATTTGCTGCACGAATGCGTGAGGATTCTCTACCGCCCAGATTCGCACATTGTGTCTGTTCACTTCACCATTAAGAAAAAATGTTGCTTCATCACTGAAAACAAGTTACGCACTGAACGCATCCTCTTCCATGAGCTGTTGCAACCGCGCCGAAAATTCAAAGCGTTTGACTTTGTCATCGAGTGTAGCAATTGTAAACGGTAAGGCTTCTGCTTTAGCCTTTTCCGTAAGATTTTCCAAACCGTCGGCTGTGGTACGTTTAGCTCCCTGCTTGCTTTATTCGTCGACTTCCGCGGGCTACGCGTGGAACTTGCCCGCACGCGTTCAACCGTTTCTTCGCTCACTGCAGGCCGACCCATTGATTTCCCCTTACAGAGGCATCCAGAAGCTTTAAACTGCGCATACCATCGCCGAATGGAGTTAGCAGTTGGTGGATCTTTGTTGAGCTTCGTCCTGAAGTCTCGTTGCACTGTTACGACTGACTGATGTGAGTGCATTTCAAGCACGACATACGCTTTCTCGGCTCCTGTTGCCATTTTGTCTCACTGCGCTCTCGAGCGCTCTGGTGGCAGAAACCTGAAGTGCGGCTTCAGCCGAACAAAACTTTATGAGTTTTTCTACGTATCTGTAGTGTGTCGTGATCATACGTCAATGAATGGAGCTACGGTGAATATGAAATCGCTTCAATCATTTGTAATAGCCCTGTATATCTTGCGGAAGTTAAAATTTTGCTTTTGCTCTTTCTGTAAATGTCCACATTGCAACTGAATAAAATTTTCGTGTCAGCTTCTTATTATTCACAGCCGTCATTTTCAGTTTTGTAATATTTCACATCGGTAAACAAGCAACAATATTAAAATTGAATGTAATTTATTTTTCAAACAATTTTTTCATCTAAAATCATAAAACTGATAGCACTTTAACTGTGTATTCTAGGCACTTTTCTTTGTAAATATTAAGTTTCGGTGTCCTCGGTTAAACACTTCTTTCAGGTAAGGTCAGTAAGCTATAGCTCTGAAGTCGGTATCCGCCTGCTTAGCTGGGTGGTAACGTGCTTGCCTCCCATCCAAGCGGGCCCGGGTTCGATTCCTGGCCGGCTTGGAGATTTTCTCCGCTGGATATTGTGTTGTCGGCATTATCATCTCATCCTCATCACCGGCACGCAAGTCGCCGAACGTGGCGTCGCATGAAATAAGGCTCGCACTTGGCGGTCGAGCTTCCCCGAATAGGGGCCTCCCGGGCAACGATGCCATGCCCTCACTTCATTTTCCTGAAATCAGTTGCCCAGAAACTGTAAGTTCGTAACACTGGTCAAAACAAGCTCAACGCCTCCGAAAGCCAACAATGTTTCCACTGGACTGGCTTGATGCCGTCTTTCATAATTTGCCTGTCCTAATCTTCTGCTCTCTAAGTAACTACTACCTCCAGTATCTTTTACAACTTGCGTATATTCAAGTCTCTTTTCGCGCCTGCTGTATTGCCCTCTACTTCGCCAAATTTCCTGAATGTCACAGCAACGTCCTTTCTTCTTTCTTCTCCTTCGTTTGTTACTTTCTTTTTTCATTTCTGACTATCGGTCCACTCCCAAGCAACGCAGTGCTCCAGGCGTAGACACTCAGAATCCTTTTTCTCAGGTCATCATCAATATCTGATATCGGTCGAGCTCTTTTGTTGAAGAAACGCTTCATCGCCTATAGTGCACTACTGTGGGCTATTCTCCGCAGTCTTTCTTCCGAGACAGTAGTATCGTTTCGTTTCGTCCACAGCCGTATCGTTCCCTCCTTTTATGATGAGCACATCCTATTCACATCAAGCCAACTGGTCTGCTAGTCTTAAAATTGCTGCTAACTGTTCCCCTACGATTTTGATTCCTCGTTCAAAGTTTTCCTTCTTCGGTGTAAAAGTTGAACAGCTGTGACTAGCTGCGACCTTGCCTTACACTTTTCTTAAGGCGAACATGAATTCCTCGACCTTTCGCACACCCCAACTTGGGTTTTGTGGATGCATCGTGTTTCTCTGTACTTGACACCTAGCTTCCCACAGCTTGAGAACATCTTATTGCACCTTACACTGTCGAACACTTTCACTCCATTCAAAGATGGCAGGTAGAAACGAGAATTTTCTCCCTTGCCCCCTCCATTACTTACAATTACTTACTATTTTCCACTTTCTGAAACTAAGATTGTCTTCATCAACCATGTCTCGAAATTTCTGTCTATTCCTCTGTCTGTTATCTGGCCAACAGTTTAAGAACTTAATTTTTCATATTAGTCATCCCATTGTTGATTTATCCATACATGCCTGCTTGGTCATGTGATATAACGCTTTTCCAGCACATTAGTAAAGCATTAAATTCAGTGCCTTATGCACGCAAAATTCCTTCTCTGCTTTATTCCATCTGCACTATGGTGTAGCTGATTCACTTAAGACTCTGTTTGCACCTTGTAATTGGAAGTTACAAGCCATATCTTGAATTTCGTCACTAGAATTTTAGTCCTCGGATGTTAATTGTAAAGTTTTTCTGCCGATTTAAACGTCCAGTTAATTTTGTTTTCGTTTTCTCTATTGTGTTACTCAGCTTTCATTTCGTTGGATTCGTTTTCAAATGAAAAGTATTTTGAGTCTCTACGCATGTAAATCGGGTCGATAATTTCGACAGTACAGTAGCCGTTGAGAACTGAAATCTATGAAAGCTACCTTATCAGAGAATGGGCCTGGTTAATGGGAAACCCTCTGCAGCATACAGGCACTATTTACTTTGAGCAGCAAGTAGCAGTATAAAGAAAGAGAGGAGTACCACACAAAAGAGTGTGTGGGACAGATTATAGACGATGTTGAATGCAGAGGTGAAAAGATTAACGGAATATGGAAAAAGATATAGAACGGCATCATATCCTTCGCAAGACCGATTACTTCAATATGGTGACAGATGTTGTTGCTGTGGTTATTGTTGTTGCTGATGATGATGAAGATGGTGATGATGATCATACAGTCATCCTTAAAATTAAATACTCTTCTATGTTTTACGCAGTTTGTAACCCTCCCACATCCTTCGGTATGCGCTGGATCGACCGATATTACGTGCGCCTAACTTATCCGAAAGGTGCCTGGTTTGGAGAAAATAAACCGAAATGATGTGCAAAAGTTAATATCACAAGTGAATACACTGTGCTAATAACAAATGGGTGCAAACATGCATAATTATAAAGGTTAATTTTGATTAGTTGTTCGAATTTCTCATTACGTTAATCAAATTGCAGTCGAAAGAAATCTCAACTGTGTAAAGAAGTAAAACGACGACCGGTGTTAAAGTGGCTAATTTATTTCTGGAATCTGTGAATTTGATTCAATTTAAACTTCAGTCACAATTAGTATTGTGTGTATCGGTATTACAATGAACATAACCAATGCAGGAGCTTATTTGAATAGGCAAGTGATCACAAAAATTGGTTACTCGAATCTAAACATAAATTAAATACTTTAGAATTACTTAAAATGAAAACTTAATAAAATATTGCGCAACATGATGCCGTACTAATTGTTTAGTGTAAAATCACGGTAATCTTTACATTTATTGACTTTGAGTAGCCCACTGTTCCAAAAATATCTAAGTCATTATCTAAGATGCTATGATTAAACATGAATGAAATCAAAACGACAACATAATACCAAGACACTGTTGAAAAACGATATCCAAGAAATCAACAAAAAATTTACTAAAACAAATGAAAATGACTATTGTAGTTGAAGAGGTTCAGTAATTTCAACAGTTGTCAGATATTACTTTCGAAGCTAACTAAGACTGATGTAGCACAAAAGTTAGGAACGACTTTAATTAAACAACAAGAAATGATCTTTCAATTTTAGGGAAACATTTAGCTTTACTTTCTAGCTACATTATTATTTTTATATAGAAATATTACTTTCATTCCTAATGTGATTACCGATATTTAGGATAATAGAATATGGATGCTGCTTATGACAACCTATAGCACTACATAATCATGATTTAGTTTCACAGAATTAATTTCCATAAACAACTAAAACATTGTGGCATGACTTTCATAGAGGTGGGTGTCTGGAATGGTTTGTTCTTACCTGCTGAAAAGCTGCTGACGTAACATGATAGCTCTGTGGCAATAACAATATTATTATGGTTCATCTTCTAGCTGTAGTTAAGGTAATATCGAACAGTAACTTCCTTCATAGTTCTCTTGAAGGCTTTCGTAAATTAAGATTCTGCTGTGACCCACACGAACTGCACACCTCTCACATTCACAAAGCACTGCCGTCTTCGGCGTCCGCAGATACTTTTCTCAGATGGAGAAAAAGTCGGAAATTTGGATTTTTCTGTATAAATGATTCATTGAGTGTCGTGCCCCATGAATTAAATTTAACAAGATGTTCACAAAACGTGTGTTATGTCGAACGATTGATAATTTTCCAATTAGTATTCTTAAGATAGATTGATATCCGAAGGGTAAGCATATTAAAGTTGTATACGCAAAGTGCATCTTCTACTTAGTATGAATATGTAAGCCAATTTTTTGATTCAGTGATCTAAAGTAACATCCTTATATGATTAAATCCAGAGTATCCACTGACTTATCAAAGAAAGCTAGGAAATAATTACAAAAAATTTTTTTGTAACCCTTAATGTGTTGTGAAACGAAAATTAAATATCCAGGAAATAAGGGCGCCAGAACGATTTAGAAAAACCTTTTGGATATCAAAAAAGATCATCAGCTTCAATAATCCTCGAAGTGAACGAAAGGGCTGTAAATTCTGAGAAAAGGCTTATTAGATCGATGTCGTCTACAACACTTTCTCTGGGTATAAAAAACATTTAAGCGCGTTAATGATCGCATTTCATCACTTCCATGCTTTCTATTTTTTTCTATTGACTGGCGTAATTAAAATTGAACAAAATATGTTTCAAAAACAACCTTTTTCGGCTTGGTGATCTGAAGTGTAGCCTATGGCCTGTATCAGACTAGAGGAGCGTGTAAGATCTTCCACATCTGCCCTCAAATTGGACGGTAGAATCGACTTTTAGCAGGCTGTGACTGGATCACGCCAGTCCTCGTCTCACCAGCTTGTCACAATCTCGTGCAGCCACACCAAATGCGCTGCTGAATTCGTAGCTCTTTCACTGCGTGTGGTTCAGGGTTACACCTCAGACAGTTGAGAAGGTTCCAATTCCTGGAGGAACATCCTTTCGAGATAGAAATTGCACACTTTTTTCCCTCTCTTCTAGAGCATGAAATGGAATTTTCTGTTTCCAACAAAGTACTTGAAAGCATGGGCTGACTACAGGCGACTGAGCTCTTCAGAGTCTAGTGCAGTAACTCTGTCGTGTATGTCTGAATGTAGAATTTGCGAGCCGTCACTGGTCTTCTTTACAAGCAAGAGTCGGTAAACTAGTCCATTAGTGCAGGAAGAGGAGGGGGCGTTCTGGTGGAAGAACGGAACAGATGACGTCCACGTACTGCTGCCATGTTATGTTGTGCTGGAGTGTGCGCGTCAGGCTACTGGATCGGTGCTTTCTGCAGCTGAAAGAGGACTGTAGGGACAGAGACAAGAGCGGCGACACGGTTTCAGAACTATTCAGTAAGGGTACGCATCCATCTTGACTGCAGAACAGCCCCGGAACTGCTCCTGCGCCATGGAATCAGCGTAAGTCTAGTAAACGGCGTAAAATAATAATAAAAGTATTCGAAGACAGGTAGTCATTGCTAAAGTCACAGGATTTTGCGAAGCGCCAGTCGATGTTACGCTGCAGTTTTGCAGTGTTGGAGACAATAATTGCTCTAAATTCGAGAAAATTCTGTAACGAATGAAAAGCCTGTACCGGTACTCTTTCACTGCTACTGCCGACTCTCTACGCTCGTACGCCAAAGACGTTATTGTACAAATCAGACTTTATACAAAGCAACAGACTTTATACAAAGCAACATTCCTGATATTAGCAGTGCATTTGCTTCGCTCTTGTTGCTTCCGCGGTTTCAGTCCAAAGGCTGGTTCGATGCAGTTCTCCATTTGTTTTGATAAAAAAAAAAAATAAATAAAAAAAATAAAAATAAAAAATAAAAATAAGAGATGAAACATTAATCGTTTACAGAAAATTAATATAACAGCATTAAAACTGATCATATACGAAAAAGAAGCAATGCAAATGTTCACACTATGGCAAGCAAAGTGTAGTGAATAACTCTGAACAGTGCTCCACCATAGCGTGACATACTGTGCTGTAGTGTTACTTGATTCATTCTGTAATGAGATACGCCTCTGTCTATACATCCCGCAAGCCACTTAACACTGTGTGACAACGCGTACTTGGTAACTCTGTTATCGAGTTTCTGTCCTATTCCACTTGCGTACTGACCACGAGAGAAACTACTGTCTGCCTTTGTATGTCCCGTAATCTCTCTTGTGGTCACAATACCTACCCAAGATACAAAATGGTGGCAATATAATGGTAGTACAGTCTCCGTTGTGTACGGGTTGTTCAGATTTACCCAAGAGGGTTGGGACATAACATCGTGGTCCGTTAGCGGTAGGCGAGCCTCACCGAAGGTGGGCCTGCGTGGCTTACTGGCCCAGCGAGGTGACGGCAGAGGCCTGTGTTCGTGATACGGGGCCCTGAGTAAGCGTGCGCCGGGCAGTGCCTCCGGAGGAACTCCCAGGAATATGCCATCCAAGACGACAATAGCTGATGATCGTGACTCGGTGCTTCTAATAAACGCCGCCACTTCGGATTCCTGTCGATATAAAATCGCACATAGTATTCAACAACCAAAAACACCGTTTGATTGATAAATAAATATTCAAATTGCTTAGAGTTGGGCGTGCTCTTCATCTGTACTCATAATAAAATTACCTACAAAACTACTAGAGAAATTTTCATGGGATGTTCACGGGTAACTTGATCGTAGCTTGAGGCAACATACACTTTGGGGAAAAAATCGCAACACCAAAACATAATTAATACAGAGTAACAAACTTTCGGGAACACATCTGTCTAGGTTACATACTAAGTGGTTAGCATGACAGGATCACAGGCTAATGTAAGCACTACATAAGCCATTTCATAAATCAAATGCCGATACGTTAGTAACCCCCGTATGGGCCAGAATGTTGAATGCAAGCGTGCAAATGTGCATGCTATGTGTTGTACAGGTTCCTGATGCCAGATTGTACAACGGAGTTCCAAGCCTGTTGTACCTGATCGGTCGATACAGGGACGGTTAATGCTCTTTGCAGGTGACACTGGAGTTCTAGTCAGACGACGTTCTGTATCTGCTAGATTAGAGGCAGGGCTCGTGGTCGAGCAGGCCAACGCAACATGTCGACGCTCGGTAGAGTATGTGGGCTACAAAAGCGGTATGTAGGAGAGCATTATCGTGTTGGAAAACACCTCCTGGAATACTGCTCGTGAATGGCACCACAACAGGACGAATACTTGCGGTAACCGACAGAGTACTCCTTCTGTATTACGAAACCGCACCCGACACCATAACTCCCGACGTATGCCCAGTGCATCTAGCACGCAAACAGGTTGGCTGCAGGCCCTCAACAGGCCCTCCTTCCAGTCAACACACGCCCGTCACTGGCACCAAAACAGAACCAGCTTTCTTCAGAAAACACAACAGACCTCCAACGTGCCCTCCAATGAGCTCTCGCTTGACACCACGAAGTTGTAAACAGTGGTAGTTTGGTGTCAGTGGGATGCACGCTACAGGGCGTCTGTCTCCGAGCTGTCCTTGAAATAACCGATTTGTAACTGTTCGTTGTGTCACTGTGGTGCCAAATGATGCTGAAATTGCTGCTGCAGATGCTGTTACGATGCGTCAGAGCCATACGCCAAACACGATGGTCCTCCCCCCCCCCCCCCCGCCTCCCCCTTCTCGGTGGTGCCAGGTGGCCGTCCGGAGTCCGCTCTTCATGAGACAGCACATTCTCGTGACCGCCGCTGACAGCAGTCATGTGAAGTGGCTACATTCCTGCCAAGTCTTCGTGCAATATCGCAGGACAAACATTCAGCGTTTCGCAGCACTTTTACGCGATCTTGTCCAAACTCAGTGAGGTGTTGATTATGGCATCATTGTCGTCTTAAAGGCATTCTTGAGTAACATCATCTCACCATGTCCAAACTCAGAGGCAGCTAACGCTCAACGTAAACCTGATTTATTTCCTCATAGGGGTGCTACTGGCGCCACTCTTATGCGACTGGCACGAAATTTGACTAGACATCATCTTTCTGACGTAGAATCACGCCTACCGACTTTCGTGTATGTCACGTAATTCGTACTAAGTGTTACGTTTCTTATTCCATCACTGTATAGCTTTCACTTCCTCATAAACGGAGCACGGGATGAGCAGTGTCGGCTCGTTTTCCGAGATGTTACATCTTTGCTTATTGGTGCAATTCCTTTTCCTGTAACGCCACTGGGTGGCGCTTCGATCTTCTTGTGTTTGGCAGAGGCAGTCTGTTGGCGGCAGTGAGACAGAGGAACGTATGACGAACGGAGAGTGTACCACTATGGGGCCTGGTCGGCTCGTCTAAGTGGGCGGCTGCTTGCACAGGGTGGTGTGGGTACGGAGCGGTGGACTCTAGTGGTTGCATTCGATTGAATATCTAGTTTTGGAAGTGACCATCTGCTGATGTGGGCGCCGTGATCACGTACATTCTCTGGCAAAAACCAGCTCATCAATTCTTGAGCTTGTTATTTTAAAAAGGCAATACTTGTCCTGTAAAAAAGGAGTATTTAAACTGCTTGTATTAACGTGCCTTAAACTTCCTGTTCTGTCAGGGCTACTTTATTGTTAGCTTGGTCTTTCTGCGTTGTTGCCTTGAAATTGTGTCAAACAGTTAATATTAATTTGTATGTTATTGATGTTTTAAGTATACCTTGTTCAATAAAGGATTACCGACTACTGTGAAGCTACAAATGGCTTTCCGTAAACCCAGTCTCCACATTCCTCTCGCCCTTTTTAGTTATTGCCGTATCCTGTGGCGTCCACTGAGATCTCACGAAAAAAAAAGGATACTGTACTGTAAAGTTTTACCTAAAATTCTCTACTCAGCTTAGTAGCACGGATCATGATAGCGTAGTGCCTCAAAAAAAGAATAGATGGTGCTGTTAGTTTCTTAGTGCAGCAAAGAACCAATAGTGGTGTCGTTAGTTTTTCTCTCTGTGAGATATGTATTTTCAGAAGTCTGTCAGTGACAAAATTAAGCGACACATCTTATCTTTATCAATACAAATTAACCGTGAATTTACTTGAACACGACATGTGGATTTACTTATTTAACTTTATGTATTAAAAATTTACTGACACTGCTTTGCTTCTGTCGATAGGTTTTATTCATATTTTTTGTTAGGAAAAGTTTGTTTTTTTATTTGGGTTCCGACTTTTGACATTTTGATATCGTTCTGTTTATGCAAAAAAATGCGTAGAAAATGGTAGTCTTTCTGGATACACAAATGTGTTGTTTCAAGACCCCAATGAAGATCGTAAGGTGAGACTTGCTGCATATTAACACCCTATTTGGAAACTCCTTCCGAAAGTCAGGCGTCAGGTAACTCTGATCAAGATCATATTCCTCAGAAGCCTTCACTCTGAGGCTTAAAATTACTTCTCCCCTATATAACATCATAGGAAAGGAAATTTTATGTAAAGTGACACAAGCGGGCGAGCTTTTATTCCCCGGAACCTGCTTATTCCTAACATTTTGCCATTTCGCCTTAAATCTGTATAGTTCCCAGTGTGCTTATGTTTCGCCACTACCACAAAGAAAGCACAGTGCCCGACGCTGCGTGTTATGGGCGTGGACCTTAGAGTCAGTTACTTCTCACACAGACGGCTCTACGTGGCTCTCTCCCATGTTAGTGAAGCAAACAAACAAGCACTTCATTTGTGTCTCCAATGATACTGCTTCAAACGCTGCATACAAAGAAACTTTATAAGTCGAAAATAAATTCCACCCGTACAACGTCTCCGCCACAGGTATGAATAAATACCCGGGCAGTGCTGGGTTTCTCAACGGGTTAGATAATAGATGGCTGAGTCACGATACAAGTAAAGAAAATATTTTCACGATTACTTTAAAAATTAATAATCTTCAGAGAAAAAAGTCACACGTGTAACCAGGTGTATTTCGATATCGCACTATGCATTACAGTAAATGATATATTGCAAGTTTGATCAATATGGATAATTCAAGTGTATATTTCTCATAATTGTAATTAATGTTAAATTGCCTAGTCCTTCGTTTTAATGACATGTTTTAACTTAATGAATTAAAGAGATATTTAATAAGTGACTAACGATGCCACTCGATACATGCAAACACTTCCGTGTTTGGTGTCGGTGTATGCGGCGTTGAAAGCAGCACTCTTTTGTGCAAATAGATTTAGTGCAAGATAAGACGCTGTTTTGACATTTTTCTGTGTCTGAGCAATAAAATTTAGGATTTGGAGGCAGCCTGGGAGCATAAGCGAATGGAAAGAAATTAAGAGACAATATGCGAACCACAGGCTAGTTGCTGGATTCTGATGTTGTTCGAGCCTGAATGGTTAGTGGAAGTTACAGAGGCAGTTTCTGGGCGTCTGTAATTCCGCAATGTGAAACTTTGTTCAAATCGGCGCAGAAGCGCAAGTTTCAAATTTTAGAATTTTCGTTCAGGGGCACTGAATGTTTACAACATGTATTGAACAGAGGAAACTCTGAAATATACTGGTTACTTGGTGACAGCCTCCAGCTCAGTTTACAGTGTGAAAGCTTCAGAATTATATGGAAATTTACAGCAGCTTCAGTCTGAAAAGTAACCCCACTTCCGCGCAACCGTATTGTGAACTAAATACGTATATGCGCATTCAGTGCAATGGACTTGCCGATATTTATGCCGATTTTCATTAATTAAATGGAAAACCAAACACTTTATTCTGTGTGACATAGTTATAATCATCACTGGCCATAGAGACAGAAACTGAAGTTGAGTGCAAGAGAGATAACGAATAGCCAAGCAATTTAGCGGCCACACTTCGTTCCACAATCCTCTGCGCTGAAAGGAAAGTTTTATTGCCCGTCAGGTCGCAGACTGTAACGAGAACTACGTCTCCTTTCTTCCTAGAACTCCAATTTCAGTCCACCGAGAATCCCTGTTAGGTTTCGTCAGAGCTACAAATGCCTGCTATGATCGTAGCAGGAGGTCTCAGAATTTCCAAAACATAGGAAGACCTGATTCACCGGTTCGCCTGTATTTATTGTTCGGAAGATGTCATGTAGAGAGAAACGAAGCTGTTTCACGTGAATGAATCCTTTGCTGGTTCTCTGAGGGAAACTTGTCCTCTGCCTAGGGCGTGGTGTGTCTGAGCTGAGAATACAGTCTTGGATTCTGCTACACATGGACGTCGTCTGTTTCAGCTTTTTGTCTGCTGCCTTAAACAACAGGCAGATCCACGAAGGATTGAATGAGATGTTTGGAGTAGTTCATTGAGTTACATATGACCAAAACTTGCAATGATTTTCGAATAGATCTTTAGCCAGCTCTTTCCGGGAACTTTCAAACGCATCCCTTATGGTTTGACGATCTCCTGTTAGCTTTTCTCCATCAGCTTCAATATAGTGTCTTTTGTAGCAAAAGCTTTTACGCAACATTCTCCGAAATGTACCATTAAATCGAAATGAGCCTTGACTGAGAAGATTGTTTCGTGTGTGCTACGGTGTAGGTCATTACATAGACGAATAAACTCCGCATTTATGTGAATGCCGCGTATTTCAAAGTGTACGCGCTATGGAACTGCGGTTCCACGTCATCAACCTCACGATGACAGCCGCAGGAGCACAGCAGCCCATCATTGCCTGTCACAGATGTATAACTGAGCTGGACACATTATTTTTGGCGCAGAATCATCACATACCAGCAACGCCCGTCATCGTCTCCTGCTGCGAGCTGAGGTGCAGCTGACACGGCTATTCCTGAAAAGCACTTGAAGCGCTTCGGGCGTACAGCGCGCGTGCAAGTCGAGCTGTTTGCGCTGCTCGTAGCCTGCACACAACACACGTGAGTACGGCGTACTGACGAACAACAGGCGAGGGCGGTGCTCGTTGCTTTGACAGTGAACGTAAGGAGAAATTGACTGATACTGATAGAAGACTAGCGAATGCAATCCTCGTTGCTTTTCGCAAGACAGTACCTGCAGAAGCCAAATCGTATGGATATACAACGAGCGAATGCAATGCTCGATGCTTCTACAGAACAGTGAGTAAACTGTCATTGAAATTGGAAGCTCTGCACAAGGAAAACATCGAGACAGTGAATTGGGGTAACTGGGAGTACAGCTGGTTATATGTATTTTTAAAGGGTCGTCAAATCAGGACAAGTTGTAGGATAAATTGGAGAATCTTCAGATCTAAGTGAAGACTGAGATTAAGACTTATTTAATTGCTCCAATGGTCCACATGAATCACAATGACGTTAACAGAGAGACAATTCGTACATATTTAAAATCTGATTATAAAATGATGTGAGTCTACCAAAAACTTTTGGAAAACTGGTTGGAGCTAGCACACATCTGCTCATCTGGGAAATTCGTATGATCAAGCGTAAAGTTACAACAAGAAGGCACAAATATAATCTAAATGAGCAACATACGTTTCGCTGCAAAATAACCAAGTAAAGAACTGCGCAGAATATCCGCTTACACAGCTATCGTGCGCCGAACAGCACCGAACGGCGGCCGGAGATGATGCCATCCTCTCGAAGGCTCGGAGCAGAGTGCCCAGAATTCGAGTTCACGGCCCTCAACTCCTTGCGTTCAAAAATTCTACATGGAGAGAACGCTGTTGCCAATCTGACAAACGGAAATTGTTCATAAATCTCTGAAAACTCTGGGGAAAGCACACGTAAGCTTCCCTCCATTTCTCTTCAAAATCAACATTTTTTAACACCAAGTTAACATTCGATCGGAGAGTGTCTTCATGTTGGATCGGACGTACGTGCCAAGAACTGTGGCCAGAGCGACGCAGTAACATTGCCTGAACGAAATTTTTACCCCCAACCTAAATGATACTCCCAAGCTGGCGCGATGTCGCGGCGTCTCCCTTTGAAGCTGCGTAGAAAAGAAGGACTGTCGCGCTCATTTTTTCCTCTGTGGCGGTGTGTGGCGGCAATGGTGTAAACAACTGTCCATCGTGAGGTGTTGGCGGGGGGGGGGGGGGGGGTGGGGGGGGAAGGAGAAGGGCTGTTCTCCCCAAAGAGGACCATGCTCCTCCAGCTAAGATGATTGGGCGACGCTCTTTCTGCTGACTAGAGCTGCTACGGGGACGCTTCCGGCGGCAAACCACCCGCCGTGGAGGGCCCACAGCTGCTCTCTCAGACGCGCTGCTCCAGCTCACCAGATAACTGCGAAATAGTCGCAGAAAATGAAGTACTATCGCATAGCGCTACGTCATAGTAACGTTGCAGACTGCTGAATAGAATCAGACTCTCGGTTGCAGTTGTAACGTAGTACATGATTTCTCTTTAAAATAAAATGTAGTTCCAGTAATCATTGTGCAATTATGTCCACAGAAAATTATATTTCAATAGTACCAACATTCATCTGTTGATTACTCCTCTTTCCTACCTACAATTTTATACCAGTAGGAAAATCATAGTCCCCTCTGATCCCATCCATTCGGCGTATCTCTTAAGTTTTGCAGATTCTGATTAATCACATAATAAATAAATAACTGTTCCAAATGAACGGGTTGTAACCTGTCAATATACGGCATCTGCGTGAAACTATGAAAAGTGCGCATTGTTCTGATTGGGCAAGAGTCGCAGCCTGCTCGGTATTCGAATAGTAACTTAAACTAAATTACGCTAAGCACAACACATACCCATGCCCGAGGGAGGACTCGAACCTCCGACGGGGGAAACCGTGCCACCCGTAGCAAGATACCTAAGACCGCGAGGTTACCCGGCGCGGCGAGGCCTGCACTGTCACAGTATTACGCCTGAGCACGTGTAAGGTGTGACTGCTTATTTGAGTACCTGAGTGCATCTCTAGGTGAACGTAAAGTTTTTATTAACAACAGTGGTATGGTATATATGCTATTGTTCTGGTCTTTAGCCCAGAGACTGGTTTAATGCAGCTCTCCATCCTACTCTATCCGGTGCAAGCTTCTTCATCTCCCAGTACCTACTACAACATACATCCTTCTGAATCTGCTTAGTGTATTCATCTCTTGGTCTCCTTCTACGATTTTTACCCTCCACGCTACCCACCAGTACTAAGTCGCTCCACCCTTCATGCCTCAAAACATGTCCTATCAACACTTCCCTTCTGGTAAAGTTGTGCCACAAGGTCCTCTTTTCCCAATTCTGTTCAGTAACTCTTCATTAGTTACGTGATCTACCCATCTAATCTTAAGCATTCTTCTGTAGCACCACATTTCGAAAGCTTCTACTCTCTTCTTGTCCAAATTATTTATCGTCCATGTTTCACCTCCATACATGGCTACACTCCATACAAATACTTTCAGAAACGACTTCCTGACACTTAATTCCACAGTTAATGTTAACAAACTTCTCTTCTTCGGAAGCGCTTTCCTTGCCATTGCCAGTCTACATTTTATGTCCTCTCTACTTCGACCATCATCAGTTATTTTGCTCCTCAAATAGCGAAACTTCTTTACTACTTCAAGTGTCTCATTTCCTGATCCAATTCCCTCAGCATCATCCGACTTAATTCGACTACATTCCATTATGCTCGTTTTGCTTTTGTGTTCATCTTATATCGTCCTTTCAAGACACTATCCATTCCATTCAACTGCTCTTCCAAGTCCTTTGCTGTCTCTGACAGAATGACAATGTCATCAGCGAACCTCAAACTTTTTATTTCCTCTCCATGGATATTAATTCCTACTCCGAATTTTTCTTTTGTTTCCTTTACTGCTTGCTCAATATACAGATTGAATAACATCGGGGATAGGCTACAACCCTGTCTCACTCCCTTCCCAACCACTGCTTCCCTTTCCTGTCCCTCGACTCTTATAACTGCCATCTGCTTTCTGTCCAAATTGTAAACAGCCTTCCGCTCCCTTCATTTTAGCCCTGCCACCGTCAGAATTTCAAAGAGAGTATTCCAGTCAACACTGTCAAAAGCTTTCTCTAAGTCCACAAATCCTGGAAACGTAGGTTTGCCTTTCCTTAATCTTTCTTCTAAGATAAGTCGTAGGTCAGTATTGCCTCACGTGTTCCATCATTTCTACGAAATCCAAACTGATCTTCCCCGAGGTCGGCTTCTATCGGTTTTTCCATTCGTCTCTAAAGAATTCGCGTTAGTATTTTGCAGCCGTGACTTACTAAACTGATAGTTCGGTAATTTTCACATCTGTCAACACCTGCTTTCCTTGGGAATGGAATTATTATATTCTTCTTGAAGTCTGAGGGTATTTCAAAAAAATGGTTCAAATGGCTCTGAGCACTATGGAACATCTGAGGTCATCAGTCCCCTAGAACTTAGACCTACTTAAACCTAACTAACCTAAGGACAACACACACATCCATGGCCGAGGCAGGATTCGAACCTGCGACCCTAGCGGTCGCGCGGTTCGAGACTGAAGCGCCTAGAACCGCTTGGCCACACCGGCCGGCGAGGATATTTGTAATTCTTATATTCTTAAAATCCGAGGTTATTTCGCCTGTCTCATACATCTTTCTGACCAGATGGTAGAGTTTTGTCAGGACTGGCTCTCCCAAGACTGTCAGTAATTCTAATGGAATGTTGTCTACAACCGGGCCTTGTTTCGACTTAGGTCTTTCAGTGCTCTGTCAAACTCTTCATGCAGTATCATATCTCCCATTTCATCTTCATCTCCATTCTCTTCCATTTCCATAATATTGTACTCAAATTCATCGCCCCTGTATAGACTCTCTATTTACTCCTTCCACCTTTCTGCTTTCCCTTCTTTGTTTAGAACTGGGTTTCAATTTGAGCTCTTGATATTCATACAAATGGTTTTCTTTTCTCCAAAGGTCTCTTTAATTTTTCTGTAGGCAGTATCTGTCATACCCCTAGTGAGATAAGCCTCTACATCCTTACATCTGTCCTGTGGCTATCCCTGTTTAGCCATTTTGCATTTCCTGTCGATCTCATTTTTGAGACGTTTGTATTCCTTTTTTTCTGCTTCATTTACTGCATTTTTATATTTTCTCATTTCATCAATTAAATTCAATATTTCTTCTCTTACCCAAGGAATTCTACGAGCCCTTGTCTTTTACCTACTTGATCCTCTGCTGCCTTCACTACTTCATCCCTCAAAGCTACCCATTCTTTTTCTACTGTATTTCTTACCCCCATTACTGTCAATTGTTCCCTTATACTCTCTCTGAAATTCTGTACATCCTCTGGTTTAGTCATTTTATCCGTGCACCATCTCCTTACATTCCCACCTCTTTGCAGTCTCTTCAGTTTTAATCTACAGTTCATAACGAATAAATTGTGGACAGAGTCCACATCAGCCCCTGGAAAGGTCTTACAGTTTCAAACCTGGTTCCAAAATCTCTGTCTGACCATTATATAATCTATCTGATACCCTCTAGTATCTCCAGTCTTCTTCCATGTATACCACCTTCTTTCATGATTCTTGAACCAAGTGTTAGCCATGATTAAGTTACACTCTGTGCAAAATCCTACCAGGCGGATTCCTCTATCATTTCTTACCCCCAATCCATATTCAACTACTACATTTCCTTCTCCTCCCTTTCTTACTATCGAATTACAGTCACCCATGACTATTAAAATTTCGTCTCCCTTCTCTGTCTGAATAATTTATTTTGTCTCATCATACCTTTCATCAGTTTCTTCGTCATCTGAAGAACTAGTTGGCTTATAAACTTGTACTACTTTAGTAGGAGTGAGCTTCTTGTCTATCTTGGCCACAATATTGCGTTCACTATGCTGTTTGTAGTATCTTACCCGCACCCCTATTTTTTTATTCATTATTAAAACCTACTCCTGCATTACCCCTATTTGATTTCGTATTTATAACAGTGTATTCACCTGACCGGAAGTCTTATTCCTCCTGCCGCCGAACTTCACTAATTCTCACTATAGCTAACTTTAACCAATCTATTTCCCTTTTTAAATTTTCTAACCTACCTGCCCAATTTAGGGAGCTGACATTCCACGCTCCGATCCGTAGAACACCAGTTTTCTTTCTCCTGATAACGAGGTCCTCCTGAGTAGTCCCCGCCCGCAGGTCAAAATGGGGGATAATTACGGCTGCAGTTTCCCCTTTCTTTCAGCCGTTCGCAGTACCAGCAAAGCAAGGCCGTTTTGGTTAGTGTTACAAGGCCAGATCAGTCAATCATCCAGACTGTTGCCCCTGCAACTACTGAAAAGGCTGCTGCCCTCTTCAGGAACCACACGTTTGTCTGGCCTCTCAACAGATACCCCTCCATTGTGGTTGCACCTACGGTACGGCTATCTGTATCGCTGAGGTACGCAAGACTCGCCACCAACGGCGAGGTCCATGGTTCATGGGGGGTCAACATTCCTACGGAATTCCTATGGAATCCGAGCTCATCTACCCCGCGATCGACTTCTGCCAGTTTTTCTATTCGTCTGCAAGGAATTTGCGTTAGTATTTTGCAGCCGTGACTTATTAAACTGATAGTTCGGTAATTTCACAGCTGTCAACACCTGCTTTCTTTAGGACTGGAATTATTATATTCTTCTTGAAATCTGATGGTATTTCGCCTGTCTCATACAACTTGCTGTCCAGACGGTAGAGTTATGTCATTGCTGGCTCTCCCAATGCTATCAGTAGTTGTAATGGAATGTCGTCTACTGTTGGGGCCTTGTTTCGACTTAGGTTTTTCAATGCTCTGTAAAATTCTTCACGCAGTGTCGTGTCTCCCATATCACCTTCATCTACGTCCTCTGCCATTTCACCAATATGGCTCAAATACTGCCCACCAGTACATCGCCCTTGTATAGATACTCTGTATACTCCTTCCACCTTTCTGCCTTCCTTTCTGTGGTTTGTCCCCTAGCCATCCCTGCTTAGCCATCTTGCACTTCCTGTTTATCTCATTTTTGAGACAATATACTGAAAGGGTACAGTACCGCCCGACATTGAAAATAGGTACAACATACTTCATTATTTTTGTCAGAACAACACATTTTTTTGTAAAATAACTCAATTTCAATTAATACAGCGAAGCCGGATACCAGTGTGGGAAAGAATGACAATTCATTTATTTAATTGATCACATGTGCACTCCGACAAAGTAAATCCCTACATCCAGTTTGGTGAGATCTGTGAAATGAATGAATGTATGGTCGTCTGCTAACCGCAGATAGTGAATGTGAATATATGGTCATCTTTGAGTCGATCCTTTGGCCACCTTTGGTGGGACCAAAGAGATGAAATTTACCCGAGCTTTGAGCGCCTGAAATGTGGCTGACCAATACGGTAGCAAGGTGCTCCCCCACTTCGACAGAGGTATGAGAGGACCTGGAGAATGGCCATGTTTCAGCACTCTGCCGCTGGATCTTGTGCTGTTAAGACCTGTTCTAGTTGTGCTCCATAATGAGAAAATAATAGAGACATGGTATGCATGTGGAATATTTAAGAGTAGTTTGAAATAATAATTTCTCTATTTCAGGAACTTTTGTGGGGAGAATTAAATGTCAGGCAGGTAATATTAATGGGATTGTAGTAATCTTCGGAAGTGACCAACGGTCACAATGAAACCACGTGTAGCAATAAGTTGAAATACTTCCGTGTGCTTAAGTTAAGCTGAATTACTAGCATGTGTACAATAAGTTCAAATATTTAAGAAATAGCGTGTGTACCATAAGTTGAAATATTTAAGAAATGGCGTGTGCAGGACTTGAAATTAGAGATGAGTACTTCCACGTGGTGAGTACTGTGTGAGTCTCAATCTATGTATGAGACAAAGGATAAAGAGAAGTACTCGTCCATGGTATCAGTTGAGGACTCGCGTGCGTGATGAATATGTTCTTAATATTACTTTGCGTGATATGATTCCATGGGACGCTAGATTCAAACTCTGAAAGAGAAGCAAGGTGAGTCGGCCGTCTATTCAGCAACGCCACTTGGCTTACATTGCACAGGAAGAGGTGCAGATATCTCCAGAGTTCATAGGAGGAAAGTAGAATTACAAAGTGGGGCAGTGTCGTGTGAAACTGGGATAAATACTAATTGAAGTGGGAAAGCTGAAAGTGATAGTGTTGTGACTATTTAGTGTTTTGTATTCCATTTCGTAGTGTGGTGTATGTCATGTAATTTGGGTATGTGTGGTTTGCATGGGAGAGAAGCAAGGTAGTTTCAAAAGATTAGTGGGTTATGCTTGTTCCTTCGGTACCGCTCGGTCTGGAGGAAAGTTTCGTGATGATGATTGTGAGAGTCGAAGTGTGAGGTATAATAAAAGATCCACCATCCTATCCAGAAAGTGCACTGTACCGTTAAATAATTACGAGACCATAATATAGAGATTCACCAATGTAAAGCCATGCCCACTGAGCGGAATTTCTCGTGTGTAATTGTTGTAGGTTATAGAATTTGTGTGTTTAGGTTAGAGAATTTATCGGAATAAAAACGAAAATAGTGAAAAGAAAAAGATTGGTGGACTTTTCCTTCGAATTGTATGTTGTCATAATGTGCCGAATTTATAATGTGTGCGCCATTCACATTCATTGCGGTGGCCACGTGTTGACAAAAGCCGTTAAATAAAAAAAAGAAAGAAAATGTGGTATTGCCAGTGCGTAGTGTACAGTCAGAGTTCTGTAAATTACTGATAGTCAGATGCGTGTTTCCGTTGCCTATTAATCATATAGGAGGATAACTTGTAACTTAAGTGTGAGTACTAGAGTTCATGTTACTCGATAAATAAGAATGAATCCACTCGCTTGGCAGACCACTCATCTTGCAGGCCTGACTGCTTGGTGCCACAGTATGAGCAAGGCATGTGGGTGCCTTTCAATACATACGGCCACGATATTTATTGCCAGAAGATGTAAATTTTCCTCATCCTGGTTTGGCTTGTCCGAGTAAAGAAACATGATGAGAATATGAGCAGAACGTTTTTGCTTTTGTGTTGGACAACAAATTTAATTAAATGGTTCAAATGGTTTGGAGCACTATGGGACTTAACATCCTAGGTCATCAGTCTCCTAGAACTCAGAACTACTTAAACCTAACTAACCTAAGGACATCACACACATCCATGCCCGAGGCAGGATTCGAACCTGCGACCGTAGCGGTCGCGCGGTTCCAGACTGAAGCGCCTGGAACAGCTCGGCTACACTGGCCCGCTCTCAACAAATTTAATTTAATTGTTTTCACTCAGCGTCTCCAATCTGACATTAATCATTTTTAACTAACACATTTTAATTCTTTCAGTATAAAATAATGAGATTAGGTCTTCTCTTCATTACATGGTCATTTATACAATATAAAATTTTGGTCGCCCGTTCCCGTACATTTATATGTTAACCCTCTCGAAAAGCTCGGGACATATAGCAGGCAGATGTAGAGCATTTCTTTCGCCAAATTAAGTGTCGCATTTACCTATCTAAACGTTTGCACGCTGAGAGTTAACCAGCTGTGCGACAGCTATCCTGCCCGTCGCCTTTACATTTGGCAGCGCGTTAGCTCTCCCGGACGCAACCCCGCGTCCCACCGGCAGGGCTGCACGGTGCTGCGCGGTTTCCGCCCTCACACCGGCTGCGTCGCGCAGCAGAGCCGTCGCGCATTTCCGATGTTCTCCGCTCTCACCGCAGCCGGCTGCTCCTTCCGCATCGCTGCCTCTCTTGCTTGCGCTGCTGCTGCTCTACAAAAGCAAAACCCGGCGCGCCACACTCTCGCCAGTTCAACTTCTCAGTCCTGCTCCCGGCTGGCCACAGATGAGATTAGAGTTGAAACAGAATTTTCCGCCGGGAAAAACAATCTTTTTTACACACTCATACAGCATGAAAGGAGTCCCTTCTAAAAACAGGACATGAGCGACAAGATATTTTATGTTTTTGTCGAAATAATTTTGTAGTTTGCAAGAGATACTAAATTTAAATGGTTATTATAAACATATCATCAGCCTGGTGTTCGTTAAATCAGTCAGCCATTTACATTCACTTGTCGATAAAGGCCTCCTCTACACTCACCAAGCATTATAATCTTAAGCTTTACGCACCCCTGTTGATTCTACATGTTTTCTGCCCACCTCCGCTTAGTTCAACGTTTCTTTCTTCGGATCCAGTATACAACCTCCTTGGTTAATCGACCATCCTATACCTTGCTACACATTCTGAAAACCTTCCATGTTTTATAGTGAAGTATATGCGTTCAGCTCGAGTCTTTTCTATGGTTTATTTGGTTCTTGTTTATCTCTTGCAATTACCAGGAACAGTCTTTACATTGATCACTGACCGCTCTTTAACTTTTAGATTGCTTCCTCATGATAAGTAAGTTTCTTACTTTCATAGTTCAGGACTCGGAACACACTGATTGTAATGTTTGTGTGTCAGGCGAATCGAAAGCTTCCTTTCTAAAATCGCTTAGTTTACCGAAAACTCTCTACTCCGATTTTATTCTGTTTATTTACACCTTCCGACAAAGGAAGTGAAGCATCTAGAACACAAGG
This sequence comes from Schistocerca piceifrons, assembly GCF_021461385.2. NCBI lineage: Eukaryota > Metazoa > Arthropoda > Insecta > Orthoptera > Acrididae > Schistocerca > Schistocerca piceifrons. Next base: position 1,096,013,211 of record NC_060139.1, on the reverse strand, counting down.
TCGGACGTCAGTATAATTTTGCACGCGTACACACCTTCGGGAAATTTGGAAATTTGTGGTAAGGGCATTAAGACCAAACTGCTGAGGTCATCGGTCCCTTGTCTTACGCACTACTTAATCTAACTAAAACTGACTTTCGCTAAGGACAACAGATATACCCATGCCCGAGGGAGGACTCGAACTTCCGACGGGGTGAGCCGCGCGAACCGTGACAAGAGGCCTTAGACCGCACACACAACATCGGGGACTGTGTAAACAATTGGAGCTGCTATTCTGTGTGACAAGTACAGCGGGTAACAGAGCGCACTGGTGCCGTTGGTTTTTAGTGTTGTTACCATTCCCGGTATGGTATATAAGGGGCGTGAACGGCATTAGAATATGTTGACTAATCACTCTGAACGACACACACATGCCGTGCACTCGTGGCAGTCAGGGTTATCAGCACTCGACGGTTTGTAAGGGACACCACCGCTGGTCTCTATTTGGCTGGCTGGTCTCATCATGCAGTATCAGGTTTGTGGAATATTCAGAAGTGACAGTGCCTTGACGCTGGGGTGCATGCAAAGCTGATGGCAGGTATGGTCGTCGTCCAGGTTCCCGTCGACCACAAGCGAGGGTCCCCGTGTTGTGCTCCAGGCGCATCCCATCCCTGCACACCTGCGCCTCTTGTCCTAGTATAAGTAACGGACTCGCTGCAACACTTTGTGTCATATCGCAACATTGGTCGGCAACCTACAGCAGGCGGATTAGTGAATTACCATCCCATTTTGCCATTACCACCACAACACAAACGGCTGCCTTTTGATTGGTACCATGACAGGGACGCTTGGAGTGTTGATGAGTGGCGTCACATAGCGTTACGGGATGAATCAGTTCCACCTTTCCCCAGATGCCTATCACCTGTATGTCGACGACATGGGGAGAGATCCCATTCTTACAGTACTCTGGAGGGGGACAGAGATGTTAGCCATGGTGTCGAAAGCATCGGGTATGACTTCAGGTAACGGCTGATAGTGACTGATGGAACTCCGATGGCAGATCAGTACCTCACGGGACATGGTCTGTCCTCTTGTGTTACCTCTCATGTGGAGTGTCGTGACGCCATTTTTCAAGATGACAGTGCTAGTCCACTCATCACACATGCCCCTATAAACCGTCTGCGTGATGCCATTACTCCTGTGGCCAGAAAGATACCCAAATCTGTCCCCAAAAGAACATGTGTGGAGGTGAACACCGGCCCACTGGCAGTATCTGCAACAGGAAGGACCAATTATCACGGCTATGAGCTAACTTGACTCAGCAGAGGCTACAAAATCTTTATGAAACCCTTTCCAACCGATTCGATGCACACACCCAGCCCAGAGGGGTCCAACGTCATACTGATTAAGAGTGCTCATACTGCCTAATTCTTTGTAAATTTGACTCCATTTTGAGAAACCGTTCCAATTCGTGAAGTTTCATTTCTTTTACTCCTTCCCTCCTCAGTCCTTCACTTTTATCTCAGGAGATGTGCTTTGGATCTGTCACTTCTTGGTCTCCGACTACTTTAACACAAAAACAGGCTACTAATAACCAGAAGAATGCTGAAGATTAGATGGGTAGATTACATAACTAATGTGGAGGTACTGAATAGAATTGGGGAGAAGAGAAATCTGTGGTACAACTTGACTAGAAGAAGGGATCGATAGGTAGGTCATATTCTGAGGCATCAAGGGATCACCAATTTAGTATTTGAGGGCAGCGCGGACGGTAAGAGTCGTAGAGGGAGACCAGGAGCCGAATACACTAAAAAGATTCAGAAGGATGTACGTTGCAGTAGGTACTGGGATATGAAGAAGCTTGCACAGGATAACGTGGAGAGCTGCATCAAACCTGTCTCTGGACTGAAGACCACAACAACAACAACTTATATCCAGTGTTAAATTGTACTTTATTTACTTTAAATGGTTGTCAGTCCTAATTTCCAAATTCTTCCATTAGATGTTGAAATTTATCTGCAATGTGGTTCGGTAGCTCAAAGGTAAAGTAGCAGACAAAATATCAACAGATATCGGGTTCGATCTCTCGTCAATCCTACGATTTTTAAGTGTTACTTCTTTCACGTGTGTCATTGCCTGCTGATGTGAAAAATGACTAGCTCTTCCGTACAACGGGTCTACGTTAAACTGTAGGCCCCTGTACAACCGGCTTGGTGAATCAGTTCACAGACAGGAGCAAGGGAACGGCATACCACCTCCAAAAGTACCATGGCTACTGTTTTAGTGTTCTGATTGCTGTACTTTACTTAGACGCAAACAGTTTAATCCAGAACGTAAACGAATGTAGGACAGGTAATTTCCATTTGAATGTATCCCTTCCCAATTTCCCAAGCTGAAAGATCTGAATCTCCGTGTGCTGTAATATGTCTGGTGACGCTCACTTTCTTCGATTAGCTGCACTTTCACTTCTGATGTTCCCTCTCACATCTTCTCCTCCCTATCGTTTATCCGATCTACTGAGGGATACACTTTCTCAGTATTTGGTAAATTTTATTTCATTATTTATGTCTGTGGCCGAATTCCCTTCCTGCCGCCACAACGTCATGATAACCTAAGGGAGCGAAGTCGTGTGCGCTATCCGTGTGTGAGTCGCATAAATTTTCTTCTGTGTATTGTCATACTTTCGCTGTCCCTGTGGTAAAATATTTTGGACCGGTTCATCATTTGCCTAAACGACCGTGGGAAACCGCCTGTAAACATCATCTAACGTCGTCGGTGTAGCAGCCCACGGTCTTTAATCCACCGCGCGGATTCGAAGCGCGTCTGGCTGACTTCTCACTTTCTTGTAAGCAAGCGCACTGCGAGTTACGCAAAACGACTGGATTCAGTTCCCCACTCCGTAATGATGTCTAATGGGAACTGTAGCTTTAATACATAGTATCCTATGCTGTCTTTCTTTGGGCGCTTATGACATTCAAATGTGGACGGTTAACAGTAAACACCACAAGAAAATATCTTTTGTAACGTAGTGCTACCTATGAATGCTGAAGATTGCGTGAGTAGGAGGTGTAATTAAGGCAGAATTTGACTAAAAGAAGAAATGTGTTAAGAGATACTGAGAGGCATCGAACATTTGAAACCGTGGTGGCCAAGGCTACAGTACAGGGAGCACATCCAAACAAATATATAGGGTGAGGTAGAAGTTACGATTATAAACACTTTCACTACACAGATCAGTGAGCAGAACTCCACGAGTCTTAGGATTAGTTCCGACAGCAAGAGCAGTACCTTACCACACAGGAAGTTTAAGAAACGTGGGTAGTATTCCGATGGAAACAAGTTCCGTAAACAAATGTACGGAAACAAATACTTCTTTGGCATACGAGCCATTTTGTCTTATAACAACCATCAATGTTGTTACCATTCTTGACGATTCTTCAGCTCTCCTTCTGAAAGAATCACGAAATCGTTTGAACATAAGTGCTCGCCTTATTTGTTCACATGCATGAGAAAGGAGCTCTTCCAACGCGTATTAGTTGACTAGAGTATACATTCATAGATACGTATGAGTACATGCTGAACATTTACACATCATCGATAGGACTTGTCGCAGGTGACGTACTTTGAAAAACTATTCTGCATTATTGTGAATAATACTGTACTGTTCAACACACCTTTTGTTTCTTTTTTTAATTTTTTCATATTACTCCTTCACAAACTGTAATATCCCAACGTGACTGGCGTAAAGGTGGAGGAGTAAAAGCATGAACGCTTCGTCGAGTATACCGAGAGCTATGGGCCAATACCAACTTTTCTCTCAGAAACACAGCGCACATTGCTGATCAGACAGGGTGGTAAGAAAGGTGTGGCCAAACTTTCAGAAAACTTACCTCACACATAGACGAATAAAATGTCTTATACGGTCATAGCTCTGGAATCGCTTTGTTTCTATCTTAGAGCTGATTTTCTACTTCTCTTTAAAATCACATTAATCATGGAAAACACATAGAAACAGAAGGCGCCAAAATAACACGAAACGTTTTCTTATGAGGTGCGTTCAAGCTGTAATACTTCAGATTTTTTTTGTCACTAACTAATAACACAAAATGTGAAACTTGGGTCACTTCTCGACGTAATTTCCCCGCATCCGTACACATTTTCCATAACGCTGATGCCATGAGTGCTTGCGCGCTGCGAACACTTCTTTAGGAGGCTGGTTTGACCATTGGAAAACAGCATCCATGTCTCATCCACTCTTACAGGAAAGTCTCATTCCTGACACGTAAACATTGTCTGGAAACATGTCACGTCCACAGCGCTGTGGTTGTCACTCAGCGCCCTGATTCGTGGCGCCCACTTCGAGGACTTTTTCACCTTTTTGTTAGAAAAAGTGCCGAATGTCGCCGCTGCCGCTGGAGTAGTGGGCGCCGCACGCTGCTACCGTCTGTCAGGCGCTCGCAGCGGGCAGGTGTGTGTGTATTCTAGAACGGCACTGTCTATCAGCCCCCAGTCCTGAGAAAAAAATCGGAAGTCTCTGGTCATCCAGTGATGACAGTGGGGCAGCATCAGAACTTGAAGTGCTTGAATAGTTAGAACTGAAACCAACAGTAGTGTTGTATCCACCGTCGTTTATTCAAAACAATTTACTACTTTTGACGCCAAATAGCGTGATCTTCAGGCTTCAAGAGTAATAAGACATTAACGTACGAACAACAATGACAAAGGCCTACAGATCCTCCAAACGGAAACGGTGCAACATATCAACTATGAGTACGCCATCATGTGCAACCAACAAAGTCGAGTGCCGTTGGGCCAAAATCAACTAGATTCCGTATCAGTAACAAGTCTGTCAATGTCAGACGACTATTGAGGGGCTTGTTACTGATACGGAATCCAGTTGATTTTGGCTGCGCTGCGATCGACATTCTTGGTTGCACATACTGGCGTACATCCTTAATATGTTGCACCGTTTCCGTTTCAAGGCTCCGTTGCTCTTTGTCATTGTGGTTCGTACGTAGATGGCGTATTCCGCTTGCAGCCTGAAGACTATACTTTTAGGCGTCGAAATTGGCAGTGCTTTTAATAAACGACGCTGGATTAAAATACAACTGCTGGTATCAATTATCGTGATTAAAAAAATCGGAAGTGTTATAAGATTATGCACTTCCTATATGAAATGTTCAAAGTACCCTCTTGTTTGACGGACATAAGTTGTAATTATTAGGTTCACCGTCAGGGTTTGTTGTTCCACTGGAATCTAGGTAATGTTGACATACCACTACCTACATTCCTCTGCTAACATCAAGCACGTTTAGTGTTCATCACGGGCTTAATGTCTAGTACACTGCAACTGAAGTATACTCGAAGTTGGACTTGGCAGACGTCCGTTTGCTGTACGGACCGGAAGACTACATACAGGTGTCCCAGTGCTCACCTTTTATATCGCGAGGGATTTACGGGACGACAGTGCTCCGACAGCAGGACACCTGCAGCCAGTGATCGTCACCTTAGGGAGAGTGGGGCGTCTGAGCCTACTACTCTCTATCGATGGAGGCCTGGAAGGACGAGGAGGAACTTCTTCGTGCAGTTGACAATTCTAGTGTTAGCGTAAGACAGTTTGGTGCAATTGCCCACATAACGGTCAAATAGTCCTATGTGAGATCCTGCTATATCCGTGCTATGTACAGCGTGTGCAGGCTCTATCAGCAGCTGATTTTCCTACACAGGTACACGAATGAGTTACTCTACAGTGTGTCAACACCCACTTCAGTGCAAACGTACTCTTCATGCATGAGACATCGTTTCAAAGTAGACGATAAACGTGTTCAAGAGTTGTACAAAGTTGGTTCAAAGAAGGGAATAAAGCGTTTCCTGACCCATGTCCATGTAACAAATTTTCTTCCTCGACATGGCAGGAATCTTTCCACAAAATTTGGTCATTTCTTTTTGTTACTCCCTTACGAATTTGCCGTAACGTGTAGACATTGGCAGTGTAAAACGTCGTCAAAAACTAGACAGAAGTGAAGTATAGTTGGAATCGTTCTGTATCGAAATAGTGGAAGCCAATGAGCTCCTTATGTCAAAACACTAGGCAAAACTAGGACTGGGATTGTATAATAATGTTCAAAGCTGTCTTATATTTTTCAGCGTACACCTACTATTTGTCCATTACGATAAATATTGTGAATTGTTTCCCACTAAGTGGCTAGTTCTCGTTTCCTTATTTCCTTTAAAATCTCTCATTTATGAAGTAGGGGTGCCAATGAGGGGCTGCAGCTGTGAAGTCTTCTACCGTGCAGACGTCTGCGCGGTGCACCGCACCGCATTGGTTACCGCACCAAGTACCGCCTGACTACGACGTAACTGCTCGCCGACAACCCCCAGCGCATGCGCTACTGCGTATGACGCGTGCGCGTTGTCCGCGCCGTGACTGGGCGGGCGCCTTCTGCGTGGCGGCTAGGCAGTCCCGCTCTACAGCGTCAGTTGTCGCGCTGCTGTTCTCCGCTGCGGTGTTCCTCTGGGGCCAGTAGAGAGTGACGTGCTCGCCGCGACCATGCCGTAAGTCTCCGCACGCTGCCACCTACGTGCTTCTCTGCAGGAGTAATGTCATGCTGCTCCAAAAATTTCCCGCGATAAACATGTATCAAATAGTCACATATTTTTCAATCTCACTAACCCTTAGTCATTTTTGTGAAATAACTCATAGTTTTTCAATAACACTAATATATTTGTGCTGGTAAGTAAGTACGTGTAAACACAGTTATTCTTGATCTGTTAACATTAGTTCTGTTCCTTAAATAACTGAGTTACTTTCGATAAGGCGGAAATAGGTTATAGGAAATTCCTAGAAGTTTATTATTGACTCACAAACAAATGATAAGAAAACTGGATGAAATAGTCTTTATACTGATTATAACAAATAAGAGTTAAACTATTGTTGCTGAGAAGATTATCGCTTACCTATTTAATTACGTACACAGAATAAACACTACTAGACTTTGGACAAAATGAAAATAAGAATTCTATCTCTTATGTATTTAGGCATGATCCATTTCTTATAAACGCAGAGCACAAGTATATGAATGAATGTCTTACTCTTAAAAATACGTAGATAATATCTTTTCAGCCTCAGCAACCTACATTACCTGTTCTGCTGAGTGTCCTTTAACAAGATGTTCACGGTAATGTTTGTCTGGCGTCTCAGAATCCGCCTCTAAGCGTAAATTGTAAGTCAGCGGATATGTATGATTTGTGTTCTGCCTTACATGAGAAAGGAGTACATGCTACAAAGAAACAACGCTTTAGAATGATCAATACCGTATGTAAGCTCTTTACAAATTAATTCAAAATTTATTCTGTAATCCACATTGCTGTGTTAATACACCTCCTGCAATTTCTTTATAACTGGTTTACTGTCCCACTGTTTTATATACTATATGGCCAGCTGCGTGCATACAATTAGACAGGACAGCAAATAAGTCTTAAGAAATTGATTTCTTGCAGAAGCTGACACAATTATCAGTACTGTCAGTGTAATTGCAAATTTTAAAACTGCTTCCTGCCTATTCGCATTTCACATTCAACGTAAACACGCTAAGAAAAAACTACTAACGATTGGAATAGAAATAGTTCTTAAACGTTTCGAGCAGATTAGCACACTCTAGTATTCCCCGTAACATTGAAATTATCTTACATTTCGAATTTCCTAGAAATGGTATCAACCATGATCAATTCTATTAATCCAATCAGCCTATTTTTTACAACAGAATAAGAAGGAAATAAAGTAATATAAATCTACATCGTCATTCTGCAGTTCATACTTAAATAAATTGGAAATAAGTTCCGCGAATTTTTTAGGCTGAAACCTTAAATTGTGTGACGTTTTCATAATTTGTTTGAAAGTAGTTTGTCTGCCACGAAATGGTTTTTAAGTTGTTTCAAGTTATGCGCAGCATGTACAACATTTTCAAGGCAGTTTTATTATATGTGTTGTTAACAAGCACTCACGTTTAAAGTGGAAATAAGTGTCTTCATTTCGTTGAATGTAATAGCTTAATACCCTTAAAGATTAATGACGTTAACTGTGATTTTATTAGCAACCGATTAAAAATGGAACTTGCAGCTAAGTTACGTAAGTTTATAGGTAATAGGGAAGTCCTCAAAATTTCTCGACTGAGAAATGATAGCTGATAATCTGGTCACGTTCAAACAATGACGACAGGGACTTTTATGTTAATGAGGCGCTATATTCATGTATTGGTACAGCTCACAGAGTGCAGTAGAACTGTATTTACCTAAGAAATGCTATTATGGGCATTGATCGTGTACTAAAATTGGGCAGTGCTGATGACAGCCGACCGTTGTGGCCGAGCAGTTCTAGGCGCTTCAGTCTGGAACCGCGCGACCGCTATGGTCGCAGGTTCGAATCCTGCCTCGGGCATGTATGTCAGTGATTTCCTTAGGTGAGACAGAACTACTTAAACCTAAGTTCTAGGGGACTGTTGACCTCAGATGTTAAGTCCCATAGTGCTCAGAGCCATTTGAACTAAGTTCTGATGACACATAACATTTTACATACGTGTTTCCCCTATTAGCAGAAGAGCAAAACATCCCGGTTTCGTGCTAAAGGTACGAACAACAATTTATATGTCAGAATTAAATTTTTATTGATTATTTGTTATTAAAACAGTTTTAACAAGTAAGCAGTCCATTAATCAAATAATCCCTTTCACAAGTTAAAACGTTATCTTCTTTCTACTTACATGTACACATTACGAGTACTGGTATCGCACCTTCCAACATTACTGCCGTGTTCAGTTTATTCATGTATACATCTATACAGCAGATGTAGGTCTGTCTTTTGCAAACTGGAAGCAGAACTACAGTTAACTGTTAACAGTGAATGTCTCTATTTCTTTTTTTTTTTCGGTCATCAGTCTACTGACTGGTTTGATGCGGCCCGCCACGAATTCCTTTCCTGTGCTAACCTCTTCATCTCAGAGTAGCACTTGCAACCTACGTCCTCAATTATTTGCTTGACGTATTCCAATCTCTGTCTTCCTCTACAGTTTTTGCCCTCTACAGCTCCCTCTAGTACCATGGAAGTCATTCCCTCATGTCTTAGCAGATGTCCTATCATCCTGTCCCTTCTCCTTATCAGTGTTTTCCACATATTCCTTTCCTCTCAGATTCTGCGTTGAACCTCCTCATTCCTTACGTTATCAGTCTACCTAATTTGCAACATTGGTCTATAGCACCACATCTCAAATGCTTCGATTCTCTTCTGTTCCGGTTTTCCCACAGTCCGTGTTTCACTACCATACAATGCTGTACTCCAGACGTACATCCTCAGAAATTTATTCCTCAAATTAAGGCCGGTATTTGATATTAGTAGACTTCTCTTGGCCAGAAATGCCTTTTTTGCCATAGCGAGTCTGCTTTTGATGTCCTCCTTGCTCCGTCCGTCATTGGTTATTTTACTGCCTAGGTAGCAGAATTCCTTAACTTCATTGACTTCGTGACCATCAATCCTGATGTTAAATTTCTCGCTGTTCTCATTTCTACTACTTCTTATTACCTTCGTCTTTCTCCGATTTACTCTCAAACCATACTGTGTACCCATAGACTGTTCATTGCGTTCAGCAGATCATTTATTTCTTCTTCACTTTCACTCAGGATAGCAATGCCATCAGCGAATCGTATCATTGATATCCTTTCACCTTGTATTTTAATTCCACTCCTGAACCTTTCTTTTATTTCCATCATTGCTTCCTCGATGTACAGATTGAAGAGTAGGGGCGAAAGGCTACAGCCTTGTCTTACACCCTGCTTAATACGAGCACTTCGTTCTTGATCGCCCACTCCTATTATTCCCTCTTGGTTGTTGTACATATTGTATATGACCCGTCTCTCCCTATAGCTTACCCCTACTTTTTTCAGAATCTCGAACAGCTTGCACCATTTTATATCCTCGAGCGCTTTTTCCAGGTCGACAAATCTTGATTTTTCTTTAGCCTTGCTTCCATTATTAGCCGTAACGTCAGAATTGCCTCTCTCGTCCCTTTACTTTTCCTACAGCCAAACTGATCGTCACCTAGCGCATTCTCAATTTTCTTTTCCATTCTTCTGTATATTATTCTTGTAAGCAGCTCCGATGCATGAGCTGTTAAGCTGATTGTGCGATAATTCTCGCTCTTGTCAGCTCTTGCCGTCTTCGGAATTGTGTGGATGAGGCTTTTCCGAAAGTCAGATGGTATGTCGCCAGACTCATATATTCTACACACCAACGTGAATACTCGTTTTGTTGCCACTTCCCCCAATGATTTTAGAAATTCTGATGGAATGTTATCTATCCCTTCTGCCTTATTTGACCGTAAGTCCTCCAAAGCTCTTTTAAATTCCGATTCTAATACGGGATCCCCTATCTCTTCTAAATAGACTCCTGTTTCTTCTTCTATCAGATCAGACAACCCTTCACCCTCATAGAGGCTTTCAATGTATTCTTTCCACCTATCTGCTCTCTCCTCTGCATTTAACAGTGGAATTCCCGTTGCACTCTTAATGTTACCACCGTTGCTTTTAATGCCACCAAAGGTTGTTTTGACTTTCCTGTATGCTGAGTCTGTCCTTCCGACAATCATTTCTTTTTCGATGTCTTCACATTTTTCCTGCAGCCATTTCGTCTTAGCTTCCCTGCACTTCCTATTTATTTCATTCCTCAGCGACTTGTATTTCTGTATTCCTGATTTTCCCGGAACATGTTTGTACTTCCTCCTTTCATCAATCAACTGAAGTTTTTCTTCTGTTACCCATGGTTTCTTCGCAGCTACCTTCTTTGTACCTATGTTTTCCTTCCCAACTTCTGTGATGGCCCTTTTTAGAGATGTCCGTTCCTCTTCAACTGTACTGCCTACTGCGCTATTCCTTATTGCTGTATCTATAGCGTTAGAGAACTGCAAACGTATCTCGTCTTTCCTTAGTACTTCCGTATCCCACTTCTTTGCGTATTGATTCTTCCTGACTAATGTCTTGAACTTCAGCCTACTCTTCATCACTACTATATTGCGATCTGAGTCTATATCTGCTCCTGGGTACGCCTTACAATCCAGTATCTGATTTCGGAATCTCTGTCTGACCATGATGTAATCTAATTGAAATCTTACCGTATCTCCCGGCCTTTTCCGAGTATACCTCCCCCTCTTGTGATTCTTGAACAGGGTATTCGCTATTACTAGCTGAAACTTGTTACAGAACTCAATTAGTCTTTCTCCTCTTTCATTCCTTGTCCCAAGCCCATATTCTTCTGTAACCTTTTCTTCTACTCCATGACTATTAGATTTTCGTCCCCCTTTACATACTGCATTACCCTTTCAATATCCTCATACACTTTCTCTATCTGCTCATCTTCAGTTTTCGACGTCGGCATGTATACCTGAACTATCGTTGTCGGTGTTGGTCTGCTGTCGATTCTGATTAGAACAACCCGGTCACTGAACTGTTCACAGTAACACACCCTCTGCCCTACCTTCCTATTCATAACGAATCCTACACCTGTTATACCATTTTCTGCTGCTGTTGATATTACCCGATACTCATCTGACCGGAAATCCTTGTCTTCCTTCCACTTCACTTCACTGACCCCTGCTACATCTAGATTGAGCCTTTGCATTTCCCTTTTCAGATTTTCTAGTTTCCCTACCACGTTCAAGCTTCTGACATTCCACGCCCCGACTCGTAGAACGTTATCCTTTCGTTGATTATTCAATCTTTTTCTCATGGTAACCTCCCCCTTGGCAGTCCCCTCCCGGAGATTCGAATGGGGGACTATTCCGGAATCTTTTGCCAATGGAGAGATCATCATGATACTTCAATTACAGGCCACATGTCCTGTGGATACAAGTTACGTGTCTTTAATGTAGTGGTTTCCATTGCCTTCTGCATCCTCATGTCGTTGACCATTGCTGATTCTGCAGTGGCGGGGATCGAACCCGGGACCGAAGACGTTTTGATTATGAATCAAAGACGCTACCCCTAGACCACGGGTCTCTATTTAACATCCGAGAAACCCAGTACCCTTTCGGAATATTCCAATGTATTGTAACAAAGTCTGCAATGTCGATCAAAATTCCGGTGAATAAAATGCTCGTCAAAATAGTACGTGCATACTTATTGTATTAATGACGGCAAAAATATATGAAAAGTGTCGATAAATGACTTCGTTAAATAGTGGAAACACATAATATAGCGCATTATTGTCTGGAAAGTTTATAAAGCTATTCTGTATCGAGTAGCAAATCGAAACAAATGGCTACGCAAGGAAAACTTTTACAAAGGGCTAACGCAATCAAATTTGAGGAAATACTGCAACGGATAATTGTACGCAGATTAATCGGTGCCTTACATAGATAATAAATACAACAAACTGAATTGAGACGTTGATAGGTCCTTCGGGAAATGAATGAGAAAAGATGATAAAATCGGAACGGATGACATCTCTAACCCGGCTCTGTTTTAAGGAAGTAAAAAAAAAAATGGAAATGCCGTGTGGCTAGGGCCTCCCGTCGGGTAGACCGTTCGCCTGGTGCAAGTCTTTCGAGTTGACGCCACTTCGGCGACTTTCGTGTCGATTTTATGGAAGTGAATCATGGGCATTAAAGCAAAGAGACAAAGGCGGATAAAAACATCAGGGAACAAATTTGTACCACCGACTTAGTGTGATTCTGTGACACAAAATTACAAATGGCATCCTTCACATGCTTTGTTAGAAAGGTTAATTGTTGTCACATTAGCAGCGGATGTCAACACTGTTTAGCGTGGTAAATACACGTTTACAAAGACAAAGATGACATGTCGCCCAGACAAAATGGAGTCAGTAATTCCACTGGTTTCAGATCAGTATTTTTATTTCGAATTCTCTGGATGAAGACGAAGTTTAAGAAGCTGTAGGTATCTTTTAGAATCAATGGAAATATTGATGTCGCGTACCTTTGTACGTTCGGAGGTTGGCTGCGGAAATAATATCCAAAGATCACAAATACAGTTCAAAAATATAAAAAACTTGAGGATGAACAGGCACATTCCTGCGTCATTCACCGAGATGATGGTTAACAACTCTCGGTCACACATGTTAGAGAACCCTCCTGTTGTTTCCATCTCTGCTTCTTGGTGGCTAATTTGTGCAACTCCACTGGAGGCCAAAGTTCCACCCACCCAAATCTTGGTGATGTATGAACTTGTAATTCCTCTGGTGTAGAAGACAGTCGCCCGTCTTGTGGCACCACCAGCCGCATACAATATTTCATGTCGTGATGTTTGCTGACGATCGACACAACATGCTGGAATATTCTGGATAGTCACACGTTCAGGTTCCACCTCGAAAATGTTCGAAAAAGTGGTGAAAATATTCTCTGTTCACGATTTCCATTCCTTAACCTCGCATTAACATCACAGGTATCCCATTGGATACCGAACGTGCAGCCGTAGAAATCTCTCTTCTCCAGCTGAGATTTCTGCCATATAGTTTTCGCACGTCCGCCGAGTGAGCCGAATGTCTCACACTCGTGGATCACCCGAAAAACTGAGCAGCACGTCAGAGCGCGTGGGTCGAAGCCTGGCACGCTAAACAGCTGCAGCTTGGCCGCTGCGAGACTTCGGCACACGCCCAGAAGTAGACAGCAGCAGATACGCACGCGACGTAACTCAGCTCACACCACGTTCTGCCACCTGCGAGGTTCGGAGACGTCTTCAGGCACTGTAGGTTACGTGATGACATGGACCACAGTTCATCTACGTCCTTAAACCAGTACAGTGATGTTCAACAGCAGATGCGACTTATCCCTGTGCACGATGTACCCTACGTGAACGAAGGTAACTAGACACCCCAATCTATTTCACAATTGAACATTAGATGTTACTAAAGGCGGATCTGCCAATTGAGGAGGAGAGTAATTTGTTCTCAGTGGAGACGCAGTAACAGTGGAAGAGATTGTAAAGTTACTTGGAACATGGACTAGTCATTCCATGTCACCTGAGTCTCAAATTCGTCAGGGACGCTTCAACCCTTCTAAAGTTCCCTAAGTCGTCTATTGGCGAGGTGACTGTGAACCTGAAACACAACCATAGCTAAGGCAACACCAGTCAGCCTGGCAGATACCATATACCGATAGACAAGGACTGTAGAGCATTGTGGAGGACGGTTGTAGGAAACCGCAAGAGATCAGCGGAAGCAATCACTCGCGAATTCCAAAGTCCTACCAGCAGTCCTGCTATCACAGTGACTGTGAGTAGGCAGCTAAAAATAAGTGGTCACATGCCCATATCAGAGGATGGCTCACGAAATATTATCCAAAGATCACAAAGACAGTTCAAAAATAGAAAAAAAAAACTTGAGGATGAACACGAGCTCGTCAAAAGCCATGCATTCCACAAGTCAATGCTATGCGACGCTTGAGGTGGTAACGCCACTGTACTGGATGACTGGCAATGAATGATTTTCAGTGATGAATTCCGCTGTACCCGATGGTAATTAGATGAAAGGGTTTGGTGTGGTGGGTCCATGGAGAAGGTTCACCTGCCGCTTTGTATAGTGCCAGCAGGTGGTGGTAGAGGATACTGGGGCGTCTTCCGTGGCCGGGTTGTGGTCCCGTTATTGCGCTTAACAAAATGCTAAACGTGGCGGGATGTGAGCACGTGTGGCAGCACTGTGTACTACATGCAGTACTGGAACAGTTCGAAGACGATCATTGATTTTGTATCAGCCTGATAAAGAACGCAGTCCTAAAGCAGCGTCTCAGAGAGAACGGTTTGTGATCAGCTAACATTCCTGAAACATAATTGCCTGTCGAGGGTCCCGACAAGAACCCAATGGAATACCTTTTGGATAAGTTACAGTTTTTGCTCCAAACTGTAGCGATTCACATCAGCACCTTTCCTGATTTCGGCTCTTGTGATAGAATGGGCTGCCATTAATCCACAAACATTCAAATTTAACTGAAAATGTTGCTAGCATCAAGCTGCCATAAAAGTGAAGTGCCAACTTGCCCCTTATTAATGTCCACCAACAGGTGCCGTAATTCTTTCGGTCAGATAGTGTAAAAAAGCACCACACACACACACACACACACACACACACACACACACACAATCGCAGACACATAGCGGACTCTCGGCATTTGTCGAGCTATCACCGTTAGATCACACAAATATCCTGCTGTGAAGACAGGTCCGTAGAAGTGTAGTGCTGCGAGCCAAGAAGAAATTTGCGAAACAGCTGCCACATCTGCGAATATTCCAAGATTTCCCTTCTCAGTTCATTGAATTTAGCCGGCGTTACGGACAAAAACTGTGGTGTCACCGCCAGACACCACACTTGCTAGGTGGTAGCCTTTAAATCGGCCGTGGTCCGTTAGTATACGTCGGAACAGTGTGTCGCCACTATCAGTGATTACAGACCGAGCGCCGCCACACGGCAGGTCTAGTCTAGACTCCCTAGCACTCGCCCCAGATGTACAGCCGACTTTGCTAGCCGTGGTTCACTGTCTACATACGCTCTCATTTGCAGAGACGACAGTTTAGCATAGCCTTCAGCTACGTCATTTGCTACGATCTAGCAAGGCGCCATATTCAGTTACTATAATTACTATTCTGAGTCGATAATATTGAGAATCATGTACCGTCAAGAGCGACGTTCATTATTAATGGATTAAAATTAAGTATCAAACTAATTACGTCCGCTTTCTGAATTCTAATTCCTTGTCATGTTCCAGACCTCACGTCAGTATAGTCCTTCCCTCCTCACGCCAGCCTGCGTGAGCTAAAAGCCGTGCATTTCGGCCTCCAGTTTCTGCCAACACAACAAAAACAACAACGCTTCGTGTGGGATAGGAATGAAAAGAAAAAATAGTCATACGGAGCGTAAAGATGAATAACTGTTTGTTCGCAGGTACATCTCTACAGTTCGTGTACACGCGGATGTGCCTACGATACATCATAGCTGATAGTTAGGGGATGGAAAGGAAACTGACGTGGCGCATTCTTAAAATTGCGTATTGTGCGGTGATCACTTTTTGACAGCGACGGTGACGTTGCAGCTGTGTCAGGCCGATCTGGATGGCCGAAGGAGCCACCTGGCCTGACGCAGCTCCAATGTCTCCGCTGCTGCTGAAAATAAATTACTCAATTTTATCAGTGACCTGTGCAGTTTCCTGCTGCAACTCTAACGGTGCGGTACAGTACTGCAGCGCAGGTATTTCAGAGCCAACCAGGACTCAAGTCATGTCCCTGGAAACACAAATTATTTTGACATATATCGGAAATCAACAGGACGGCGTCGTCCACCGCCCTTGAGTCTGAAACCGCTGCTCCGAGACATCAGGTTCGCGATGAGTACCGAGAGAGACAATAAACCTCCTTTCCTGGACGTGCTAGTCAAGCTTAGAGCGGATGACACACCAGGACACAGCGTTTACCGTAAACCAACACATACACATTTCAACTTGCATACATGCAGCTGTCATGCCCCTTCACAACGATAACGCTTCCTCAGCGCACTAGTCCACAAGGTTTTGTAACTTCACTTAGTCACCAATAGATGTGGCTACTGTGGCCTCTGTAAGCTGACAACAGCCTACCAGGTGCCGCTGATATGTCTGCGCGAACAGAGGCGCTCCTCCCATCAGACAGTACCAGGTACAATTACTGCGATGACCACAAATGTACACGTTTCAATCCTTCTAAAGTTTCCCAAGTCGTCTACTGGCGATGTGGTTATGAAGTGGAGATGCAACCATAACTAATGCTAGACCAGGAAGGTCCCATGTACTGACAGAAAATGACCATAGAACACTGAGGAAGGTGGTCGTAAAAATCGTTTGAAACCAGTGGCTACAGTAAGGAGTTAAAATGTCCAAAACACTGATTTCTTGCGAAACACGAGTACTAAACTTTAATGTGATCGTTGTGCAATAATTCTAGCCCGCACCATTGTTCCACTCGGAGAGTAAGTCCAGATTGGTGAATACGACTGTATTCGTAGGAGGACGACGGTTCAAACCCGCGCTCATCCATGCTGATTTAGGTTTTCCGTGATTTCACTAAATCGCTTCAGGCAAATGCCAGGATAATTCCTTTGAAAGGGCACGGCCGACTTCCTTCCCCATCCTTTCCTAATCCGATGGGACCGATGACTTCGCTGTTTGGTACCCTCCGCAAAATCAACGAACCAAGCAACCTTCTCCTGAAGTAGATGCTTCTCCGTGACGATATCTTCTGTTGTCTCTGTGTTGCTGATTCCCCATTAAACTCGTTATCGGGTTGGAAATTTACGTCATGCATCTCAAAAAACAGAACGAGCTTAAGGGGCTCCGGAACGCCCTATAATTGCAATGTTAAAATAACGCTTATAAATTACATCTTTCCTCACAAAGTATTTGAGGTAGGAAGTTGAACTTTTTACAGATTATTTATTGGAATATGAGCTACAACTTAACACAGGGATTTTACAAAATTTTAGTTCAGTTATTAAAGATGATTTTTTTCAATTGTAATGAAAATTCACAAAATTTTTTTGCAATTATTTATTTATAAATTCAAAAATATACAGTTTTTTGGAAAAAGGCTGTGTTAAATTATGCAGAAGGTACTGTGTAACATTTACTGAAAGTTTGAAACAAATATGTTTGGAAGATCCTTAGAAAACATGTAATTAGTATGAGAAAATAAAAGTTTTGGGAATCGAGCGACAAAGATTGGATTAACTTTTTAGTGCATTCCGGGTCCATAGGATGGATTATCTTCATCCTCTGCAAACTCCTCCTCCAGCTTCCTCTTGTTCCTCCTCCTGTTTACTCTTGCTTGTCTTTCTAGACTCTTTACAGCCCTGTCTGCAGCCCGAAGGCGTTCCTTGTCTAAAGCAAGCATCGCTCGTTGTTGTGTTCGTAGACTTTGCTACCTTTTTCTTCAGTTGCAGTTACTGCAACACTGTTCCAAAAGGTGTTCATGTATGAACACTTATCACATTTCAGTTGTATTTCACTAGCAAGTCCTACGTGCTTTATTATGGAGAGTTCCAGACCAACTTCACTACAATGAATACATCTTACACAGTTTGAAAAAATTCCTTTGAGAACCGACGTATCAAATATTTCATTCACATCCGATTCACCCATAAAATATTCATAGTTTTCACTCATTGAACCAAGCTTCTTCTGTGAAGTATTTTCTTTCCCACTTTGACTGCTATGGGCAGATGTACTTGAGAGGTTAGGTTCACTCACTTGGTTATCGTCTTTATTGTTTACAGTAATAACACATACCTTTGGCTTTCCAACATTTCTCCTTTTCTTAAAATCCTTCAGAGGATTTCTAATAACTTTACTTTTACTCATTATTATACTTCAACAAAACAGAGACTCAAGAAACAGAATAAATTACGAATATTTTCGAGATAACGACAGAGTAAATAAACATGAAACAATCGACAATCACACCAGCGATATATATTGAACCATCACAGGTTAGCCACAACAGATACTTTATCTCACATCACTAAAATGTACCTGATGAACACGGACGTTAATAATAACACCATTTGACAGCAGTTTAACAGCGCCACAGTGGGTCATGCCCATGTAGAACACATTTCAAAAAAAATTTAAAAATAGTTGTAGTCTTCGGAATTGAATAAATTGTATATATATATTAAAAGGTAATAGTCTGCAGATTCAGAAAACGCAAAAAAGTAAAAATTGAACTTTTCATGATTTTGAGCCTTTCCGGAGCCCCTTAAGCACATTTTGCAGACAAAGAAGAGAAACCTCTTGTTATGGCGTTTACGACAGAATAGTTCGGAAACGTAAAGTAAAATATGTACTTCACCCGACACGAAAGCCTTATTGGGGTCTGTTAAGGATGACGCAGGTCTCTGAAATCTGGAATCCACGGCTATTCTTGCCAGTGCGAGAACGTGTACATGGGCCAGACTATCTGGACGGTACAGGAAAGATGCGCTGAGCAATAGCGCCACTCAGATGTGGGGCAGCCAATAAAGTCAACTGAGGCGGAGCGCTGGCTGTCCGAAAGGACGTACCATGACTTGCAACGGCACCAGCTTTTGGAAATGGGAATGTATTTTAGAAGAATCTTTACAGGCTACATAATAAGCTGATAAACAGGTATCGGTTTCCACGTAAGTGAGGCTTCGGACATAACCTTAGCGTGCTCAGATCTCAGCGGCAGACTGTGAAAGACCCGCTCACGCCAGGCCCACTGGAGAGCTTAGATTTCACTACGAGGAGGCACCCCCCCCCCCCCTCGTCATCAGCGGCGTCTCGGCGCCAGCAGTGGCGGCACGGGGGCTGAGGACCACGATTCGTGTCCAGGCTGTGCACTCCCACATCAGCCGCATCAGCAGGAACGCCCAAGGGAAGCGCCGAAATGAGCGGGAGGGAAGAGAGGGAGTGAGTAAGACGGCGCCCATCGGAAGATGCACCAGTCACGTGGACCGCCACAAGACGGCAGCAAGTCAGCTTGCTGAAAGGTCGCTGTGGTGTCACCGCCAGACACCACACTTGCTAGGTGGTAGCCTTTAAATCGGCCGCGGTCCGTTAGTATACGTCGGACCCGCGTGTCGCCACTGTCAGTGATTGCAGACCGAGCGCCGCCACACGGCAGGTCTAGAGAGGCGTCCTGGCACTCGCCCCAGTTGTACAGCCGACGTTAATAGCAATGGTTCACTGACAAATACGCTCCATTTGCCGAGACGATAGTTAGCATAGCCTTCAGCTACGTCATTCGCTACGACCTAGCAAGGCGCCATAGCATTTGATATTGAGATTATAAAACATATATAAACAAGAGCGATGTACACCAATTATGGATTAAAGTTAAGTATTACATCAACTACGTACTTCATTTGCTACTATTAATTCCCTTAACTTGTTCCAGACCTCACGCCAATCTGCGTGAGCTAAAAACGAGCATTTCGGCCTCCTCTAGCAACACGGTGTTGGCTCTTCTGCCAACACTTCAGTCGCACTGTTTGGCTCAAGTCACCCGGATGAACACACAGCAACATTTCAAAATCACCATACACCGACAAAGCCTGTAACTATCCAACCGAAAATTAATAACCTAACTTCATTTATTAGAAGTGAAAATGGAACTTTTCTGACTAACGCAAAAGTCACTGAATTCCTAAAGAGGAATGGCATGTATTACATCTTACTGCCACTAACAATCACAAAAAAGGACAATAACAAAACTGCTAAGTCAAAGTCTTTACGGTGCTGTCAGTATCGACGTATAAGGACACACAGCTCACAAATCGTGAGCATATCGCATTTATGGATAATCTATAAATTTCTATAGTGACTATTCTCTGAAAACAATTGAAGCTTGTGATAAATTTGTCACGAAAATGTATGATTTGAAGAAATTGCGACCATAGGCTTTGTTAGACTTAAATGGCAGAAACTGTAAGATACACCAGCGCGTGCTGAAAAGTAAGGCCTCCGGTACGTGAAAAGTCTTAAATATTTACACATAAAACAAACGTTGCTAACATTCTACACTCGAAGAGTTCGTCCACACATCGAGCACACTCTCCTCTACCGTGACAGTGCCATACACGAGCGCTGCGACACCTGCAACAATCCGACACGGCCGCTCCTTGTGGCCGAGCGGTTCTAGCCGCTTCAGTCCGGAACCGCGATGCTGCTACGGTCGCAGGTTGGAATCCTGCCTCGCGCATGGATGTGTGTGATGTCCTTAAATTAGTTCGTTCTGAGTAGTTCTAAGTCTAGGGCACTGATGACCACAGTTCCATAGTGCTTAGAGCCATTTGAACCATATAAAATCCGACACGTTGGGCTCATTCTCAACGATTGTCCTCCACGCAGTCCTAACTTGACCCCAGCGGCTTTTCATCTTCACTTCGCAGGGCTTCACGTTGCTAGTGCTGCACGGCGCAAGCACAGTCGTGCCTGTGGCTCCATACTGGAACACACACATTCTACTCTGAGGCTATCAACAAATCGGTCCCCCGTTGGGAGAAATGTTTACGTTACCGGGGTGAATACCTTGAAATAAATATGTAGACGTTAAGAATAAAGACGAAGAATGTTAATAACATTTGTTTTATTTAAAAAAGATTGAAGTCTGAATAAAACATTCGGAGGCCTTACTTCTCAGTATGTCCTCGTAGTCATATTTGTAGTAAATTAGAATGGCTTACTATGAAATACAGTTTTCGCTGCTCATTATGGCAAGTTCTTGTATTAGTTTGAATTCAGACTATGCCCACAACCGGTGTAAGTGGTCCTTCATGCGCTGGATACTGACACTGGGGCGGAGTTGACCCACCACCTGGTCTCAGAAGTACTCCGTCGGGGACGGATCTGTCGGTCTTGCAGGCCTTGGGAGTATCTCAACACTAGATACAGACACGTGCCCTACGTAGAAGAGCAGTGTGCCGCTGAAAAATGCCACAAGAAGTTGTCACATGAGAGGCACAACAAGATATTCAGGATGTCTGTGACACACCGTCGTACCAGCCAAGTGCCTTCAACCACTACCAGCCGTAACCTGAAGTCGTATCCTATGGCTTCCTACGCCATGACTCCAGGCATAACAGTGCTGTGCCTCTATAAAGCACTGGAGGGATGGGACCTTCCCAAAGGCCGCCACTGTACTACCCGACAAGTGTCATCCAGGATAGTGCAAAAGTGCAATTCATTGGCGACCGCATTGAGACGTCATTTATCGACAGTCCATGTCTCCCCGACATGGCACAATTCCACACGTGGTCGTTCGTCTTTTGGTCTTATTGGCCACCGACGAACGGAACGGTAATTCCGTACTCAGAAGTCTGCTGGTTTCAGAGCAGTGGTGCGGGATGACACGAAGCATCGCACAGAATCTATCATCCGTTCTCGGGTGGCAAGTGCAGCAGTGGTTTCGACGCGCTCGGTGCACAATACGGGGATCCTTCCTTGTCGACGACCGGAACTTGCACGATGAGTGTGCATGCTTTCAGGTTCCCAGGCAATGGAACATCGGGCCACTGTCACAGCCAAATTCCGCACACTCCTGGATACTGCACAATTCGACCAGCCAGCTGACTGGAAACGCACGAGGAGGCCACTTTCAAATTCAGCCAGGTGCTGATAACGCTGTCTCACAAAAGTTCACGCCATCTTCGCGTCCCTCACAGTGATCGCTCAACATCTGACGCTGTTCACGCCCCCTGTATACCATTTTAGGCCGAGTAACAACACTAAACACGAGCAGCACTAATGCACTCTGGTGGCCGTTCTGTCTGTCACAGAGAATTGCAGTTCTAATGATCTACGGGTATAAAGACACTGATGGAGCGTACGTGCACGAAGTTTCACTGATATCCGACGGTACCTCCTTGCTGATTCACTTTTTTTTTTAGGTAGTGTAATTGTGAGCAGTATGGAGGGGCAATTAAATTTATATGAGAACTTTTAATAGGAGCACTGTGAAACTTATCAAAAGGCGCCCAAAATAAACGTTTCATTATTATATTTATAACCGGGCTACTTGCTCATTTTAGATAAATGCATCTATACAATATTCTTTTCAATATGACTGGCCATTAGGACAGTCGAGGATAGCTACAAAGAACACACCAGCACACCCTCCAATCACTAAGAAAGTTATCGGTATGCATATTTCGGTGGCACGTAAAGTACTTAAAAGGTTAACGAAAATAAATTATAACGGAATTTCAGTTTTTGCCAACTGAGAAAACGGAGAAATGTACACAAGAGCACACGCATACATTCCTGGTTTGGCTGTCATTCACCTTGTCGCATCTGGAACGGCCCGCAAAATCTACTTAATCTTAATCCTGTAGCAATGTCTGGGACCAACTGGAACGGCAGGCGAAACGCAGCAGTCAGCATCCTCGCAGTATGGTAGCTATTCGGGATCTAATCACCAGTGAGGGGCTTCAGCTGGATGTGTAATACTTGTGCGTGTGCTTATAACAGTTTCCACAACTAAACTTTGTCTCGAAAACTGGCAGAAAATCCAAAGCGATGTTAGCGGCAAGAGACAATTAATGTCTTCTTTGCGCGATAGAAATAGAGATACAATCGAAGACAGTGCTGCCAAAGTCTTCCGAAATTCCTTCACAAAAGTAGACGAAGTAAATATTGCAGAATTCGAATCGAGAACAGCTGCCAACATGAGTAACGTAGAAGTAAAAATCCTCGGAGTAGAGAAGCAACTTAAATCACTTAATAAAAGCAAGTCTTCTGGTCCAGACTGTATACCAATTACGTTCCTTTCGGAGTATGCTGATGCATTAGCTCCATACTTAACAATCATATACAACCGTTCGCTCGACGAAAGATCCGTACCCAAGGACTGGAAAGTTGCACAGGTCATACCAATATTCAAGAAAGGTAGCAGGAGTAAAACACTAAATTACAGGCCCATATCGTTAACGTCGATATGCAGCAGGATTTTAGAACATATATTATGTTCGAACGTAATGAATTACCTCGAACAAAACGGTCTATTGACACACAGTCAACATGGGTTTAGAAAACATCGTTCTTGTGAAACACAACTACCTCTTTATTCACATGAAGTGTTGAGTGCTATTGACAAGGGATTTCAGATCGATTCCGTATTTCTGAATTTCCGGAAGGCTTTTGACACTGTACCACACAAGCGGATCGTAGTGAAATTGCGTGCTTATAGAATATCGTGTCAGTTATGTGACTGGATCTGTGATTTCCTGTCAGAGAGGTCATAGTCAGTTGTAACTGACGGAAAGTCATCGAGTGAAACAGAAGTGTGTTCTGGCGTTCCCCAAGGTAGTGTTATAGGCCCTTTGCTGTTCCTTATCTATATAAACGATTTGGGAAACAATCTGAGCAGCCGTCCTCGGTTGTTTGCAGATGACGCTATCGTTTATCGACTAATAGTCATCAGAAGATCAAAACAAAGTGCAAAACGATTTATAAGAAACATCGAAATGGTGTGAAAAGTGGCAGTTGACCTTAAATAACGAAAAGTGCGAGGTTATCCACATGAGTGCTAAAAAGAACGCGTTAAACTTCGGTTACACGATAAATCAGTCTAATGTAAAAACTGTAAATTCAACTAAATACCTAGGAATTACAATTACGAACAATTTAAATTGGAAGGAACACATAGAAAACGTTGCGGGGAAGGCTAACCAAAGACTGCGTTTCATTGGCAGGACACTTAGAAAATGTAACAAACCTACTGAGGAGACTACCTACATTACGCTTGCCCGCCCACTTTTAGAATAGTGTTGCGCGGTGTGGGATCCTTACCACATAGGACTGACGGAGTACATCGAAAAAGTTCAAAGAAAGGCAGCACGTTTTGTATTATCGCGAAATATGGGAGAGAGTGTCAGAGAAATGATACAGGATTTGGGATGGATATCATTATGAGAAAGGCGTTTTTCGTTGAGACGGAATCTTCTCACGAAATTCCAATAACGAACTTTCTCCTCCGAATGCGAAAATATCTTGTTGACACCGACTTACATAGGGAGGAACGATCACAAAGATAACATAAGGGAAATCAGAGCACGTTCGGAAAGATATAGGTGTTCATTCTTCCCGCTCGCTATACGAGGTTGGAATAATAGAGAATTGTGAAGGTGGTTCGAAGAACCCTCTGCCAGGCACTTAAATGTGATTTGCAGAGTATCCATGAAGAAGTAGATGTAGATGTAGAAGAAACTTTTCGGATCGCTCCTTCGCCGAACTGAGCTGCAAGCAGTCTTACGCAGTATTGGGGTGATACCGCCATGAGGTGATTAACTTTCTGCACTGTACGTTAACACACGAGCACAAAACTAAAGATGAATGCGTGTAGAGATGAGGCCTGAAGGCAAGACTGAGCAACAGAACGCCCTGGCAAAATACTCCTTATGGACCTCATGGTCAGCATGGCGGCACATTACAGAACGACTGCCATCTATGGTCATCACACATTGTATTAAGAATCGTTCCCTGCTTTTTGTAATGTCCAGGTGAAGATTATGAATTGTGGTGACTTCTTTGTAATTGTTGTTGCTGTGGTCTTCAGTCCTGAGACTGGTTTGATGCAGCTCTCCATGCTACTCTATCCTGTGCAAGCTTCTTCATCTCCCAGTACCTACTGCAGCCTACATCCTTCTGAATCTGGTTAGTGTATTCATCTCTTGGTCTCCCTCTACGATTTTTACCTCCACGCTGCCCTCCAACGCTAAATTTGTGATCCCTAGATGCCTCAGAACATGTCCTACCAACCGATCCCTTCCTCTAGTCAAGTTGTGCCACAAGCTCCTCTTCTCCCCAATTCTATTCAATAATTCATTAGTTATGTGATCTACCCATCTAATCTTTAGCATTCTTCTGTAGCACCACATTTCGAAAGCTTCTATTCTCTTCTTGTCTAAACTATGTATCGTCCAAGTTTCACTTCCATACATGGCTACACTCCATACAAATACTTTCAGAAACGACTTCCTGACACTTAATTCTACACTTCATGTTAACAAATTTCTCTTCCTCAGAAGCGCTTTCCGTGCCATTGCCAGTCTACATTTTATACCCTCTCTACTTCGACCATCATCAGTTATTTTGCTCCCCAAATATCGAAACTCCTTTACTACTTTAAGTGTCTCATTTCCTAATCCAATTCCCTCAGCATCACCCGATTTAATTCGACTACACTCCATTATGCTCGTTTTGCTTTTGTGTTCATCTTATATCGTCCTTTCAAGACACTATCCATTCCGTTCAGCTGCTCTTCCAAGTCCTTTGCTGTCTCTGACAGAATGACAATGACATCAGTGAACCTCAAACTTTTTATTTCCTCTCCATGGATTTTAATTCCTACTCCGAATTTTTCTTTTGTTTCCTTTACTGCTTGCTCAATATACAGATTGAATAACATCGGGGATAGGCTACAACCCTGTCTCACTCCCTTCCCAACCACTGATTCCCTTTCATACCCCTCGACTCTCATAACTGCCATCTGCTCTCTGTACAAATTGTAAATAGCCTTTCGCTCCCTGTATTTTACCCCTGCCAAGTTCAGAATTTGAAAGAGAGTATTCCAATCAATATTGTCAAAACCTTTCTTTAGGTCTACAAATGCTAGAAACGTAGGTTTGCCTTTCCTTAATATTTCTTCTAAGATAAGTCGTAAGGTCAGTATTGCCTCACGTGTTCCAGTGTTCCTACGGAATCCAAACTGATCCTCCTCGTGGTCGGCTTCTACTAGTTTTTCCATTCGTCTGTAAAGAATTTGCGTTAGTATTTTGCAGCTGTGACTTATTAAACTGATAGTTCGGCAATTTTCACATCTGTCAACACCTGCTTTCTTTGGAATTGGAATTAATTTATTCTTCTTGAAGTCTGAGGGTATTTCGCCTGTCCCATACATCTTGCTCGCCAGATGGTAGAGTTTTGTCAGGACTGGCTCTCCCAAGGCTGTCAGTAGTTCCAATGGAATGTTGTCTACTCCGGGGGCCTTGTTTCGACTGAGGTCTTTTGGTGCTCTGTCCAACTCTTCACTCAGTATCATATCTCCCATTTCATCTTCATCTACATTTCCATTTCCATAATATTGTACTCAAGTACATCCACCTTTCTGTTTTCCCTTCTTTGCTTAGAACTGGGTTTCCCTCAAAGCTCTTCATATTCATGAAAGTGGTTCTCCTATCTCCAAAGGTCTCTTTAATTTTCCTATATGCAGTATCTATCTTACCTCTAGTGAGATAAGCCTCTACATCCTTACATTTGTCCTCTAGCCATCCCTGCTTAGCCATTTTGCACTTCCTGTCGATCTCATTTTTGAGACGTTTGTATTCCTTTTTGCCTGCTTCATTTACTGCATTTTTATATTTTCTCTTTTCATCAATTAAATTCAATATTTCTTCTGTTACCAAGGGCTTCTACTAGCCCTCGTCTTTTTACCTATTTCATCCTCTGCTGCCTTCACTATTTCATCCCTCAAAGTTACCCATTCTTCTTCTACTGTATTTCTTTCCCCCATTGCTGTCAGTTGTTTCCTTATGCTCTCCCTGAAACTCTGTTCAACCTCTGGTTCTTTCAGTTTATCCAGGTCCCATCTCCTTAAATTCCCACCTTTTTGCTGTTTCTTCAGTTTTAATCTACCGTTCATAACCAATAGATTGTGGTCGGAGACCACATCTGCCCCTGGAAATGTGTTAAAATTTCAAACCTGGTTCCTAAATCTCTCTTACCATTATATAATCTATCTGATACCTTTTAGTATCTCCAGGGTTCTTCCATCTATACTACCTTGTTTCATGATTCTTAAACCAAGTGTTAGCTATGATTAAGTTATGCTCTGCGCAAAATTCTACCAGACGGTTTCCTCTTTCATTACTTATCCCCAATCCATATTCACCTACCATGTTTCCTTCTCTCCCTTTTCCTACGCTTGAATTCCAGTCACCCTTGACTATTAAATTTTGGTCTCCCTTCAATATTTGGATAATTTCTTTTCTCCCCTCATACATTTCATCAATTTCTTCGTCATCAGCAGAGCTAGTTGGCATATAAACTTATACTACTGTAGTAGGCGTGGGCTTCGTATCTATCTTGGCCACAATAATGCGTTCACTATACTGTTTGTAGTAGCTTACCCGCACTCCTATTTTTTTATTCATTATTAAACCTACTCCTGCATTACCCCTATTTGATTTTGTATTTATAACCCTGTATTCACCTGACCAAAAGTCTTGTTCCTCCTGCCACCGAACTTCACTAATTCCCACTATATCTAACTTTAACCTATCCGTTCCCCCTTTTTAAATTTTCTAACTTACCTGCCCGATTAAGGGATCTGACATTCCACGATCCGATCCGTAGAACGCCAGTTTTCTTTCTCCTGATAACGACATCCTCTTGAGTAGTCCCCGCCCGGAGATCCGAATGGGGGACTATTTTACCTCCGGAATATTTTACCCAAGAGGACGTCATCATCATTTAATCATACAGTAAAGCTGCATACCCTCGGGAAAAATTACGGCTGTAGTTTCCCCTTACTTTCAGCCGTTCGCAGTACCAGAACAGCAAGGCTATTTTTGTTAGTGTTACAAGGCCAGATCAGTCAATCATCCAGACTGTGGCCCCTGCAACTACTGAAAAGGCTGCTGCCCCTCTTCAGGAACCATACGTTTGTCTGGCCTCTCAACAGATACCCCTCCGTTGTGGTTGCACCTACGGTACGGCTATCTGTATCGCTGAGGCACGCAAGCCTCCCCACCAACGCCAAGATCCGTGGTTCATGGGGGGGAGGGGGAGGGTCTTTGTAATTACTGTCTTTAAATAAAATTGTTATTCCAGTTCATCACAGAATTGGATGATTTATACAAGTGCAATAGTTTCACAAATTGAGCAATTAAATAACCCTTGGCCCTTATGCAAGTAGTTATTCGTCTTGACATTGATCGATAGAGTTGCTGGAGGTCCTGCTGAGGGGTATCACGCCAAATTGTGGCCAATTGGCGTGTTAGATCGCCAAAGTCCCGAGCTGACATAAGGACACTGCCCGTAATGCTCCAAGCGTTGTCAAATATCAGATCCGGGGACCTTGCTGGCCAAAGTGAGTTAGTAAGCACGAAGAGCAGCAGCAGAAACTCTCGCTGTGTGTGGGAAGGCATTATCTTGCTGATGTAAGCCTAGGATCGTTCGCCATGAAGGGCAACAAAACGGGGCGTAGAACTTCGTCGACGTGGCACTGTGCCCTAAGGTTCCCCGGGTGAACACCAAAGGGGTCCTGCTGTGAGAAGAAATGGCCCCACAGACCATCACTCCTGGTTATGGCGCCGCTTAACCGGTGACGGTAAGGACAGTATCCCACCGCTGTCTGGAGCGCCTCCAAACAAGCCTTCCGCCTGAGATCTGACTGGGGTGGAACTGCTTTCAGTGATGAGTCCCAGTTCGAACCGAGCCCCGCTGACCAGGGAAGACGTGTCTGGAGGCGCCCCTGGCGGCTGTGGCGTACCACCCTCACTGTCGCCATAATACCCGACAACCTGGTATACCATTTCATTTCATAGCAGAAACCCCTTGGTTGTCGTCCGTGGCGCCCTTACAGCATGGTAGTAAGTCGACCATATTCTATGCACCGTTTTGTTGTCCTTCTGGACAAGACATCCTAGGCTTGCATTTCTGCACGAAAATACCCACCCGCACAAGGCGAGGGTTTCTACTGATTTTCATCGTACGTGTCAAACCCTGCCTTGACCAGCAAAGTTGTCAGATGTCTCCCCACCTGAGAACATTTGGGGCATTATGGGCAGTGCCTCCATCTAGCTCGGTAGTCTGCAGGTCTAACGCGGCAGTTGCACAAAATTGTCACGATATCGTTCAGGAGGACATCCAACTACTCTGTCAATCAATGCCAAGCCGAATGACTGCTTGCATAAAGGCCAGAGGTGGACCAACACGTAATTTGCTGGCTCAATTTATGGAACTCTTTTCTGAAACTTTATTCGTTTTATGATTGTACACATATAGCTACCGTTTTCCGTCCCATTCGCAAAATTCCTCAGTGGGATGTCGTTCTTTTTGTCTTAGAGTGTATGATGACTTCTGTGTTCTGCTGTTTAACAGGCAGAGTTCCCCACAACATCTTTCCGTTCGTACGCACGGTTCTTTCTCTCGGTTTGGTACATTTTCCCTTCCTGATCATTCTTAAATGCGTTTGATACATATTAACGTGCTTTCTACGACACATGCTTATACTCATTCACGTGACAGAGGTTTTGTTATGATAAACGCTGGATAATGAAACATCAAATACGTGTGGCAGTTTCAGTTTTACGCTGAAGCAGTTTTCTCTTGCCTCTAGACTAAAAATACGTTCATAATACACATACAAGAATACAATTTGCCGATATCTTATGTGATCTAGTTGTAAACCACTCAACGACGAACTTCCGACCCCAAACATATGGGAATTTTGAAACTGTTCCACAGGCAAAATGTAAGTGATCAGCGGAGAGGTGGTCATCAGGCAAACAAAACGAAGAAAGTGACAATTACCGCATCCTATTTGGAAACCGACTTTCTTCTTTCGATAGAGAATATAAACAAGCAGTTGTTAGACAGGTTGGAGCTTCTAACCCGAAGTACGTGCTTCAGTTCACGATAGCTGCTGACAAACCTCAGACATGCCTCTGTCTTTTCTGACAGGTTAATTTACGTCAAACTTTCAAAGCTGGTTAGAGCCAGTACGGACCTACAGCGGTACAGTTCTTAACAACATAGAGATATCTAAGGACGCACGTTCTCCGATGAAACTACGACACATCAAAGAGCACATTTCGTCTCCTCTAGCTGTGAAATCAGATCCACAGTGTCAAGTTTTACTTTAGGGTGGCGTGAGAGAGGAACTATCACCTGATGACTGTTTATCTTTGGAAATACTTCGTTGGCACGTCGATTAACACACTGTTTATGTGACAGTTTAGCAGATCCTAGTTTCAGGACATTATTAAACGTAAATATTGGCGAATTCACATAGTGCTACAATGTTTCTTCTCCTCATCCGAATATATCTTGTTGCCCAAACAACAGGATCCTTCTGTCTCTCTCTTTTTATGCGAAATAAAAATCCAGTGGCTGGAATACAATTACGCTTTCTATATCCTGCACAACAAATGACAGAAATTGCACTTAATATCTTTTCTTATCAATTAAATAATTGTCTCAGTGGTGTTTATTTAAAAAATATATAGAGTTCTTCTTCGTATTGGAGTTCAGTGTAAGACCGTACCATTACCTCCGTCACTAATAAGACTAGATTACAGCGGTACCGACGAATTCAATACCTTTACCAAAAATCAAACTCCGAATGAGGCCAATCTCCTCAACTTCAATTTCTAGATCTCTTTATCATACGCCACATTTATAAGCTAAAGAACGTCTCGAACCGGATTTCTGCCTAAATCATCTCCATCTGCCCTTGCGACGGATATTTCTGAACTTACGTCAGTCCAAACCTTAGTAAGACTTTCCTTCCCTTTAAATATATCTCCGTAATATTTTATTTCAAAACTCATCGTATCGACATTTTTTAAGAACTCAATCGTAATAGTAACGGTTTCGAAACGTTAAGACATCAAGATTTATTCCGAAGAGGAGAAGGAGAAACATTGTTGTCCACTATGTGAAGTCGCCAACATTTACGTTTAATAACATCCTGAAACAAGGATCTGCTAATTTTTCACATCAACAACGTGTTAATCCACGTACGAACGAAATATTTCCAAAATATACGTTCGTCAGGCAAGAACTGGCCTTTACTGATTTTCTCCCACGTCACCTTGAAGTAAACAGTCTCGAAATCTATTCCTCAAGCAAATCCCCCCAGGGGGCTCACCACTCTTTGGCGGGTTCGTGCTTGGCTACCACGAAGCCCCAGCCCTCGCAGTATTTCTTCCCTTCCGTGTTCCATATGTATCCTCTTGCTATTCTTTTTTCCCTCCCTTGGGGAACATGTCTAGGGTGTTATTGAGAATGTTCTGCGTTCTGTCGCTGACTTGACAACAGTCTCACCTTTGTTTTTCGCTCCCTTTTCCTTTCTTTGTTTCCCTTCCCTCGTTCCTCCGCTTCGACGTTTGAGGTTCCTCTTTTTCTTCTTCCTGCCTGTGCGCTCCTGAAGGCCGACCCATGCGTCTGAAGCGTGACAGGTGACTGAGTAACGCGTAATTTCCAGCCCCAGATCGACAGGTAGGGTTCGCACATACCCCTGGTACAGGCCAAGCCCAAGGAGGGGTGAATGCCTGAGCTGCAATCTTCCCAAATTTCCGATTGGTCCCTCTGTTAGGTGTTTGGGAGGTTCCCTGAGGTGTGAACAATCACCTAAGGTGGGTGCACCCCTCTTGTGAAAGGGGCCCCCAGTTGGAAGGAGCGCGCCAGAAACCCTGGCAATCATGGGTATTTTCTCGCAGTAAGTCAATCATCTTCCCATTCAACGTCTACAAAACGTAAACGTAATGAGGCTAATGATTCAAAGGACCTTCCCACTGTACTAAGTTTCCTCATGGTACCTCATTCTGCAGATGGTCAGTCCTCTGCCACGGTGATTCTGTTTATTATTCAGAAAGGTGATATCCAGCTCCCGTTTACGTAATGGCACTTTGCTTTTGGAGACCATTTCTGACTCTCAAGCACAACTTCATGCTGCCTCGCTTCTCCACAGTTACCCTCATAGAACTTGGAATTCTTTCTGTGGCGTAATTTACACGGTCTAACCGAGACCAAAATCCGTCATGTACTGAAAAGGGTAGATTCCTCCTTAGTGCCCACTTGCACTCTCTCTCTCACCTTTTATAGAGTGGTGCTTCCGTCCAAGATCAAAACTAGCTGTGGAATTATCACAATCCGACCATACACTCCGAACCTGATGCGCTACTACCTGTGTCACCGTTTGAACCACAGTACAACGTCTTGTCGACACAGAGCCAAATGTGTCACCTGTGCTAGGGATGTTCACAAAGCGATTCTCCGCCTCCTCCCCGCTGAATCAACTGCAATGCCGGTCATGCCGCCCCCTGTCGCGATTATCCCGTGTATCTTGATGAGCGGGCTTTTCAAGAGATCCGGGTAAAGGAAAAAATGCCTTACCCAGTCGCTCGCTAATTACTGGCTAGTGGCAAACCCTGCGCTCTCCCGTCTGCTACCTATAGTTCTGTTTTGTTACCCAACGCTCCTTTAAGGACATGGCCACGCAGACACGCGACGTCCAATTCAGATCTGAGACTCTGAAATCGCCCAGCGTCAAGGTAGCATCGCCATAACCCCGTCCAGCTGTGCAACAAGCTGTCGCCTCAAGGGGCGAAGCCACCGGTAGACCGGAAACCACAGGAGTAGTGCTCCCGTGAATACGTCCTCCATCCCTCCAGCTAAACAATACCCGACCCTTCCTCTAGCCGGAAAGGCTCGAAGAAGTCCACAAAAGGCAAACGGACTTCTTCTTCGGCAACTCGAAGATGGCCGACCTCCGTGTCTCCAGTGCGCACCGTTTTACAGCACTAGGCTTCACAGACCGACCGCACAAGCAGGCTGATGCTTCTGTGGAGCCCATGGACCAGGATACTTTTGCTTCTGTGCCCTGTAGTAGCGACTCTTCCCCGGCTGTCACTCGGCAGCTGCCAAGGTCACACCCCTACATCTCTTCTTCATCATGACTCTCCTCCAATGGAACGTTCGCGGCCTCCGGTCCCACAAAGAGGATTTATGGCTGCTTTTAGCATCGCGGCATCCCCTGGTAATCTGCCTTTAGGAAACGAAATTCCGCCCTCACTACAGGTTTGAGCTTTCACATTTCTTACCGATTTGTTTTGACTTTCCCCCTGAGCTCGGCATTCCATCTTATGCGGGCGTCATGCTGCTCAAACTGGATGACGTTCACAGTCAGCCCATCTCCCTGACTACCAATCTTCAAGTTGTTGCAGTTCGCATTTTCCTTCCCCATCGGACTTTCCCTCTGTACCACTTACGTCCCTCGGTCGTTTGATGTCACCAGGGAAGACTTCCTTCAACTTATTGGGCAGCTACCTCCACCATTTTTGCTACTCAGTGACTTTACTGCTCATCATCCTCTTTGGAGTTCTCCTAGGACCTGCCAGAGAGGTGCACTCTTCGCTGACCTTCTTAGCAAGCTTAACCTCTTCTGCCTTAACACCGGAGCACCCACTTTCCTTTTTGACTCCGTGCACACCTATTCCCATTTGGACCTATCCTTGTTCACAGCCCAGCTTGCCCCACTTCTTCAGTGGTCCGTTCTTTTTGACTCGCACTCGAGCGACCATTTCCCATGTGCTATCCTTTTGCTGACTTCTGCTCCATTCGCGTACAAGCCCAAATGCCAGCTTCCTAAGGCTGACTGACAGCTTTACTCCTCCCTGGTGACCTTCGGAGAATAAGATTTCCCCAGTTGTGATGAACAGGTGGAATATCTCACAAACGTTATGCTTACTGCTGCAGAACGTTCCATTCCCCGCACTTCATCTTTACCACGTCGTGTCCCAGTCTCTTGGTGGACTGAGACATGCCGCGACACAATTCGCGCACGGAGACGCGCTCTCCGCGTTTTTATCCGCCGTCCTACGATGGCAAACTGCATTCATTATAAACAGATGCGTGCGAAGTGACGTCGCGTTCTTGGGAATAGCAACAGAGCTAGCTGGATTTGATTCACTAGTTCTTTTAACAGTTCCACCCCTTCCTCTGTCATGTGACCAAAAACCGGCAACTCTCTAGGACCAAGATCCATTCCCCAATTTCCTGCCTGACAGTAGCTGAAGATATCGTGAGACCTATTGTTATCTCCAACACCTTGGGCCGCCATTTTGCGAAAGTTTAGAGTTCTTCTCACTATCACCGTGCATTCCTCCATCGTAAACGAGTAGAGGAGGCTCAGGTGACACTTCTCCGAATCGTGAGTGCTAAAATGCCGCCTTTACTATGAGGGAGCCAGATCATGCTCTCAGTTCATCCCAATTCTCTACCCCAGGGCCAGACGCCGTCCACATTCAGATGTTGCAGCACATTTCTCTTGGAAGCAAGCACTTTCTGCTTCTAGATACCGCACCATCTCTCTTACCAGTTGCGTTTGCAAGGTGATGGAACGTATGATTCATGCCCGGCTGGTACGGTGTCGCGAGTCTCGCAATTTACTGACGAGTGCACAGTGTGGATTTCGAGCGCGGCGTTCTGAAGTTGACCATCTCGTTACTTTGTCCACTCATGTCATGAGTGGTTTTCTGCGGAAATCCCAGACTGTGGCCGTGTTTTTCGATTTGGAGAAGGCCTAAGACCCCTGCTGGAGAACTGGTATCCTCCGTACCCTTTACAGGTGGGGCTTCCGTGGACGCCTGCCCTGTTTCCTTCATGCATTTTTAAAAGATCGAGTTTTCAAGGTGCATTTGAGTTCTGCCTTGTCGGACACCTGTATCCAGAAAACGGTGTGCCTTTAGATTCCGTTCTGAGCGTCGTCCTCTTTGCTATCACCATTAACGCTATAATGGCCTGTCTCCCACCAGGCACCTCCGGCCCCCTTTTTGTTGTAAGATTTTGCCATCTATTGCAGTTCTCCACGGATCTGTCTCACAGAGCGACGTCTTCAGCGATGTCTTGATCGTCTTTACTAAACCGTCTGTATGAATTTCTGGCGATACAAGTGGTTTCTCACACCATCTTGAGGCTGTTTCCCTTCCGTTTGTTGAAACTACGAAATTCCTCGGGCTCATGCTCGATAGGAAACACTCTTGGTCCTCCCACGTGTCCTACCTGGCAGCCCGCTGTACGCAGTCCTTCAGTGTCCTGTGTGTCCTGAATTGTACTTCCTGGGATGCCGATCGAACCACCCTCCTCCGTTTGTACCGGTCCCTTGTCGTTCGAAACTCGACTAAGGCCCTTCTCTCTTACGCCATCTCAATACTATCCACCATCGTGGCATCCGTTTCGCCACTGGCAGCTGAGTACATCCGACGATACAGCCTTTTCAATTGAGTGCTCTGCTCAGACTCACTCAGCGCCCTTCAAAGTCTATGTGCGCTGTAAACCGCCTATCCCTTAGTGCAGTGGGGTTATCTCGGTCTGCCAGGAAACGAGGCTGCTGACGCTGCTGCCAAGGCTGCAGTCCTCGTACCTCAGTCCGCGAATACCCATATTCCCTCCGATGTGTTGCCGTCTGTCAGCATGTGTTGAGGTGATGTCCCTTTGGAATCGTCAATGGTCCTCCCTTCACGTTAATAAGCTCCAGCTTATTAAGCCTCTCCTAGAGGCTTAGGGAAAAAGACCAAAAATTTGAAAAAAAAACATTTTCTCGGTCTATAGAAAAGAGCATTTCATGCTGATTTCAAAAATGTATAGTTTATGGGCATTATCATTTTTCGTTAGTTCTAAAATTGATGTTGAACGTAATGTTGCACAGGGGCTACGCCCATCTGCAGTTTGAAGTGCGTCAGAATACGTGATGTATTATTTTATTCTTCCGTTTTTTCCGGCGTTAGTCACGGATCGTCAACATATGTGTATTCTAGAATGCACTGACTCCAAGAACCAAAGTACAGCCATGTTTAGGATGTAAACAAAGATCTGAGAATATATGATTTTGGAATTTCATATGCGTGTGGTTTTGTAGTTAAAGTGTGTTGTTTTGTTTCTGTGTGTGTGTGTTTCCTGTGCTATAAATGCCGAGAGTAAGGAAATTTAGCCCCAAACGAAAGTTTCGTGGCAACCAGTTCCAAACACAACCGAATAGTACACATCAGTTACTTCAAAAGTCGCCTGCGGAATCTGTGTCTATTGGCAATGCTTCTAGACGTAAACTTTCGGTTTCTGAATGCAATAAGAACGAGCCTAGTAGTATTGTGAGCAGCAATAACGACGGAAATGTTATTGTGAACCTCAGCATGCTATCAAGACTTTTGAAGTGTGATCTGAAATGTAAGTAATGCAATTGTGAAGATAGTATTGACGTTTCTGAGGACATTTCAGCAAGGAAGGGTCTTTCAAGTCGGTTAGTAATTGCCTGTAACTCGTGTAAGATGCACAGTGATACTGTCACCTCGCCAGTAACTGATAGTCGACATTACAGTGTAAATATTCAGCTTGCTTATGCAATGCGTTGTATTGGAAGGGGAAGGGGAGGTGCAAGACTTTTTGTGCAGTGATGGATTTGTCTCCACCTCCACTGAGGTTAGACAGATAAAGTAAATTAATACATAATTATTTATGTGGTGTAAGTGAACATTCAACGAAAAGAGCAGCAGAAGAAGCAGTAGCTTTGTCTGAGAATACAGACATTGTAGGAGCATTTGATGGATCTTGACAGAAGAGAGGTCATACTTCTCTGAATGGGACTGTAACTGCCACATTTATTGAAACTGGTAATGAATGTGTAACAAAGCACTACCAGGGTTGTCAAAGTAAATTTATCGGCACCCATGTTTGTGTAAAGACCTTTGATCGCCCAGTGGAAACATGAAAACGAAAGGAGTTCTAAACATTTTTAGAAGATTTGAGGTTAGGCGCTGGCCGCGGTGGTCTAGCGGTTCTAGGCGCTCAGTCCGGAACCACGCGACTGCTACGGTCGCAGGTTCGAATCCTGCCTCGGGCATGGATGTGTGTGATGTCCTTAGGTTAGTTAGGTTAAAGTAGTTCTAAGTTCTAGGGGACTGATGACCACAGATTTTGAGTCCCATAGTGCTCAGAGCCATTTGAACCATTTTTTTGAGGTTAGGCGTGGTGTGAGGTATGTAGGCTACCTTGGGGACAGAGACTGTAAAGGACACATTACTGTTGTTAATGACAGACCATATGGGGAAACACTGATAGAAAAGCTTGAATGTTTTGTGCATGTACACAAAAGAATGGGAGCTCGGCCGAGAAAATTATGTAAAGACTCCAGTGGAAAAAAACTGTCAGACGGGAAACACGTAGGTGGTACAGGTCGTCTTACAAAAAATTAAATTGATTCTCTGACTCAATATTATGGACTAGCAATAAGGAGAAATTTAGGAGATTTGGAGAACATTAAACGAGTTGTTTGGGCAACATGGCTTCAAAGAGTGTCAACAGATGAAACCCCACAGCATGGTTTGTGTCCAAAAGGGGAAGTATCGTGGTGGAAGTACTTGTTGAGCAATGCTATAGGCGTACAATATACCCACAACCATTCCTTACCACTTGTTGTAATGGAACCTGTTAGGCCTATATATATGGCTGTGGCAAATAAAAATCTACTTAGGAAATGTATACATGGTCTCTCTCAGAATGCAAGTGAAAGCTTCAACGGCTGAATATGGGAGAGAATACCCAAAACAGTATTTGTTGGGCTGACAGTGCTGAATATTGGTGTAATGGATGCAATAATAACATTCAGCTTTCAATGAAGGTACAATTCCAAGGATCAATGTTACGAAGAAATTGTACATCCAGACGGGAAGGAATATTACTTCAGCTCTAACTGCTATTGATAAGCGGCGGGTAACCGAAGCAGAGACCTGCAGAAGCTGCTTCCAAGGAGTCAAGGATAAAAAAAGAATGAAGAGAAAGAGTATGGAGGATAAGGAAAGAGGCGGACAACTGGAGTACGCAGCTCCAAACGAGCATTGTGATAAGTTAATAAATTTGTAAATCTTATTTTGCGATTTACCGAAAAATTGAATTTTCATCATTCAGGTACACTTATCTCCTAAGTGACAAAAATTGGTACAGATATTTAGAACGACCTCCTCTATCTCCCTTGTCTCGTATTTCCTGAAAAAATTATAACATGATGATGTCGGTGATATTTGAGTTATATTTTAAATATTTTTGTTGCAGTAAAATAAATTACTTGGCTTTTTCACAGATCAACAACAGAGAAGCAAATTGGAGGCAGAAAACAGTTATGTCAATGTTGTCTGTACTCTGACTCTTTTTTCAAGCACTGCAGTCAGATGTTCCAAAGAAAATGGTTCCGCAGTGAAATAGTGTTCCGTTTTTTATACTATTATAAATATTGTCGGTACCAAAATACAATAAATATCTCAAAGTTTTTTGGGAAATGCTTTGCTAATGACAGTAATTATGTGTAAGAATTTTGAGCTGTGTCTAATTTATAGATCAGTTGCACTATGAGGGTGAAGATAATGCTAAAAATGCAAGCCCTTTCAGGGGCGTGTCCCCTTAACTCGGCTGCGTATTGGGCACTGCGTTTTTAGCCATCGTCATTTGCTAAGTGGTGTTCCCCTAACCGCTTTGTACACATTGCGCCCAGGTTTAACTGTCGGCCACTTCCTGATGCATTGCTCATTTTTTAACCGTTTACTTTCCCGCTTGGATTTGCCGCCTGATTTATCGGCCGTTTTAGCAAATGACGCGCGGGCTATCGACCGCGTTTTACTATTTATTCGCCAAAGCAATATGGCGAAGGCCATTTAATTTTTAATTTTGGACCTCCGTTTCTGTATGGTGTCTGTTTTAACCCTTTTCTACGTGCCTGTTTTTAGCTGTCTTCTATTATGTGAATTGGGATTGACGTACAGTTGCTTTTATCTCCTCTCTGCCTTCGTGTTCTATAGTTTTGACTTGGGCGCGTATGAATCTAGTTGTTTTTTGCCCCCTAAAGTAAAACAAAAGGAAACCCTCAAGTCAATTTCTGACAAATGCAGTAAATTGCGGCAAATATAAACTGAATGGCCAAACGTCACGGGCATAGTCGTCACATTTCTGGATGTGACGTGACCAGAATATCGGTGTCAGAGGCAGCGTATGGTATCAGAGCATTCTGTTACAGACCGGTGGACAGTGAACATGGTAGCACATATGAGTTCACTCACTCTGACCGCTGAATGATAATCAGTCTAACGCGCAGCGGTGGTGGTACATCGGGCGTTTTATAAAAATTCAGGGTTCCGAAGTTGGCAGTATTTCCAGTATGGTAAGACGTAATGATGAGTACCCGTGGTGTAGGGGTAGCGTCTTTGATTCATAATCGAAAACGTCTTCGGTCCCGGGTTCGATCCCCACCACTGCCTAAATTTTGATAAATAATCAGCATTGGCGGCCGAAGACTTCCGGCATAAGAAGTCAGCCTCATTCTGCCAACGGCCTTGTCAAAGAGGGCGGAGGAGCGGATAGAGGTTCAGGGCACTCTCTTGTCGTAGGGGTGGGAAATTGCCCCTAAAGGCGGAAGAATCAGCAATGATCAACGACATGAGGATGCAGAAGGCAATGGAAATCACTGCATTAGGGGGCTCCGGAATATTAAAGATGATTTTTTTTCAATTGTAATGAAAATTCACATCATTTTTTTGCAATTTTTTATTTATATATTCAAAAATATATAGTTTTTTGGAAAAATGCTGTGTTAAATTATGCAGAAGGTACTGTGTAACATTTACTGAAAGTTTGAAACAAATATGTTTGGAAGATCCTTAGAAAACATGTAATTAGTATGAGAAAATAAAAGTTTTGGGAATCGAGCGACAAAGATTGGATTAACTTTTTAGTGCATTCCAGGTCCATAGGATGGATTATCTTCATCATCTGCAAACTCCTCCTCCAGCTTCGTCTTGTTCCTCCTCCTGTTTACTCTTGCTTGTATTTCTAGACTCTTTACAGCCCTGTCTGCAGCCCTAAGGCGTTCCTTGTCTAAAGCAAGCATCGCTCGTTGTTGTGTTCATAGATTTTGCTACCATTTTCTTCAGCTGCAGTTACTGCAACACTGTTCCAAAAGGTGGTCATGTATGAACACTTATCACATTTCAGTTGTATTTCACTAGCAAGTCCTACGTGCTTTATTATGGAGAGTTCCAGACCAACTTCACTACAATGAATACATCTTACACAGTTTGAAAAAATTCCTTTGAGAACCGACATATCAAATATTTCAATCACATCCGATTCGCCCATAAAACATTCATAGTTTTCACTCATTGAACCAAGCTTCTTCTGTGAAGTATTTTCTTTCCCACTTTGACTGCTATGGGCAGGTGTACTTGAGAGGTTAGGTTCACTCATTTGGTTATCGTCTTTATTGTTTACAGTAATAACACATACCATTGGCTTTCCAACATTTCTTCTTTTCTTAAAAGCCTTCAGAGGATTTCTAATAACTTTACTTTTACTCATTATTATACTTCAACAAAAGAGAGACTCAAGAAACAGAATTAATTACGAATATTTTCGAGATAACGACAGAGTAAATAAACATGAAACAATCGACAATCACACCAGCGATATATATTGAACCATCACAGGTTAGCCACAACACATACTTTATCTCACATCACTAAAATGTATCTGATGAACAAAGACGTTAATAATAACACCATTTTACAGCTGTTTAACAGCGCCACAGTGGGTCACGCCCATGTAGAACACATTTAAAAAAAAATTAAAAATAGTTGTAGTCTTCGGAATTGAATAAATTATATATCTATTAAAAGGTAATAGTCTGCAGATTCAGAAAACGCAAAAAAGTAAAAATTGACCTTTTCATGATTTTGAGCCTTTCCGGAGCCCCTTAAAGACACGTAATGTGTATCCGCAGGAGATGTGGCCTGTAATTGAAGAAGTGTCATGATGATCACTCCATTGGTAAAAGATTCCGGAATAGTCCACCATTCGGATCTCCGGGAGGGGACTGCCAAGGGGAGGTTACCATGAGAAAAAGATTGAATAATAACCGAAAGGATAACGTTCTACGAGTCGGGGCGTGGAATGTCAGAAGCTTGAACGTGGTAGGGAAACTAGAAAATCTGAAAAGGGAAATACAAAGGCTCAATCTAGATATAGCGGGGGGTCAGTGAAGTGGAAAGAAGACAAGAATTTCTGGTCTGATGAGTATCGGGTAATATCAACAGCAGCAGAAAATGGTATAACAGGTGTAGGATTCGTTATGAATAGGAAGGGTGTGTTACTGTGAACAGTTCAGTGACCCGGTTGTTCTAATCAGAATCGACAGCAGACCAACACCGATAACGATAGTTCAGGTATACATGCCGGCGTCGCAAGCTGAGGATGAACAGATAGAGAAAGTGTATGAGGATATTGAAAGGGTAATGCAGTATGTAAAGGGGGACGAGAATCTAATACTCATGGGCGACTGGAATGCAGTTGTAGGGGAAGGAGTAGAAGAAAACGTTACAGGAGAATATGGGCTTGGGACAAGGAATGAAAGAGGAGAAAGACTAATTGAGGTCTGTAACAAGTTTCAGCAAGTAATAGCGAATACCCTGTTCAAGAATCACAAGAGGAGGAGGTATACTTGGAAAAGGCCGGGAGATACGGGAAGATAACATCATGGTCAGACAGAGATTCCGAAATCAGATACTGGATTGTAAGGCGTACCCAGGAGCAGATATAGACTCAGATCACAATATAGTAGTGATGAAGAGTAGGCTGAAGTTCAAGACATTAGTCAGGAAGAATCAATACGCAAAGAAGTGGGATACGGAAGTACTAAGGAATGACGAGATACGTTTGAAGTTCTCTAACGCTATAAATATAGCAATAAGAAATAGCGCAGTAGGCAGTACAGTTGAAGAGGAATGGACATCTCTAAAAAGGGCCATCACAGAAGTTGGGAAGGAAAACATCGGTACAAAGAAGGTAGCTGCGATGAAACCATGGGTAACAGAAGAAATACTTCACTTGATTGATGAAAGGCCGGCCGCGGTGGTCTCGCGGTTCTAGGCGCGCAGTCCGGAACCGCGCGACTGCTACGGTCGCTGGTT
This sequence comes from Schistocerca piceifrons, assembly GCF_021461385.2. Taxonomy (NCBI): domain Eukaryota; kingdom Metazoa; phylum Arthropoda; class Insecta; order Orthoptera; family Acrididae; genus Schistocerca; species Schistocerca piceifrons. The sequence goes on along the minus strand of NC_060139.1, from coordinate 1,095,970,962 downwards.
CGAATCCTGCCTCGGGCATGGATGTGTGTGATGTCCTTAGGTTAGTTAGGTTTAAGTAGTTCTAAGTTCTAGGGGACTGATGACCACAGCTGTTAAGTCCCATAGTGCTCAGAGCCATTTGAACCATTTTTTGATGAAAGGAGGAAGTACAAACATGTTCCGGGAAAATCAGGAATACAGAAATACGAGTCGCTGAGGAATGAAATAAATAGGAAGTGCAGGGAAGCTAAGACGAAATGGCTGCAGGAAAAATGTGAAGACATCGAAAAAGATATGATTGTCGGAAGGACAGACTCGGCATACAGGAAAGTCAAAGCTACCTTTGGTGACATTAATAGCAACAGTGGTAACATTAAGAGTGCAACGGAAATTTCGCTGTTAAATGCAGAGGAGAGAGCAGATAGGTGGAAAGAATACATTGAAAGCCTCTATGAGGGTGAAGATTTGTCTGATGTGATAGAAGAAGAAACAGGAGTCGATTTAGAAGAGATAGGGGATCCAGTATTAGAATCGGAATTTAAAAGAGCTGTGGAGGACTTACGGTCAAATAAGGCAGAAGGGATAGATAACATTCCATCAGCATTTCTAAAATCATTGGGGGAAGTGGCAACAAAACGACTATTCACGTTGGTGTGTAGAATATATGAGTCTGGCGATGTACCATCTGACTTTCGGAAAAGCATCATCCACACAATTCCGAAGACGGCAAGAGCTGACAAGTGCGAAAATTATTGCACAATCAGCTTAACAGCTCATGCATCGAAGCTGCTTACAAGAATAATATACAGAAGAATGGAAAAGAAAATTGAGAATGCGCTAGGTGACGATCGGTTTGGCTTTAGGAAAAGTAAAGGGACAAGAGAGGCAATTCTGACGTTACGGCTAATAATGGAAGCAAGGCTACAGAAAAATCAAGACACTTTCATAGGATTTGTCGACCTGGAAAAAGCGTTCGACAATATAAAATGGTGCAAGCTGTTCGAGATTCTGAACAAAGTAGGGGTAAGCTATAGGGAGAGACAGGTCATATATAATATGTACAATCACCAAGAGGGAATAATAAGAGTGGACGATCAAGAATGAAGTGCTCGTATTAAGAAGGGTGTAAGACAAGGCTGTAGCCTTTCGCCCCTACTCTTCAATCGGTACATCGAGGAAGCAATGATGGAAATAAAAGAAAGGTTCAAGAGTGGAATTAAAATACAAGGTGAAAGGATATCAATGATACGATTCGCTGACGACATTGCTATCTTGAGTGAAAGTGAAGATGATCTGCTGAACAGAATGAACAGTCTAGTGAGTACACAGTATGGTTTGAGAGTAAATCGGAGAAAGACGAAGGTAATGAGAAGTTGTAGAAATGAGAACAGCGAGAAACTTAACATCAGGATTAATGGTCACGAAGTCGATGAAGTTAAGGAATTCTGCTACCTAGGCAGTAAAATAACCAATGACGGACGGAGCAAGGAGGACATCAAAAGCAAACTCGCTATGGCAAAAAAGGCATTTCTGGCCAAGAGAAGTCTACTAATATCAAAAACCGGCCTTGAGGAAGAAATTTCTGAGGATGTACGTCTGGAGTACAGCATTGTATGGTAGTGAAACATGGACTGTGGGAAAACCGAAACAGAAGAGAATCGAAGCATTTGAGATGTGGTGCTATAGACGAATGTTGAAAATTAGGTGGACTGATAAGGTAAGGGATGAGGAGGTTCTATGCAGAATCGGAGAGGAAAGGAATATGTGGAAAACACTGATAAGGAGAAGGGACAGGATGATAGGACATCTGCTAAAACATGAGGGAATGAGTTCCATGGTACTAGAGGGAGCTGTAGAGGGCAAAAACTGTAGAGGAAGACAGAGATTGGAATACGTCAAGCAAATAATTGAGGACGTAGGTTGCAAGTGCTGCTCTGAGATGAAGAGGTTAGCACAGGAAAGGAATTCGTGACGGGCCGCATCAAACCAGTCAGTAGACTGTTGGGTGGGGGGGGGGGGGGGGAGAGAGAGAGAGAGACATAATGTTGCCATAAGAGTAAGATATGCGCAGTGCGACAACGACTGTTTGACGAACAGACGGCGCGTCGATTCCACGAAGTCCAATGAGACGATCGACATCCTACTGCGAATCAGATCGGTGCCCCTTTGAATCTGTGGCGTCAGGAAGCCCCGTCTACCAGGGTTGTACGGAGACAAGTGCTCTGCGTAAGCTTCAGCACTTGATCCCCGGTACAACATCCAGTGTCTTTCTACAAGGTTTGGCCACTTACAGTTGTTGATTGCGCACATATCGCGGAGCACCTGGAAGTCAGAGATTTTGTTGAAGACATAAATATGGCACAATGCGTATGTTCGAGAATCTAATGTAGAAAGTTCAGAAGTGTGAGCTGCATCTTGAACTCAAGTTCGCAGAAAGTGCCGTTTTCATCGCACGGATGATTTAAGGAGTCATCCATACGCAAGTAGTGACTGGGCTCCACAAGATTTGGCTTGTGCTCCGTCTCTAATGACCTTGTCGTCGACGAGAGGTTGAACATTAATCCTCCTCCTCCTTCTGACAAAATTTGGCGAAAAGGCCTACTTAGCAACAGAACATAGGTAAGTGAAACCCTACTAAAATCCAAGGGTCTGGCCATTAAAACAGTGAACTCTTTCTTGACTCATAACTGGAGCAACAGCAATTGTTTGTGGTAATTTAACAAAAGCAGTCAGGTTGGATCGCAAATAGTGTTTATTTTTTTGGTAATTGGTTTCACACTGCGAAAAGTGATCTTTCTATGATAATTTAACGAAAACAGTCTAGACCGGAAATGATGTTAATTTCGCTGACGTCTGGTATCAGTCATAGAAAGATAGGGAATAAAACCGGTTACCAGAAAAGTAAACACAATTTGCGATGTATACTGATCGTTTTTTCCAAATGTAAACAGCGGCTTTCCGGTGTAAAAATCAGCTACTGCGCTCTAGGAATGTGCTTCAAAGTACTATCGAAATGTGAAAAAAGATTTTAAAAAATCATTACGCCAATCTGTATTTTGTGCCATGTTGCACAAGGATAATTCTCGGCACTCACACCATAAAAATTTCACCCGTTTCAAATACCTGGTCTGTGTTATCCAACAATAAGATATTCTTGTTGACTTCAAACAGCGAAATTTCAACTAAATTTATGGAAAACTTGGAAAAACTTTGAGCAGAATAACTAAGTGCAGGTGAATGTCCCACGTGACATAATATTGACCGTACCACACTACGTCCGTGGCATGGAGCATGTTTCGAACAACTGTTCACCACGGCCGTCGACCTGACACGGTTTCCATTAATTCAATGATCCCATGCCCACTGGAAGTGAGATTGACGATGCCGTTGAGTCAGTGTGGGAACACGCGTGGGTTTGCTGCAGAGCTCAACGTCCGACAACGGGGGGTGCTCCGGAAACACTGCGACTTTGTGTGCATACAGGGTGTCAGGACGTAGTTTACCATAGCACTAAACTGTATGTACTCGTATTGTAAATAAGATGCTATTATTGGAATTGTTGCTGTTGGTCTTCAGTCCAGAGACTGGTTTGATGCAGCTCTCCATGCTACTCTATCCCGTGCAAGCTTCTTCATCTCCCAGTACTCACTGCAACCTACATCCTTCTGAATCTGCTTAGTGTATTCATCTCTTGGTCTCCCTCTGCGATTTTTACCCTCCACGCTGCCCTCTTGTACTAAATTGGTGATTCCTTGATGCCTCAGAATATGACCTCAGAATGTGCCACAAATTTCTCTTCTCTCTAATTCTATTGAATACCTCCTCATTAGTTATGTGATCTACCCATCCAATCTTCAGCATTCTTCTGTAGCACCAGATTTCGAAAGCTTCTATTCTCTTCTCGTCTAAACTATTTATCTTCCATGTTTCACTTCCATACATGGCTACGCTCCATACAAATACTTTCAGAAACGACTTCCTGACACTTAAATCTGTACTCGATGTTAACAAATTCCTCTTCTTCAGAAACGCTTTCCTTGCCATTGCCAGTCTACATTTTAAATCCTCTCTACTTCGACCATCATCAGTTATTTTTCTCCTCAAATAGCAAACCTCATTTACTACGTTAAGCGTCTCATTTCCTAATCTAAATCCCCGAGCAGCACCCGATTTAATTGGACTACATTCCATTATTCTCATTTATTGGAATTAATGTTCTGATAACTTACTTTCTCTCTTGATGAGCAGAATTTCTACCTCATCTTCGTCTGTGTGCATGGTATTCACACAAACCTTCAGCTGAAGACTGTTAACTGAACGATCGACGTACATTTTTCCATGTGGTTCCGTTTGTTTACTATCAACTCCAGTATTTAGGAGTATTACGTTACCCCGGGTACCTGCTTTCTGTTCTGGTACTGGAGAGTCAGTCAGTTGTGTGTCTTTAATACCGTCGTGTTTACGCGAGTCTTACCCTGTGGTACGTTTTGAAACTGGTTTTGAAGAGACGAAGTGAATTACCGGAATAAACAAACAGCGCTATTTAAAAAGAACCTATTGCTGTCCATAACTTCGTAACGAACAGAGTTGCAAGAAAGTGAACCTTGCCGGTTGACCAATCTCCCGACTTACAAGCTGGACTAAGTTTTTGATTATTTTTATTTTTTTTTTTAATTTTGATTCTGGACAAAATGTTCAAGCCAACTTGGAAAAACATTGAGCAAAATAACCAAGCCCAGGTTAGCAATTGAATCTCACTTGGGGTACAGTGCTTGGTGCCGTTGTGGACGCGCTATAACGTGGGGGCTAAGCTGAAAGTGTTTCTCCCTGAGTATCAATCCCACAGAAATGACGAATGTTTCTAACAACTGTCACCTGTAAACGCCTATTTGTCTTAGGTTCCTGGCGGTCGAATCCCGCACACCCTCTTGTAAAAACTGAAATTCATGACCATTTCTCTTAAATTAAAAGATATATTTTCTTTGAGACTGTCTTCTGGATTCCTTATTTACACACATGCTGAAAGGAATAAAATTTACAAATGAAATGCAACACTTTTGTTCCCAATCCAAGTAATTAAGCAATTGTCCTCCACAGCGCCGCAGAGTTCTTGTATATAGACTCTGGGGCTAAGGACGTGAGAAATAGTCCTAGTGGTGCGTGCAGCGTATTATCTATCCTAATCCTAATCTAAAATATAAAAATGGTAACGTTTCTAAATTTAATTTGTATCATGCAGGAGCACACACCTAGTGAATCACAGCAGCGATTATAATTTTGAGGTACCATGCCACGGATTGTTGTCGAATGTCCTCATGAGTGTTATCATGCCAAATTCTGTCTTCAAAATCCCGGGATGGTTGAAGGCCCCTGCCCATAATGCACCAAACCATCTCAACTGGGCCGAGCGGTCTAAGGCGCTCCAGTCACAGACTGTGCGGCTGGTCCCGGCGGAGGTTCGAGTCTTCCCTCGGGTATGGGTGTGCGTGTTTGTCCTTAGTTCGTTTAGGTTAAGTAGTGTGTAAACTTAGGGACTGATGACCTTAGCACTTAAGTCCCATAAGATTTCAGACACGCAACGCATCTCAACTGGGGCGCGGACCGACGACCTTCCTGGCTGAGGTATGGTTCGGCAAGCACGAAGGCAAGCAGTAGAAACTCTCGCTGTGTGTGGGCGGGCATTGTCTTGCTGAAATGTGCGCCCAAGATGGCTTGCCACGAAGGGCAACAACAGGGACGAATAATACTGTCGACGTACCGCTGTTGAGTAATGGTGCCGCGAGAGACAACCAGAGGGATCCTGCTATGAAAATAAATGGCACCCCAGGCCATTATTCCCGGCTGGTACCCCACCGCTGTTCGTGTCGCCTCCAGACGCGTCTTCGGTCTGGAGTCTGACTGCTGCTGCTCCTGGAGTACCACCGGCTGCCCTCCGTGTCTCACTGCCCCTGTCAGTATGCATCGATGACACAAATACCGCTTTTTGTTTGTAACACAAAACAAAGCGACGCTTTCCGTTCACACTGGGCCTTGCACGAGAGAGTGACGAGCAGCACTTGTTAGCGCCGACTCCACACGCACAGTGCAAAGAACGGAATTCGAAACACCCGCCGAAACACCAGAGGAAATGCGCCTGACGACTGTTAGGAGGGACAGCTGGCAAATGTTGTTGTGTTTATCGAACGTAAAGAAACACAGTGTCACAGGTGCATCGTTTCACCGCTACGGGAACGTCAAGGTTTAGCCGCTACTGTTCACAGACGCTGTTCTGTCATCTAATGAATTGTTTTGGAAGTGTTCCTCAAAGGTCGTTCGTTTAAATTCATGCAATGCTTGCTACTGATTGTCCAACAAGCTCAGAGAAAACATATGCCACAAATAAGGGCTGTTGTTTCAGCCAATCGTCCAAGTAGCTCTTCTGGAATGTCTGTGAGAGTTTCTTACACCAAACGTTTCGTCTCCCCCACCCCACAAAAAGAATTTCACAGGAGCGAGTTCTGGAAAACGTGGAGACGACGGTGTTCGTCCACCACTCCCATTTCAGCTACTGCGAAAAGCATTGTGTAAATCTTCTCTGACATCAACAGCAAAGGGTAGTGGGGGCCTGTCACGCCGTAACCACAATCACCTGGCCGCTGGCGGGACGTTCTCCAGCATATTCCATACTACTTCACGGAATATGTACGGCAATGTCCTCCACTAAACGTGCTAAGCAGGAGACACGGCCCAGTGAGATGGTCGTGAACGATACCAGACCTCTCTGTGGAACACACAATTTGCCTTAATATTTTCAAACGTCCAGACGTGTTTACTGTGTCTGAGCGTTGGCCTACCGGAGTTCCAGTGTTCAACCATTCAATGACCCTTCTCGGGGAAACGGTTCACCTGTGACATTATTGTAACATAACAGTGTGTTTCCTTTTATATCCTATTCCTCTAACCACGCTAAAATTTTGTATATGCATATGCTTTTTCACGGAAGAAAACCGTACAAGTACTCACAAAGAAGTTGTTATTCCAGCAACTTCCACAATTCTGACATATCCTCCGATATACACACATTGTTTTCAAACAGCTTCTTGCTTTTGTTATCAACTGCAGGATTATGGTCTTGGAGCAGCCATGAACCAACATACACTCCTGGAAATTGAAATAAGAACACCGTGAATTCATTTTCCCAGGAAGGGGAAACTTTATTGACACATTCCTGGGGTCAGATACATCACATGATCACACTGACAGAACCACAGGCACATAGACACAGGCAACAGAGCAAGCACAATGTCGGCACTAGTACAGTGTATATCCACCTTTCGCAGCAATGCAGGCTGCTATTCTCCCATGGAGACGATCGTAGGGATGCTGGATGTAGTCCTGTGGAACGGCTTGCCATGCCATTTCCACCTGGCGCCTCAGTTGGACCAGCGTTCGTGCTGGACGTGCAGAACGCGTGAGACGACGCTTCATCCAGTCCCAAACATGCTCAATGTGGGACAGATCCGGAGATCTTGCTGGCCAGGGTAGTTGACTTACACCTTCTAGAGCACGTTGGGTGGCACGTGATACATGCGGACGTGCATTGTCCTGTTGGAACAGCAAGTTCCCTTGCCGGTCTAGGAATGGTAGTACGATGGGTTCGATGACGGTTTGGATGTACCGTGCACTACTCAGTGTCCCCTCGACGATCACCAGTGGTGTACGGCCAGTGTAGGAGATCGCTCCCCACACCATGATGCCGGGTGTTGGCCCTGTGTGCCTCGGTCGTATGCAGTCCTGATTGTGGCGCTCACCTGCACGGCGCCAAACACGCATACGACCATCATTGGCACCAAGGCAGAAGCGACTCTCATCGCTGAAGACGACACGTCTCCATTCGTCCCTCCATTCACGCCTGTCACGACACCACTGGATGCGGGCTGCACGATGTTGGGGCGTGAGCGGAAGACGGCCTAACGGTGTGCGGGACCGTAGCCCAGCTTCATGGAGACGGTTGCGAATGGTCCTCGCCGATACCCCAGGAGCAACAGTGTCCCTAATTTGCTGGGAAGTGGCGGTGCGGTCCCCTACGGCACTGCGTAGGATCCTACGGTCTTGGCGTGCATCTGTGCGTCGCTGCGGTCCGGTCCCAGGTCGACGGGCACGTGCACCTTCCGCCGACCACTCGCGACAAGATCGATGTACTGTGGAGACCTCACGCCCCACGTGTTGAGCAATTCGGCGGTACGTCCACCCGGCCTCCCGCATGCCCACTATACGCCCTCGCTCAAAGTCCGTCAACTGCACATACGGTTCACGTCCACGCTGTCGCGGCATGCTACCAGTGTTAAAGACTGCGATGGAGCTCCGTATGCCACGGCAAACTGGCTGACACTGACGGCGGCGGTGCACAAATGCTGCGCAGCTAGCGCCATTCGACGGCCAACACCGCGGTTCCCGGTGTGTCCGCTGTGCCGTGCGTGTGATCATTGCTTCTACAGCCCTCTCGCAGTGTCCGGAGCAAGTATGGTTTGTCTGACACACCGGTGTCAATGTGTTCTTTTTTCCATTTCCAGGAGTGTATTTGCTAGATTCGAAATGGGTTAGTGGAGGCTCTACGATAATGATGAAGAGAAGCACAGAAGTTGTCTTACAAGCATAGGTTACCTAGATGAAATAACTATAGCAATCATTTGAGAAAAATCCTTTTCACCCTCGTTCGAAGATATTGAAATCATGCCCAAAGTGTGCTTCAGAAGATGTAGTATGTCTGTGAATTGCTTTTCCTGAAGATAACCAGAGAAACCACGAATTGCTTCTCTTTCATTTAAGAGAAATTTGTGGGCTACCTTCTTAATTTCGACATTACCAAATATCACATGCTTCCCATGATTTTTTGGCCAATACTTGGAATCTAATATCTTTGTGCATTCAAGGAAATCGACATCATGTCCTTGCAGCAGACGCTTTCCAGCAGCTTCTATCCGACTTTTATAGCAATGACATGAACTAATAGCAGGACTTTGTTCTTTGTTTTCCTGGAGTTGCGTTCTTTTTAACTTCATGATCGTCTTACTATGAAGAGAGACACTGCAGTACGGACCAGGATTTTCAATCCATTCTTTAAAAATTTAGACTGTTCACCATGCTGCTGTGTGCTTTGTACAGGTCTACATTGTTCTCTTTTACACCTTGACTCAGTTCGCCATGTTCTTGAAGAGAATCGCACGTAAGACCCAAATCAATAACAAAGTCGTATAACGTTGAAAAGACCTTCGTAAAGACACCGCTCTGTTTGGCTTGTTATGCTGTCTTCTTTTGCCTCCTTTCATTCACGAAGACAGTGCCATGTATCGGAATACTTACAATACATTTTGCTCTGAATATGTCGAACACATTTCAAAATCTAAAGGAAAAGGTGCAGGAAAAGCGTACCTTTGTGTACAGCCAGAAAAAATGCATATACAGAGTGAGTCAGAAGGAAAGATACATGCTATGAGGGGTGATAGTATTAGTGATTCCGAACAAAAAACTTCATATGGACGTATGCCCTATTCCGAATGGTTTCCGCGATAGAACACATTTAATATCATTTTTGTACGTTTTTCTTGAATAACCCGAGAACGGCACTCTACAGCGACAACGTGTCGCAGTACAAAATTAAAGTATATTAAATCTCCTACAAAAAAGGTCCTATCCATTTTTTTTTATTTGTGCGAAGACAGCGCGAGAATGTTGAAAACCTCGCTCGACGCGCATGCGCTGCAGCTTACGTAGTTTTTGTTGGCCAATTTGAGATAGAAAGTTGAGACGAACTGTTCCGTACGGAACATTTGTGGTCCACCAAGTCGTGAAACTATCTCAAATTGGCCTCCAAAAAGTACGTAAGCTACAGCGCATGCGCGTCGAGCGAGGTTTTTAACATTCTCGCGCTCTCTTCGTTTAAACCATTAATTCTAGAGAAAAAAATTTAATACAGTTCAATTTTTCACTGCGACACATTTTCGCTGGAGGGCGCGGTTTTCGAGTTATTCAAGAAAAACGTACAAAAGTGATATTCAGTGTGTTCTATCTCGGAAACCATTCGGAACTGGGCATACGTTCGTATGAAGTTCTTTGTCCAGAATCACTGTCACTGCTCAAAGCACGTACCTTTTGTTGTGGACTGGCAAGAGCGCCAATCCACTGTGACGGGAAGCCGAAAGGCACGCTTTTAAGCTCACGCAGGCTGGCGTGAGGTCTGGAACAGTTAAAGGAATTGAGTCTAGTAAAAAAAGTATGTAGCTTCTGGAATACTTAACTTTAATCCATAATTGGTGAACATCGGTCGGACGGTAAATGCATCACAAGATAAATAGCAAATGATAATGGCGCCTTTCTAGGTCGTAGCAAATGACGTAGCTGAAGGCTATGCTAACTATCGTCTCGGCAAATGAAAGCGTAATTTGTCAGTGAACCATCGCTAGCAAAGTCGGCTGTACAACTGGGGCGAGTGCTAGGAAGACTCTCTAGACCTGCCGTCTGGCGGCGCTCGGTCTGCAATCACTGATAGTGGCGACACGCCGGTCCGACGTATACTAACGGACCGCGGCTGATTTAAAGGCTACCACCTAGCAAGTGTGGTGTCTGGCGGTGACACCACACCTTTCCTCCTGACTCACCATGTATCTGTTGGTACAGGCAAGCCGCCACGGATCTCACACGTCCTGGCCAGAAGTAGAACTAAAATTACGATCCAGTGACGACACCTTTGCCGAAATTTCAGTGTCAAAACAGTTCATATAGAATGTTTTCCTGCGTGCATACTCGTCCGCAGAGTAAATGTATTTTTGTATCAGAAAATTACTATAGGGGTGCCACTGTTCGTGAATTGTCAGACTGCATTGCATTCTCGTAATTTTCAAGATGATGTGAACACATATAGAGAAACCTTATCCGAATAAAATGCTGGAAACAGCACGTCAGGACCCACTGCAAGTCAGGACTAATATTTGTAACTGCAAAGAAAGTTGCGTACCAGTAAATCCGTTCATGAGAACTGAAAATGTGCTATACTTTGATTATACGATTAATGACTCACAACTGCAGTGAACTATTTGGTAGAAACACTTGGGAATAAAAAAGTATGCAGACTGAATCATAGTTTAAGCCCGACACCGTTCTATCCAAATGACACATAAAAGAAACGTTTTATTTATTTGATGTACGATACTTTTATAGGAGAACCACTTTGATATATTACTAACGATTATTCGATGCTGATTCTATGGCATAGTTGTGTGCCGAATTGCTTATTTGTAATTACATTAAGAAGCAACTGAGAGGAGCGCCAGAAAATGTTCATAAACCACCCTTCCGTGATGTAACAAGGCTGTTTATGACACGACTACGATATAAAACGAAAGAAACATATCGATTAATGTATGAGAAACGACTGCGACTCTCTGCACCAGATCTTGTTATTGCCTGAGAGAGATTTTATAGGCAGTAGAAGTATGATGTCAGAACTGTAACAATGTATCTCAGTGAATCGGCTGCAAAATGCACACGTTAACGTCGTTCAGTCTCTGGTAGAGTGTAGTGACGTAGGGATAACGCGTATTTCTCGTCTTCCGCGTTATGACAAAGATAAATGCTCTCTCTCTTGTTTAAACTGCGTCAATGGACAAAAACTGCCTCCCGCATTTTCATCCATCACAGCACGTTAATTACGTGGTGTTATGGCCACGGCGTCTGGCTCTGTCGTGACTAAGTGGAACGCCGAACAGTTGCCGGTTTAATAAACGGGCTCTCTGGGATCCAATTACAGCGTTGTGGGTCTTCAGTTCCATTCTTCCAAAGGAAATTCCATACACTCTGTTTTCATTACTTAATGTCAGCAACGCTAATTGTGTTCTCAGAGGGAACTTAACCTCCGCAGTTTACACGTTGAGGTCTTCGCTCCTACAAAAAATATTCTTCTTACTGCTCTGGAAACTATTAGGCAACTGATTAGCACTGGTGTAAGGTGTTTTCTATAATATATTTTTTTTCTGAAAGATACTGGACAACATAGGCAGGAGAGTTGGTGGGGTAGGGTTTATGAGCATCAGTATGAGCGGGAAACATCCTGTGCGGGACCCGCATCTGCCTGTAGAGTCCCACTGTGTCAGATAATTTGACCATAATTGCACTGATCCAACCGTCGGAATATCTGAGAAGCTTGGAGTCCCCTTTCATGTAATGCGAGAACGAAATCCACCTGCAGATCGTAGAAGCCAGGACGGAGGATACTCGGTTCCAAGATATTCGACTTTGTCCTCGTCCATTTGTGTCGTAATCTTGTAGTTCCCATGCAAGATACGAAGCAATGTAGCACAGTTTTTCTTGCACATCGGTTGTTCATACTCACTGAGCAGGGTTTCACGAGGGCAGTGTCACTTTTCATTCAGAGATTTTCATTTAAGCTTCCCAAGTCTCCCCACTACAATTTCGTATGGACTGTGCTGTTCTGTAAGTAAGTCGAAACGTTCATTCGATGTCCGCTGGCACGCCTGCTTAAAAGGGACTATTAGCGTTGGAGCGGTGTTCCAGATCTGCTCACATTGGGCTTCGTACACGACTAGTTTGGCAGATGCACTTTTTCCAGAATCGTATCAAACAATCTCAGCCTCCCACTTGCTGCTTCCACAGATTACTTTACATTTCGTATAGGTTCATTGTGTTTTCTCAAGATGTGACAGGGCCCTATTAACTACTAATATAGCCTTGTAACTGAACTGTCCGGCAGATTAAAACTGTGTGCCGGACTGAGACTACAACTCGGGATTTCTGCCTCTGCAAAGTCAAAGGTCCCGAGTCTGTCTCAGTCCGGCACACAGTTTTAACCTGCCAGGAATTTTTATATCAATTCACTCTCCGCTGAGGAGTGAAAATGGCGTTCTGTCCTTGTAATTTTTGGCATCGTCTTACACTTGCCTACATTTAAAGAGCTGCTGTTGATTACAACGAATGGCCATTGTGTCTCTCTGCCTTTCCTTAAGATCTGCCAGAAAATCATACTGACAGCCTACATAATTTTGTCTGGCTCCGGAGACTTTGCAATGCTGGGTATCGCCGTTGCCTTTTACAAAGCAGATCGAGCGTCCAGTTTCATGTGGCAACAAATTTTCGCCCTAGAATCGGGCGAGAAGTAATTTACCGAATGTACCTGTAGCATCGTGCGTTGTTATTAATTTATGTAGAAATGATATCCCAGACAAAGGACAGTGACAACACAGTCTGTTCGATATGTATATATGGTGGAAATATTAACTCTAAATTCACGGAGCAAAACACAAAAGTGGGGCCAAACTTTCGGGACGCATTCTTTACCTGTTAAAGATGAGATTCTGTTAGATTTACATGTGTCCAAAAAAGCTTCGTCTACATTGGAACACACTTTCTACAACTCCTCATAATGTATTTACCACGGTAAAAGAGAATCAGCTCTCTACATTAAATTTCTTAGACGTAAGTTCATGTAAATGGTAACGTGAAAGTGCAAGTCGTCGGCAGCTCGAATAGAAATGAGGAAATTGCAACTGTACTGACAGCTATCGCACGCTTATACCTCTACTAAACTGTCACAGCCAAAGCACGCACATACCCGAACACTAGTGGATATATTTTTAGTTTTTGCTCGCCAAGAGTCAATATCTGGCAACGGCCTTGCCGTAGTTGATACACAGGTTCCCGTGAGATCACCGAAGTTAAGTGCTGTCGAGCGTGATCGGCGCTTGGATGGGTGACCATCCAGGGCGCCATGCGCTGTTGCCATTTTTCGGCGTGCACTCAGCCTCGTGGTGCCAATTGAGGAGCTACTCGACCGAATAGTAGCGGCTTCGGTCAAGAATACCATCATAACGACCGGGAGAGCGGTGTGATGACCACACGCCCCTCCTATAAGCATCCTCCACGGAGGATGACACGGCGGTCGGATGGTCCCGGTAGGCCACTCGTGGCCTGAAGACGGAGTGCTTTTTAAGAGTCAATATCTAAGTGGGATATGAGCGTGAAAGTAATCCTCAGAGTTCGGTGTTTTGATTTAGGTTGGAAAGGTCGAGTTGGAGAAGGCGGTACTTCCGTGAAATAAAAAGACTACCGTAGCTACCAACAGATTCTTAAGGCTATTACTTTTTATGCTGTAAATCAAATTGAGTAAACATTATAGCGACCGCTAACTTCCGATAACTGCCGGCGGTGAGTGAACAAGGCGATAGGCATTTTATGTTCTTGTAGAAGTACGAACTCTATTATTAATATGAGCTGTAGTCTCTCAGATCACATGTTCACAAACTGTTTAAATACCCGAGCAGCAGGGCTATAAGTGCAGTAAGTTTCACTATTACTCATACAGTCAGAAGAAAGGCACTAACGCGTAATCTTCTATTGACAGCCTACGATGTAATCGTCCGATCAGTAAAGTTGATGTGAGGCAATTTAAAATTCGTACAAACCTAAATTTAAAAATAAAAAGGGTTGCAGCAATAGAATTCAATAGGCTTCCACTTTTCTCTGGGATGGCACCAATGCAACATTACACCCTCACTAAAAAATTTTTGTGGTAATCCACAATATTTGTCTTTAATTTGTGAAATAATCAACATGAAGAGAAGGTAAGAATAGACTGTATATTTTGGTTGCAAGTATTTGGAAAACTGCATATTTTAAAACCAGCAACACATATTGATAGTATTGTAATTTATTTACAACCGTTGTTAATCATCTGATTATTGTCAGTTACAAGAAAATTATGTACATAAGCTTACATGGCAATATCAAATAAAGCTATCGAAATTCTGCTGCGTTTTAATCCTATTGAAATCGCTACTCTTTTCAGAAATTTGAGATCGATTATGACGTATCGATCTGTTTGAGATCCATTCCTTCAGATGAAAACTGATTCGTTCGTCATACCATCATCCACTTCATAAAGCTGCTTGAAATTATCAGTTACTTTCCATATCAATGTCTTTACTTCTAGTGACTTTTGTTCTTGCTGTAGATGGACGGTTTCTGTTTTATCTCCCCAGCCTCACTAAGATTCCGTGGGAGTCAGAACCACCTTCCACACGCAATGACATAATACGCTTTGTGGTGTATGGGTTCCGTCAGCTAATTATGCAAAGCGTAATATTAGAACACTGCGTACATTAATTCTGTCGGTTTCTTAGAAAAGCCTTTTGAAGAAATTGCTATTTATCAGTCAAAGCAGGACGTCAAAATACGTCGACTCTGCCATCTAGTTTCACTTAAGAGACGATGTTTTTATAACTAGTAATTAATTAAAATATCGAGAAAGGTGTAATAATACCCTGCCTGTTACCTTCTCTGGACGAAATCCAATTTTATTTTCGTAATCCTCTGATCAAACGCAATAGTTCGATTTTTCATGACGATAGCATTCTGTTCGATGTTAAGGATGGTATTTGTGTACTGATTTTGGTTTTGGTATGTTTTAAGCCCTTTAACTCGGTTCAAGTCAATTTATTACAAACACAATTTGTATGCCACAAGAAGGGGCAATTTGTGAGGCACTCTTCATGTCATCTGGATCTACGGTGCAAACTATATTATTAGCCATCAGCATAACTTAAATTTAAGCCCTACCTTGAGAGATCCTGACGTAGATGTCCACTTGCGCCATCTAACTGACGCCACTGACCACCAGGATGAAAGCAGCAGCCTCAGCCGATGGCAGCGGCAGTGGCGCTTGCGTGGGCCGTTATGGTGGCAAGCCTGATACACATCGAAGGGGGTTTACCAAATGGCAGATGCCCGTATGTTTCCAAGATGGCAGTCTGAGGGTTTCAAAGATGGCAGTCTGAAGTCTTTGTCCAGGTTTAAGGTGGCAACGGTGCCTCTTAGAGGCAGCTAGATATTTCAGTGCATCGATCTCGTGTCATCGCGTACGTACAGAACAATAATAAATCAAGATTATTCGAACTTTATGTTTGACATTTATAAAGTTAAAACATCTCCTCTAACATAAAAAACCTGGCCAGGCGTGAGTGGGACTCGCGCTCTGAGGGTTCCGCACAAGCTTCACTGTGTACACTGTTGTCCAAAATTAAAGCAACAAACGGTAATTTTGCGAGGTTATGTCTGTTTTGCCACAAAACAGTATAAACAGGTGATAGTAAATTAGAAACAATGTAAATAACACAAAACGTAAGCAAGTGCAATACCCATAACGGTGAACAAAAATGTTCTTGGTTTTTTCTTTCGAGTCAACGGATTAGCATACACATTCCGACAACTGGTTAATGCACTCAGTATGGAGTCTGACCACCGCTGGCAGCGATTAAGGGCCTGAAAAGTGTGGCATGCAGTGAATGATGTCATCCATATCTTGCTGAGGCAATAACGACCACTGTTCTTGCAGAGATGCTCGCACGTCTCGGAGAATGGTTGCTGGATGCTGCCGTGATGCAACCCGTCCCCCTAGTGCATCCCAGACATGCTCTAAGGGATTCATATCCAGAGAGCGAGCAGAGCACGCCACGGGTGCAGTAGCTTCTCTGATTCTGAGGAAACTCCAATCACCTGTGCTCTATGAGGCCGAGCTTTATTGCCCATCAGTGCGAAATCTCGGCCCACAGCACTGCGCGACAACCGCACATGAGATCGTAAAATTCCGTCGCGATACCTGACAGCGGTTAAACCTCGCCGACTCAGCCGCAGGACTTCATGAAGAGGTGTCCGAGTGCTCAACATCAGGGACCCTCCTCCACATTTGGTCTCTTTCCACAATGTTTAGATCCCCAAATCGTGTTCCACTTCCCCTCCAGTTGCGAATCCGACGAGAATCACTCTCCAGACCAAACCGGGACTCATCTGTCAAGAGAACATTGGCCCGCTGTTCGACCGTCTAGGTGGCACGTTGATGGCTTCACTCTAAACGTTCCCTTCTGTGAAGACGCGTAGGCGACAGTAAACGCCACTCTTCCGAAGCGTTTGCCTCGACACAACACGTCCAGTGGATGCTGCGAGGTCAGACGCCAGTTGGCGTACAGCAATAAGACGGTACCGTCGTGCCCTTACAGCCCAACAAAGGTCCTCTGTTTCTGATGTCCCACGTGGTCGGTCCTGCCCTGGTCTGCGGAGTACATTTCAGTCTCTATAACGTGTCACCATATCTGAAAAACGATTCATACCAAGCCTTCGGGTTACATCAGTTTGCGACTGTTCTGCTTCCAGTCTTCCTACGGCCTTCTACCGCACAGGATGTGGTAGGCGTTTTCTCTGTGCTTTCCTCCACCATCTGTGGCTGTGTACTCAACGACTGCGTATGTGAGACTACCGGGAAAACACTGCCCCATTTGATAGATGCCCTGACATCATCGTTCACGTGGTTGTCCGCTGACTGGGATTCCATCTTCAGTGCACAAGACGATCGTACAGACATCTATTGATAGTTTGTATGATTATATCCTGAATTAGGCGCATGACGGGAAAATAGCGAATTGTTGCTTTAAATTTGGAGAAGAATGTAAAGAAATAGTTCATCCATCTAAGTACTCGAAAATCTCCGCAATTTATGCCTGTTACGGACACAGGTACCGGCAAGATTTCGGTCCCGGGAATTCCAAGGTTTTCAACACGTTTTACATTTAATTTCTGCTAACAAACGACACACTCTTTCGTGGCGTGTGATTAGAAATTAAAATTTCCTGGTTCTTTCTTTCGCTTGTACTGTGAAATGTAGCTTCTTGTCAAGTTTCATGACAGTAGATTAACAGTAAATACCCTTAAGTTTTGCTGAGTCAGTTTGCAATGATCAAAATATACGACATAAATAGCTTTTTTTAAAATTTTTTTTTTACTGAATTGATTTAGAAGCTTACATGTAGTACTCCGCGAAGGGGCTATAAACCTCAGTATGTGACATAAATTTCAACTCGATACGTGTACACGTTCCTGAGAGAAAAGGGGTCTTCACAGGTGGTGGGACAGACACAGCCAGGAAAAAATCATGTGAAATAATTACAAATTAACAATTTTCGGATATTTTTCCTTTTCTTGTACTGTGAGACTTTGCTTCTAACGAAATTTCATGATGCTGGGTTAACGGTAAGTAACCTACAGGTTTTGAATGAGTTTGCAGGTATCGAAATATGTGACATAAACGACACTATCTTCCGTTTGCATCGATTTAGAATCTTAAGTTTATTACACTGCCGGGAAACAATATCTTAGTTTTTTAACGTAAATTTCAACTTGACGCCTCTGACTGTTTCTGAGAAAAACGGACAGACAGACAAGACATGAAAAAATCTTTTTTTTGTGCCATGGAATTCCATATTAATACTTTTCGCATTTTTTTCCATTAGTTGCCTCTTCAGAAATTTCATGAATCTGGGTTAATGAGAAGTATTCGGTAGATTTTCCTGAGTGAGTTTGCAGCCTTAAAATATGTGATTGAAACGGTCCTATCTTTTGACTGTATTGAATTAGCTTTAATTTTTTACGCTGCCAAGGGACCACAGTATCCTTTTATTGTATTGAATTTGAAGCATAAACGTTTTACATTGTCAAGGGAAGGTTGAGCTTAGTATATGACATAAATTAAAACTTGATACCTCTACCGATTCTTAAGAAAAACGTTTCTTCACAGTCTGACAGAAAGGCATACACACAGACAGACACAGACGGACAACAAAATGGTCCTATAAGGGTTTCATTTTTACCGACTGAGGTAGGGATCTCTAAAACTGATCCATGGACCTGCATCCCCGAAGAACCAAATACCACAAGATAAGTGTATCCATGAGAGCTGTCTATTTGGGAATTACATTATACGTGTGGGCTGAGTTGGTGCCACTTGGAATAATCTATAAGTACAGCTCATTGCGTCCCTACTGTCATCATTAAAATACTTTACGCTCGGTGTAAAAGGTATAAGCTCCCAGAATTACGCAGACGGTATATCTCGGAGTGATTTACAAAAAAAGTCTAATGAAATGTCGTTGTATCACGTTCTTTATTTTTGTATTTGTGAAAAACAGATATTTGTAAGTTTGATAGTCGACGCATTTCTGTTTACATTGTCAGCTGACGGCAGACGATCTTCCTTGCATATTTCCGACATCGACGCGGCAGTCAGAGAAAGGTAATGGACAAACCGGAGCAACGTAAACATTGCACACATGCGACGGCACGTCTCGGCCGCTAGGAACTACCAAAACAAGCGATGTAAACAGTTACTGGGTGGTCAAGAACGTGTTATTCGTTTTACGTAAACAATGAATAAGTAGAACCAGACGTTTTCTCTTTTACAATACCGCAATAACGAAGGTCGTGTTAGTAGAGAAAAGCCAATATCAAGTACAATGTATTTCCCTTAATACAAAAGAAATCAATTACCGCGTAATTTGTTGTACGTTATTAGTAATTACAATCCTTCCCTCTTTTTAACACAGTACTATAACGAAAATTAAATTCAGATTATTTTCCTTTTCTATAATAGTACCGTGACGAAAATGAAAGCCACACTGCTTTGTTTCCTGTTACACTAATACTACAATAAGTGTTCAAAATACCCCTCACTGGATTCGACACATGATTCATTACGGTGGACCCAATATGGCAGCACTCGTTCACGCACATTTGCCTTCATGGTATTGGGAGCATTCAAAATCCTCTGGGTAGGTTCATCTACATCATTTATTTGCTGAGCATAAATAAGTTTCTTGATATCGCCCCAAAAGTAAAAATCCAGTGGATTTAAATCAGGACTACGTGCTCGCCATCGACGTGGACCAAAACGTCCTATCCGCCGTCCTGGAAATCGTCTATTCAAAAATCTTCATACTCAGTGACCAAAATGTTGTGGGGCACCATCGTAGAAGAACGACGCGTTATGTGGTACGGCTAACGAAATAATTTCTGTTAAAGTTGGTAGCATTGTCTCCTCTAGAAAGGTTTGGTAATTGTTGCCACTCAACTGTGAAGGTAAAACTTAAGGCCCAGTGTTGTAGTTGTAGGGTGTAGCCGCCCCGTACATTTACGAGAAAGCGGCACTCAAAATGTGTTGCTACTACTTGACGCGGATTGTGTACACTCCGCGTGTGCGTGTTATAGAAATTGGTTATTCCGTCGCGAGCAAAACACTCTTCATCTGTGACGATCATTCTGTTACCAAAATCATGCTGCGCACTTTGTAACAAGGGAAATCTTGGTCTTCCAACGTTTGGCCGCGTTGTATACGATAAGGCTGCAACCGCTCCCCTTTCAAAGTCCGGTGAACGACAGCCGCGGTACATCCACTTGGCAGACGATGCATCTAGTGCTCTGAGCGGATCTTACGTGGATGCGGTTCAGAATTTGTGCCTTAGCTTCCAATGTACATTCATCCATTGTGGGCCTCTGCCTTCCGCGTGGGTAGTAAAGACCGTTATCTCTGTCTATTCAAATTAAATAAGTACTGGTGAGCTATATTCTGTCGTGATTTACTTAATAATAAAACGAAAGCGTATCAGAAAAGACAATACGTTTCGCATACAGAATTAAAGGTAAAGATACCTACTGTAGTTTGTTAAGAGCGAATAAACGAGTAAAAGCAGAGAATTATGATGATACAAGCCTCTGGTCAACAGCGACATATGTCTGGCGTGCAAGAAGTCTTCGTTGTGGGAAGCGTTCTCGATAAATTAGTATATCTGCCCTCGCAGCACCTTTTGCCTCACCATAAATTAAATGAATCTCACATAGTTCAGTGACAGTAAATCTCCCTTCCATCTTAACATTTAACGGAGTTGCAATAACGTCTGCACGAGGAACTCGACGACTGCCGACTATTGGCGTATTGCAGTAACTCAGGCACGTTACAGTAACTCAGGCACGTTGTGGCCCACGTGTTTGCGACTCATGCTCACGATGTCAAACATTGTTCCGAAATGAACTGGTTTTTTTTTTTCTGAGGAAACCGAAAGAAGTGGACAAACATGTGACTAGACATTTTTAATCAATTACTTATGTTCTACTAACAGGATTTTTTGGCAGCTTATAATATTTACACCCTGTACAGGCAGTAGCGAAATACATTATGTGGTCATAAGCATCCGGACACCACCAAAAAAATACGTTTTTCATATTAGGTGCATTTTGCTGCCAGGTACTCCATATCAGCGGCCTCAGTAGCCATTAGACATCGTGAGAGGGCAGAATGGGCCGCTACGCGGAACTCATGGACTTCGAACGTGGTCAGCTGTCACTTGTGTCATGCGTCTGTACTCGAGATTTCCCCACTCATAAACATCCCTAGGTCCACTGTTTCCGATGTGATAGTGAAGTGGAAACGTGAAGGGAGACGTACAGCACAAAAGCGTACAGGCCGACGTCGTCTGTTAACTGACGGAGACCGCCGACAGTTGAAGAGGGTCGAAATGTGTAATAGTCAGGCATCTATCCAGACCATCACACAGCAGTTCCAAACTGCATCAGGATCCACTGCAAGTACTTCGAAAGTTAGGCGGTAGCTGAAAATGGTTTCATGGTCGAGCGGCTGCTCATAAGCCACACATCGCGCTGGTAAATGCCAAACGACGCCTCGCTTGGTGTAACGAGCGTATACATTAGACGAGTGAACAGTGGAAAAACATTGTGTGCAGTGACGAATCACGGTAGACGATGTGGCGATCTGATGGCAGGGTGAGGGTATGATGAATGCCCGGTGAACGTCATCTGCCAGCGTGTGTAGTGCCAACAGTAAAATTCGCTTGTTACGCTGTGCTCGTGTTTTTCATGGAGGGTGCTTGCATCATTGTTGTTTTGCGTGGCACTATCACAGTACAGGCCTACATTGATGTTTTAAGCATCTTCTTGCTTCCCACTGTTGAAGAGCAATTCGGTTATGCCGATTGCACCTTTCAACACGATCGAGCACGTGTTCATAATGCATGTCCTGTGGTGGAACGATTACACGACAATAACATCCCTGTAATGGACTGGTCAGCACAGATTCTTGACGTGAATGTTATAGAAGACCTTTGGGACGTTCTGGAACGCCGATTGCGTGCCAGGCCTAACCGATCGACATCGATACCTTTTCTCAGTGCAGCACTCCGTAAAAAATGGGCTGCCATTCCCCAAAAAACCTTCCAGCACCTGACTGAACGTATGCCTGCGAGAGTGTAAGCTACCATCAAGGTTAAGGGTGGGCCAACACCATACTGAATTGCAGCATTACCGATGGAGGGCGCCACGAACTTGTACGTCATTTTCAGCCACGTGTCCGGATACTTTTGATCGCATAGTGTATGTAGTGACAGCTACTGCCATATGCAGCTTCTAACTTTGTGTATAGAGTTGCATTGACAGAGCCAACGAGAGGCGGTTCAGGACTGGGTGTGTCTGTCGATGTGAAGGCGGGTACTGCACTAAGGGCCCGACTCCCCCTAGCGGTCGCTCGCCAACTGCTGCGGTGTCCAGACATCCGTCCAGCAGCCACAGGGGAACGGCTGGGAGCGTGGATGGCCCATCGGGGCAGGTGAGGCTGCTGTGGGCAGCGGCGCTCCAGCAGTTACGGCCGCGCTAATAGCGACTCGGCTGGCCGCGCGCCGCCGGGTGATTTGTGGACATCGGGGCCGCAGGCCGCCGGGGTGGAGACCGATGGCCGCGGTACTCCAGCAACCGAGGCCCGTGCTGTAGAGGGCGCCACTCCAGTAGAGCACCGGCACCCGGCCGCTACCTCTTGTAGCCGCGCTCAATGGCCACAGTACAACAGCCACGCGCCGGTGCTCCTCGCAGTGTCTCACAGCAGCAGTGGACTCGTGGACACGGTGGCGGCTGCACACGCTGCTTATGTCTGCACGAGAGCTACAGCCTCCTGCTGCGTCTACATGCAGGCTAGACTAACCGAAACTGTTCTGGAAAATATTTCACGTAACTTGAGATAGGCAAGCCAACTTCTATCTCCCGAACCCAGGCTACAGCTTTATACTGATCATCCTGAACAAAAGGGCAAGTGAAAACTTGCACAAACATTGGAGGAATTGATACAGGAGTAGAAATACGATAAATTGGAATAGGAAATTGTGGTCTTCTAAGTAATCCTGAGCCAGTAAAAAATTTGGACTGTCAGGATCTACAAATACAGCAATAGATACATTCAGTAAGTTCAGAAAGTGTTAGTGAATGTACCATTTAACGTGCGTCCACCCATGTCGATGCCAATACAGCGCCACACATCCGAGACGCGGGACTGGAAGGGCAGCTCCAGTATCATGGCAGCCTCGCTCCATTGATGGGACGCCACTCTCTACCTCTCTGTTTCTATCTGACTAACGCTTTTGTGGGACCAATCAAAAGTGTCGTCTGCACTGCACCAGTTCCCTACGAAGAAAAATTTCTCGACAGGACACTTGCAGCATGTTAACTGCGATGCCTACTGTCCTTGCTAGAATGCTCCTCAATTTGCTACGAATATGTTATGGCTTTATTCCAAGTGATGGTTGTCATTTAGAAAAATAATTCTGAAGTACAGCGTTGTACAATAAACTAAACACTAGCGTTGCTAGGGTCCATTAATTGTCCTTGTTTTTACTGACATTCCAGAGCTTTCACTGCCTCACGATTACTCCCATGACCATAAGTTTCTGTTCCAAAGTTGTTTTATCTCGACTACTCTTCAGCTTCTTCAATAAGTATGCTACCATTTAAATAACCCTGCACACTTCTCAAATCACTGCATGGTGCTTGATGGTGGTGGAATTAGAGCGTATCAAATAGTATCAATATTAACAATTTTCTGTGCTATTTCAGTTTGGGTATTAAGGGAGAGTAAAATGAGTATCTACTGTGAGAGCCGCGTAAGATCTGACATTCCTTTCACTTCACGAACTGTTCAAGATACCGAAACGAAATTTTTTGACAAGAGTCAGTACAGCGACGGACACCTAATTGCGTCCCATGCTTAAAATTATTACGTCTTGTACAAACCGAGATACTGAAGCAAGTATGAGTTTTCTTGAACGGAATTTTTGTATCGTACTTTTGATACAACCATAGGAGATTTTACTCATCGCCACCCTCAGTTACTTATAGTGCGCTGAGGGAAACGCTATGAGAGGAGACCGAGGAGCACACTGGAACATCGATAATGAAAAGTGACAGTAACACACATGTTTATTGACGAATACTCAACTTCGTACAAATCGGCTCAGGCGCCAAATCCTGCAGTTTAACTGCTGTTCCTGAAGCTAAGGCTGCAGAGTACACAGTTATTTTGTCCCATTAGAATGTTCACTGAAGACGGGCTGGTGTGGACTCTCTAGAATCAGGCGAGGCGGCGCGAAGTACACAAGTAGGAGGCGGACTTCTCGGCAGTCGAGCTTAACTGCCTGCTGGGGCGTCGGCGCACACCACTTCTCCGGCGGCGCCACGACTGTGGATCCTTGGTGCGGCAATCGCTGGGCTACACACCGTATCTGGAATGGAGTGTCCTCGTTCGACCTATCGAAGCCTGTGGTGCTGCCCGGTGGTGAATGCTGTGCTTAAGACACAGCACTCCCCTCCCACCTCCCCCCAATCTCCTGGCACTGGTCACATATGGTTGCAGTGAGAAACGACGGCGAGGGAGACGTCTGGGTGCAGGTGCAGCAGATGGGACGTGAACCGGGGCTGAAGCCGGCGACAGGCTCTTGTCCGCGGTCCGACATTCGGCCTGATCCCCAACGTGAACGCCTGGCGAACATCGCGCACACCTACATGCAGAGCTGGAGTCGAACGCTGGAGGACCCCCCACGGAGGGGAAGGCGGCAGGGCGAGAGGCCTCACTGCTGTGATGGTGGTATCAGGGATCAAGGTGGGTCCACCTTCACGGGAAGCGCCTCGGGCTGAAGATACCATCCGGTCCGCACCGGAGGGCCGCGACCCTCGCTCCTGGCTGCATGCTGAGTCTGTAAAACGAAACCCAGCAGCAGGATAACTGAGTCTCAGAGGGAGAAGCTGGTTGCACTGTCTTTTGAGCAGCGACCCTGTAGAGGAAGAAACCAGGAACATGTCTCCAAGGACAAACAGAACGGTTACCTGTTGCCATCGCTGTCTGGACCGGAAAGTCCTGAAAGTACTGCATCCTATATCTGAAAATGAGAATCTTTGCACTGACGGGTACACCTAGTGGGTCGTTGTAGCGGATGAGACAGGTTGCGATGCCATCTACAGTGCTGGAGTTCGGCTGGGATAGGGCCACCGCGAGGCATCGCACTGTAAGTGGGCTGGAACAGAGTTTCAAGGGCCACTCCCGTGTGTGGGTTCCACGAAATCAACTCATCTGCGCCTTTAATGTTCGCACGAAACGTTTAGTCTCACCATTTGATTGTGGGTGGAATTGCTCTGTAGTGAAATATTCAACACCACTGGCCGTGCAAAATTATTCAAATTGATGTGAGGTGAACTGTGGTCTGTGATCAGACACTGCCATCTCCTTCAAGCCCTAGATGCAGGAAATTGAAGTAAGTGTTCTGATA
The DNA here is from genome assembly GCF_021461385.2 of Schistocerca piceifrons. Classification (NCBI taxonomy): domain Eukaryota; kingdom Metazoa; phylum Arthropoda; class Insecta; order Orthoptera; family Acrididae; genus Schistocerca; species Schistocerca piceifrons. The sequence continues at coordinate 1,095,945,517 of NC_060139.1, read as the reverse complement.
GTACTGGCTGACCTCGTAGATTTCATCGGAACCACAAAGGGAGAACGACTGAATGCATCCACTAAGTAAGCTATTATGTGTTCCAGGAAGGTCCGACAAAATCAATGTTGATGCGTTTTCACGGACTGCAGAGGCGTGACCAGTCAGAGAAGCGTTGTTGTGCAGCCGCCTGTTTCTCCTTGAAAGTGGCGCAGCGTGACATCATGTCGTCAATCTGGTCGTCGATCTCTGGCCAAAAATAATGGCGTCGAGGGAGCTGCTTGTCCTCGGTGTCTCTCATGCAAAAACCTTAAAACATCCTGCTGAAGGGTGCATGGGGTGATGACTCAGGCCCGCACATTTTCAATTTGTAATAGTAAAACACCACGCCGAACTGCCAAGGCTTGACAGAGATCGAAGTATCGACGTACTTCCAGCCGAACAAAGTCTTTCGCTCTCCTTGGCCACCCTGTGCGCATTTAAAATTCAGCACAATGCTTAAATCTGCATCTGCAGCTGTCTCCTGTGCTGTGCGACGAAAGTCCATTGGAATACTCTGAACTACGGAAGCGCCCAGAGCATATATCTGACAACACGTTGCTTCGGAGGAGTCGAACTGAATGTCCTTGTCCACCGGTAACCTTCACAACGCATAAGTGTCGGAATGTTGAACCGTAGGTCTGTACAAGGTTTCATAATTTTAGTTCGACAGTAGCAACGCCCATCGCAGCAATTTCTGCAGAATAGGATTAGCTGGGTGGAAGAGCGAAGTAAGTGACTTATTATCCGTGACCGTTTAGAACATCCTTCCATAGAGGTAATGATAAAGCTTGGTTACACCATAAACTATCCCCAAAGTTTCAGTTTCAATCTGAGTGTAATTTGTTTGAGTCTTAGGCAGAAGTTTGCAGGCAAACGCTATTGGACGATCAGTTGATCTGACACAATGCGACAGAACGGCGCCTAGACCAATAGAAGAACCATCAACCGCTGACACCACAGGTTTAGCCACATCAGAATGTGTGAGGCACGTGTTACAAAGTACCGCCAGTTTTAATTGATCAAAAACCAACTGACATTCCTTGTTCCATGTAAACGGAACATCCTTACACCATAACTTGTGAAGAGGAGCTGCAATCTGAGAGGCGTGAGGAATAAATTTGTAGTAGTAGTAGTTCAGTTTGGCTAACACTGCTTGCCGTTCCTTCAGATGTTTGGGAGCCAGCAACTCTTTGATGACTCGCAAATGAGTCTAGGTAGTGTGAATAGCCTGCACATTAAAGACATATCCCAAATATTCCATTTCCATCTGGGAGAAGAACAGTTGTCTTCGCGAGACTTGCGGCCTGCCGATAACCAAACTTGAAAAAGGCACGCAGAAAGTCCAGATGCGACAATGTCATCCAGGTAATTTGAGCAAGAGGGAACTTTGGCAGTCACTCGTTCTAAAAAGCATTAAAGGACCGCAGGTGCTGAGACACTACCGAAGAGCAGACATTGAAATTCGAATAACCCGAGATGAGTGTTAATAACCAAAAATTTCTTTGAGTAGTCATTCAGAGGATATTGGAGGTCAGAATCCACTGTCTTTGAAAAATGATGCCCCTTGCCAAATCTGTCCTTACTTTCCTCTGTGCTGGGTGAAGGGTAAGTGTCTATACTGTCTGGGAGTTCACAGTCAACTTAAAATCAACGCAATATCGAAGGCGTCCTGAAGGTTTCCGAATGATGACTAATGCGAAAGGCCACTGACTTGCACCGACTTGCTTGATCACTCCATCAGCTTGCTATTGATGTAATTCTTCAGCGACCTGTTCCCAATGGCAATGTGCACTTTCCTAGATTGACAAAACCTTGGTTGTGCGTTGTCTTTGTGTGACGCATGAGCTAAGAAATTGTTCACACAACCAAGATCGTCGCTAAAAAGTTCACTAAATTTGTCACACACAGCTTGAAGCTAGTGTGTAGGCACGTCTACTGAAATTTGTAACACTGACTTATGGAATGAGAATCCGAAAATATCAAAAGAATCTAAGCCAAAAATATTCTGCGAAGATTTGGCAGAAAGCACAGTGAATAGAACTGCCTTCGTTACACCTTGAGAAGTGGCTTGCATACTGAAAGTTCCTAAAACTGGAATTTCAAGTCCGTTACAAACTGACATGACACGTGTAGCTGGACTCAGTACTGGTAGACCTAATCGTTCATAAGTAATTTGGTTCAGAGGTGTAAGTGAAGCACCGTGTCCAGTTGGAATTTGGCATCTTTCTTACGTACTATCAAAGTAACAAACACCTTGTCCAGACTACGTTCCACATCTAGGAGAGAACAAGGACTTCCTTCCTGTTACTGTGAGCTACTAGAAATGCGTGACAGGTGAAGTGCGCAAAGATTTATTAGTGGACCTGTGTTTGCGTGGGCGTGACTTGTTTTGCACATGAAAATCACCTGAATCGTCTTTCCTAAGTTTTATGCTTCGGCGATCGTTCACATTATTTGCTACAACCACCGAGTCGCGCTGTTCGATAGCTGGCTGTGCAGCGACATCTTTAATGATTTGAACTGGTTTAGTGGCTATATTTCTTGGAAATTTCCTGCCCAAGCAGCTTTTTGATCACCATGACTGAACGTGACCTTTCGTGTTACAAAAATAACAAATAGAGTCGCGACTTGGGCACAGAGCACGGTTATCGTGACTAAAGCAGTTTGGGCAAGACTCTGCTATGTTTTCCCGTCTACCGGCGTTCTGCCGGCGCGGCATGCAACTGCCTGTCTCTGTATATGACGTCACACGCTGAGTCACACAGGCCGGCCGGGCACAGGAGTGTTTACGTCCTGCAGCACTACTAACACACTGCCACTTTGCGATTCGTTCGTGTTTGATATTCGTATCTCACACTTAGCTAAATCTTAAGTGTCTTCAGCCCCTGTGATAATCCAAAGAAGATCAGGTTGTTTCGAAATAGCAGCACGAATTCTGTGGCCACAAATATTTTGAGTAACAGCGTCAAGCACTATGTGAAGACTGCATGATTCTCCACAACGACACAAACATTTGCAATGCGTAGTTAAACCTTGTAATTCATTGACCAGCTGTTCAAATGATTAAAATGGTTCTAAGCTCTATGGGACTTAACATCTGAGGTCATCAGTCCCCTAGAGCTTAGAACTGCTTAAACCTAACTAACCTAAGGACATTACACACATCCATGCCCGAGACAGTATTCAAACCTGCGACCGTAGCAGCAGCGCGGTTCCGGACTGAAGAGCCTAGAACCGCTCGGCCACAGCGGCCGGCTGACCAGCTGTTCATGAATTCGACCTTGCAGCAGCCACGAGTGTTTCTTCATCAAAGCAAATGGTTAACTTGATCACTGGAGTCTCAAACTCCAACTGGTCTGGTTTTTTTGTCGGGAAACGATTTTCACTCCCAGAGTGTAAACTTCCGTGCCATCTACATAAAAAAATACGCTTTGCTCTTCGTACCTTGCGACTGGCGTGCCTCCATTTGAGTCATAAATTGAGCTAAATGTTTCTAAGAGTTGTCATGCTGTTTGTTGATACTGCGGAATGGTGGAACGGCTGGTGGAGGCTGTGGTTGAGACTGCTGTTCTGCTTGTAGATTCTGGTGCTGTCGTGTTGACTGAGTCTCTGCTTGCAACAATTACTGTATTGGTCGCCCTGTAAGTGAGTAACACGTATTAGAAAACCATCTTGTGAACTGCAGGGAATTTGATTAAACGCCGCACATAAAATAACACTAGTCCCAATAGTACTATCCGCCCTAAGTCAAAGGTTCGCACACTGATGTACTACATATACAACAAGAAATAGGAAGAAACAAATAACGAGCGATAAGGGAGGATGGGTAGGCAAAAACCAAAATCCTGTAACTTGCGCAGATCGTATCCCACCCCCGTCGCCAGTTGTTGTGTGCTACTTTAGATACGGCCACAGAAGGAGATTTTACTCGTCGCCACCAGCAACTATTTATAGTGCGCTGAGGTTAACACTATAAGAGGAGAACGAGGAGAACTCTGGCGCACTGATAACGAATAGTGACAAGAACACACACATTTATTGACGAATACTCAACTTTGTACAAATCGGCTCAGGCAGAAGATGCTCAATTTCAACGATATTCCATAAGCTAACGCTTCAGATTAGACCTCGTATCACTAGAATTTTCCCTGAAGACATGCTGATGTGGACTCGCTAGAAGCAGACGATGCGACGCGAAGTACACAGGCAGAAGGCGGACTTCTCGGCAGTCGAGCTGCCCTTCCCTGCTGTGGCGCCGGCGCGTCACATATCACTTCTGGGTGCGACTTGTTGGTGCCGCAGTCGCTGCGCTACGCGCCGTCCCTGGAGTGGGTTGTCGACCTATCGACGCCTGTGGTGCTAACTGATGGTGTGTGCTTTGCTTACGACACCACAAGAACGATATCATCTTTTAACAGCATTGAAAAACGGTTGGAAAGAGGACTACAGTAATAAAACGATTGTTTACAGTCGCCACTGTCTTCGCAGAAATATCAGGAATTGTGCGAAAACTGAAAGGCGTCGCGGTAACATTCGGCTGTTACAGTGCAAACATCGCCCAGTGGGCCTCCCATACCGGACTCCGCCTCCTTATCGGCCAGGTTAACGCATGGTGCCATTCCTAATAATAGTAGCTTACCTTTATTTCTGTGTCGTATAAATTAGGAACCAAGAGGAGAAAAACTTTCTTCTTATAAGCTTAGGCTTGCCTTCTGTCTGCATACAACCACGGAGCCTTCCTTGAGAGCCCCGGACGTCTTTGTTTACGCCGCATCACAGGATTCTTGCATTTCAGAAGTACTTTTGCGAAAATTTGAATGTCACACGTAACAATGACTATAGCACTGTATTGTTCTTTCCAAGAGCTATGAAATGCCGTTAAAACGAAGAGGTTGGGGAAAATGAAATCCGGCCGGAAAATATTTCATGCGCGTTAAGGTAGGCAAAAAATCGTCCATCCCAAGCGCGGATGAGGTAAGTTGGGTTGCCTGTCTTACGGTGTATCATATGTTTCCCAGACTGGTTTCATTTTATAATACCACAGTCGCTTCATGATATGGGTTGTTTTGAAGATTAGTATCCCACAGCAAAACTAAGTGACGCTCTGTACTGTCATTTGCCGATAACTACATTTTGCTATCTGGCATTTGTAAAAGTACTGTTACGCCTCACGCAACTCTCCCTCTGTGTCCAGCTGTACGTGCACTGACCTCCCACACGTTACCTCCGCGGTCCCTACACGACAAATACGCCGCTGGCAGCACCTCTGTGTCGCACGGCCTTCCTATCTAAAATTTACCAACAGGGTTGCGTGAGAACTTCGGTTGATATTCTAAATAGATATCTGCTAAAAATCCCATAGCACCCCCGTCACGGGCTGGTATGGGCTCTACAGACCTGTTACGAACCTAACAAAGACGGAGAAGTAATAAATACTGGAGGACAGTAGACAGTGGATGTAGTATAGAAAGAGCGAAGGAGGCAATGACAGTGTGTGATAAAGAGATGGACATGGTGGCGATGGAAAATAGTAGCGTGTGAGAGAATAGTGCGAGAAAAAGAGTGCAGCGCCAATGGGAGCGGGATAGTGAGAAGGGGAAAGTGCTAGTGCGTGAAAGCCAGTGATATTTAGACACAGAGTATGTGACAACGACGCTGAGGAGGAGAGAGATAGTGACAATGAGAAGAGAAAACAGCAGTGTGAAGGACTGAGTGAGAGAGTAGCAGTGTAGACAACGAGAAGCAGACAGTGGTTGGTTGGTTCTTTGGGGAAGGAGACCAGACAGCGAGGTCATCGGTCTCATCGGATTAAGGAAACACGGGGAAGGAAGTCGGCCGTGCCCTTTCACAGGAACCATCCCGGCATTTCCCTGGAGCGATTTAGGGAAATCACGGAAAACCTAAATCAGGGTGGCCGGACGCGGGATTGAACCAGCGTCCTCCCGAATGAGCAGACAGTGACAACGAGAGGAGTCAGTGGGAGCTGGACAGAATTTCAGACATTCTAAGAATTTTTTCTTCGTAACAGCCTCACAAATTAATAAAAGGACGATAGTTTAACACCTGCTAAATGTCCGTTATTTATACAGCAAAACTTCAGCATGAAGAATGACATTTTCATTTAGTATTGCTTTCTTACTAAGTCTGTTTGCTACGCATTTTCTTTACAAGTAGGCGCAAATGGCGCTGAAGATACCTACAAAATTGTATCATTGTATGACATGTAGTTTAGGGAAAAACAAACATTTCAGTAAAAGTACAACTTCCGGTTTTCATCTGTGTATGGGTGAGTAATTTGAAATTAATAAAACCAACATAAATAGCTTTTCCATGTTCAGCCATAATGGGTTTTCATGCTTAAAGCCAAATATTTAACACATCAAGTCTTTTGTAAAGTAATAGACGTTAGAAGCAGTTGTTACACGTGACAGCATTCTTGAAAGAATTGGGGGTGAAGGTTGCTGGTAACGCATTGCTGTTTTGTACCATGTTCTACGAGAGCAACGCTGTTTTATTTTTTTCCTCAACTTCCGATCGGGCACGAAATGGAAACCGCAACATAACTCAAAAATTTCTGATTCGTGACATTTAGCTACACATTCCACATACATAGTCTCCTCTCTGACTTAGACATTTGTCACAGCGTGGTGTCAACTTTCCAATACGCTCGTGCTTTCCGCCAGTCCCCTATGCCGCTCCGCAGCCCATTTTTGTTCCAAAATGCTTTGTAGCCAGCGATTCACGTGAGCAAAGGAACGAAAATCAGAGGGAGCCAAGATCGGGCTGTATGGAGACTGATCAAACACTTCCCATGGAAAACGCTGCAGGAGCATAGTCGTTTCCCCTTCCGTGTGCGGCCGAGAATTTTCAAGCAGGATGACACGCGTGGCAGCTACGTTACGTGGGCTGCAAGAGATCGCGCTGAACCTATTAGCATCCACGTCACACTCGGTGGGAGACACTATTGCTCTTAGTATCTTTACGTGCCCACTGCACACTCACAACCGAAAAGTACAACGTGACGCGGTCAACAGCCGTACGAGAAACACCGCGCAACACATCAACACGGAGCTCCATCGGATTTTGAGTGCGGTTTTTATTCGGGACCTATCGGATGTTGATAAAAACGTAATCCTCGTATTTGTCGAAAATTCAAAAAGTCAGTCTGTGGAGACTCTGAACATAATACTTTTGTTCTTAGTCGACCATATCGTACCAATGTCGAACATTTTTCGGAAGTCAAGAGAGACGGTACAAATCGGATGTTCTGCGTTTACTGTTTCGAGGATTACGAGTGATGCAACCTACGATTTTGTGGGTTACTGTTCTTCTTTGTTCCATGACGATTCTGTGGGAGATTCTTTTCCTCATCTAGGAAATTCGTAGAACATCGACTGCGGTTTAAGATTCTGCAACGGCATGGACGTTGATGATACTGCTCTGTGATTCTGTACGTTTTTACACTTTTTTTGAACAAGGGTGACCTAAGGCCTTTTTTAGTCAGGGGGCACTATTCGCTGCTAATAAATTTCTAGATTAACATGACCTAGGAAGGACACTGATTCCGCAGCGCAGTGAAAGTGTGATATTACAGGATTATCGTAATGGTGCGGCGCCGTGTTCAAATAAAGGGGTTGCCGATATCAGTATGACTCATTTGTGAGGCTTGGCTTTGAGCAAACAGATGTCGTTATCAGACGTTCATCATGTCTATGAGGTCTAACCACAGCTGTTACATGTTTGTTTGATTTTGCCCTAGTACTCGTAGTTCGTCATTTAAGAAACTGTCTATCAGTCCGACCAAACACACTCGACGAACTTCGTTGCTGCCCTTATTGGCTGTGGTGCCTATCGCTGCTGTAAAAACGTCAAGAGAGCCGACTCGTAGCGATAGCATATTAGACCTTCTAGTGACAAACAGACCAGAACTATTTGAAACAGTTAACTCAGAACAGGGAATCAGCAATCATAAAGCGGTTACTGCATCGATGATTTCAGCCGTAAATAGAAATATTAAAAAAGGTAGGAAGATTTTTCTGTTTAGCAAAAGTGACAAAAAGCAGATTACAGAATACCTGACGGCTCAACGCAAAAGTTTTGCCTCAAGTACAGATAGTGTTGAGGATCAGTGGACAAAGTTCAAAACCATCGTACAATATGCGTTAGATGAGTATGTGCCAAGCAAGATCGTAAGAGATGGAAAAGAGCCACCGTGGTACAACAACCGAGTTAAAAAAAACTGTTGCGTAAGCAAAGGGAACTTCACAGCAAACATAAACATAGCCAACCCCTTGCAGACAAACAAAAATTACGCGAAGCGAAATGTAATGTGAGCAGGGCCATGCGAGAGGCGTTCAATGAATTCGAAAGTAAAGTTCTATGTACTGACTTGGCAGAAAATCCTAAGAAATTTTGGTCATATGTCAAAGCGGTAGGTGGATCAAAACAAAATGTGCAGACGCTCTGTGACCAAAATGGTACTGAAACAGAGGATAACAGATTAAAGGCCGAAATACTAAATGTTTTTTTCCAAATCTCTTTCACAGAGGAAGACTGCACTGTAGTTCCTTCTCCAGATTGTCGCACGGATGACAAAATGGTAGATATTGAAATAGACGACAGAGGGATACAGAAACAATTAAAATCGCTCAAAAGAGGAAAGGCCGCTGGACCTGATGGGATACCAGTTCGATTTTACACAGAGTACGCGAAGGAACTTGCCGGCCTTCTTGCAGCGGTGTACAGTAGGCCTCTAGAAGAGCGTAGCGTTCCAAAGGATTGGAAAAGGGCACAGGTCATCCCCGTTTTCAAAAAGGGACGTCGAACAGATGTGCAAAACTATAGACCTATATCTCTAACGTCGATCAGTTGTAGAATTTTGGAACACGTATTATGTTCGAGTATAATGACTTTTCTGGAGACTAGAAATCTACTCTGTAGGAATCAGCATGGGTTTCGAAAAAGACGGTCGTGTGAAACCCAGCTCGCGCTATTCGTCCACGAGACTCAGAGGGCCATAGACACGGGTTCACAGGTAGATGCCGTGTTTCTTGACTTCCGCAAGGCGTTAGATACAGTTCCCCACAGTGGTTTAATGAACAAAGTAAGAGCATATGGACTATCAGACCAATTGTTTGATTGGATTGAAGAGTTCCTAGATAACAGAACGCAGCATGTCATTCTCAATGGAGACAAGTCTTCCGAAGTAAGAGTGATTTCAGGTGTGCCGCAGGGGAGTGTCGTAGGACCGTTGCTATTCACAATATACATAAATGACCTTGTGGATGACATCGGAAGTTCACTGAGGCTTTTAGCGAATGATGCTGTGGTATATCGAGAGGTTATAACATTGGAAACTTGTACTGAAATGCAGGAGGATCTGCAGTGAATTGACGCATGGTGTAGGGAATGGCAATAGAATCTCAATGTAGATAAGTGTAATGTGCTGCGAATACATAGAAAGATAGATCCCTTATCATTTAGCTACAATATAGCAGGTCAGCAACTGGAAGCAGTTACTTCCATAAATTATGTGGAAGCACGTATTAGGAGTGATTTAAAATGGAATGATCATATAAAGTTGATCGTTGGTAAAACAGATGCCAGACTGAGATTCATTGGAAGAATCCTAAGGAAATGCAATCCGAAAACAAAGGAAGGAGGATACAGTACGCTTGTTCGCCCACTGCTTGAATACTGCTCAGCAGTATGGGATCCGTACCAGATAGGGTTGATAGAAGAGATAGAGAAGATCCATCGAAGAGCAGCGCGCTTCGTTACATGATCATTTAGTAATCGCGAAAGCGTTACGTAGATGATAGATAAACTCCAGTGGAAGACTCTGCAGGAGAGACGCTCAGCAGCTCGGTACGGGCTTTTGTTGAAGTTTCGAGAACATACCTTCACAGAAGAGTCAAGCAGTATATTGCTCCCTCCTACGTATATCTCTCGAGGAGACCATGGGGATAAAATCAGAGATATTAGAGCCCACACAGAAGCATACCGACAATCCTTCTTTCCACGAACAATGTGAGACTGGAATAGAAAGGAGAACCGATAGAGGTAGTCAAGGTACCCTCCGCCACACACCGTAAGGTGGCTTGCGGAGTATGCATGTAGATGTAGATGTAGAAGACCACTAATTTTTCTTTCTTAGGTGATCGTCTCGTCTCTGAAAGTTCGGGTCTGTTTGAGATCTACAAAACTTTTTTGTCGTATGTTGGCTGTCGGATTGTTTGATCGAGGTAGTTTTTTGAGAGTCCTTACATTGCAAGACTGTGTGTTCTTACCGCCGATAAGATAAGCGTAGTTTCCCCGGTCGATAAAGAGAATGTGAAAATTAGTACGAAATATCCTTAGACTATATCCGTGTAACCAAGTTTTGCTTATCTTTCAATTAATCTACGACCTACGTGTGTAAATTGCACCACCGATAGAAACGTGCGATTATTAATCTAACTCCATAGAATCACAATTATTTTGAAAGCCTACAGTCGTTTTACTCAACAGACAGTAAAGCAAGTGAAAAAACAGTCTCGCAGATGAACTCGGCAGAATACTTACTCACTGTACCTCAAGGCGGTTTATGACAGTAACAAAAGCGTGCAATAGTCAACAGAAGTCACACACTCCACTGTCACATATTATAGCCGAGTTGTGAGCGTGATTAACTGCAACGTGGAGGACTTACATTGCTGCCACGGATTTTTCCTGGACAGGATAGCTGGTACGGGGTGCAGGTAGCCTCGCGAGGCCAACTGAGGAGCTGGCCAGCTGTCCGACCGACCAGCAGCGGTCCCAGTGCCGAGAGACTGCCAACGAACGCGACAGCAGTGTACAGAACAGCGTCCAGTGACGTCACTGGCAGAGGACGAGACGGCTTTCGGTCGGGCCCTGTTGGCCCGTCTGGGGCCACGACGCGGAACTCTACTCATTCTGACGTATGTACAGCAGGCCAAAAGCTACTGACGAGAGCGTCAAAAACACTTCCTGTCATTCAGATCGGCGTAAAACAGTATATTTCAGATCAATGTTAACCAGATGCACAAAATCCCACTTGAAACAACGGACATAATCTTTCTCTCACGGATTAACTTTCATATAAAATAAAAACGGGTAGCAGAAAACTGAAGTCACCACATTACCAAAGGAATCTGTTACGACAAGAATATTCCTATGAAGCTTTCCTTATATCTGCATAAAAAATTTGTTTTTACACAAAAAGTAACCTGGAACAAGTCGTAGATTACCCTGGCACCTGCCGGCCGAAGTGGCCGTGCGGTTAAAGGCGCTGCAGTCTGGAACCGCAAGACCGCTACGGTCGCAGGTTCGAATCCTGCCTCGGGCATGGATGTTTGTGATGTCCTTAGGTTAGGTTTAACTAGTTCTAAGTTCTAGGGGACTAATGACCTCAGAAGTTGAGTCTCATAGTGCTCAGAGCCATTTGAACCATTTGAACCCTGGCACCTCAGTCTCTTCCCACAAGTGGTCAAGATTATACTTTACGTCTGAAAACATGATTCCTGCCCCAAAATATACGTCGTAGAAAGCAAATATTCCGAAGTGACATTTAAAGTAGATCACAGTGAAATAACAAAGAAATCAATCCTTAGGCATGTCATAATTATACTTATATATCACAAACATTAAAAGCACTCTCTTTACAACTACATATAAATTAATATATTTTCAATTAACTTCTTCCAGATATACTGGGCGTGCTAGATTAATACCTCCCACATAAATTTTTTGTAGTGGTTTGTGCAGCTCAGTTGTATTGTTTACGCTATTGTCTATAGTTAAATCTGTCAGCCTTTATCTGACACTTCAAGTAAACGTATATTTATGCATTTTTACATATCTTTCTGCCACCAATTTACGTTGAAAAATTTCGAGACCTGAGGGATTGAGCTGTTCAGTTCCCATTTACAAAACACTATCCCAGTCCCTAGTATAGGTTAAAGCATTATGTGAGTGTGCTGGTAGAACTGATAGCACATGTTACAATGAAATTCGACCACCATATCAAATTTTATGCTGCGTAAATGCGGAACATTTTCGAGAAGAAACAGGAAAATTTAACCTTACTTACACTTGGCTATCTTGTGAGGCAGACTGAGGAGCTACTTGATTGAGCCATAGTGGCTCCGGTCTCGTAAACTGACACACGGCCGGGAGAGCGGTGTGCTGACCACATGCCCTTCCATATCCGCATCCAGTGACGCCTGTGCGCTCAGGATGACACGGCGGCCGCTCAGTTCCGTTGGGCCTTGCAAAGCCTGTTTGGATTGAGTTTAGTTTTATGGTGGCTGTACGTTTACTTCGTTGTTTAACATTGAGTTTAGTTGTTACCTAAATATTTATTTCCAGTCTTTATCACCAAAAAATTATTCTTTCTTGAACGGCACCTTCGCACTCAACAACGTACAATTGATGACCAGTAAATCGTCCGAGAAACAGAATGCGCCCATCTGATGATGGACATTTTTACTCATCACCAGTAATAACAAGAAACAATCAAATCATTTAAACGTGCCATCAAGTTAGTGGTTGGTAGCTGTCAAATTGATGACTGCACGACACGAAGCTTTACGCCTCTTCTGGACCCGACAACAGCGACATTGTGCTGTTGATGACTGGAAAGATGTTGCCTGGTGGGACGAGTCCCGTTTCGAATTGTATCGAGCGGATGGACGTGTACGGGTATGGAGACAGTGTCATGAATTCATGGACCCTGCACGTCAGAACGTGACTTTACAAGGTGGTGGAGGCTGACTAACGGTGTGGGGAGTGTGCAGTTGGAGTGATATGGGACCCCTGATACGTCTAGATACGACTCTGACAGGTGACATGGTCTTAAGTTTCCTGTCTGACCACCTGCATCCATTCATGACCATTCTGCATTCCGACGGACAATGCGACACAGCACAAGCCCAGAATTGCTACACAGTGGCTTCAGGAACAGTCTTCTGAGTTTAAACAGTTCTGCAGACCACCAGACATGAACATTATTGAGCATATCTCGATGCCTTTCAACGTGTTGGTCAGAATAGATCTCCACCCGTTCGTTCTCTCACGGATTTATGTACAGAACTGCAGGATTCGTGGTGTCGGTTCCCCCCAGCACTACTTCAGACGTTAGTCGAGTCCATGCCACGTCGTGTTGCGGCACTTCTGCGTGCTCGCGGGGGCCCTTGACGATATTAGTTAGGAGCATCAGTTTCTTTGACTCTTCAGTATATATGAACAATTAAAATGTGATCAACAAATGTTTATGAAAGCTTTATTAGCTGTTATTCCATGCTCTTTCTACAGCATTTACACTGGCGTATTCTGTCCGTTATAAGGTCAGAGCAAAATTGGTTCAAATGGCTCTCAGCACTATGGGACTTAACATCTATGGTCGTCAGTCCCCTAGAACTTAGAACTACTTAAACCTAACTAACCTAAGGACAGCACACAACACCCAGTCATCACGAGGCGGAGAAAATCCCTGACCCCACCGGGAATCGAACCCGGGAACCCGGGCGCAGGAAGCGAGAACGCTACCGCACGACCACGAGCTGCAGACAGTTTTATAAAAATTGTTTTGGAGCTGCACTGTTAACTATATGAAAATGGTACGTACGATGTTTTTGTACATAATTTTGTGTTCTTTACTTTTGTACTGAAGTATTTTGCTCATAAATACAACCGTATTCTATAAAAATGTGGAAAGGCAATTTTCGCCGCCATTTTCATTATGGCGGACGAAGCTCCAGCCCTATCGGTGGGAACTTTCCCTATGTTGTTTAGAAAGGTATAAGGAAGATCTGTGCAAAAACGCAGATTATTGTTAATGTCTTCCTCTATGAATGTTAATTTGGACTAAATGTAATGGAAAAGTTGAAAAATTGTGGTAAGGTTTTATGGGACCGAACTGCTGAGGTCATCGGTCCCTAAGCCTACACACTACTTAATCTAACTTAAAATAACTTACGCTAAGGACAGCACACACACCCATGCCCGAGGGAGGACTCGAATCTCTGACGGGGGCAGCCGCACGGACCGTGACAAGGCGCCTCAGACCGCACGGCTACCCCGCGCGGCTAAATTTAGTGTTTGCTAAGTGTATTACGCTGACATATTCTATCCAGCATCCTATTTGGAAACGGTTTAAAGTTTATTTACAGTACAGGATCAGAAATATTATCTTTGTAATTAATTGTTTAATTTGGCGTGATCCACGGTGCCATTTTGCTGCGGTCCAGAGGCCTTCAAGCAACAGCATCACATGGAAGCAAAGGGTTTCCCTCTCCACAGAACATCACAACGAGATCAGAATCAGGAGATCAGAGATTACTATCGAGCCGCCATTTTTGTTGCTACGCCGCGTGAGAACAGGCTGCCGGCAAGCTACTGAGTTAAAGTGTACTAAATTAAAAGCATAGTGTAAAGGAGTTCAGTCTATCAGTGTATTAAACGCCATTTGAATGCAACGTTATCAAATTATTGGTAAACTTCACATATTCCAATACAACTGAAATTTTCATTAGTCGTTTTGTTGTAACGTTTGATCTGTATATCTTACGCAAAATTGACTGCTAGTACGTATCGGAAAAGTATTTCTGTTCTCTTAACTTCCGCGTAGCAGCCTTACCAAACACAACTGAATTACTTGTTAAAGTATCCAGTTGCAATAACAAAAAGTTAACCATCAGTCATTAACCTGCAACAGAACTTCGACGCATGTATGAATGTATCTACGTATGTACATATTTCTATTTATTATTTTGTAAGAGTGAATGCGAGTGTGTGTTCCCTTGCTTATCTGATTCAGGCATAAGAGGAGAGCTAGACAGCTCCAGGACCTAGTCAGTTGGGTTTGAAGTGTCTTCTGGTAACCAGAATCTGTGAAAGAGGTGGTGTACTTCAGGCTGATTTTGGTCAGTTGTGGCTACGCTGAGCATTAATGTGGCAAGTATTTCTGACAGTGTAGCGAAATCTTGTTATAAAAGCATTATAGTTGATGAGGCGAAAGTATTAAATTGTTAATTGCAGTCGGAAAATTGTGATTCTCGTCAGTGAATTATACATAATCAAAATAGTGCGGAAGAGTTCTAACACAGTAGTAGTCGTGGTACAGTCGGAGGTATCGAAGATTACGTCAAAAATTTGAAAGCTGAACTAACGTTTGCTAAACTCTCTTAACTAATCAAGTAGCCGCAGTTTGAGGCTCGGTCTGTGTCAGAAGATAGGAAAAGTTGGTGGCGTTTAAAACTTCCCTGGATACTTCCTGTCCATGGGGTGGTGGGAAAACTTCCTATTCCTTTCGCTGCTGGCAGAGTGAAATTATAAGTGTTTCTTGTCATTGACATATGATTGAAGCTAGGATTGGGGAGGGGGGGGGGGGAAGATGGGTCAGAGGCGAACACTAGTCTGATGAGTGTCGTATTTATAGTCAGATCAAACAGATATTATGTTCCTGAGACATGCGTAGAAAAAGAGCACACCAAGTTAATAGTGTTAATAGCACAGAAATATTGCAAAGAGTGTTTCAGTCATCGAAATGTGAAAGGCATTGCTCGAATATTTCAATAAAAAACAGAAGTTCAGTGGAATAAGACGCATCAAATAATAAGACGAACGAGCGAGAGAGAAAGCGCGCGCGCGCGAGAGAGAGAGAGAGAGAGAGAGAGAGCGAGAGAGAGAGAGAGACAGAGGGGGGTGACGATCCAACGTCATTAGATCATTCTGGCTTTACCTGAGAGACAGCACGTAGATCTCGACGCACGGTTTCGATCGCGTATTCACACTAACATCGTTAAATTCGCCAAACTTCTATCGCGAGACACTAATAACAAAACGAACGAAATGATGGCCCATGGTAGTAGTATGTACTCTGTTCTTCGGAGGCTTCGGCTGTCAGTAAAAACTCTGACAACATGGCGCCTACGTCTAAAGTCCACGTGGCCTGGCTCGCAGACTACGATCGCGGAAACGTGTGCCCTCTCTTAGAAGTCTGGCGAAAAAGAAAGGGTATCTCTTCCCCTAGTATCCTGTTTCAAGACTCGTATCCAGAAAAAACTGTCTGCCGACCAGAATGGGAAAACCTCTTGTGACCAAACTAACCGGGTCTCTGATGTTTTGTTTCCCAGCCGTAGCGACATTTTACCACCAAGTTCATCGTCCAGGAGCGTCCCTGCGCCTGGTGCGGACACCTCCTCACAAAGGCTCCGCTGTAGCGTGACTCTTCATCTTGGCTATAATGTGTAACTCATTGATGACAACACTTAATTAGCCACAAAAATCAGGAAAAAATAGCTCTGTATCTAAAGATCATTACAATGTTATCGTTATAACACACACAAAGTTACATTCAAATTTTCGCACTCAGTAACTACAACTTCTTTCGATCACTTTTTATCTTTAATATTAGCAAGGTATCTCTCTGCCGAGAGCACGACCGCTCTGCGACCAAACGAACTTATTTCCGTACGATCGATATCGCCTATTCGTCCGATCTCATGCTGAACTCATTCACGTCAAGTATAGGACATAAAATTTATTTGTGAGCAGTCTCTTCCGTAGGAAAACTATAGTTTACCAGTATATCAGAATCGTTCATTTGCTTCATCCACAACCGAGCCTGTGCGATTGTTTCCTTTCATACGCCCACACATTATTATTGACAGATATGAATCCAGATACGAATTATTAGCCATTAAGGACACAACCTTATTAAGGGTTCGTTTGTTTTTACATCAGGTTGATGTCTCCATAATTTTGATTTGATATTACCAGAATTTTTATGTCATAACACTTTTGCATCAGTAAAATGATGTGCGAAGGTTTTGAAATATAACTACAATGTGCGAGTCTATTCATCAGTTCATTAACATGTCAAATGTACAGCAATGACTTCTCCTGAAGCACGCATAAAACTACTTCTTAGTGTAGATGATTTTAAATTTAGGAAAACTTTCAACTTTCGTTTTGTCAAAGAAGTCGTCATCTGGTTTTAGATCTGTGGAGATATTCCACTCAAGGTATTTTATTTAGTAGACGTTGTTTTGAAACTGAACTGAAAGTTTTCGAAATTTAATAAAAACATCAAATTTGAATGGTACCTGTTACCCAACCGAGTACACTCTCGTAATGAGATCAAGTTATCATTCAGACCTCGGGTCTGTTGAAGCATACATCAAGCTGGTGGAGGATCGTGGTAGGAGGAGCCAAGACCTGTCCAAAACAACATACCGGCATTCGCCTGGAATTCATTAGGGAATTGCGGAATTCAGGAAGGACAGGAGCTGATATTAACGCGCTTTTTGTTATTAAAATCCCCGTACCTTAAGCGCTGCACTACCTTCCCTGCGAACTCTGACGAAATCACGTTTTCCATTGTGAAATACTTTTATACCCATTTTATTATATCCACATTATTTTCCCCTCGTTTTTCATTATTTCCAAGCTCTTATACCTACTTTTATGGTAATTCGGTACATCCTTTTTTAAATACGTGTTACGTTTTAATAAAGGAAGGCAAGCTTTAATATTCTTTCCAAATGTGCCAAAAATTGCCTTTCTTTGTTAAACTTACCTTTCAACGATTAATTTTGATGTAGATTTCAGTCCTAAGAAGAAAGTATAATTCTGGTTGCTAATGACCTGGTTAGTGGCCTGAGAGAATAATTTATTTATTTCGCCAGTCTCTCTATGTGTTCACCTTCTTCAGTTTGTCGTATATCTTGATTTTTCTGTAAAGGAATGTCAAATAAGATACCTCTGGTTCTTTAATACTGTATTAATGAACACAACAAATAGCTTCTACTAAACATTTTTCTTCGTCACATCAAAACACATGCTTTCCAACTATTCAAATATCGTAATTCCTTTACTTAAATATTTCTTACGCAATGTTAAAACATATTTGTGTGAAATACTTTTAAAAAATGCTGACATATAATAAATTTTTTCACTCTATCTGTATACGAAATTAGTTTTTTCATCTCCTTCTTGCTGTGATATCAGTCAATTATTTTTGTCAATGCAACAAGATAATTCACATTATCCGGAGTTTTAACGTATTTTTTCACGATCCTGCAAGTTTTTCTTAATGAAAGATCGGTTCAGCCCAAATAAATCCGTTTCTCTAGCTGTTCTTCAGTTTCCTTATTAGGCTGTTGCCTGTACTTGTCTCAATATTTCCTTTGATCTGCCACAATCTTTTCCCAACAGAGATGAAATTTCCAAGTTTTTATATAAACTTTCGTGAAATATGATCTTTAGATATTTCTTACATTTTCTTATATTTTTTATGTATTGACTACCTGAAGTCTATCTTTAATGTTCTCATTTCTTAGTCTGTCCTTTTACATTTCCATCAGCATTTGAAATTTTCATTGTGCACTTTGAAGGCAGTTTATTTGTTCCTTATTTAAAACTTACATTTCGCTCCTGCACAATACAGACGGAGAACAACTACTTTGTAAAATGTTGTTCATAGAAAAACGTTTCAATCGTGAAGATCGCATAAATTATTCTTGATCGTCGAAACCCGTTTCGACAATTCTAGCTCTTAACTTCTAGTTTTAAAAAATTGTTGTTATAAAACGTGTTCCACTGTGAGTTAGTACCTCATGCAGTTTTGTCATTATGGTGTATGGTGGATAAGGTGCAGCACATTATACATAGATTTGTCAAAAACAAACTTTTTACAGTTAAAAAAACATGTGCACATGGGCATGTTCGCAAACATGGATAACTGTTAAACGCACGGTATATAGTAAAATGCACATTTGTGTACCTGTTTACGTGATATGTTACATATGTTGTGGACCCACATTAGCCGAAATATGCGACGGACCTGGATCCAGGCGTTTACTAAATGTTTTTTCTCCGAAGTAAAACATAGATCACCCCTTCTCAGTTCTCAATATGAGAAAATGAAGTTACATTTGATTTATGTTTCTTCTCCTGTTTTAATTTGGTAAGGATATGTTGATTGTCTCCAATATCATTCTACATATATTCACTTTAGTTCATGTAGAGTTATTGTAGCCAAAAATAAAGTCATAATACAGATAATTAAAATGTTTTTCGGGTCCTATCAACAAAAAATTTATTACACTCAGGATTGCGGTTGAAGAGACAATGTTTAATTTTGAGTGTTTAAATCTTTGTAATTTAAATTATTATAATCCTCCAGGCATATAACAGTATCCACAACCAGAGAACCTTAATTTTACGTCATCACCCTCTATCGTATCTTCCTTCGCCGTCGGCGTTGTCGTTGTTACCGTGAGACACCGTTATACCAAGAGGAAAGGCGCGTCGATCTTAGAGCATGAGATATGATGACCTTAAGCCATTGACAACACACAACAGTCACGGTAGCACCTGATTCCAGAACAGCTGCAGTAGTTAGGATCTACGAACTACCCCCTCTTGACCAGGTCCCCAAAACTTAACTCGTAACGAGATCCCTTCGAAGAAAATTGTCATAACGATCGTCTATAAAGGCTTCGTACAACGATAAGAAATGTTACAGTTTATGGAATAATAAGATACGACCAAACTGTCTTGTTTCTTCTGCTTTATTTAACATAACTTTGTTCACAGTTTTATTTCGCATTCACCACTCATTCACCGAAACCCTTTGATGAACAGTTTTGGTTGCTTGACACCAATCGTCAATGATAATGATACAGTTTTTCCTCCTTTTCATAAATTGAAGTCCGCTCTCCGCGATATAATAAAAAAAACCGCTCTCAATACCGCATTCCTCGTGATATGCGTATAGATTTATCCTGGAATTTACCGCCCTGTAGGTGTACTCAATTTAATGACCACACTTCGCTGTCCACGATTTCGTGTAACTAAATGTTCATTTGTTAGTCTGATTGTATACCGTAGTTATTTAAAACTCGCCCTATATTTTTTCACTACGCACAATTACCACTTCTTTACTTGTTTATTTCTAAGAGTAAACGAAAAAAAAGACGCTGTATCATCGGCTTCGTCGATATAAAGCAAAACACATTAATATGCCCAATTTTGCATCTTCTTATAGGATCGGCTACCTTACTCATTAATTTACTACATATTATTTCCAATAACGCTAAACAGGTATCGCCGCTATATTTTAGTTGCATTCAAAAGCATGTTATTATTAATATGACCGACCAAATCGTAACAAATCGCGCGGCGTGCGTTTTTAACGATTGCTTTACACTCGCCCAGCCTTTGTTCAGGCAATATTATATACAGACAGGACCGAAAAATCGATCTCTCTACCGTAACCAATAGAGGCAAATACGCTATTTAAGTTCCGTTACGTCTATCTTGACTCGTAATGTTACAACCCACGCTATCGTTAGGATGATGTGCTAATGGTACATTTTACTTTATTACCTGGTACGTAAAACAGTGTATGACAATATTGCAATACTACAATGTCAGGTGTTTTTCGCAGTGTTGTTACTATATCTATTTATACAAATTTGAATTGACTTTGCCCCGCAGTACACCATTTTCCAGCCACACCTCACAGAGGCTCGACTCCATATTAGCAGAGCTACATCTCATTCTAATCCATAAATGCAGCATCGACTGCTGTAATGATTAGACCGTCAATGGAAACTGTCACACTTGGTTGTAAACCACAGCAGCACGGGGACAGATTCCGTCTCTGGATTATTCCGGGCTATCGGTCGACGTTCCTCTCGTTTGGGCCTCCCCCTCCCCCCCATCCACCACGAGCTGACGATGTGCGATACGATCTCTCAATGACAAGCAGCCATAGTAAAGGGTCTCGTCATTGTCAGTCGTTGTACACTAAATGATTTCCTTGCCTTGCAAATTCATCCCGAGCTTTCTTACGTTCCGTATCAAAGGCGGAATTAATTATTGATGTCACTTAATTACTGGCTCCCAATGTGGGGCAATATAACTACCTACTACTCTGCACTGCCGGTTAATGCAAGAGATAAGAGCTCAAAGAATTCTCAATTCATTACAGTACTCAAAATATTTTTAACAGATTTATTCCTTCTTGTTACATATGCAGAACAAAACACACTCTCTCTCTCTCTCTCTCTCTCTCTCTCTCTCACGCACACACGCACACACGCACACACGCACACACACACACACACACACACGCACACACACACACACACACACACACACACAGAGAGAGAGAGAGAGAGAGAGAGAGAGAGAGAGAGAGAGAGAGAGAGAGAGAGAGAGAGAGAGACGTAAGAGACAGAGACGTAAGAGACAGAGACGTAAGAGACAGAGACGTAAGAGACAGAGACGTAAGAGACAGAGACGTAAGAGACAGAGACGTAAGAGACAGAGACGTAAGAGACAGAGACGTAAGAGACAGAGACGTAAGAGACAGAGACGTAAGAGACAGAGACGTAAGAGACAGAGACGTAAGAGACAGAGACGTAAGAGACAGAGACGTAAGAGACAGAGACGTAAGAGACAGAGACGTAAGAGACAGAGACGTAAGAGACAGAGACGTAAGAGACAGAGACGTAAGAGACAGAGACGTAAGAGACAGAGACGTAAGAGACAGAGACGTAAGAGACAGAGACGTAAGAGACAGAGACGTAAGAGACAGAGACGTAAGAGACAGAGACGTAAGAGACAGAGACGTAAGAGACAGAGACGTAAGAGACAGAGACGTAAGAGACAGAGACGTAAGAGACAGAGACGTAAGAGACAGAGACGTAAGAGACAGAGACGTAAGAGACAGAGACGTAAGAGACAGAGACGTAAGAGACAGAGACGTAAGAGACAGAGACGTAAGAGACAGAGACGTAAGAGACAGAGACGTAAGAGACAGAGACGTAAGAGACAGAGACGTAAGAGACAGAGACGTAAGAGACAGAGACGTAAGAGACAGAGACGTAAGAGACAGAGACGTAAGAGACAGAGACGTAAGAGACAGAGACGTAAGAGACAGAGACGTAAGAGACAGAGACGTAAGAGACAGAGACGTAAGAGACAGAGACGTAAGAGACAGAGACGTAAGAGACAGAGACGTAAGAGACAGAGACGTAAGAGACAGAGACGTAAGAGACAGAGACGTAAGAGACAGAGACGTAAGAGACAGAGACGTAAGAGACAGAGACGTAAGAGACAGAGACGTAAGAGACAGAGACGTAAGAGACAGAGACGTAAGAGACAGAGACGTAAGAGACAGAGACGTAAGAGACAGAGACGTAAGAGACAGAGACGTAAGAGACAGAGACGTAAGAGACAGAGACGTAAGAGACAGAGACGTAAGAGACAGATAAATGGGTGGAACCAGAGTGGAATGGTGTAGAGATGTTAACGTTCGGTGACGTCATCAACGTCTTTGTCAGATGGTACATACCGTACCTTGTCTCTACTTAACTACTTAAGATGCCTAAAGAATCGTGTTCTGTAGCTCTCTTTAAGTAAATTTGTTGTTTACACGTCACGAGATCATTATGTGTGACCTATGTGGGAGAAAGTTATATGGTTCAAAATGGCTCTGAGCACTATGGGACTTAACATCTGTGGTCATCAGTCCCCTAGAACTTAGAACTACTTAAACCTAACTAACCTAAGGACATCACACACATCCATGCCCGAGGCAGGATTCGAACCTGCGACCGCAGCAGTCGCGCGGTTCCGGACTGCGCGCCTAGAACCGCTAGACCACCGCGGCAGAAAGTTATATGCTTCTTGATTTGTGTTGCTCCGTACACTCCCGGAATTTGAACATGAAGTCTTTCTGTGTGTGTTGTTTTACTACCGTCGTCTTACACCAGGGTTTGTTGTATTGGACTCTTGTGCCAACAAAAACATGTTCCTCTGAATCTCTGGCATTTCCCAGCCTGGCAAGTGTCCCACAATGAGGTGCTTAACGAGGGGATTGTTTAATGTACGAACTGTATTGTTTTAGGATTATTAAAATGATTCTTTTTGGAAAATGCCCTCTTCGTTAGCGATAATTTGGCCATCCTTATAGCCGAGTATTTTATAGTTCTTACTGATTTGAAAAATGGCTGATGACAGTGTAATCAAACGATATTAATAGTTTTTGGGTAATGAAGAACATTACCTTACATTTATTTAGGTTAAGAGTCATTAGACAGTCTTCACCACAAGAAATGGTCCCTTGCAGGTAATATTTCCTTTACCAACCATTTCTTCCGTTGGAGCTTCCCCGTACACACCTTCAGCAGAGCGACTGCCGCTATCCACAACGCCATTTATACAGGATTACTCATAAATACCCACAGGATGTCGGAAGACATATGCGCAAAAATTACAGCACATACAGAAAATAGACACACATCAATGGATAGAGCACTTCTCCAAGGTTCTAGCTCACATTACTGGTGCTCTGTATGGGTGACGTTTCTAAGACGGCAAACCTCAATATCTGCGTGCTTTTCATTGAACTATCTACTGCAGGAAGGCGCAATGCAGCCTGCTGTGGAAACCTGTTCACTGGGTTGCCGATTTTCAATCGCGAACTAGTTCGACGCTACTGTACAGACAGAGTGGATAACTGGTGTATGTTCCGACACACCTGCGCCCTAATGGTACGCTAAGTAACTACCCCCCCCCCCTCCCCTCCTCCCTTCTGCGTCATACGATTCTAAACTTGGACAGATGATCCGATCACTGATACGTTTCATTTTCCTGTATGTCTTGCAGTTTACGAAGAATCATCTTCTGAAACCCCAAAAGTATTTGCCTGTGCGAATAACCCTGTAGGCCTTACATACACGGAGCGTTACTGATACAGTTTTCGAAAATTTAAAGGTTTCTGAAGGACAACACTCTGAATGTTTTCGACACAGAAATTTACTGTCTAAAATGAGAAATGATCTACATACATCACTATGAGGGGTTTGATTTCCTATCCCTTTGATGGCTCCCACATTTGAATATGTAGTAGCAACTTGAATTTCTTCTCAATCCGGAGTTCGATCTCAGACATACCGTTAGGCACTGTGAGCATCAATGTGCTCCACCAAATCCGTTCATCCAGTGTTTTTATCCCGTCTGGTAACTCTGATAGACAGACTGAACGTATATTGTACAATTAATGATAATTCGTTTACTCTACGACAGCATGGTATTAAACGTCACCTTTCGTTATTTTACGTACACGTCCAAATGCGTTAATGTCTATGTGTATACTCGTATATTAAGCATTTTCAATGACACACTGCAATTTCCAAAATTGCAAGTTTTGGTTAAGAAGACACAGAGTAATGTCATATTTTTGTGTGCAGTGCACAAAATAGTGGGATGATGTCGTGTTGCTTTCTACGTTTTATCTAAAGTAAGGAATACAAGGCTACTAGAGGACTCTGTCAAGTTCGGAGACAATCACATGATTTAGCAATCCTCTATTTACCACAAACTCAAGTGTTTTAAACCTACCTGCACGTTATATGTAGACCACAAGGTATTTTAACTAGATGAATATTGCAATGAGCATATTTTAGTGTACATTCTGTTTTACCACACATATGAGTTACATAAAATTGTCTTCGTGTATATCGTCTGTGGGTAAAATATATCTTTTGTTTGTTTCGAAAAATAACCGATACCGGTTACAACAAATACAATGAACTTTTGTGATTCACACAGTGCAAAACTGATATAGAGAGCGCCTTTTCAGACTATGGTCTCTTTA
The DNA here is from genome assembly GCF_021461385.2 of Schistocerca piceifrons. Lineage (NCBI taxonomy): Eukaryota > Metazoa > Arthropoda > Insecta > Orthoptera > Acrididae > Schistocerca > Schistocerca piceifrons. The sequence continues at coordinate 1,095,920,820 of NC_060139.1, read as the reverse complement.
CAACTACATTGCTCATCCCATAATTCAGGTTTTAAATGGAATTAACTTCCCTGAATTGTCAAATTATGCATACCTACAGTAAACAGTAATACCATGTAACAAACCCATTGATAAACAGAGCGCCTACGATCAGTCAATTGGGTGGATCCGACATTCGAAACTTTTGAGCGGAACTGCTTTGCAGTAAAGTCGTTTTGCGCCCGTGCAGGTGGCTACAAACTGCTGACTCGGCAAGCCGCTTTAACAATAGGGTATGGAGGAAGACAACGGAGAGGGGGGTGATGATCAGGGGTGAGAGAAGCGAAGGCAGTAGGCAACATTTTCAACAAGGGCAGGGTCATCTGTAGCTCACCAATGTGAAACGTTCTCTCATGTTGGCAACCACGATAGCTACCTTTCCTCGGAGAAATATGGCATGGTCATTCGTTCAGATTGTGTGTTATAGCTACACTGGGGCATTTTACCGGCGCAACAAATCTTCGTGAAATATGACCTGTATGAAAGGTCAATAACAGCGAAGACGACGTACGTGTGGAAAAGTTTTCCCCTTAGATTCCAAACAAAAGATGAAAAACGGAAATTCAAATTAGAATCGAATAACTAAACCTCATGAGCGACGTGGTACGTGATTAGCGCATAAATCTTGGAGGTCACTTACTGTTACTGCTCATCATTCCCCCTACAATTTGCCTCGTGCACTTTGGTTACTAGTCTCGTAGCGTTTGTTAATTTAGTTTGTGAGGTCCTCCCTCAAAGTGTCTCGGTTACCATCTTCCGCATCCGCTGTAACCGCGGGCAGTTGCGACTGTACCTCTGTCGTTTGCTACTGACTGACTCAGAGCTATGTGACAGATGCTCGGGGCAGGACAGCGTTCACGTAATTTTCGGTTCGCCAGAGCGTTGATGACAGCTACTCACCAGCATTAAGACGCTACTTATAAAGAACGACGTGTCACTATATAAACATGTAACATTTTCGCGGCTGAACGCATTATGATTTTATAAATATATGTATAACCAATGGTAATGTTTTATGCTTGAAATATGAGCCGTGTGGGTGTGTGTGTGTGGGTGTGGGTGTGTGTGTGTGTGGGTGTGTGTGTGTGGGTGTGTGTGTGTGGGTGTGTGGGTGTGGGTGTGTGGGTGTGGGTGTGTGGGTGGGTGGGTGTGTGGGTGTGTGGGTGGGTGGGTGTTGGGGGGTGGGGGTGGGAGTGTGGGTGTGATTGAATGTATCTTTTATTTGTTCAGTTTCCGGCGGTAAGGTGCACCCATGAAAACAGAGGTTGCGAGATCGAATCCCGGATGGAGTACGCAAAATTTCGGCCTCACTGTAATCTGACCTTCACCCCTCAACGACGTGAAGAGTCTCCAGGAGCACTCGGTTCAGCTTCCACGTTAAGCTGTAGCCCTCTTTTTACGGCTGGATATCTGCAGTAGATTAGGGACACACAGTTCACCGAAATGGCGTCCAATTCAAAGATTTACATTCCGCTATGAGCCACACAATTGTTACTAATAATGGTGTCACTCTGAAAGTGTTCCCCTTGTTTGTTAAGCTGATTAATTTTCATGTAAGAAGTATCTCCCTTTAATATAAGAGGACGCAGTGCTCCTTTGGTTCCCATTTCTACCGCTATGTGTCTAATTCTTTCAATTAGGCCCGATAAATTGAGATATGGGTAATCAAATCCGCTAGAAATCATAGTATTGTAATTGAAAAATGAAGCAACGGATAACGCAACATGGGTGAATGGCCATGGAACAATACGTGAACATTAGGGACGGTAAGACTTTTTTTTCTGATACTATGAATTCAGTTAGTCGCATGAAGTGCATAATGGTTCAAATAGCTCTGAGCACTATGCGACTTAACTTCTGAGGTCATCAGTCGCCTAGAACTTAGAACTAATTAAACCTAACTAACCTAAGGACATCACACACATCCATGCCCGAGGCAGGGAAGTGCATAATGCATACAATGGATATGCCTGGATTGAAAATTCAAAAAATATACACATTATCTCAGTGGTATGGATGAAGGATACTAAATAACGCTAAGAGAGAATTTCAATTATCATTCTGATTTATTTCGATAATATTTAAGAAAACTATTACTCTCTGTGACAAAGCATTTAAGGAAACTATTACTCCTTGTGACAAAACATTCAAGAAATCTATTCACTATCTCTTGCATCTCGTCATACCGGAAACATAGACATCACTTCGTCGCCAGTTACATCTACTAATGATTAAAATGGGTGATAATGCATGTTACTGAATGGTGGCCTCTTAACACCATTTAGTTATTGTCACACCTATTTAACGCGCGGAGTAGGGAAGGATATTACCTTCCATTCTCTCAAACATTACTTGTGTTACTACACATGCAGTACCATGCGGATACGTTCATGCTGAAACTGCGTATTATGCAACCGCAGTGCAACGTCAGCAAACCAGCCCAGGCTTCATGACTCCACATTATTCATACTATGATTAACGAATACCGTTACGAGAGCTGGCAACACGTGGCCAAGTTCGACAACAATGAAATGAGTAAAATAAACCGTTGAATCATGAAAAATTTATATTGCTTATATCCAGAGCGAAACTAAGCAACAAATGAAACATTAATGCACCTATCCGCTATTGACGTAAGAACAAGGAGCTTTGGTTCATGCCCTCAATCAGCTCGCGCCTAAGTCCGCTAGTTGAGACACATTAATCTGAAAAATTTCTACAAATAACATATCGCTGAACGTTTTCCGGTGTTAATTCACACCCAAACATGCTTCATAATCACTGTTACCCCAAAAAAACCTACATTATGAGTAACTTTTCTCGCCATCAGTGACGAGCGCTGCACCCCTGCGTCCGTATCGTTCAATCGGCGGCCCCAGAGTGTCCTAACATGGCGCCTTCCAGGACCAACAGCCAACCGCCAACGGTTCAAAAAAACTTGTGGTGGGGGGTAGGACCTCAGCGTGAACCAACCTCACAAACTCTGTCCTGCTCATACCCAACATCTTTGGAATCACGAACTCTGTGCCGAATCTTCTCACGTTGTTATGTTGGTGCTAAACTACCCTGCTGGTGCCATGTTTGTCTAACCCAGATTATTATATATTCCATACATAATTAGTTTATCCATCCACATACATCATGGGGTCAAAGGATGAGAAAGGAGGCGTCACACCAACAGAAGAAAAACAATACACGGTAGCATTCCTGAATCCAGAGGTTAATTAGCTAGACGAAACATTGAAAGGACGCTCTCGGCGTAAAATGAATTATTAAACATGTAGAAATTAATCAGTCAGTTAAATGAAGCGTAAAACTGTGACGTTTGAACTCGCTATAATTTGTAGCTTTTGATGCATCGAAAACTGGGTAAATGAGTCATTTACAAAGCCTACAAATAATGACAAAAATCACAAAAAGATAAGTTTGCGCTGGCTCTGTAGCTGCTATCGTTCGTCCAACGACATGTAACTGTCGCATGGTGGACGCACCCTGTATGTATGTTCCAAGCTTCGGATACGACAAATGCTTGCCAAATGTAACCTAAGTCTACAAAGCTGCCCGCCTCCGTAACGCGGCTCTCTCCTCCTGTTGCAGGTGGCGGACTGCGGGCGGGGCGGCGGCCTCGCTGGCGCTGCTCAGCCTGCTGCTGGCCGGTGAGTGACGCCCACTGACCGCCTGTCAGGTTCCTCGCAGCGTCTGCCGAGAGAGCTGCATGCAGGCTGCTTCATGTACTCGCAGATAACACTTTCACACTTCCAAGAAAACTGTCCTACCAGTATCAGCATTTTGGACTTAAGGTCGCGCAGTTAATTCATGGTAATGTACATAAGAAGCCAACGAAATTTCAGAGGACGCTCACGTTTCTATAATATAGTACAGCAGATCCTCGATACACGAGAAGATCTGGGCCTTCATTCCCACATGTACTCAAAAATGGTGATATATGCCGATGGTGGCTCTCTCCATTCCTGGTCGTTCAGAGACAATCATATAGGCCGTACCAAAGTATAACGGGCATTCTCCGGCAATTTAAACGGACATTTTTCGAAGACATGCGATGTAGTTTTCGCGAAACCCTGTTGAGTAAATTCAGACCATTGACAGCCCATTGACGGCTCTTGTCCCATACGAATAACATTAGGAAACACACAGAAGCATATATGGACAGTTTCTCCCTCGTTCAGAACACCAACGCAACGCCACAGAAATTCGCTACAACTAGTACGAAACATCATCCATTACCATCTGTACAGCTACTTGCAGAGCGATGTATGCGTGTAGAGAAAACATTCCCATTTCTTCTGTGATATTTATTTCAATTAATCGCATAAAACCAGTACCTGTGCATAATCCATCTTTATAAATAAACTGCACACCACAAAATTTCGCCATTCACTGCACCCGCTAACCATAAGTTGATCTCTACATCAGGAATGACAATTTTCATTCTGAGGTTTACCCTCATTCAGTTCTAATCGAACGTCGTTCTGCTCTTGTACAACGTAACTTCAAAGCAGAAAGAAAACATTTGCCGGAGGTCTCCTCGAGAGAATCTGGTAGAAAAGGAAAAATGCAGAACAAGAAAGGCAACTGATTGATCGAGAGCGCTTTTCCGTGTTATCCGCGAAGGAACCTTCAGTCAGCACGCAGTCTTAGGATGATTGATGAATCGCCCAGAAATATTCCTGAGACAACCGGCTCTTTTTCTCCAGAGAAATGTGAAAGACAAAAGGGAACTGTAGTTAGCTGTTCACATTCTAAAAAGTAGGTGCCCGCTTAAATACGACGGCTCTGACCTGCCCCGCGTTGTACATTAACTTCTCGACGAGCCTTATTCTCTACCAATATCTTTTAAACGGAAGTTAAATTTTACAGCTTAATCTAAATTTCATTTTCTTTGTTCTATGTGTTAACAGTTATTCTGTTGTAACTGAAATAATTGAGAAATGTCACCATTTACCGCCAAGAGATGGTGATAGAAATTTCTTTGTTATACCACCACAATCGGTATACAGACCATCATCAGCTGTCATAAAACATTAACAATTTACGAGGTGATTTAGGATCAATAGTAACGAATAATACACACTGACAGAAAAAAATCGCAACACCGAGAAGGACTTGGGCGACGTAAACGAAAGTTTGTTTGTTAAGATTTCGCGCCAATCGCATAAGGGTGGAAATCAAGTTAATTTTAAATACACACTGTAAGGGTCGTGAGTGTGTCCTACCTTTGATCTGGACGTAGTGAGTTGATGTCATTCATAAATGACTTCAAAGCGACAAAGACTCCATTATCTACACCACACTTAGTTTGAACGAGGTCGTGTAATGTAGCTACGATAGGCGGGATGTTCCTTCTGCGCTTGTGTAGAAAGACTTGGCAGAGATATAGCCATAGTACTGATTGTTGGCAGCGGTCGTCACGACAGTGTACGGATGCAAGACGACAGGGCCCCAGACGGCCATCGTGCTCAGCGTATGGCTCTAGATCATCGTTCTGCATCTGCATAAGCAATCTGAGCAGCGCCGCAATGACTCAGTGCAGTGTTACAGACAGCTCCGATCCAGACGGCCTGCACCGAGCATTCCACTGAACCCAGACCACCGCCATTTGCGACTTCAGTGTTGTCAAGCGAGAGCTCATTGTAGCGCAGTGTGACGATCTGTTGTGTTTTCTGATGAAAGCTGGTTCTGTCTCGGTGTCAGTGATGGGTGTGCATTAGTTTGAAGGGATCCAGTTAAGGGCCTGCAACCGAGCCGTCTACGTGCTAGGCAACCTGAAGCTACACCTGGAGTTATGGTCTGTGATGCGATTCCGTATGACAGCAGGAGCAATCCCGTGGATAACCCACATACCTTGAATGCAATTTCGTAAGTCAATCCGATGATTCTTTCTGCTGTACTTTCACTCAAACAACATTCCAGGGGGTGTTTCCAACAGGATAACGCTCGCCTACATGCCACTGTTGTTACCCATTAAGCTCTACAGGATGTCAACATGTTGCTCTGGCCTCCTCGATCACCAGATCTGTCTCCAAGCAAGCACATGTGGGACATTATTGGACGAAACCACAGTGTCGTCCCCCAACCGTATTAACTGTGCAGATGAGTAAGTGCAACCGGCATGCAAGTCCGTCCCCGTAAACTGACATCTGCTCCTGTACAACACAACGCGTGACCTTTGCAGGCTTTCATTCAACATTCTGTCGGTTGTATCGATTATTAATGACCAGCGTTTGACATTTGCAGTGGCTCATCTCGCCCTTACATTAACCTGCGAAATTGCAGTTTTAATCACTTAAGGATGTTACCTAGGCAAATGTATTCCCAAAATTTCATTATTCTACATTAATTATTTTTTGGTGTTGCGGTTTTCCCGCCAATGTAAGACCCGCGATTCGTCATTGTTGTTGTATTATTTAACACCGTTGATCATGTCACCTCACAAGCTCACACTTTTTAACAGCAGCAACTGCAAATAGATTTTCAATTCATTAAGTATAGAGTCAACCGGCCTCACAACAGCAACCGCAAATAGATTTTCAATTCATTAAGTATACAGTCAACCGGCCTCGTGAGCCGTTGTTAACATTTTATAATAACTGATGATGGTCTGCGGACCGAAAATGGTTGTATAATGAAGACATTTTTATCAGCAGGTCTTTGCGGTTTTCAAATATTTCCTACCTGTGGAGTAGCACCATTTTAATATATATATATATATACTATTATTTAAGTTCTTTCTTGCTGCTTTCGTTGTAGTCATGTGTGCTGTCATTCCTCTTTTCTCTACTTTGTGAGATTTGGGCGGGCCACGACAATATATTTGCCCTAGCAGCTTTAATTTAGCTTTACAGTTGTACTCTTATCTAACTGTATAGCGCGATGTGTGGCGAAGGTTACATATTATACAAGCATCATGTCGCCCTGTTCCATGCGCGAATGCTACGGCGGAGACGTCAGTGTAGAACGTACCACTGCCATCAGATCAGTCCCAGAAGACAGTGCGACGCCTGCAGTTCGCCGTGTCCTCCACTGCCACCTGGCGACGGGCCGATGGCATATGGAAGGGCGTGGGGGAGCGCACTGCTCTCGTTGGTAGGGGTCACCGTGGTCCAAGTCATAACATCTCGCACTCCAGTTTGTTGAACATTCTTGTGACCCATCCTCGTTGACTCAACAAACAAACGACAGTACTTGCAGTCCTTCGGTCAGAGTTTCTCATCTATTTCTGGTGGTATAAGCGGTAGGTCTTATAAGTATTTTGGTCGAGGATCAGTGAGTTTAATTGAGCGATATGTGACTGGAAAGCTGCAGAGTAAATATCGCCTGAATTTTGCCGCGGCGGAAGGGGGCGAAACTGAGGTACCACGTGGCTATGGAAGCTGAGGGGCATGGCGAGCTTCTGACTGCGCGCGAACAAAAAAATGTATATACGTTCACCACAAACACTGAAATCACCTCCATTAGAGCTACAGAAAATCTGATGACAGCGCTAAAATCACAATAAGTAGACGAGTCCAGTAAAATTATCACCGTCTTTCTCCAATAAGTATTATCACGTTCATTACCGTTAATATGTGAAACGATTAATAAACACGGTAACAAAAACTACAAGTACGCTGCTAAGGCGTTCGGCACACTGTCTGATATCGCTTGCTGTCAACTATTAGATAAATATAATTAAGATAAGTATAATTAAGTTGTCAACCCGGCTAGGGTTCGGCATTCCCGATATCTAGCGTAAAACAGTTACCTAAGAAGCATAAAAAGTGGTTCAAATGGCTCTGAGCACTATGGGACTGAACTTCTGAGGTCATCAGTCCCCTAGAACTTAGAACTATTTAAACCTAACTAACCTAAGGACATCACACACATCCACGCCCGAGGCAGGATTCGAACCTGCGACCGTAGCGATCGCGCGGTTCCAGACGGTAGCGCCTAGAACCGCTCGGCCATTCCGGCCGACTAAGAAGCATAATTTCTGCCATTGATAAAATTAATCTCTGCATTAATGGACTGCAAATGAATTGCAGGGCCACCATTCAAAGTAAATTTGAATCTTTTGCGAATGAATTCACAATGAAAAACAGTAGAATAGTTCACCTACACAAATATGCTAAGGGATCATAACCTTTATTTTGCCTTTCGTTTAATTAATCGCTTATATCATTCTTGATATATACATACTGCATTCGAACACTCGTACACAATGAATTACCTCGAAGGAAATGGTCTATTGACACATATTCAGCGCGGATTCACAAAATGTTTTCTTGAGAGACACAACTAGCTCTCTGTTCCTGCGAAGTAAAGACTACAATCGGCAGAGGATCTCAATTTCACGTTCCATGTCTACATTTCCCAAAGGATTTTAGTCTTGTTTCTCACAAGCGATTCCTCAGCGAATGGCGTACATACGGATATCGTCGCATTTGTGCGACTAGATTCGTGATTTCCTCTCGGAAAGATCACAATTCATAGTAATTGAAGAAAATTCGTCAAGTAAAACAGAATGCTATCTCGGTTTCCCAAAGAACTGTTATAGGACTTTTGCTGTTCGTCATGTATATAAACGACTTATGAGACAATCTTAGCATCCCTCTTAGATAGTTTGCAGATGATGCCGTCATTTGTCGTGTAATAAAGTCATCACAACCTCAAAATCAATTGCAAAATGATTTAGACAACACATCTGTATGGTGCGAAAAGTGTTAGTTGACCCTAAATAAAGAAATTGTGAGGCCATCCACATGAGTGCTGAAAGGAATCCCTTAAACTTCGGTCACACGATAAACGAGTGAAATCTAAACTCCGTAAATTCAACTAAATTACCAGGAATTATAAATACGAACAACTTAAATTGTAACGATCACATAGATAATGATTTGGTGAAGGCAAGCCAAAGAACTGGCAGAATACTTACAAGAAGTATCAGGTCTACTAAAGAGACTGCCTACACGACGCTTGTCTGTCCCCTGCTAGAGTTTTGATGTACTGTTTGGTATCCACGCAGACTGGATCGACGGTGGACAATGAAGCAGTCCAAGGAAGAACAGCTTATTTTGTATTATCGCGAAATAGGCGAGAGAGTGTCATGAACATGATAAGCGATTTAGGTAGAAATTATTTAAAAAAGGCGGTTTTTTTTTTTTGGAGAGATCTTTCCATAAAATCTCAGTCACCAGCATTCTCCTCCGAATGCGAAAATATTTTTGACACCTACCTACGTAGGGAGAAATTATCATTGTAATAAGATAAGAGATTAAAGTCTTCGTTTTTCCTGTGCTCTGTTAGAGAGTGAAAAAGGTAGAGAAAGAGTCTGAAGGTGGTTCGAAGGGACCCCTGTCACACACATAACTGTGATTTGCAGAAAAGTCGTGTAGATGTGAATATCATTCACTGACTGTTTCCTTGGTCTTCCCATATAGTCATTGGATGCTTCCATAGAAGCGCAATGCAACAGCGCACAAGACCCTTAGAGTAGCTGTCCAACGCATATATTTTTTGAACGGGTATATACTCGGCACTTGGTGGTTGGATAGATGATTAATTTCATCTCATGACTTCGCTACCATCAATCACACTGGTGCGGTGTATCTTCGGCTACTCTGATTTGGTAAAGGCCTCTGACTGATTAACTCTTCTGACCTCCCTGGGTGAGGTGTTGCGAGCCTCTTTCGTTTGGTTCAGCACTGAAACAGTTCGCGAACGACAAACATTTTGCACATGAATCCAGTATACGACATCCAGTATAATCCAGTATGTCTTGAATCTGCCTTACTCTCATCTAGACCCCCACGTTACGCAGCTCTGGGCAGAAACTCCTAGTTACTCGGCCACTGTGGGTGGTCCCAGTGGCGTCGGCGATCCCGATGTGCATCGATATCGAATCTTTTCATCCCTTTACCGGCATTGTGTTACATTCCTTTATAACTGCAACCAGCTGTTGAACTTTAGACCAGACGCTGATAACCCGCCAGTCTCTCCACTCTCCGCAGTACTTTTCTACTGCTACCACTACCTGTACGCAACCACATCGTCTGTGAAGTACCTTTTCTCGCTCAAACCGGTATTTACGGATCTATCGCTATGTTTCTGTTGCTCAGAGACCCAAAATTAAGAGGACATACAACTCACGAACCGTTTCAGTGCTGAACCAAACGAAAGAGGCTCCCAACACCTTACTCACTAGGGGTTTAGCAGCGCTACTATTATTATCAGGTGAGTGGAACATGAATTTATTTTATGGATTTCTACTGTGCACTGTCGTCAGTAAGCTAGAAGTCATTCATGCGGCAGCTTGTTCCGAGGTGTACGCGCGGTCCCCTGTTGCTCACAGCCGGTTCAAAAGCTTTACTCTGACGCTAGTTATTGACTAAACAATTGGATGTCCGCAGCTCGTGGTCGTGCGGTAGCGCTCTCGCTTCCCGCACCCGGGTTCCCGGGTTCGATTCCCGGCGGGGTTAGGGATTTTCTCTGCCTCGTGATGACTGGGTGTTGTGTGATGTCCTTAGGTTAGTTAGGTTTAAGTAGTTCTGAGTTCTAGGGGATTGATGACCGTAGCGTTAAGTCCCATAGTGCTCAGAGCCATTTGAACCCTTTGAACAATTGGACACACAAAAATGGAAATTTTCTTCAACCAGTTACCTGTCCACTGTGAAGGAGACATTTCCGAGGGCCTAGAAGAGTAGCTTGGCATGCATCGTGAATAACACCGCCCATACCATAGTGCCCTGAGGTACACCGGATGTGTCTTTTGCTGTCCTAGACAATAGATACATACGGATCGTGCATGCCATACATCTGTCGTATTAAATTTGGAAACCAAGTGATGGAGTGCAGAAAGCTGAATTTTTGTCATTAAGCGATATGCGAAGTAGAGACGCCCCTTGCAGTTCTCCTCATTTATAGATGGAATCAAGCAATGATTTTAACAACTGAACGACTTCTTGTAGTAGAATTACACGTACTGTAGAACAGCTAACCTAACTTCTACGAAATTCCTATATTAATATGATGGTTGTCATCTTCAACTTTTGTAGTCCTGTCTTCCTCAGTTCTGTGTAATATTACCGTATATTGACAATTTTTACTTTTGGACCGTATAACCACAGCTGAATGAAACACAATTTTCGTACCATACGCGTTTCGCCTTTATTCTCTGCAAGGCATCTTCAGTGGCAGGTTGCGTGGACGATTTTCTCCATATTATGTTTGCATTTTTGGTGGTGTTCCTCTTCTTTTAACTGCCACTTGCGGTTCTTGTTTCCCACATTTCACAGCACTAGGAACTTAACACTTCTTTACGAGGCACGAGCTGTGGTCGATTTTCTGAAGCGGGTTAGACGTCATAATTAATTCTATACAAAATAGCCATTTTGACCATCATAGCTGATTGTAGACAGGGACGTTAAGGTGACGATTCTGTTCGTGAGGATGGTCGTTTATGGTCTAAATTTATATAAACGTTGTAATTTTAACAGCGTTTTCAATAAGCATTGTTTTAAAATATGTATATAACTTTGACATTTTAACAGTGGAAGTCTGCTATATCGCCTGTGGTTCTACAACTGCTTTAGTCTGCAAGTGACTAAAGGTTTTAGTGGGAACCAAAATAAAACTAGCGGAGTGTGTCTTCCTCCTTACGGCCTCTCTGCTTCTGCCTGTCCTACCTTTCATCACACGGTGCCTCCATAGCCTCCACTATTCATGTCGAGATTCTTCAAATTGTCGCTCAAGGGCACAGACTGTTACTCACACTGGATGGTCATACTGCCTTTCGGAAACATAGTAACCATCTAGTACTCTTCCTTTGATATTAGGAACTTATATGTTCCTATCTCCCACGACATCTCCTGAATTGTAACTCCAGGAACCGGCCTTGTTCGACTTCTCCCCAACCCCCACTCTGCCCTCCCCCCCACCCCCACCCCTAGTCTACCCACTACATTCACTTCTATGCAACCACTTGTTACAGAGCAAGATAAACAAAAGTGTCTCGGAGAATATTTCGTGCACCTTAGTGTAGGTAGCCCGACAACAATCACCTTTACCGGTGGTGATTGATGTAAGTTGGATTGCCTATCCTAAGGTGCGTGAAATATTTTCCAGGTCAGCTTTATTTCATCACCCTGTACAAAACTCATAACACGCTTCACTGTTCATTGACCTGCAACACTACACATCTATCACGGTCAAATATTAGAGTTTTTAAGTAAAAGTAACTAATTAACCGAAAGCTCCACAAGCGAATGCAGAATTCCAGTTGTCTTGGAGCAAAAACGATTATCTTACTTAGCTTAAAATATGAGAGCCATTTATGTGTATGCCGCGTAACCTCCCCAGTTTTCTAAAAACAAATACAAAACGAGTTTGCACTTGTATTAACTGTCTTTTTAAAAAAAAAAAGCACTAACGAGAAACATACGTAGACCTGCAAAGCAAAATACATTAATTTTCATTTACAACAGTAACAAGGATAAAAAAATAACATGTATCTCAATTGGGCTGTTATTGTTTACATAGTGAAATAATATATTTATCATTAAGAACATTGCTTCTTAATCGGCTAGCCGCATAAGAAGCTAAGATTTGAACACACCTATAGAAAGAAGTAAACATTCACAGAAAAATGCACCAAATACAGTTCTGACCTCATAGAAAATATTAAATCAAGTAAAATACTGCAATATGTTTAGCAAAAGTGTTGAACAGAAACTGAAAAGTACCACGTCCATTGCCAGAATTAATCGAAATAACAGGTTTTCCGAACATCTCATAACTACGTAAAGCCAAAATAGAGTTATGCACATTGCTACAGACGCGACGTCTACGTTCAAATCATACAGGCTTATAACTGGCTGTCAGAGTCAGCTGAGAAGTTTGAAGAAGGCAACGGCATTCCACCTCCACTAGGACCACGTCTAGTAAAGCACAGTACCGTTGAAACGTAACTGTTGATGACAGCTTCACCTTTTTTAGGGAGTCACAATCATTTTCATAGCTCGCCACGTCACACTAGGAATGGGGCTGTAACAGGCGCGGTCCCTGAACGAAAAGGCGTCTGAAGTCCTTCTGTTAGCAAAAGAAGTAGCTCATGCAGCACAATACCCTCCGAAAGTAATTTCTCAAATCATCTGTGTGTAAAGATGCGTTCGAGGGGATTCCACCGTTACCTAACGTGAAACTATTCGTGTTTCAGTCATATTAAGCAACATAGATAACCATTTGAGACTTTTCTGCATTTCTTCCCGTCCTCTGTCTCCGTGTGACTGTTTCAGTAAATCTAGCTCACAGTAGAGTAGGGGTTGGGGGCGGGATATAGGTACTGGACATAGAGGAGGGAAGGAGGAGATGGACAGACTGAGGGGGAGTTGGACAGATAGAGGGGTCAGGAGGAGAGGCATAGAAGAGGAGGAAGGAGAAAATAGAGGAGGAGGAGGAGGAGGAGGAGGAGGAGGAGGAAGGGGAGGAGGAGGAAGGGGAGGAGGAGGAGGAAGAGGAGGAGGAGGAGGAGGATGTTAGAGGACGATGTGGACAACAGACAGCTGAGGAGTAGGTCGACAAATAAAGGGGGCAGCATGAGAAAGAGAGGAAAGGAAGAGTGGGATGTGTAGGAGGCAGGTGAAAGATGAGGGGATTAGTAGGCAGTTGGAAAAAGGGGAGGGTGTCAAGATGAGACAGGTGGCAAAGGGAGAGGATGTGAGGTAGAAGAGGGAGAGTGTCGGACGAAGCAGGTAGGACTGGGAGTGAGTGTTGGGAGATAGGGAAAAATGGGGAGATGTTATGGGGATGCATGTTGAGGTGGACACAGCGTCAGGAGGCAGCTGGAAGAGGTGCATAACGTGAATAGGCAGGTGGAAGACGCACACGGAGTAAAGGAGCATGTGGAAGAAGTACTGGGTGTGACCAAGTAGGTGGATGAGAGGAGGGACAAATAGACAGGGGAAAGTAGATTAAGGAATATACTTAACTTATTTTGATGAAACCATGGCTTACATCTACCATTGTTGATTGATTTTGGAAACTTTAAAAGTAAGAAACGCAGTTTTCCTCTGGTTTGTGCTGTTACTGTCAGACAACGGAATTGCAGCGAGGAATGAGCCAATAATTTTGTCAACGTTTATCGAGACTTAAGATCACGCCGCACAGCAGTACTGGTGATAAATATAACGTCCTCTCTGGAGTCACATGGTGTACAACAGCTGAGAAAGCGGTATATATGTGTGCAATATATGTGACGTACATGTACATGCCCAAAGCCACAGCTGAAGAGCGAGTATGCATGTATGCACGAATGTATATTCTAAATCGTACTGGATCAATTTCAGCCAAACTTGGTATATATAGGACTAACGGTCTTGAAAGAAGGTTGGGGGCAGGAATGAAAATGAGTGACATAGGAGGTGGATACAGAGAGGGGAGGAAGAGATATAGACAAGGGGAAGATTAAATGGACAGAGAGATAGGGGAGGAGGAGATAGAAGAGAGAGGGATAAGGAGTATATGGACAGAGCAGGAAAGAGTATGTGGACAGAGAGCGAGGGGAGTAGCTGACAGAATGAGAGAGGGAGAAAGAGAAGATGAACATACTGGGAAGGAGAGGATGGAAGTATGGGTAGGAGACAATGGGCGGAGAGAGGGGGTGAAGAAGATGGACAGAGAAAGAGGAGAATAGGAAAGAGAGAAGAAGAGATGGACAGAGAGACAGCGTAGGACAGGAGATCAGATGGGCAGAGAGACATGGACAAAGAGCGGGACAAAGAGGAGATGGTTAGAGAGAGGCTGTGGAGATGGTGGACAGAGAGTGGGTAATAGGAGATGAAATGAGAGGGTGGAGAGAAAGACTGAGGAGGTGATCAGAAGGATATGGACAGAGGGGAAGAGAAAATGGAGGTAGGATGGGGAGAAGGAGCTGAACAGATGTAGTGGTGAGAAGAAGAGGGACAGCGAAAAGGAAAGGAAGAGAAGGACAGAGAGGGGAAGAGGAGGAGGACAGTGTGAGGGTGGAGGAGGGTGTGGACAGACAAAGGGAGAAGAGGAGATGGTATGGGGAAGAGGAGATCGACATAGAGAGGGGGAGGAAGTGAGAGACAGAGAGAGTAGTAAGGTGTAGATGGAGAAAGACAGTGAGATGAGGAAAAGGACAGAGAGAACTGGAGGAGGGTGTTATGTAGGAGACAGGTGGAAGCGTGATGAGAAAAAAAGCAGAAAGTAGAATTACGGAAGAGATTTAAATTTTATTATTTTGATGAAACAAAAGCCGACATCTACAATTATTGATATAGCTGGAAGTGAAATTTGCGCCTTATTTTTGATTTCATTCTTCTTGGATATCCCTGCATACCTAATTTAAAAGTCCATCTCATTCTCATCTCGGCAATGATTTCCATTAACTGGGATTCGTCTGCCCATACTTGCCCCTCCTATTACCTTGTACTTTGCTTTATTCAGGTTGACTTGAAGTTCCAATTTAATACCTCTCCAATAATTTTCTGGAAATGTAGTGAATGTCTTGTTCATCTACGCCAAAATTAGATGGTCATCAGTAAATTGTAATGAATACATGATACTATCATTTACTGGAATCTCCATGTCCTTATATTTCATCTTCCATTTTCCCAGCATTCTTTCTGCATATATTTTGTAAAATGTCAATGATAGACTGTACCCCCGACGCAATAATTTTGTGACTTTAATTCCAGGAGGGAGAGAACTTCGCAATTTATTATTCTTCTGAGTTTCCATATAGGTTCTGCATAGTTTCAATTATGATAGAATTAATATTTGATGATTTTATAGCTTTTCACAAAGTGCATAAAGGTATACTATCATAGGCTTTATATATGTTTACGAATAGTAAGTATTGGGATTTATTTCGAATATTGTTCTTTCCAAATATTTGATGCAGACAAAATAAACTTCTGCGCAAAACTTAAGGACGATGGTAACAATCGCATGGTATGTCTCTCGAATTGACACAGCTCGATGAAACTTGGGCCATACACAAAAAGAACTGCTATAGTATAGAACAGACGGAACCTGAGAGGAATTCGGAATGAGACGAACAGAAATGACACATTTTTTTCAAACCAAATCATTACACTGACGTCACCGAGCTTATGGTGGACCTCTGAACGTTACAAAAGTCATGAAATGGTTCTTAATAGGGTGTTTGATCATCACGAACCGTAATGCGGGCTCTGAAACGTGTTCCCCTGTTGGGCGCAAGGTTGGTGAGGAGTTCTTGCGGCAGAGCGCTCCATTCCTCCGCTACCGGGGTTGTCATCTCTAGACGGTCGTTGACGCATATGGACGTGTTGCCGCGCTTCTCCACAATGCGTGCCACTCGTGTTCGATGGGATTTAAATCGGCGGTAAAAGGTATGCCCGCCCATTCGCCGAATGTCCTCCCGTTCCAGAAACTTCTCCACCTGTGCTGTTGGAAAAGGTGAAGTCACGACGAAAGGCACCCGTGCGAAAAACGCACCTGGGAGAGAGTGCAGTGGCACAACAACGTTGATCGTTGAGTGTACCGTGATAAAACATTTAGCGGTCAGAAGGCCTATGCAACAGTATGCCTCCCTACACCGTAACAGCTGGACCACTTTGCCACCAAACCCATCGTGTTGGATAATGGTGAGATGCCGGAACACACAATGCACGCGGGATTGTCGAACGTGGGCGTGTTGGTGGGCCAGATGGTGGGGGGAGAGGCATCATGTTTCAGCTGCGTAGTGAGCTCCAGATCTCTGGACGCGGTAAAGTGACTGGACGACGGTGTTACGGCACTGTACTCCTCACTGCTGCATTCGCCCCTGACTTCATCTTAAGGGTCGCAATGCGCGGTCTCATCGAACTGCGCATGTGGAGGAGTTCCTGAGACAGGAGATTGGGCGAATGGATTGGTAACGACTTAAATCCCACCGAAGATGTGTGGCATGCATCGAGGAGGCGTAATGCAGCTCGTCCGTATGCACCAACGTCCGTCCAGCTGTTGTCAACGGCGCTAGTGCAGGAGTGGAGCGCCCTGCCACAGGAACTACTCACCAGCCCTGCACAAACACTGGAGTACGTTTCAGAGAGAGCATTACAGTCCGTAGTGACCACACATCGTATTAACAACCGTTTCTCGCCTTCTGTTATGTCCAGGAGACCACCACAAATTATGTTCTTTGAAAAAACAATAATTGTCACTTCTGTTCGTCTCATTGCATATTTCTTTCGGTTATCTTCTGTGCTGTGCTGTGCTGTACTGGTACAGTTCTTTCTACGAATAGTTTCTGGTTCCATCGAGTTGTGTTACATGGCAGCGATATATCGAGAGAAAGTTACTTTCGTCCTTAAGTTTAGCAGAGCTTTGTGTATTTTTCCTAACGATCACTGTCTGAGCGTGCGACGGACAATTCGGCTGAGACGGCTTGTAGCTACGGAGTAACGCACCGATCTGAGCGGACCAGCTTCCAGAGGTTCCGCTTGTAACAGCCGCCTTCACGATGCCACATCGCGGTCTCGCTGCCACACAGCCCCACCCCCACCCCCCAGGCACCCGGCACCCTGTTAGCTGGCTGAGCTGGTGAGGACGTGTACACGCTGGCCGCACAGTGCCTGGGGGCGGCGGAGGCGACAGCCTGCGGCCGGCAGCGGTGGGCCCCCACCCTGCAGCGGCGGCAGCCCTGCGGGTTATCTCGCTCCAACAGCTGTGCGTCGGCTGCCATCGATTGCCTCACCATAAACCGAGCATTAGCCGGCACGGAAGCAGCTAAAGCAACACCGTGGTACACCCAGTAGCGAAATTGTAGACTCCTGCCGTGCTTCAATGATGTGTGGATGAGTACTGTTCCACAAACACGAACTCATTTTTTATGACAGATCCACTCCTTCGAAAGTTGTAGTAAGTTGCACCCTTCTCTAAATTCTCTTTTTTTCATTTTATTAACATCGTCCATCCAAAATTACGGTGACTCATATTATTCCTGGCGCATAGGCGAGACAGCGCAGTAAGTCTGGTAAATAAGGACGCCAGCTACGACTTCCCAAAGCGGAGAATTATTTCCTGGAACCAGTCACCGCGAGTGCGGAAACATGGTGTTACCTTTACGAACCTATCGTGAGAGCTGTGTAACAGCCCAAAAAAGAACTTCTCTGGTAGTTTCGCATGGTTGCATTAACGCTCTGTGTGTTGCATTCAACTGCGAGGATGCTTCGTACAAAATCTGCTGCATTAAAACTACCGTCTTAATGTTTCTCAGTTATTTTTATTAAACCAGTCACGAAACTTTTTGAACTGACAGGTCGCACTAAACATTATCAATCAAAGGCTTTTCAGTTCTATTAATTTAAGGTATACATTGTGATCATCCACCTCATACAAGTTCTCTTCTGTGACAGCACCGCCCAAGTCGTCGTCTGCTTCGTGCCATTTCGATTTACGTAGACTGGCGACCTGTTTTAGCTATTATGGTTGAGTCTTGCAGAACCTGAAAATCTGTATCACATTATAGCTCAAGAGGTAAATCTGTTTTATCATCATGTTCCGGTTTTTGTTTCCTGACACTCGTGCCTGCAAAGTTAATGGGACTCAATTTCTTCAGTTGCAGTAAAATACTAATAAGTATTATTTCACTATTTATGCCTTACCAGATCGCCATTTCCTTGAACTACTTATTACTGGTTTCTGTAGGCTTTTTAAGAATTTCTTTAACTGGTCGTACTGTTTGTCAGAGTTTGTTCAGGGTTGTTATCATCATGTCCATGTTCATTCTGTGAAGATGGAGACGCAAAACACTGTACATGTTTCATTTTAATAACAGAATACCTGAGGTTAAGCTTCAAAGCAGAATCTCTGTGTGTGTCTACAGCCAAATGACTTCTCAAGATGTTGGTCGAGCGTGCATCTAACGATGTGTGAAGCCTGTCTTATAATGCTTAAAGTCTACGTTACCCGATGGTATGACCGTCGTACCACTTTTTCAACATATGACGCTTACCTCGATGACTGCCGCTTTGGGCGCAGTTTCATTGTTCTCCCCAGTGGCGGGACGGCGCGCTGTGTCGGCAGCGACACCAGAAGCGGCGAGCAGCGCACCCCTGCCTCACCTGCTGTTGTTTATATGTAGCCAGCTGTCGCACGTCGTACAAAGGTAAACCCTAACTCTACCGTCACAATTCTCAAGGTGGTTCAGGATTTTTTTCTGAGTTTTTCGACGCAGGAACCCAAGGTCTCCGCTGGCTCGTTGTCGTCCTCGTCTTCCACTCGAGGATTAGGCTATTTCCAAACTTACAAACAAACTCGTTCTCAATTTTTCTGAGGTTTTTCAATATCTCTTTTCCCTCGGATTCCATTTTAGGATCTTCTGTGGAATTTTATGACCTGGTATCCTCTCGAGGCGTTGTATCCAATTTTTGTGATACTTTCTAATTTTTTTAATCATGTTGCGAACATTTAAGTCTTTTCTATTTACTTGATTTGCAGGCAAGTATCTCCTCGTACAGCCCTTCCTCCTCCGCAGGAACCTCATTAATTTTATTAATTTTTTTTTTCATGTGGTAACCCACTTTCGTTTCCATAGGATAAAACAGGAGCCATCATCACTTAGTAGATTTCTGTGGTGGTCTCATTTTTTACTTTGTGGGCTAATGTTCTACTGATAGTATCACAGACAACTTAATGTGTGTATATTTTTAGTATCGACATCAAATTCAAAACTTTTTGACAGTAAGAGATTGGGAAGACTTGTTCAGAAACAGAATTTCCTAAAACAATTTTTGCTCTTATTCAATTTTTTCATCGGAATACCTCTATTGTCGACTTACTACTAGCAACTTTTAAGTTATGTTCCTTCCATATTTCCTTCATCTAGTATAAGGATCTAGAGAGATCATATCCATTCCTTCAAAAATAACGAAATCATCGGCAAAAAATGCTCTTTCAGGTTCTCATCACTAATTATCTTAATTCCTTTGTTTGGTTTACATTTCCACTAACGAAGATAGTAATTAATGTAAATAATAAAACGAGTAGGCAATCGTCCACAAGTGTATCTTACACCTACATTGTTATTTGTTCTTATTGATTCCTTCCCGAGTTTATTACAATGTCTATTGTCTATACTTTTAAAAATACTTTTCACTACCTTTGTTAGATAAAGAATGTCCCTGGCCACACATTATCTTCCATAGACTATCATGGCTCACACGATCGTAAGCCACAGGCCAGTAGAGGCCATATGGGCTTCTGCATCACATTCTCTGAGTTCTTCTGTAACGTTCTTAATTTCAAACACATTTAAATATATACAATTTGTTCTGTGATGTTCTTCTTCGAGTTATTGACTAACTTTGTACATTGTTTGTAGCCAGTGTTCAGAAGACTGGTGCTTCGATAGGTGTTACAGTCACGATGTTTCCATTTCTTGAAGAGACCGATTGCTGTATGCCATGAGTCCATCATCTTGCAATTCCCGCAACAGTCGTTTATTAATTATAAGTCTTTTATCTCATGATTAGCTTCCACATTAAGTAGTTCGACACTTATTCCAACAGCAGCTTTCCTGTTCAGAAATGGTTGAAATGGCTCTGAGCACTATGGGACTCAACTTCTGAGGTCATCAGTCCCCTAGAACTTAGAACTACTTAAACCTAACTAACCTAAGGACAACACACACTCCCATGCCCCCACTCGGCTACTCCAGTCGGCCATTCCTGTTCCTCACTCCTTGAAACTCCCTCGCAGGTCCTCTATAGTGACTGGTGTCGTTGCACACATGCACTTTCTCCAATGCAATCTTCGGCGTTCTATGTACAACATTAGTCCGTATAACGATTTATCCATTGTTCAGTGGGAACAACACCCAGTGAGGCGGTGTCATTTTCTTCCTTGCTGCATTTCGTTCCCTTTCTCGGTTGTAGCCTATCCCCGATGTTATTCAATGCGTATATTGAGCAAGCAGTAAAGGAAACAAATGAAAAATTCGGAGTAGGTATTAAAATCCATGGAGAAGAAATAAAAACTTTGACGTTCACCGATGACATTGTAATTCTGTCAGGGACAGCAAAGGACTTGTAAGAGCAGTTGAACGCAATGGACAGTGTCTTGAAAGGAGGATATAGGATGAACATCAACAAAAGAAAAACGAGGATAATGGAATGTAGTCGAGTTAACTGGGGTGATGCTGAGGTACTTAGATTAGGAAATAAGACACTTAAAGTAGTAAAGGAGTTTTGCAATTTCGGGAGCAAAATAACTGATGATGGTCGAAGTAGAGAGGATACAAAATGTAGACTGGCAATCGAAAGGAAAGCGTTTCTGAAGAAGACTAATTTCTTAACATCGAGTATGGATTTAAGTGTCAGGAAGTCGTTTCTCAAAGTATTTGCATGGAAGTGAAACATGGACGATAAATACACTACTGGCCATTAAAATTGCTACACCACGAAGATGACGTGCTACCGGCGCGAAATTTAACCGACGAGAAGAAGATCCTGTGATATGCAAATGATTAGCTTTTCAGAGCATTCACACAAGGTTCGCGCCAGTGGCGACACCTACAACGTGCTGACATGAGGAAAGTTTCCAATCGATTTCTCATACACAAACAGAGTTGACCGGCGCTGCCTGGTGAAACGTTGTTGTGATGCCTCGTGTAAGGAGGAGAAATGCGTAGCCGGCCGCGGTGGTCTAGCGGTTCTAGGCGCGCAGTCTGGAATCGCGCGACTGCTACGGTCGCAGGATCGAATCCTGCCTCGGGCATGGATTGTGTGATGTCCTTAGGTTAGTTAGTTTTAATTAGTTCTAAGTTCTCGGGGACTGATGACCACAGTAGTTAAGTCCCATAGTGCTCCGAGCCATTTTTTTAGAAACGCGTACCATCACGTTTCCGACTTTGATAAAGGTCGGATTGTAGCCTATCGCGATTGCGGTTCATCGTATCGCAACATTGCTGCTCGCGTTGGTCGAGATCCAATGACTGTTAGTAGAATACGGAATCGGTGGGTTCAGGAAGGTAATACGGAACACCGTGCTGGATCCCAACGGCCTCGTATCACTAGCAGTCGAGATGACAGGCATCTTATCCGCATGGCTGTAACGGATCGTGCAGCCGCGTCTCGATCCCTGAGTCAACAGATGGGGACGTTTGCAAGACAACAACCACCTGCACGAACAGTTCGACGACGTTTGCAGTAGCATGGACTATCAGCTCGGAGACCATGGCTGCTGTTCTCCATGACGCTGCATCACAGACAGGAGCGCCTGCGATTGTGTACTCAACGACGAACCTGGATGCACGAATGGCAAAACGTCATTTTTTTTTCGGATGCATCCAGGTCCTGTTTATAGCATCATGATGGTCGCATCCGTGTATGGCGACATCGCGGTGAATGCACATTGGAAGCGTATATTCGTCATCGCCATACTGGCGTATCACCCGGCTTGATGGTATGGGGAGCCGTTGGTTACACGTCTGTCACCTCTTGTTCGCATTGACGGCACTTTTACAAGTGGACATTACATTTCAGATGTGTTACGACCAGTGGCTCTACCCTTTATTTTATCCCTGTGAAACTCTACATTTCAGCAGGATAATGCACGACCGCATGTTGCAGGTCCTGTATGGGCCTTTCTGGATAGAGAAAATGTTCGACTGCTGCCCTGGCCAGCACTTTCCACACATCTCTCAACAACTGAAAAGTCTGGTCAACGGTGGCCGAGCAACTGGCTCGTCACAATACGCCAGTCACTACTCGTGATGAACTGTGGTATCGTGTTGAAGCTGAATGGGCAGCTGTACCAGTACACGCCATCCAACCTCTGTCTGACACAATACCCAGGCCTATCAAGGCCATTATTAAGGCCAGAGTTGGTTGTTCTGGGTACTGATTTCTCAGGATCTATGCACCCAAACTGCGTGAAAATGTAATCACACGTCAGTTCTAGTATAATATATTAGTCCAATGAATACCCGTTTATCATCTGCATTTCTTCTTGGTGTAGCAGTTTTAATGGCCAGTAGTGTAGCTTGGACAAGAAGAGAATAGAAGCTTTCGAAATGTGGTGCTACTAAAGAATGCTGAAGATTAGATTGGTGGGTCACATAATTAATGAGGAGGTATTGAATAGAATTGCGGAGAAGACGAGTTTGTGTCACAACTTGACTAGAAGAAGGTATCGGTTGGTAGGACATGTTCTGAGGCATCAAGGAATCACCAATTTAGTACTGGAGGGCAGCTTGGAGGGTAAAAATCGTAGAGGGAGACCAAGAGATGAATACACTAAGGAGATTCAGAAGGATGTAGGTTGGAGTACTTACTGGGAGATGAAGCAGCTTGCACAGGATAGAGTAGCATGTAGAGTTGCATCAAACCAGTTTCAGGACTAAAGTCCACAAAAAACAACTCACCTCCATTTGTCTTTTCAATTTTGTCTCACAGGAAAACTGCACACTAGTGCAGTTGTCGTCACTGTGTACTGTGTTTCTGGTTTGAAAAAAGAGTAAACTCGTTCCAGCCCCTCACAGTACCTTCTGTTGACGTCCACTTCAGTCGTCACCCTCAAGCTGCCACTCAGTGCTTCTCGGTTCTGTACAGGACGGCCAGATTGAAAGGCATTGGGCAGAAATAAACGATTAGGTCGTTTTTATTTACTAGGTCTTTTATTAGCAAAGCAGCATTGAAATGGGCCACATAGTCAGGCCTAGGGAGGCGAGGGTGAGCCAGAGCATAGCCAGAGGCGAAACATAGTTCGTATAATTAAGGATGTCTGTCATTCGGACAAGTCCGACTGGCGTGGCAGCTACTGAACTACAAAGTCCGTGGTGGCGCAGCACTGGGAAGTTCAGGAGAAGTTTACTGCTACAGGGCGCGTGATTGAGAGGGAGCCCGGCGAAGGGCGGCAGAGTACATCCAGCACGGTCACGCGGCTTCCTCAGCCCTGATTGGTCAGAAGCTGAGAAACCCGTGGGGGCGGCACGAAAATTTCCAGAGCGTGGCCTACTCAGCGTCACGGAGACAGCGTTACCTTGTCAGCACACGAGGGAGGTGCGTGATCGAGATTGCCTATCCCGGTGCTGACTTGCTGCTGCTGGACCGTGGGATGGGAAAGTTACAGGCAGCCAAAGCTGTCGGCTACTGCTTGAGAATAAAGTGACATTTGAAAGCAAATAAAGAATAAAATAAAATCCTCTACTATCGGGCTACTATCTGGCTCATCCTTATACTCGTCCCTCTTCCATGGGAGTGGAGAATGTATGTGAATTCAGCCAATGTAATGAGTATGTAAACGTAGACAAGTTATTTTGTAAAAGGAAAGTGGTTATTTGACTGAAGAAGGTTCCCACAGAAGATGGCAGAGGCCTTAAACTATGACTTGCAAAGGGGCTTACACACGTCAACAATATTATGTGTATACAAGAACAAGGAATAAACATTATAAAACATCAAAACAAAATTACATTGCTTACAAGTGTAGATGAAATACATTAGAAAATAACATTTCGAAGGAGGCAAACGTCACACGTTTGTACGCTCCTACGCCCACTGAACGTATTTATGTGATTCAGAATAAGAAGTGACGAATATAAATCGAAATTAACAGACACACATCACCACTGGAGTCACACTCAGGGGCAAGTGGTGTGAAGCGGCGTGTTGTGTTGTCCTCAGCGGACAGCGCACAAGCTGCCGGCGAGAAGAGGATGTGGCAGTGGGGTGTGAGGGGAGGTTCACACGTTTCAAACACATTTAAAAAGGGAGTTAATTCTAGGGGAGCATTTCAATACGCTGCACAATTTTTCACATTGGTAGATAACGCAGTTGCAGTCTTAAAACTAAGGGAGGGCACATGCCTCATACGTTCTTTCTTCTAGTCATGGGCGATATTTGCCCTGAGGCTGGGGTTCTGGAACTATTGGAGGGGATGGTCCTAACCATCTGCAAAATCCCTTTTTGTTCGAGGTGTATATCAGTAGAATAATAAGAATAGCAGTGACTGGGGTTAGTGTGGCGCTCGGTAGAATGGTTGTATGTAGTTTAGCGGCTGTTTGCCATTCATTTAGGTGCACTAACAGCCAATCGCATGAAATTTCTCCTTGCTCGTGTTTTAAAAGGTCATCACTTGATGTTAAGAGGTGATCATTTGATATATTAGGTAAAGCAAGCAAATCAGTACACAGAGGTAACACGAATGGGCTATCCGGTAGAAAAAACGTAGGTAAATGGGCATGCATACTAAATGAGTAAGCCATAGTGGCATAGAAGATTATTAATGGCGTGATAACGTCACAATAAGAACGGTTTGCTAGAAAACCACTGTTTGAGATTTCTATCTCATGTGTCTGTGACTGGAAATTGTTTTCGTAGCAATGACGGGTTAATACGGTAGGTTGGTCTATTGCGTATAGCAGGTTTGTGTTACATTCCGTATTAGTAAATTGGCTCATAAGTGACCGATATGTCACAACAATTATGTAGTTAGGTGTTACACACAAAACATATTCAAGCAAATTCAGTATTGTAACTGGGTATCCTCTTTTGATGCTAGTCAGTTGTCAGGATGAGCATTACTGCAAAGGGCATTTGATTCTAAAGCATTATGTCAGGGTCAAAAACACTAAATAAATTACTTTTTCTCTCTTAACAACATGTGGGCAGGGTGGGTTCTTCCTTGGCTCGGGTATGGGGTAGAATGAAACAGCGTTTCTACATATCATAACTTTTATTGAAAGATTTGTACAATGGTTTCCTTACTGGATTGTCCTGGCTGGGAGAGCGGCAGCTGTGTCGTTTGCAAAGCCATCTCTTGCGTGAGCAGCGGCGTCCGATTACGCCTGGCGGTGTGTATCTCGTGTCGCTGTTTCACCCAGTTGACTGGAGAAGCGCATCGTGAGGTGGCCCGTTTAATTATTGAGAGCGAAGTCGTGCATCGGATGGTGATACCTTGGATGTGGCGTCCCAGTGTTTCTCTTCTCTAAGCGGCCGCATGTGACAGTGTTGTGCATCGGCCAGCGGAGCGGCGCGGCGGGGGAAGGCCAGTGTCCCGGACTCGAACAACGGACTCCAGCTTGTCGGTCTTTGGCTGTCAGATCTTCATCACCAGCTCACAGGTGACTGCTGATGTGAGGCCGTCTCCTTCCCGTCCTCACGAGTCACCCGGGTACGTAAAAATCAGTCTTCAAATACCTTCTACCTTCTGTCTTCTGGCGGCGAGGCTGCTGCTTGCTATTCCATTACAGCGGTGGGCTCGGTGCTTCTGTGTACAATGTAGTCTCTTCGTGCGTGACGCTCTTCAGCACCGAATGAACTGTACTGGAACTGAACTCGAACCGAAACTGAACTAAAAACTACTCTTGGGCCCACCGCGTCTCGCGTATTTCTTTACTTCAGTTCACTGGAGGTGAACGACTTCACGGTCATTGCCTCTTCTGTCACGTTGAAAAGCTTCTCGAAGAATCTTCTTAACGTCAGTCATTGGCTCTCGGAATGTAGGCGAGGGCCTTTGATCACACGTGACAATTGAGAAACATGTGAGACGGTCGGACGATGCCCTGACGGTTGAAACGACAGCTTCCACTTATGTGGGGAGGGCGATGGCTTCTCCTGAACATGCTGACTTGCAAGAGCTGGCCATTGCCACTGCTGCTCTGCCCGCTGTTTGCCAGTGTGTAACTCTTCTAAACTAAACTAAGTTTTTCATTTATTTTCAAATTTGTACTTCACTTCACGGTGATTTCACTAATTTATTTACCTACCTTAAGTACCACTCACCATTCCTCCACTCTTCAGAGAAATTTGCCCTCGAATTTACCACTAGACATTCCTCCACTCTTCACACTGCAAAAGCACTAACACAAGCAATGAAAACTCTCAACTTAGACGATTACACACGCTTCACATTAAGTATGTTGAAAATACTTTATCACTTTACTAAAGCACTGTACACTCATGAATCACATAGTTCACACATAAATCGTTATAATAAGTGTAACAAATCTTGATGACAATGAATAAACAAAAATAGATTTTTCACTTAGAAAATTACATAGCAACACCACAGATTTGAAATGGGCATGAAGCCTCTGGGAGCCTCTGTAAGGGTATTTTTAAACGAGAAAGTTCAGCTCGTTGTGCGCACACAATGCAATTACGAACGTACTGCGCAACATCCTGCTTTCTGGTTTGCCACAAAAATCGCTCTGCTGCGCGTCTTTCGGTTGTCTGCTGTCCACCGTGTCCTGCAAGAATATGATCGTGGGCCTCTGCCATTATTTCTTGTCTAAGATGTTGGGAAACAACAATTCGCGGTCCAAGTTTTGTTTTACGGCATAATACACCATCTTCAAAGCAAAATTGTTTTTGTGTTGCGTATTTTTTGCATTCTGTATCCTCATCTTGTGCCTTTCTCCAGTTCACAGTATCTCTGCCTGTTGCTTCCAAAAGTGCTATTTTCCGACTTAGGCAATCTGCATTCGTGTGTTTTTTTTTTTTTTTTTTTGCCTGGTTTATGGATAATTTTGAAATCCATTTCGGAAAGGCATAGGGCCCAACGGGTGAGACGACTAGATGGATCCTTTAACCCAAGCAACCATTTTAAAGCTGCGTGGTCTGTAATAATCGTGAATTTCCTACCATACAAGTAGCATTTAAAGTATTTGGTGCCATAAATAACACTTAACAATCCTTTCTCCGTTGTGAAATAATTTCTTAATCCCGTCGTTAGTTGTCTCGAAGCGTAGGCTATGGGGTGTTCCGCGCCATTAATATTCTGACTCAAAACAACTCCTACTGAATGACCACTTGCGTCACAGGATAAAATAAATTCTTTATTATAATCTGGTTAGGCTAATATTGGACTGTGTGTTAACTTACCTTTAAGGGTTTGAAATGCTGATTCACAATCTCCAGACCAATGAAATTTTGCACCCTTTTTCAATAATTGGGTTAAGGGTCGGGCAATTTCAGCAAAGTTTTGAACATAAATTTCGGTAATACGATGCGAGACCAATGAAACTTTGTACTTCCTTAACGTGCTGTGGTGTTGGGAAGTCCTTAACTGCCGAAATTAATCGAGGATCTGTTTTAATTCCTTTTTCACTAATGACATGCCCTAGGTATATAACCCTTGTCAACGCAAAAACTACATGTTTCCATATTTAATGTTAACTTAGCTTTTCTAAGTCTCTGAAAAACGTTACGCAGACGCACAGCATGTTCATTAATGTATTTGGAGAATAAGATAGTATCGTCTAGATGTACACAACATTGCTGAGTTTTGAGTCCTCGCAATACTCCATCGAGTTGTCTTTGAAAAGTTGCTGGCGCGTTTTTCAAACCGGAAGGCATTCTTTTAAATTGCCAGTGGCCCCCAGGGGTAGAAAATGCTGTTTTATGCAACTTCCAATTGATGATATCCGATACGTAAATCGACTGTTGAAAAGTATTTTGTTGTGTTGGCTGATGAGCCAACAATGTGTTTCTAGAGGAGGCCGAAATGCACGCGTTTTAGCACACGCAGGCTGGCGTGTGGAGGGAAGGACTATACTGGCGTGAGGTCTGGAACATGACATGGAATAAGAATTCAGAAAGCGGACGTAATTAGTTTGATACTTTAATCCATTAATGATTAACGTCCTCTTGACGGTACATGATTCACAATATTATCTGTTCAGAACAGTAACTGAATATGGCTCCTTGCTAGGTCGTAGCAAATGACGTAGCTGAAGGCTATGCTAAACTGTCGTCTCGGCAAACGAGAGCGTATGTAGACAGTGAACCATCGCTAGCAAAGTCGGCTGTACAACTGGCGCTCGGTCTGCAATCACTGATAGTGGCGACACGCGGGTCCGACGTATACTAACGGACCGCAGCCGATTTAAAGGCTACCACCTAGCAAGTGTGGTGTCTGGCGGTGACACCACATATTTACTGCTACCCAAACTATCAATGATATTTGTAATGTTTGGAAGAGGATAAACATCTGAGATATTTTGTTTGTTAAGGTGTCTGTAGTCACAAAATCTATATCGTTTCGTACTGTCGGGAGACTTCTTTGGAATAATTACAATATTTGAATTATAAGGCGAATCAGAATATTCTATAATTCCATCTTTTAGATGCTGTTCTAAAAATTCATCCAGTACTGGCTGTAAGTGATTCTGAACTCTATAAGGCTTCCTATAAACTGGGGGGCTATTTCCTGTTGGGATCCTATGCTGTGTGATATCTATTGCTGGCAGTGGACCTTCAGCATTAAATAAATCTTGGAACTCAACTAAAACTGCTTCTATCGTGTCTCTATCATTTCCTTTCAAATGCTCAATCTTCTGGCGTAATGCGGTTTTATAGGCGTCTGGTTTCTGACCATCAGTAATATCTGACCAAATGAAATCCTCTTCTTCAAAAGTACTGACTGTAGCTACTAATATTCCCTTAAGCAACTCTTCGTCCTCCACTCCTACATTGTCAATATGTACCAGTACTTTTCTTTCTCCCTCAACGTCTTGAACCCATACAACACTTCTACATACAAAACAATGTGATACATTTAATTCCTCATCGTCCTCTAATGGCTCTATTAGACACATTGTATCTGTAGGTACCTCGGAGTCAACGGTCATCCAAAAACGTTTTCCTGAGCCAAATGGTATCTTATCCCGCGAATCAACCTTCAAGGACGTTTCACGCAATGTAGTTGATTTCGCCTTCCAGTTGGAGAAATCTTGCACCAGCGGGCCCTTTGCAGCGGTGTCACCTAGCCGAAACACTATTCCGCTAAGTTCTAAGGAAAGATGACAGACGCAAAAGATAGGAAACAGAAAGCATAATGAATTGAATTAGAAATGACTAAGTTGAGCGTAATTTTGAAGGACTTTTCCTTTATAAAGGTATAGTTCACGGCGGATCGTTGACACAACGGCATCGCCTATTTAACTGTGCATACGACAATTCTGCGATTCCAGGATAGCTGCTACGTACTTCTTCTTAAAACTCGACATCTCTCACATAAAAAAAAATCTTTACTGACTCTGGCATACTTGGAATCCTACAAGTTAAATAATTATCCTCATCATTCTAGTAACACAGAGATACATGGAAACATTAGGTTCATTGACACAAATATTAAATTGCTGGTGCTGGAAAAGTTCTAGCAAAACTCTCCAATAACTGGTAATGAAACATAGACCAAATGAACGATAGTAAAAATAATACATAGACATAAGTAATTGGCGACCCATTATAGTGACACAAGCAGTAGAAAAACCGCAATAGAAGCAAAAGTACAAAATATTGTTTCCCTTACACAAAACTTCCTTATTCTCCAGTTACATTTCGTAGCAAAATAAGTGTAAAAGGTCTCCGTTATTATTTGTATGCTTTTGTTTTCATCTCCATAGCGAATGACACGTCTCTGGAATGTCCACCTACACAAGTGCTGTCGTTAAGTTGTGCCAGTGATACTAGTAATGCTGCGAAATAGTAGAGTGTTACGTTAATACTCCCGTTATCAAAGTTTTAATTTAAAGTGGTTCGATGTTTCCTTCAGTTATCAGATCGATAATTGCCATTACCTTCTTTATTATTATTAAACATTTGGTATAATATTTCCTGCGTTATTTGTACTTCTGGTCTCATAACTACGTAAGATTGATTGTTGGCAGTTCCCTAACCTTTTGTGCTGAGTTTTGTTTGTTGTTTGTTTTGCTGACTTTCTCACCTACCTGCTTCCTAATACTCGTTGACACTGGTACTGGTTGCTTCTCGTTGACGTCGACACAACTTACCATTCGGCGGTTTTGTTTGTAATAAAATTAGAGTGCAGTTGTCAAATGTAGAAGGGATAGGAAGGAAAGTAATTTCCTTAGTGTTGAAAATGGGTGTAAAGTTATACAAAATGTTCGTTGTAGAGTGGTTTACAATTGTATGTTGAGAACCAGTGCTGCTTAGAGAGCTGGAGATGCAGCAGGTGACAGGCTCGTATGATTGCGGAGTGGTAGGGAGGGGCGAAATCCTAACGGCTGCTCACTTGGCAGGGTGGCAGGAGGGGGCTGAAGGAGGTGCAGCGTCGCCAAGCGGTGGGGAGGATACGTACATATGTCTAAATGTTTACCTGATTGAAACCATTGTACTGTTTTACTCAATGTTTTGTCAGCTCATGCAATTGTGTTCCTATTTGCAAACAGCTGTGGCCGGCAGGCTCAGGCTGGCAGTAACTACACGACTTTCTGTTTGGCATTATTATACAGAAACACGTAGCATCGTAAAAACTTACCTTGCTGTCTCTTCAGCATCACATTATGAAAGCAACAGAATAGCACTTAAGGAAAACTCCTTTTACTTTTAAAGTAACATATTTGTTCTTTAACTCAGGTGTACATATTCTTGTTATTATCAGTGCATGATCATTAGCATAAACATAGATGTAATGGGGCGTATTTCAAATGGCAGGTAGATGGCAGCATGTTGTCGCTGATCTAATGGCAGTTACAAAGATTTGTTGCTAACATGTTATTGTGGTAAAGCTTTATCAGCTGTTTCTGTTGGCTATTCACTGAGTCAACAGGTGAAGTGTAAATCCCTTGACATATACTGCATTAATTGATTCCTGTCTCTGCGTGTTCCACTGACAAAGACAACTTTTCCTTTTGCTCCGTTACTAAGGATTGTTTGTGTTTCCAGTTCTCTACCGCTGTCTACGATGATAGTTTCCATCAATTAATTCTCTTGCCTCATTCAGGACTTCTCCAACTGATTACAAGTCATACGGGACCTAATCCCTGGGACGTAACCCATAGGGGTGTTTTGAGCTTAGAGCATATTTATGTTGCGGTCTAGGCGGTTGTATGACCTTGTTTCTTGCTTTCTGGATGGAACTACTGGCGTAACAGCTCCGTTTCACTATCGAGCGGGGGTGGCTCGGTACCCTTATACAACCTTAACCTGTCGAAATGAACGATTACTGAGCGTTCTGCTAACTGAATTTCCGCATTTACCGACGAAATACGCCGCGTGATACGCTACAGTCCTTCATAAATAGGTGTAAACTTCTTTATTCTTCCCTTTTTTACTACTGGATTGCGTAACATAACTAATCTCTTACCTTGTACTCAGGCATTTTTGCTTTCTGATTATCCCTCTTTAACTGTTGGGCAGTGGCTTTTGCATTGTTCCCTCTCACTTTTTTTCCAAATGGCTTTTAGGCGTCGTGCCAAACCTTTCACGTCTTTGGATTTAATTCTAGGGGGCAGTTTGTCAATCTCAAAAGGCGAATTCATAGGTCGGCCATATACCACTTCCTGTAGCTTCATGGCTATTATATGCCAACGTGACGTATTGGACATACCTGTTCCAGTCAGTGCGATTTTTATTGATATAGTAAGAGAGCATGTGCGTAACGGTGCGGTGGACTCGTCCCAGGCGTCCGTTCGCTTTTGGGTGAAATGGTGTCGTGCTCCACTTTTTGATTCGCAACAATCAACAGACTTCTGTAAACAATGCGGACATAAAATTCGTGCCTTGATCTGTAAGTACAGCTTCAGGGCTTCCATAGGGTAACACCAAGTGGGTGATAAATGCACAAGCTACAGTTTCTGCGGACATATCTGGTAAGGGAACGATAATTACGAACCTGGAAAAATTATCTATGATGGACAATATATATCCGTTATTTCGTGGACTGAAAGGGCAAGGACCAACTATATCTGCTGCTCCAAAGACCAAGGACAAGTGGCTTCTGGCACTTGCTGTAAGGGTACCTTTGTTTGAGTTGGCAATGACCTCTTAACGCAGGGCAAGCAATTTTGTATATACTTTCGTACATCTCTCCGTCTGCCTTCCAGAAAGAGCAGGCGGCTATTCGAAAATTAGTGGCGCGAAGACCATTATGACATGCTTGCAGGCTATCATGACATTGTGCTATTATCTTGAGACGTAGGTCTTTCGGAATTACGACCCGTTTACCAAATGGGGTTTTTCGATACAAAATTCCATCTTCAACAGAAAATTCAGGCAAAGTTTCATACTTCTGGCATCCAACATCTCTTTGCTGTGCTTCTTCAATTCTTCAATAGGAACATCATTGGTAACAATCACTCTAACTTTCCGGCTTAATGCATCGGCATTTTGATACAACTTGCCCGGTTTATGTTTTGCCTCATATTGAAACTCGCTCAATTTTAAAGCCCAACGAGTCAACCCGCTACTAGGATCATTTAAACTTGACAACCACTGTAATGCAGCATGATCAGTGATGACAGTAAATTTTCTCCTGTACAAATAGAATCGAAAATAGGTTACACCAAACATGAGCCCTAAGAGTTCCTTCTCAGTTTTACTGTAATTTAATTCCGCTTTGTTAAGCTGTCGAGACGCATAAACAATTAGTCGTTCTTCTCCATCAATTTCTTGTGACAGGATGGCTTCTACAGCATAATCGGAGGCGTCTACCGACAGAATGAATGGTTTTTCACGATCTGGGTATGCTAGTACAGGGGCTCTAGTTAAAACATATTGGATCTGTTGCATTGCTTCATCACATTCCTTGGCCCAGGTACAACTAGCTCCTTTTTTCCATAATTTATTCAGGTGCTTAGCAATGGCATCATAATTGTTCACAAAACGTCTGTAATAATTGGCATGGCATAAAAATGACTGTAATTCTTTGATATTTGTCGGTGTTGGAAATTCCTTTACTGCTGTGGTCCAACGGGATCCGGTTTGACACCTTCTTCGCTTATTACACTGTATATCCCAAATATTGTGCTGCGATTGGAGAACGGCACACGTTTCCAGTTTCACACTCGAGTGAGCTACTTTCAGCCTTTCCAGAACATCCCGCAGCCTTTCTCCATGTTCTTTGATGCTTTTAGAAAAAATAATAATTTCATCTAAATACACCAAGATTGTTGCGGGTTTCAATGCGCGCAACAACAAATCTGCAAATCCTTGAAAAGTGGTGAGTGCATTCCTCAAACCGGCCAGTCAGCGCACTGTGTGTGAGATGCTCAGCACTTTGCCGCAAGAATTTGGATTTGCGACAAAGTCTCTATGGGAACGCATCCCGCTTCTGACGCCAATTTTTGTACAGGACAGCCGGGTTGTAAGGAGGTGGGCAGGAATAAACCATTAGGTTGGTTTTAGCTACTAGGTCTTTTATTAGCAAAACAGCATTGAAATGGGTGACATACTCAGGATTAGGGAGGTGAGGGTGAGCCAGAGCATAGTCACGGGTGAAACGTAGTTCGCATAGTTAAGGAAAAGCGGTGTCTGTCATTCGGACAAGTCCGACTGGCGTGGCAGCTACGGAAAAACAGTCCGACGTGCCGCAGCACTGGTAAGTTCAGGAGATGTTTACTGCTACAGGGCGCGTGATTGAGAGGGAGCCCCGGCGAAGGGCTGCAGAGTACATCCAGCACGGCCACGCGGCTTCCTCAGCCGCGATTGGTCAGAAGCTGAGGAACCCGCGGGGGCGGCATGGAAATTTCCAGAGCGTGGCCTGCTCAGCGTCGCAGAGGCAGCGTTACCTTGTCAGCACACGATGGAGGCGCGTGATCCAGATTGCCTACGCCGGTGCTGACTTGCTGTTGCTGGACTGTGGGATGGGAAAGTTACAGACAGCCGAAGCTGCAGGCTACTGCTTGAGAAAAAAGTGACTTTTTAAAGCGAATAAAGAATAACATAAAATTCCCTACTATAGGGCTATTATCTGGCTCATTCTTACAGTTCTGTCTCGGATTTGCTTGCAGTGTTAGTTGTGCATTAACAGGGCCACACAGCAGATGAACAGGTTGTACTGATTAAGTGTTGGCCGGTATGAACCTCTTGTGTGGGTTCACTGCATTCACTGGAGGAGCCTCAGAGTATCGTTGTGGTGAGCTCTCCCCACACCGAGGACAGCCGCATGACAGTGTGTGTGTGTGTGTGTGTGTGTGTGTGTGTGTGTGTGTGTGTTTCGTTTGGGGATTCCTGTTTCGAGATTTAGTGTTGTACATTTTGCTGAGCTCAAATTACACCCATTTCCTGTTTAGAAGGTTTTTTCACAGAAACATAGGTAACTGGTATAACAAAAATCAAAATTACATTATTAGTTTGTAACGAATTACAGGTCAGTCTGACACGAAAACACTCAGAAAAGATAACTGAAGAACAACCTCCTAAATTTGGACGGAGTTCTGGTTGACCCCGTAATTAAATTCTCTGATCAAAATTATCCAGACACCCCTGGTGGTGATGGTGGTGGTAGTCTTCAGTCCAGAGACTGGTTTGATGCAGCTCTCCATGCTACTCTATCCTGTGCAAGGTGCTTCATCTGCGAGTACCTACTCCAACCTACATCCTTATGAATCTGCTTAGTGTATTCATTTGCCTCAAATTAGATCTTTGGCTGCACGGTCGATCTACACGGTGATATTGATGTATAACTGCTGAACCGCAATTTATTTTCAAAGAAACGAGGAATTTATTTTATTTACTAGCGATTCATCAAGAACATTAATACGTTTAATCACACTATGTAAGCATGGAAATAGTTGCCAGGGAGTAACTGATGAAATCATAACCAAATTCCTTTTAACAAAAAGGAATTTTATTCACTTTAATAATGCCTAACAGCATTTTTTAAAAGAAACAGATTTAAAATTATAATCAGATAGCACCCTCTAAAAATCAAAGTTACAGTTTATTCAGAGGCAGAAAGAAACAAGTTTTGACTCTATGAGCTTTCGGGCAGAGAATATTGCCGCTCCCTTTTGACACGGCCGTAGTTACGACCGCTCACAACATCCTCTGAAAGACTAGACTGGTGCAAATCTGCAACACACCAGATAACGTTAAACTAAGAGTTTTAACAATTTACACAAGCACACAAACTATTCACCCCCCCGTAGGAGGGATGGAAATGGTACAAAACACTAACAATTAAAATATTAACCTTGTCACCGAAGGTGCATCTTGATTTTAACTTCTAAGAAAAGTCTTACGGTCAAAGGGTGGCAACTTTATATACTGAAATGATCACTAAAATAAAAATGCAATCTTAAATGAATTTCTACAAAGTTGGCCAAACAATAATAGTTAAGATGCTCTACAGTAAACAGATACCGCCTCTCAAGATCATAGGCAATAACATCAAAGTTTCCAAAGATCAAAACATATTTCAGGTATTAGGCCGGTACACTCCAAGCAATAAATTCTTTAACACACCAAATCCGACAAACATGACAGAGGCAACTACTAACATACGTTAGATTGATAGGGAGATTACCGAACAACCCGAACCGCAGGTTGCTCTAACCTTCCCCTACTCTTCGTCATGGGGACACACTACAAACGTGTCATCAACATACTGTGGGCTTCAAGCTAGCAGATTCCAGGGCCTTCTCCTCGAAATCCTCCATGTTAAGTGTTTGGCAGAGTCGTAGTATGAAGAGCCACCAACGGACGCAGAGAAACACCATTCTTATCGATCTTTGGAAGTCCATAGAGCCTCGGAGGAAACACACCACTTCGTTTCAATCATCGCACAAGTTCTGGTGGAAAGGGCGAAGCGTTCAGAAGCAAAGCAGTACTCCTTACCACCTGGCTGATGGGGCCTTCACTGTTCTACCGGTACGTGCTGTCACGTAGTAAACAGTTCATTTTATCATTATAGTCGTCACCAGATATTAAAAAGTGGCATTACCTTTCTCAGCTGGAAGAACCACCGTCGCACTATCCTGGCGGAGCTTAAGTAATGCAGCCCACTCTGCCACAGACATGTTTTTTGTGGGCGAGCCTTCATAACTCCATGACAAGTATCGCGTCTTATTTCTTCTGCTGATTCACAGAAAGAAGGACGGACAGCTTCTTCAATGGCACTGATGAACGCAGGTATTGATAGAGTCTTTGACGTGGGTGCAAAATTCAGTTCTTCACTTAAAACCTAGCGCAGTCCAAATCTTTATCCGTCATACTAAATGACGGAGCGCCGAACAATAGTTTCTTGCTGCGAAGACGTCTCAGGCCGGCTAAACATTTCCGTCTGTCTCGATGTGGCAACCTCAGGAATCCAGTCTGACTTTGTCGACGTTATATCATCAGTCCAGTTCCGTGAATTGTAACATAACTCCACAGACATTTTCAAACGGAGGCGATAAAGTTGTTCAGAAGCCAGGTCCTATTTTCGACGGGTAAAGCGTGTTCTGCCCTCAACAATAGCAACGGCAGCTATCCTTAAAATCTTATTCATGGCACTATGCCATGGTCAAGGCAACTTAATTAAAAAACTTAAAGGGCTCAGCAGCCTCGCTTTCAAGTGTCTTAACTTACCTACTCAGCGAACACTTAAAACCATCTCCACCCCGAAGAGGTACTTGATGTGCATCTTCATATTTTGCGCGGTGCAGTGATCGTTTCATAAAATTTCGGGCGTGCAGCAGCAAAAATTTCACTTCTAATATTTCTGCTGTATGTCGTCCAGCTATCTACGGAGTGAGCGGCTCAGTCTGAAGACACCCTCTCTGTGAACGACTTAGCGCCTTTTGTGACAGCTACTAGGTTCAAATGGCTCTGAGCACAATGGGACTTAACTTCTGAGGTCATCAGTCCCCTAGAACTTAGAACTACTTAAACCTAACTAACCTAAGGACATCACAAACATCCATGCCCGAGGCAGGATTCGAACCTGCGATCGTTGCGGTCGCGCGGTTCCAGACTGTAGCGCCTAGAACCGCTCGGCCACTCCGGCCGGCAGCTACTAGGTCTGAGGTGATTAGACATATACTGTGCAAATTTGTCTACCACGCCTGGGGAGGTGGTCTGTCGTACTGGAGGACAGACGTGTGGATGTTTCCGTGCTGGACAGGATCGTACGACGATTTTCCATTTGCTACCAGCATCTCACTGGACTCATTTAAGAAGGGAATGCTCGGCAGAGTTCCTCGTTATCTAGGTGTGCCCATTTTCTGTTATTCTCAGCAGCGTTTCGGGATCTGTTTGCCGTTATTACCACGGAGGGGAATTATCTCTTCTTTAGCCGATATAGCAGCATGTCAGCTACCAGCCGTAACTCACTCGGCAGCTGCTGGGCACTGTGTCCGCAGACATCAGCGTTCGTGGCTGCTCGCTCACACGGCGGAGTCTGAGCGGTGATCCACCCTCCAGCAGGTTGGCACACTGCTGGGGTTGGCACACTGCTACAAATACGCTATCTTTGGTTCCAGGCGTCAGAATTGTACTGTGACGTCACACAGTATAGTAATGTGGTGTGGTATTTCTTAGACAGAATCTTTGGTTAGAAATCGGAACAGCATACAGAACCGTCTATGACGTCACTATGTCTACCAAAGCGTTGGTTTCTAATACTATGACGACACACACTAGTAATGGATTGGTGGCTCTGCAATGATGCAATCATCGGGACTAAAGCTGACAACATCGTGATGTCGACGCGACGCGATGTGACGTCCTGTCGTGACGCGGCGCCACACTGTTACGCGACGTCGCGACACGACATAATTCGTGTCACTGGGTACAGGCGCAAAATTGTGGAAAAAACGTAAAACGGAGTAGACCTGCTGAGCACTGTCTCGTGTTCCTCCAAGCAATACTGGCCCCCTCGAGGCCTCATGGTCTGGGGTGTGATACGCCATGACTCGTTCACGTTTAGTGATTCTGGAGGGGACGTTAACCAGTCCACAGAAACAGCAAATGGTCTCGAGAAGCATTCAAAAGCTTCGGATAAATCGCTTGAGAAATTCCTCTTTTATTGCACTAATTACGGAAACATATTCTTTGCAGTTATGTTCTCGCACAGTAGACAGAATGCGTTCCTTGATGTGAGGTGTCGTTCCTACAGCTCAAGCTTGCTAGCGAAAGCTGGCACCTTTTCAGCCATTTCACAAATTAGGTGATTTTCTCCTTGCAAAATTTTGTTCAGTGCATTCATGTGTCCGGTAATATCCACCGAAAATGTAAGCTCGGCAACCCACTCTGGATCTTCTAACTTGAGCTCGTACCTTCCTTTGTCCTTTAAAAACTGATTTATTGGTATTCTCAGCTCAAAAAATCCTTTGATTACGATGCCGCAGCTAAGCCAGCGGACTTCGCTGTGGTATGGCAAGTCATTGTACTCTTCCCAAATTTCAGCTAAATATGTGTGTAACAGTCTATGTGTAGGCCCGTGGGATCTCAAATAATTAACTGCCCGAATAACCACTTGCATGACGTCCCCCAGTTTTGATGCTTTCG
Organism: Schistocerca piceifrons; assembly: GCF_021461385.2. Classification (NCBI taxonomy): domain Eukaryota; kingdom Metazoa; phylum Arthropoda; class Insecta; order Orthoptera; family Acrididae; genus Schistocerca; species Schistocerca piceifrons. The sequence continues at coordinate 1,095,881,581 of NC_060139.1, read as the reverse complement.
CACAGAGTACTTCTCGGTGAAAAATGCAGTGAATGCTGTACAATATTCTTCTGTATGCTGTAACTTTTTTCTTAGTAATCCAACAAATCCCATCTGTTCCCCTTTTATTGCAGGTGCTCCGTCTGTTGTCACTGACACCAAACGTTCCCCGTTTAAGCCAGTTGAATCGATAGCTTCTTCAACGGCTTTTAGGAAGTCCGCGCCGGTGGTCGTGCTTTTTAAAGATATCATACCTAAAAAATCGTCTGTTATGTGCTGAACAGTGTCCACGCCGAGGACATAAATCATTAGTTGCGCGGTGTCTGAAATATCTGTGGACTCGTCAAGTGCGATGGAAAATGCAATAAACTCCTGCACTGCACTCTTTAATTGACGGTAAAAGTCACCTGCCATGGCACTTATACGACGACTTACAGTCCGCCGAAAAAGAGTGATAGCTTGAAACCGATTTGCATTCAGTGGACAAGTAAATCAGCCGCCATTGATGCACTCCTTTATAAACTCACCTTCAGCAAACGGTTTCCAGCTCTCGCTATACAATCTTATATAATCTTGTGACTTGCACGTACCGCTGGGCTATCATTGTTGTCGTCCTGAAAAAGTGAAAACAGTGCTCCATAAAATGTTAAATCAGTTAGATGAGAGACATGACGAAAGAAAGTCGCGGATCTCTCGTGACAACAGCAACTTACGTCAGATTCATCCAGTATCGTCAGATCGCTCTTCTTAAGCTCGGTCAATTTCCCCATCTGCTCAGAATCCGACAATAAATTGTACTCGGCCTTGTGAAAATTATCATAATGGCGTTCAATACTAAACTTCCGCTGGCCAGCGAGAATACTGCCACATATTAAACATTTCGATTTTTCACGTTTTTGAACAAAGAAAAAATGATTCTCCGATTCCTTTTTAAAAGAGAGCAGATCTCCACTTCTCCGTTTCCATGATTCACTGTGCATTTTCCGGTTCTTGAAATACGACGTTCACTACGTAGTGGTCGCTTCGCATCAACGTCCGCGGCTTAGCCTGGCACTACACTGCCGCAACCTGCCGGCTGTCGCCACTGCCCCGGTCGAATATTGCACGTGAGCAGCACACGTGCAGCGCTGTGCGCTCATGAGCCGCGTGCAACGTTTGCCCGCCCCTGACGTAAACTGAGATCTTTCAGAGACCAATGAAAGGGCCCTAGTCTTAGACGGTGGTGGAAAAACACGCTACAGAGCACGTTTCCTAGCAATACGACCTGTACAAGGTAAGAGAGCTGTAGACGTAAATGCTACATATTTCTTCTCGTCATTCACCCGACTAAGGGCGAGTCGATAGCCGTATGTGCCTCTGATCTGTGTCTCGCTGTATCCATCCCGACAAAAGGTAACATCACAGCAGGCTAATTAAGCTGTCTTTCAGGATTGCTGAGCCAGACAGCCTGGCAGCCTGAAGGCATAAACCGGTGTAAGTTGATCTCCTATTAACGGCGTTTCTCAATATCACTACAAGTTTCAAAAGGCTTGCTGTGCAGTCTAACTGTGTATAATTCAAATCGTGCGTCATTGTTTTAAATTCAGGTGATCGACGGAATACGGTCATCACTTCTGTGCATATTTCGCCGGATCCTCGTTTGACATAGGCCTAGCACCTAACAAGTTGCACCTGTTCTACTAACCACTGGTCAACTTGTACCATTAAGGAATTTCTGATCACCGATTCCCTACCTGTGCGAGCTTGTTGCTCACAGTCGGGTCGGTCAGCTGCCTGCTCGCTGCTTGGCTAGTCACGAACTGCCGGAACACACAGTTCCGATCCCGACCACTGCGGATGTAGGCTGCACACTGGGTCACACAGGCAAAAAGCAAAGACTAGAATATGCAGCGCGGATTACAGAGGATGCTCAGACGAGACGATCAGCACAGGGTAGGGAAACAGGAAGGGGAGAAAAAATCTGGTACAAATGTGGTCTTTCTCGCAGAACACTGTTTAGTGTCTCCTCTGGAGCCGCCAGAGTTTCACAGTGACCTCTTGATGTGTTGGAAGTATGATTCCACTCAGTTGATGAAGTGGGACATAGTCACAATGAAAGTTATAGCGACCACTGCTTCAGTATGTAGAGTTTCGATCAAGTTTTGATCGCAAGGATTATTTTTTATACACTGCTGAAAAAAGTGCAATATCCTCAAGGAATGTGAGAGGTGGTAGTGTTAATGATTGCCGCGGTCATTGGCAATCATATGGTGCTCAGGAGGCTTACCTGTGCAAACTTTGTTTGGACTCCACAGGCGCTAACTTTTCTGAGTTTAGGGGTGAACAGTGTTTGCAACATTCATTACTATATACAACCATGCACCACTGGCGCTGAACAGTTCAGCCATTCGTACGGTGTAGCACTGTGGTCCTGTATGGACGTATCGGTGGATTGCTGCACATGTTGGTTACAATGTATCGCTGGTGTGTCGCTGCTTTCAACAGTGATCGGTGGGACATTCTCACACCTGTAGACAAGGTTCTGGACGTGCGCGTAGTACAGACGTACGTCAGGATCGACGCACTGTGCCAGCAGCTGTGGCCGACCGAACGTCATCCAGAAACGACACCCGGACGCACGCTGTACCTGCGACCACTGGGAGCCGTCTGCTTTCTATAGGAATTGGATGACGTGCGCCTCTGGCCAGGCTATCGATGACACCGCGACCGCGGAGGTGTGGCTACGCTGGTGTCGTGAGAGAGCTGACTGCCGAGTGGAATGTCGCTCTGCTGTTTTCAGTGGTGAGAGTAGGTTCTACCTGCACGCGACTGATGGCCTTACACGTGTGTGGCGTAGAGCTGGTGAACGACCTGTTCCAGAGTGCTCTCGCCGAAGACACTTACGTCCCAGCCCAGGCTTTATGGTTGGGGTCCATCAGTTGCCGGCCCTCGTGGCCGTGCGGTTCTGGGCGCTACAGTCTGGAACCGAGAGACCGCTACGGTCGCAGGTTGGAATCCTACCTCGAGCATGGATGTGTGTGATGTCCTTAGCTTGGTTAGGTTTAATTAGTTCTAAGTTCTAGGCGACTGATGACCTCAGAAGTTAAGTCGCATAGTGCTCAGAGCCATTTGAACCAGCCCATTAGTTAAAACTCGCGGTCACATTTGGTGCTTTTGCAGGTTAAAGTGACCAGCACCCACTATATTAAACAAGATATTATCTCCGTGCTATTGCCATTTCTTCGGCAGGAAGGTGTGCCTATCCAGCAAGACGATATACATTCAAGTTCGACTTCTGCAACGCGATGTTTTCTTCGTTGCGAACAACTGCAGTGACCAGCAAGATCACCAGATCTCTGACCAGCTGATAACGTGTGGGACCTGATGAAGCTGGCCTGGAGGCCCAAGAGGCACCACTGTCCAATTACAATAAACGGCGCAAGATCGTGATTATGATTTCGCAAGATCGTTATGTTTGTTTGGATGCAAGAATACACGCTCGCCTTGCCGGAGGGTGGTACGCTATGTATTGATGCGACTGCTTAGGCACCCTTTACTGCGACATATGTGTTTCATTTCGTCCGAATGACGAACTGTCACTTCGCTTGTCAATAAAAAGACATTGTGCTTGAGGCTGATACATTTTCTTCCGGTAGTGAACTTTGGACAAAACAAGTTGGGCCAGAAAATTCTTAATACACCATAAGACAGGCAACCCTACTTACGTCATCTGCTCCCTGGTCCAGAAATGTAAGCTGGGTTCCCAGTGCTGGAAGCATTTTCCATGCGATTTTGCCCAAGCTGTGTATTTTCGTAGCAGAGCTATTATTTGTATTTGTGCTCATTCGTTCTATCCCTCATAGAGCGATCTGAGTATGATTATTGTTGAGATTTCATCCTGTCGACAGACATCAGACAAAACTGGCTGTTCTCCGCGAAATGGTTTATATCCCATGAATATTGTAAAGGTTTCTTTTGACGGCGTCTATGTATGTTAAGGAGCTCATTTCAGTGGCTGCTTAGAGGAATGTTATACCTTCTAGCGCCGAATGCCGCATAATTTTTTCTGTTTAGCACGTGTTACAGGCACTCTGTGATTGAACAGACGACGCTGTGAGCAATGAACGTGTACAGAGGGGCTGGTTAGTCCTCCGGTTCGTAAACGTCGTGTGGGCCAGAAGAGTGAGCACGCCGTTTCTGGCTAACCGACTGATTACTAGGGCGACCCTAGCGCAGGGATTTAATGCGACAGTCCAGAAGGGGTCTCGCGTAGGCTTCGGCGGGACGATAGGAGTCCTCTCTGTACACAGTGTCAATTCGTTTCTTATCCTTAAAGGTTCAGAGACAATCCGGCCACAGCCTTCCTGCCGTTCATTCTGCGCTTCTTACTGTACCGCTTTACACGTAAGCGCTATCATCATATGGGATGACAGGAATTATGTCTTCCTCCGAAAAAAAAAAAAAATCTTCTACAGAAAGATGGTGCTTATGCATAAAAACTTTCGTGTATGAAAACAGCGTTATTAAAGAAGCAGATAGCAGCTTCTGCTGTCTTCTAGGTTGACACTAACACAACCAACCGACGTAGTTTGGGTTACGTAGCTAGTGAGCTGGCGACCGGAATAATACACGAAGCGACCTGTTTTCAGTCAGTTTTAATGACATCTCGGGGCCAGCATCAGACTGGTGGCAGCAACCGCTCCCCGTCTCTTGCTGCTCCTGGTTTTGGTTCGCAGTTGCAACTAGCTCTGCTCTTACTGCTCGCTTTAAAGCTGCCTCAATGTGTCGAAATTGCTGCTGCGGCCAATGTCAAATGGTTCAGATGGCTCTGAGCACTATAGGACTTAATATCTGAGCTCATCAGTCCCCTAGAACTTAGAACTGCTTAAACCTAACTAACCTAAGGACATCACACACATCCATGCCCGAGGCAGGATTCGAACCTGCGACCGTAGCACTCGTGCGGTTCCAGACTGAAGCGCCTAGAACCGCTCGGCTACACCGGCCGGCTGGCCAATGTCAGATTTCTCTCAAAAATTGTGAGATGAAATGTGGTGTCACCGCCAGACACCACACTTGATAGGTAGTAGCCTTTAAATCGGCCGGGTCCGGTAGTATACGTCGGACCCGCGTGTCACCACTATCAGTGATTGCAGACCGAGCGCCGCCACACGGCAGGTCTAGAGAGACATCCTAGCACTCGCCCCAGTTGTACAGCCGACTTTGCTAGCAATGGTTCACTGACAAATTACGCTCTTATTTGCCGAGACGATAGTTAGCATAGCCTTCAGCTACGTCATTTGCTACGACCTAGCAAGGCGCCATTATCATTTGCTATTTATCTTGTGATGCATGTACCGTCAGACTGATGTCACCAATTATGGATTAAAGTTAAGTATTCCAGAAGCTACGTACTTATTTTACTAGTCTCAACTCCATTAACTGTTCCAGACCTCACGCCAGCCTGCGTGAGCTTAAACGCGTGCCTTTCGGCTATCTCATAGTGGCTTGGCTGTCTTGCCAAGTCACAACATGAAACTTTCGATGCAACCCTGAGGACAGTTTCTACTGGCTCTGCTGACATCGTGTAGATGTCATCTAGGTAAGTATGACAGCGTTCGACTGTCGGCAGCCAGAAAGGGCGGGTTCGCTCTTGTGACCCACACGGCATTAAGGAACCAGGGGGATAAACAGCCCCTCTGTACACGTTCACTGCTCACAGGGCCGTCTGTTCAGTTACAGAGCGCCTGTAACACACACTGAACAGAAAAACTATGCGGCATTCGGTGTCACAAGCTATGACATTCCTCTAAGCAGCCACTCAAATGAGCTCCTTTTCTGTAATTTTAGCCTCTCGGTCAATAAGCGAGATGTTTGCTGAACTAAGTGATAGCTTTCTTCATTCATTATACAACGTGGGCTCTCGAAATTCTGTAAGGTGACCGGTAAAGTTTACTGCTTTCTTGTAGCGTCGCCAACTGGTTTCTTGAATACCTGTTCCCATCAAACAAAACAAATCCATAAACAAAGCTTAATTCCATTATTTGGATCGAAGAAGGTTTTTCCAAGTGTCGTCTGTCGTACTACATTTACGTGTTCGGTCCATCTTCAGTCAGTCGGGACAGAATTTTGACATACTTGACGGCTATCACTTGCTCCAGAGACTGGTACCTGACGCCGTAATCAAATGAAGTCGAACCCTTTGGTTTATTAACGCGAGCTACGTTACTTCTATTCGCGTTTTTCTTCACCTTGCAAGGCTTGCTTCGGTTACTCACCCACTCAAGTTTGTGTGCATTTCGTAAGGAGTTGCTGACCTCTGGAGTTGAGATGATGTGCGGCAAAAGCAAAACGAGGAGTTCCGCGGACACCGTTCGCATCTGCTTCTCGTTTTAGAGATACGTTTATGATGCCCTTTGAAAGCGTAGGTGGTGGACTGTCACTGAAACCAGTCAAAATTTAATACACACAGCTGCTGTTCCGTTATCCATTAGAAGATGGATGTGCGGAATGCCTCTGAACACGTCACCTCCCCACTGGATACTTGTATCCCAGAGCGAACTTGTGATTCACAGTAATGTCGGCTGAACCTCTGTAGCCCAGTTCTGTGAACTGCTGCGTACACAAGATGCGTCTGTTGAGCCTCCGCTGTTTCTTACTGCTTCTGCGCGAGTACGACATATATCTACTATCGGGATGCAGACTGAAAGGTAAACTTGTGCATTTGCTCGCTTTTAGTGCTTCCAGAAAATCTGTGAAAGGAGAAATTGGAATATACTATGCGTTAGAAGATTCACCACGCTGCTCTACTTTGCGAAAATCAATGTGTCAGTGAACATCGCAGAAGTTTGTGATGTATTCCCGAGAACGTGCATGTAATCGAACGCGCAGTTACGAATCAAAGCGGCCTCAAACAGGGTACGGCAGCTGGAACTCTCTAAGAAACTGTCGTGTCACGTGACACTACCGATGTGAGCCCCGCCAGAGGGCAGGTATGCCTCGTTAGCGCCGCCTGCGAACACACTGTCTGGTCAGGCTGGTGTTCAATATGTACAGCACCTGTTACTGCTCGTTTGCACCTTCAGTGGACACAGGTAGGAAACGGATACACTAGCTTCATGTTAGACGCTTGCTCTGGCGAGGTCCAGTGACTTCATCTTAGACGCTTGTCTGGACAGGTCCAGTGAGAGTAAGACGTAAACGCCTGTTTGTGGCAACCCAGTTGCATTATCCGATGCGCGGTTTGCATAACGCCAACGAGCGTTCTCAGACTGCAATGTGTGGGAGGCGTGATAACAGTACCAGACTCTGAGACCGGTACTCGATTCGCATCATTCGATACATCGTACGTCACGTGTGTCTATATGTAGGCAATCCATTTAACTGCACAGATGTCCAGTTTGCACAAACCAGAGGAGAATATGCTATGTTATATCATACTTAAGTGCATGGTAGATGCAGTAACAGTTCGTATCATCCTGGAACATCCCGTATGCGACATGTGAAACCTAGGGATGAGCGTAGCCTCCTCATTTTTTGTAGCATTCACACACAAACGTGGCACTTAAGGATGATGTCTCGTAGCATTGCCTCTTAATCTCTTATTGACGTCACATGTTGATCGATGGAAATGTGTTATATTTTAACAGATGGAAATAAAAAAGGCACAGCTTCTTTTCTATAAAATATTTTACTGAGAATTTTGTAATCCAGTGTCCACGGAGGGGTGACGAAGACAGCCCATGTATAGGCTTGGGCAGCAACAGGCCGCCCTTCATTGCGGGTCAGCAACGTCATCTGCCACCCCGAGGAGTCAGCGATCTTTAGCAGCACTCGGGGAAGTGCAGAACTAGCGAAGGAGTGGCCGACCGGTCCCTGACCTTTAAGCACGGAGTCAACGGTACTCGCATTAAACGTTACGTACTCGCGTTACACGAATACGGTTTAATGCGAATACCGTCACACTCCGTGCTGTAAGCAGGGGCTGCCACCTCCTCGGTCAGCAGCATCGACGGCGATCCTCCTACCGCAGCATCGGATGGAGCGGAAGCCTGTGTCAGCATCGGAGAGAAACCTCGGCCAGAGCGTGGGGGAGAGGCCCTGTGTTAGCTGCAGCAAGGGTCGACGCGCTAAACTGGCCGACACCGTGCGCAGCTAAAGGACCACACCCACGCTCCAGCTCCGGAAATCCCTCCTCTGCTGAGGCTACGACTCCATCCTCTGCCACGGCAAGGGGGCACACCTCCTCATACTGCAGGTCGGGAAAACCCACTGTCTCCGCTTCGACACGGGACAGAAATAAATACGTCCCGGTCGCAGCTAGGACGGGCTTTCCCGGGGCCATAGCAGGATAAGGAGGCAAACCCTCTACAGCTACAGCTTCGGAGAGAACCGTCTGTCACCGCTTCGGCGCGAGACGGGAACAAATCTGCCGCATAGCGCGGAGACTTGCCCGCCTCGGCCTCGGCTCGGACGGTCTGTCCTCGGCTGTAGCAGCGGAGGCGCCGTCGACTGCTTCTGATCGGGAGGGAGCAGCCGGTGCTCGGTCTGAGACGGTCGGCCAGCTGCTTCGGTGCTGCGACTCTGGCCGAGTGCACGTGGACCGCGTGCTCTGAGGGAGGCCTCTCCTCGCAGCCAGCGTCGCCTGCGGCTCCAGCCCTCGAGGCGGCCGCGCCGTCTGCGAGCGCGCGCCTCCACACCGACAGCGCCTGCCTGCAGTCACCAGAAACGCGCCGCTCTTCTAACACTGCTGCTACGTGGGTCAGGGTATCTGTCGTATTTCCCTCGCACCCTCCGTAAGGCACTAGTGAACGCTACTCACCCGCTACGACGGTCGACGTCCGCCTGCAGCCAATGCGTCGCCTCAGCCGGCCGGTGAGACGCCGGTGTCCGAGGGTCCTCGTAGACGGAGACCGCACGGAGTGGCGGCAGGCGTCCACTGCTGGAGGGAAGCTGTTGCGCCGCAGGAGGCGCAGCCGGGCGACGGCTGGGAGCAGCGGCGCCGGCAGCTGTGCTGGAGAAAGGTGCGGGGCGCGGGCGAGTCCCCACAAGAGGGGCCAGGAAGTGCGGGCCCTCCCCACGCCCCGCGGCCCTCCTGTCCACTGGATTCTGTCGCCCGGCAACTGAGGCGCTCCTACTCTTATAGCCGTTCGACAATGCGGGACGTCGTTACCGGGGAAATGCCTACTCACATGTCGTTCCACCCATTGTCTCTAACAGTTTCGTACACAAATTTCGCTGTTGTACAATCATCGGCATTCGACGGAGCGGAAAAGTGTACGGACCATCCTCTACCCTCTTCAACCTGCCCGCCTGTACTTTGAACCGTGAGGTTGAAGCATTGATACCTCCTCTAGACAGCCGTCACACACCTACCCAAACATTGCCTCTCACCTCAATCTTCGCGTATTATGAGTCTTCTTGGAAAGGAAATTCCCATCTATAGGGATCAATACGAGTTCCATAAAAGAAATTCGCTCACTCCGGCCATCAGATCAAGAGAGTGGCAGACAGAAGGGCCCAGGTTGTTGCCGTATTCTTTGACTTTCACAGACCACTCGATACGGTTGCGCGCTGACGCTCAGCGAAGAAAATATTAGCTTAACGATTATCAGTGGAGTAGATTTGAAATCATGTACAAGATAGAATCTAGCACGTCGTTCGTAAGTAGACAAGACTCACGGGTGCAAAAAGTTACTTCGAAACTGCTTAAGCGAGGGTTACAGGGCCTAAATGAGCAAGTGGGTATCTGGACGACTTTTGTGAAAGACACTGTGAAGTAGCAGGAACGTTGCAATGGAAGACCACTGTATTCAAATGCGGGTAGCCATCACACAGATTAGTAGTTGGCCACGAAGGTGAATAAACGTAGCGTGAGTAAGCATAGCTGTGCCCGACAGCAAGGCTGGTTTGGGCCGCCCTCTGCTCTGCTGGACACGGTCCCACAGAGCTGCTGCGTCTCCGCCTTCCTCACACGGCCAGCTACAGGGGGCCGCACAGTTTAACGTGGGCTCCGAACCGCGCCGCACTGCCACCGTTTTCCCAGTCGTACATCAGTACAAGACACGAATGAAACGGTAATCAACGCGAAAACTTTCAGACCCAATAGCGTATTGAATCTCAGACCTTCTGATTTATGCCCTGTCGCTTTATTTCTGAGTTACCTAAACAGGTATCACTCATAAACAGGCGGAAAGACCGACACCTGAATCCATTACGAAATGGACCGCTCGTCTTTGAAGTTTTGCTACCCCGTCTGTAACGTACTCATACGGCTTCTCCAGTAAAAACGACGAATGAGCTCTCTTTTCTGGGAAATTTAGGAGACCTCCGCTGCCCATTGTTTTCTGGTTTTTATAGGCGAACAGAGCCCGCTGTGTTCCACACAAGAGGTGATTACAGAAACCGTGTTTATTTGTACGCAAAAAGTGTCACCATTCCCTAGCACAGTGTATACACCGTTGCCCTACAAGAAGGTGACGTCAGTGAGACGTTCTGTGCTTGTGCAGCCTCCTCAGAAACTGGAGCAACCTAGGCCTAACCAGTGGCGCGCTGCGTCCCACGGTAGACTGAGGCTGTACGAGGGGCCACGTGTTCCATACAGAGGACAGCGGGCCCCCCACCACGTCCTGAAGGCTTCCCTCTCTCTAGCGGTGTGAGCTATTTCTCGGTTCCACGCTCACTTACATCTATACCTGCGTCCGCGCTATGCTCCCACATGTCATCTTCTACGGTGAAGCAGTTTTGGATGAAAGTATTTCCATTTTCGGCTTTAATTTCATCTTCTTCCGTCCCGCTGCCATAATGAGTCACGAGCATTCGGACAGAAGGCTTTATTTCAGTATCAACGTAGGACTAAAACTGTGTAGGTTCTTTTTGGCAACTCTGCTGGTAAGACAGCACATCCGACTTTATTGAGTCCCTATCGGATAGCTGTCACCACTCTCGTTTGTATTTGGTCAAGCTTTCGTCTACCGACAAGAGTTCGGCTTCCTTTCCTGACGGTTTGTCCGCCCATATTTCTACCTGTCACGCTACCTGCCACGTCCACTTCGGGGAACGGCGGCCACACAGTGGCCTGGACAGGTTCGGCTCACGTAACGAAGGCGAGAGTGGTTTCGGCCTCGGCAGTGAAGCGCACTCTCAGCGAGGTTGTGGTTTGCGGACAGTGGAGCCGCTTTTGAAAGCCACGAGACAGGGTTGTTGGACGGCGGTGGTTGTCTTGAGTGGGACGGTGCGAGAGTGTACAGCAAGATCTGTAGCTGTGGTCTGAGATGCGTGGGGAACGTTGCTTGTTGACCAGCAGTGAAGTTACATTTTGTATGTGGGTGGTCGTGTTGGTTTGGCTTGCCACGTGTACTCTGAGCTCAATTGATCATTTCCCTTGCAAGATACATGAGACTCTACAGTCATTTAGACATCGTGCTTACACTGTTTTGTATCTACAAGGTGAATTGCTAGCACGTAATTTTAGTTTAACTATAGATGCCTCCCTGGATCGTACTGTAAAGTGAACGTGTTATTGGCTGGTATGGAATGCCTGTGGCCGAAAGGGTTGTATGGCCAGTAAGGAAAACTTCTACGGCAAAGTTGCGTGAACTACAATATGTTTTAGCTAGTAAATTATTAATTTAACTCAGTTTACTTGCCAAGTTATTAAAGTGTCAAAGCAGTTGTGTGTATCGCAAGTTGCTTCTTGTGATGGTTAACATTAATATTGTGTGATATTAGAAAGAGTTCTTTTGCAGATTTCATCTAAGAATATTTTGGTCTGTTTTGGGTTAAGACTTGCTCCAAGAGAGCCGCGCACTGGGCGAGGTCGCAGTCTGTTTAGGTGGGTTATGTAGAGACCATGCCTGAGACGTAGAATGATTTGTAAGTCAAAACTCGTGTGAAAGTATTTTAAAGTTTTAGGATTTGGAATCTTTCTCTTAGTAAGGTTTTTATTGTTTCTTTTTCAAACAATTCTTTGATAAAGATGTTTTACTAGTCAAAATGGCATCGTTCTATGAATATAGTATCCAAAAGGAATTTTGACTTTATAAACAGTTTTTATGCATAATAAATGTATCACAGTAACGTGATGTTCTTAAATAAATGTGTAGTATGAGTGCAACCTATTTGTGATCTGGCTCAGCCTACCACGCCATCCTTATGTCCCGTTGAGTTTTCTTTTACTTTCAAGTTGACTCAATGCAAAGGTAAAAATTCTGAATCTACTACACTTCATAGTAGCTTCGCAATAGTTTTGTTGCAGCATTAGTGGTCTGCTCATTCCTCTCCCTCACACATTGCAGCTCTGTGTGTGGCCAACAGTACGTCTGGACTTGCGGCAGCCTTCTTGAGTATTCTCGTCAAAACAGCTGACTACTGGCTCTGGTCCATGTTCAGCTACTTCCTTATCATCCTTCTGTCGCACTTGTTAACCGTAAAGCCTTTACTCTCTTAGTGAAGCCCTTGAGGTCACGCAATCTGTCAATAAACTTACGCTGCAGACGTTAAGGATGTTTTTTGACCAGTCGTTCTATACATGTGAGAGATTTGGAGTGCCCGGAACAAGACTTCCCTAAACGCCGCTTTACTTTTCAGCGTAAATTTTTACAAAGAATTGATCAAAACCATCCGGACGCTACTCCGTAATGAGTAACTGACGGACTAGACGTCACGAGAGAGAGGTCCACAGTACACACGGAGGCGGGGAATATTCTGTTGTCAGTACAGAAGCAGGAATAGCAGATTGGGTCGGTCAGGAAAGCTCAGAGAGTTCGAACGTGGACCAGTAACTGGATGTCACCTGACTAACAAGATCCGTCAGAGACATTGCAATCCTTCGATAGCTGCCTAGATGTGCTGCAGGTGATGTGTGACTGTGAAGTGGCGACGAGAAGGAACAAGCAGAGCTAAACCGTGACCAGGCTGACTTAATGTACTGACGTACTCTGGAAGCATAAGCTATGACCTTTCCAGCACTTCCGAAATTTGTACTAGAACTGACGCTATTTCAAAACCACTTGCGTTGCTGTGAAGTTCTGTCTCGACGTTTTCGTATACAAGGAAAGACAAGGACAAGGACAAGGAGAGACCTTTCTTGGACCTCGTTTCAGGAAAACGTGGAGTCACCATGCACAGTTGTTGCAAGAGTAGTGTCTTGGTAAAGAAGTCCTTAATTTATCACATCACGCGTGTTCCAAGTAGTTAAAAGATTTGTGTCTGCTCTGATTTTCTGACTCCATTGATATTCACTAGATGTCTCACGATGTTTATTTCTTGGCCGACGAAGAGGAATTTTTTAAGTTGAGTCTGGAGTCTGAAAACACTCCAACACAGTTGCTAGGCATATCGAATTTTCTTCAAATATCTGTGGAACAACGGCAGTATCAAGCAGGTAGCAGAAACATATCTTCCATTTGAGGTGTCAAAGCAGGTGGGTGAAGTGTTTCACATCCAAACGGCCTCATATTAAGTCATAGAGGCGTCCAGGTGTTATGATGGTAGTCTTTCCCAGTGAGTCTCTTCGGCCTCTACTCGTCAGTGGCCTGTCTACATGTCCATAGCTGAGTAACACATTTCTCCTTAAGAGCAGTCCAGGTGTCATCAGTATGTGGCAACGGGTACACATCCTTCTTTGTGGTTTTGTCCAGTCATCAGTAGTCGCCACAGAAACTACACGTTCCGTCCTTCTTCTCCACAAGAAGCACGGAAGAGGACCAAGGATTTTCTGAATGTTCAATGATGTCATAATAACACCGTCTCCTCCACCTCCTTTCAGATTGTGTGTCGTTGAGCCAGCTAGTTGCCATATGAGGGCTAACTAATTGCTGGATGAGCCAGAGTGATGATATGGTGTTTCAACATGAGGTTCTTGGTCTTTCTCTCCTCCTGAGTTGTTCTCCAAAAATTGGGGCAGAATGGCTGTGACTCACCAACGTGTTTTCTCGGTCAGGCCAGATCGTGTTTGTAGTTCGATAGTCGCTTTCTCACTTGTATTGTCTCTAATGGTGGCAAAGCAGGATTTTTCATTGATGACACTACGTTGCACTTTCTGGACTAGTCCGGCTGCCCCCCTGCCCATACTTTAGGGACGAGCTGTGGCTTCTTGTAACAGTTGACGATACAAAGTCCATTTTTGTCACCTACAATGCTTATTATCGTCCTTGTGTAGACTTGCTTTGTGAGCCTGAATAGTTTATTACAGCCGATAAGAGATTCATATTTTACCTCAGCATCTCGACAGCCGGCTGGAACTCGTCTTGTTGCTGGTGGCGGGATAACAATTTGTTCAACGGCAAATGACCGCTCAGAACAATCTTTTTTTGGAATAGCTTCGTCGATCTGGAGATCTGACCTTCAACAGTCTATGCCTTCATGTCGTCCCATTCAAGGATAACATCAGACTACTGGGGTGGCATCTTCTACATTTTCTATTACTTACTGACGTATGGTGTCGGAGATCATGGCTGGCGTCTCTTGTGTACTCGTTCCGACATTCCCGGCTGCCGTACACTGTTCTATCTGTTCTCGGAGCGTGTTCAAAATGGTTCAAATGGCTCTGAACACTAAGGGATTTAACATCTGAGATCATCAGTCCCCTAGACATAGAACTACTTAAACCTAACTAACCTAATGACATCACACACATCCATGCCGAGACAGGATTCGAACCTGCGACAGTAGCAGCAGCGCGGTTCCGGAATGAAGCGCCTAGAACCGCTCGGTCCCATCGGTCGGCACGGAGCTTGTGAGAGAGGTGAGGTCATGGTGGCCTTTCACAACTGCCACGAGGAGCACATTCGACAGTTGCTCACTCTTCTTTCATCAGTTTCTTTTTCTGTTACGTTTCCACTATTCGCTGGCACCACCTTGTGAATTCCTCTGTCATTGTGACGTTCTTTACCAGATAAGCTGGATAGACGTCTTCTGCGACCCCTTTTCTATAGTGTGAGATTTCTAAGGCTTCTGTCATATCCGGGTTTACGATGTGACATAGCGACAAAACATTCTGTATGTACGACTGTGCCGGTTCTCTACATTTTTAGGCCTCGAACTTTAATTGTTCGACCGCTAAGCGAACTTTCTGTTGATTGTCGCCAAAGGTTTCCTCCAGTTCGGTCTGAAATTTTTCTTGGCTGTTGAGTTTCTCTCCAATGCTCTCGAACCACTGCTGGGCTTTGCCGTGCAATTAAAAATACAAATTTGTCAAACTCATCACGTCACCCCACCTGTTTTGTCTGGCAACTCAGTTGAATCCTTCCAGCCCTTTCGTAGCGTCCTGACCAGTGTCTCCGAGAGCACAGATGTATCGCTGATGTGCACCGGACTTACTGCTGTTTTGGAATCCACCTGTCTGCTGAATGTACGGATCTTTGGAAGGACGTACGATTATGTATTCCGGTTCCCTTCCTCGTAGGCGATGCCTTTTACATTGCTCAGTTAGAGGAACGGTGACATAGATGTTTTGGAGTATCTGACGTCTCCAACAAACTACGTCACGTCGTAACCATAGTCAGGTCCAAACCCGAGGTGACGGTCGCCAGCGAGGTGCAGCACTTGGAATTGAAATCGCGTTTATTACTGACGCAAACGTACAGCCTGAAGAGAACTGAACTTCTGGACGATGAGTGCGGCTGTTTATAGAAACATTCAGTATTTCAGAACATTTAAACACTGATAACGTAAAATTGCAAGAATCTTCAGCGAATGTTGCATTCTTGCTACCAGATGATTGCCCGTGGTCGGGGCTGAACAGGCGACCCGCTGCGCGCGAGCCAGAGACTGCGGCGAGTGCACCGCACAGCGGGCACCACAGCTCGCGGCGGTGGATTCGTCTCCTCGCCTTTTCTGCGGATAACGTTCTCATTTCCCACCAGTCAACTCAATTTTCAGCATCCTGCCATTATAAGGCGCAATCAAAAAGTTTCCGTTCGAAGGCCGTACTGTGCAGAATCCGTACGCCAACGACGCCGAATCTCCGCGAGCATTGCGGCAATCACCCCAATGGCACAACAGGCTGAAGACGTCCGTCTGCTGAAACACGGCCTGCTGCTGCTGCGTCAAGAGGTCTGTAACTGCCTGCCGCACTGCCTCGTCCGACACGAATCGCAAGTTCTTCAAGACTTTTTTTTTACATTACTCAAAGCGCAATAACCACTTGGGGAGAGCTGAGAAGTATAGGGCAGGTGCTCGAATGTCTGCTACCTGAGTTGGCGTAGTTTCTACATTACAACATTTGCGATGTTGGGAGTGTGTTATCGTGAAGCAACACGGAACTTAGCACACCACTCCACAACGGTGGTTCCGACAGACATGTTGCCCGTAACTTCTTCATTCTCTGATGGACGTCTACCAGCGTTCGTACTTGTGCAGCCGGGAAAAGAATAACAGCACGTTGGTCTTGTTTGGACGCATTTGGCCATAACGTCACGGTAGTTCAGGTTTCCCCATTTACCGCACGCAATTCCGATTTACACGAATGCCACACTAATGCGTTGTCTACGTGTCGGTACTTGTATACCACTTACGCTGGAGCATAGCTCTCAGACGGGAACGTTTTCATTGCCCCTTATACATGTAACGTCGAGCGCTCCGATCTTTTCCCTTTCCGGTCCTCATACAGCCCACGACTCGCTTCCATGCAGAGCTGCGGCAGGAGACGTACATTCTCAGAAACATCTTCCCCAAAGTTTGTAACCTATGTTTGACACTGGTAGAATTCTTCAAGGAAGGAATACTCTCTCTGACTGTACTATTCTCCTTCTCGTATCCTCCCTGTATCGTCCGTCACGCGTTGTTTTTATTCCAGCGTAAGCAAATTCCTCAACTTTATCTCCTTCGTGGATTCCAGTTCTCATGTTACGTTACCTCTGACCTCACATTTGCTACTGCCCAATACTACAAGCCTCATTTTGTCTAGTCTTAATCCATAATATGTCCTTAGTAGACTGTTCACACCTTTCAACAGCTGCTCTAATGGCTTCTCGCTTTGGGTGAGGACAGCAGAGCATGGGCGAATTATTGATATGTTTTCACGGACAATTTGGAAGCCACTCCAGTAGCTTTCTTTTATTTACCTTAGTACAATGAAATGAAAAATCATTTACGTATAAAACACTGCTATGTATATCGTAACTAACGTATTATAATCTGTCTTTTGCATAATATTGATATCGTTTATAATGGGCAACACCCGAAACTAATCCAGTAAAACGTATTACCAACAGGCAGCTTCCGCCAAACAGATAGTTATTAGTATGACGTATTTAAAACTTCTATAAGTTGCACAGCAACAAATGAACAACTTCACGCTGTTCGTTCTTCGATGTACAAGTTGGACAGTAACGCTGAAAGTCTGCATCCTTGGCTCATGCCATTTTCAACATCGGCAGTTGTCCTTTGGTGACCAATTCTTATTTTTCCCCTTTGGTTCTTTGCACATATTCCATATTTTCTTGAAGAACCAGGATTCCCAGGATCGTCGCCAATTCGTTTTATTACTATGATCGGTTTCGACAGATCTACGTTGTCATCATCTGATCTTGTAACATTATTAGATGTCACTAGATCCAATGATGGCAGCGTACATCTGTCTAAACGGGTATGGAAAGAAAAAGAATTGCTAGCGATCTTGGCAGACTAGGTTCTTCAAGAATAGTGTAAATTTCAGATCGGCCCCAACGATTAAGGTAATGCCAGACTTGTATAATATCACATTTTACTGTATAGCTTTTTTTTTCTGAGATTTTGGAACATGTTACACGATTTTAATCTGTAGAGCCCGTGTATACCTCGACAGATCCTATGACGGCGATGTGATTTTTATTAAATCTGGGCTCCATTTATCGAACGGAACCTCACAAAGGTGTCTTTGGTGCCTTCACCTGCAATAAATCCAAACTGTGAATCAGTTTAGCGTATGTGTTCCCTATTTTGCAGGAATGATGGTCAGACTGTGCGCTGCATCGTTTGCGCTGTTAGCAGTGTCAGTCTCATGAGTGGTTGTTAGGTGCCGCCACTGGTACGGCGACGTAGGCTTGAAACACAGGCAGCGGCGTGCGTGGCGGTTGCAGACAGTCAGCACGAGTCTGGACAAGGTGAGCGGAGCTCCACTCGTAAAGCTGTTCTATCAACACAGCAGCAATCCCGCTGCTGCTCTCTGTGTGTATCAACACTTCAGATGCATAAGGAGAGGTCCTCTTACCACACCTGGGTTGGAGTACATGATTCAGGAACTGGTGACTTTGGAATTGCTCCTTGAAGAGACTGATAGCCAATGGTGCCACAAGTTGTTATGAAGTTCCCAGTTCCATTGTTGAGAATGCTCGACGCATTGTGCAGTCTTCAAGGAGTGCACCAGCTGTCTCAAGACAGCTGAACATTCCACGGTCCACCGTTCGGAAAGCGCTGCGAACGCTCGTGGAATGGTATCTGTACCAACTTTCCCCACGCGAGGCACACACTCGAGTAGCCTCCGCTCTTACCTTTCTTGCTAGTGTTGAAGTTGACGAAGTGTGGCTTTGGAACATTTTGTGAAGTGAGCAAGTACATTTTAGACTCAATGGGGCCATGAACACTTATAACTGTCACGTTTGCGGATCGTCTCCGCCAACGAATATTCATCGAGTTACCCTGCATACTGAAGGCTTCACTGTGTGCCGTGGCTTCAAGGTATTGTTCACGACTGGTCCATTTTCCTTTGAGGAATTCTGACCCCAAGGACCAAGGACATGCAGCATGAGCGGCACACGTTACTGCGATCTGTTGCGCCAACATGTGATCAGTGTTCAGCAGCACGCATACTCCTTGAACTGAACTGTTTCGATGCACGAATGAGCTGCACCTCACATTTTCCAGGAGGACAGTCGCTTACTCCGTTACACGTCTGGAGAAAACGCCGTCATTGGTCCACATTAGATTTGAACGCTCTCGAGTTGAAATTAAACTGTGTTGTTTTCAATGGTTTATTCATTATTTGTCTTCCACAACGTTTCATTGTCCGACAGTTATTCGTTTTCGATGAAAGCCGTCTCAAGTAAAGAAAGTTTAATTACAAAAACTTTGAATTTCTAAAGATATAACAAATTCGCTATCAGAATTTATATTTAAATAATTATTTTCTGCTTTTTAATCTTGTATGTGTGAAATTTTTCGATGGATTTCAGACGTTTTGATGAGATTACAACAGAACGTGTGGTAAAATTCAGGTTTATTTCAGTTCCTGTTTGCCTGATCCAAACAATATATTATTTTCTCCCATGCAAATCTTATGAAAAAACCATGAAGGTAAAAATTAGAGACTTGAGTTCAGACGGCGGCTTAGCAGCAATCGTTCTTCCCCAGAACCATTCGTACTTGGAACCGGAAACAACGAGAAAACGATAGTCGTATACAAACTATCCACCACAAACCGGGTAAGAAACCGATTTAAAAATGGGTTGTCACCCAGTTCTGAGCTATGCCGAAGGTTTCAAGTCGCAAACTCATCTACAAATTACAGAGGAGGTGTTGTTGCGCTTAAGAAAATGTTAAATCAAACGGATACGAACGTGTTTTGCAGTAAGGTTTAGTGCTTACAGCAAAAGTTCGGAGACGACAATGAACCCTGTCACAGAGCAGCATATGATCTGTGGGGCAATGTCGAAGGTAAAGTTTCAGAACTGGGGGACTGGCCTGCTCAGAGTTCCGACCTGAACCTAAAGGAATACCTTTGAGATGCGTTTTAGAACGTCGACTTCCCTCTAGGCCCCAGCATACAGCACTGGTACCTTCTCTGGTTTCAGCTCTTCAGTAAGAACGGGTCCCCAGGCCTCCACCTCACTGGAAGGAATCCCCAGCAGACTTCAGGCCGACATACAGCCGGAGAGCGGACAACACGCACTCTATCAGTGCCCACTAATACGTGTCTCGATACTTATGATCAGAGAGTGTGTATCCAAGTCTCATTTCCCGTCACGATATTGTCTATGGATTTTGCATTTTTTGAACATTTCCGTACACTAATCGACACGAGATGGTATATGATTTTGGATGAACTTAGGCATAATCCAACGGGAACAGATTTCTTTTCACAACTAAATGCCCATGCAAAATCAGTTGCACTGTTTTTTTTTTTTCTATGTAAGATGAACATCAACAAAAGCAAAACGAGTATATGGGATGTAGTCGGATTAAGTCGGGTGATGCTGAGGGAATTAGATTAGGAAATGAGACACTTAAAGTAGCAAATAAGTTTTGCTATTTGGGAAACAAAATAACTGATTATGGTCGAAGTAGAGAGGATATAAAATGTAGAGTGGCAATGGCAAGGAAAGCGGTTCTGAAGAAGAGATTTGTTAACATCGAGTATAGATTTAAGTGTCAGGAAGTCGTTTCTGAAAGTATTTGTATGGAGTGTAGCCATGTATGGAAGTGAAACATGGACGATAAATAGTTTGGACAAGAAGAGAATAGAAGCTTTCCAAATGTCGTGCTACAGAATAGTGCTGAAGATTACTTGGGTAAATCACATAACTAATGAGGAGGTATTGAATAGTATTGTGGAGAAGAGAAGTTTGTGGCACAACTTGACTAGAAGAAGGGATCGGTTGGTAGGACATGTTCTGAGGCATCAAGGGATCACAAATTTAGCATTGGAGGGCAGCGTGGACGGTAAAAATCGTAGAGGGAGACCAAGAGATGAATACACTAAGCAGATTCAGAAGGATGTAGGTAGCAGTAAGTACTGGGAGATGAAGAAGCTTGCACAGGATAGAGTAGCATGGAGAGCTGCATGAAACCAGTCTCAGGACTGAAGACCACAACAACAACAACAACAACATGCACGAAATTCGTCGTCGAGGAAGGCATGAGCGTAACGAAATTCTGCAGACCAACAGTAAACCTGCTTTTCTGAAGGTGATTGATTACAAAAAGTCCACGAAGTGACTGAAGGCATTTTAATTAGACTATTTCGAAAACCATAAAAAATTATCGCACTAAAGGCTTTGCGTAAAAATTACATTTTTTCACAACACAAATTCCTTACATATAGATGAGACTTTATAAGCACTCGTGGGTATTGTCAGACATGTAACCTTTTTTGAACTTAGATCTGAACATTTTCCACATCAAGCAATACTAGTATACATTGCTTAATAGATTATAAAAATCAGAATAACTGAATACATCCCCTGAGATTAAAAATATCTCTTTCTACCTTTAAATTTTTCGAGGGTTGTATTAGACATGAAATTCCGACGTACAAAAAAGTTAATTCTGCCACAAAATATTTTAATTATATCGTACATGATAGTAAACTTGAACTTGTCCATCACATCGCCTAATTTTATAAATAATCTGTCAGCTTGTTCCTTGTTGGAACCTGCTGCTCTCTGCAGTCTCTTGGCTTCAGCTGTCTTCATCCATGTGTCTTCATGTTATTTCATAAAATATAGTCTCATTCAACCACTACTGTATTTTCACTTGCTCCCCATTTCTAATATTAGATTTTGGAAATCGTTACTCAAAGACATAAGCTGGCTACCTAAATTTTTACCGTAATCCTACATACTGTTTCCTGTTCATCACAGAATGTTTTCACCATAAAAAATTGTTTCCTAAAAGAAAATTGTTTTCTCGTTTGGCTTTATGTATCACGTAACGTACTGCTTGGAACTGAACATTTCTCACCCGCTTCCCTGACTGTCATTTGGAGATGTCTGACTAGTTTTTCGGCTTCGCTCACGTTATTTTCGTTTCATTTCTGTCTAGACTTATCCATATTTGCTTCCTTAAAAAAATTAAGTGTTTATGCCATTTGTTTTGTCTTGCACCACCTGAAATTGTCTCTGTTGTGCTTTAACATTCCCATTGCTACTACTTGACCTAGACATTTTCTTAGCCCACAGTCCTATTCTTCTCCTTTTCCCTTTCTCTTTGCCAGTTTCTTACGGGGTCGGCGTTGTTACATGTCGGTCTTGGCAGTTTTAGTGATTTTGATGGGAAGATGTCCTTGCTGATGCTAATCAACAGGGTTGAAGCGTGAGAAACAACAAACTTTCTTAACAACTCAGCTGGTAAGAATTTGGTTTCGAATCCATTGATGTCTTCTCTAACAATATTACTATCAGTACGCTTTTTTACATTTGATTCGGCATGGGTTGCGCTCAGTTTGAATCTGCTACTACTAATAATTTTACTGAACCCCACACAGAGCCTATCCATCCCTCTCTGTCTTACACTGCAGTCTCCTGTCCAACACTCGGGTGACGGGGCATCTGAGTTTCTGGCAGGCTCCCTGCTCAGTAGACCCCAGAGAGATCGCTGCCGCTGAATGCTTAGGTACTTTTTTATGATTTTTCTGTCCATTTGTGCTTGTGTTTCTGTAATGTAGTGTTGCATGGCAGTGAAACGTGGATGGAAAACAGTACAGACAAGAAGGAAATCACTTGTATGTAGATGAACGCCTACCTGGGGACATTTCAATAAATTTGAATTAATGTCTGTATTTCATAATTACGTTGATTCAATTTCTTTGTTAAAGTGCCTGCACCTAGAGGGCATACTTGCGTTGGCAGTACTGGAGAAAAGTATTGGAGAAACTGAATTTCAATTGGTAAAACCCGAGTTGTTAAGGAAATGTTGAAAAAAGAAGGTTCGTATTTGGTAGAGTATGTATCTGATAACAATGAAGCAGTAGTTCCCGTGCTTATTTGAAGAGATAGTGAGATAACTTTTACATAAACATTTGCAACATCACGGGTAAAGTGGTGTAGTAAATCTTAGAGGAAGTATATTTTCATTCACAGGTCATTCATGGTAAATATAATTGATGACGATCGACAGATTAATTAGAAAATATAAAAGACTCTTGACGAGTAAGAGATGATTCGTACCGTAGCTGATTCCTGGTTGTTATACGAGGGTTTCTGGGAAAACAATGAATTCAGCAGAGTTCCGGCTTGACTCTCAAGAAATAACGTTCAAAATGGATACAAGAGCTCCAGGAAGCAGAAAAACAAGGTATTAAGTAAAACAGGATATTCAAGTGAAGGTAGGCAGGACTGGTATTTTCCACCAAAATCCAGACATCGTTATAAGTTGGTCACTGCCCAGTATGGACTAATAAGAAGGTTAGACGCAATTTCTGTAAATGTGCAAGTTATGCAGAAACCACCTGTGGAACGTCTGGTGTTGGACTCTGTTTCAAAAAAATAATGACTTTTTCGAGAGGTTTCAAATCCAGTAAGGCACTAGAAATGAAATGCATCATATGTAACAAGAGCGTCCTCATAGCACAGTGTGGCACGACTGTTACATATAATTCCTTAAATAAAAGTTGTGTTTTACAAACGAAATGATTTTTTTATTTTTTTCCACCGTATCATTTACACCAACGAGCACAACTTCTCTATTTACGCTCCAGCGTTTATGCTTTATTTATCCATCTAAAACATATTTCTGTATTATATACTTAACTACACGCAGAAAATATATAAAATTACACAGAAGTAAAAGCTAAAGCTGCCAAAATTATATCAACAACAGATTTTTAACAAACTGTATTAGATGTAATTAGCCGTTTTGATGTTATCAATTTACACTATTTCTTAAAGATAATCGTATGCAACAAATAAAAATGAATACTATAATGTGAATGCTATTAAAAACTGCAGATTTTGGAGTAAAATGACTACACCAATTGGACTATTATTTCCAGCAGCACGACTGGTTTGGACGCCGATGGCCATTATGCAGTGGTTCTATGTCAGACGACCTGAGAGACCACTGGAGAATTGCTTTGGGGGCGGAAAACGGTCGTGCTGTTGAAAATAAAGATGAAAGTCCAGTCAGTGCCGTCATTTTATTCCAAACCAATACTACAGTTGCAGAACAATCATCATCAGACTCCATATGCTGCACAAGAAACTACAGATTTTCCCTGCACTCTCAAGCAAGGAACATTTTATATAAAGATGAATGTCTTTGCCAAAACAAATAGAAGACGTTAATTAAGGGAGGTAGTATCACGTATTGACCAATTCCTGCATAAATTTAGATCTTTCATTGGCCAATCTGGGACACGAAAACAAGATGTGGTTTCGCGGCTCCTGAACTCACGTCAGCAGTCTGTACACACCAATTCCAAATGAAGGACAATTCCTGCTGATGGAGCTTGCTTCGCCAAGAACTTTACTTCCTCATGGGATGCCGGCATGGGATTTTTTGCTGATTGTTTGCCCGACGTATTGTTTGATCCCTCGGTTTACTGCGGACAAATTGCAGTACCACATCCAAAATAAGCAACTTTATCCCATCTCCGATGCCGAATATTTTTAAGGAGACTCAGGGGATACGACGCGATTACCGTCGTTAAGAAGGGAGTTGAAGATACAAACCTGACTGCTTCCACTCCCAATTTCACTTGAACACTAATTAGTGAGTAAGTGTAATCTAAGGCGGTCATGTTTGGGACATATACACAGCTTTCATAATGAAATTTTCACTCTGCAGTGGAGTGTGCTCTGATTTGAAACTTTCTGGCAGATTCAGTCTGTGTAATGGACTGGGACTCGAAATTGGGACGTTTGCCTTTCGTCGGAATGTATCCCACCAATTGAGCCAGCCGAGCAAAACTGAAGACCTTTGCTTGCAGCTTCGTTCTGGAAACAAGCCCCTGGCTGTGGCTGAGCCTTGTCTCTGAGCATACTTCCTTCAATGAATGCTAGTGCCCCAAATCCCGCAGGAGTACTTCTCTCAACTTTACAAGGCAGGAGATGAGGTAGTGGCGGAAGGAAAGCCGTGGAGACAGGTCGTGAGTCATGCTCGGGTAGCTCTGTTGGTAGCACTTGCCTGCGAATGACAAAGGTCCCGGATTCAAGTCCCAGTCTGGCACGCAGTTTTAATATGCCAGGAAATTGAATATGCATGGCTTCCTCGGTACCTCACCTGCACGCGGACTTCCTACAAGGACACACGCTGGATTACACCCGGTCGGCCCCCTTAGCCTGGAACGACATGGAACGCGGCCCTGCCAACACGCATCCTCGGCAGCACCCCTCACCCCACCCCGCGCCCATCTTCCACGCTCTCGCCTTACCGGCGGCCCTGCTTGTTTACATCCCTCACTACAAGTGAGATGGAGGGCTTGTTTACCCAGTGTAGCAGGACGCGGCGAGGCCCCGAGTGATGGCCGCCGCTGTTTGTGCCGCTCTCGATGGCCGGCCCTCCGTTGTAACGGCGCTGCTGCAGCATCTGACTGCTCGGCTCCACTCTCGCGGCGCCACCATTGCCGACGAGCAGGCGAGGCGAATGGCAGGCCGGGAAACAGCGGCGCCTCCCTGGCTGTACGCAGCACGGACTGCTGTCCCTTGCACTACCTCTGTCACAAATACACGGGATGATTCTGTGATGATGATACAAACTTTCATGGATGTAGCAATCTGAGGTAAGGGATTCTGGTCCGAAAACATCCGAGTCGAAAGTTACAAGCGAATATCGTCCCGACACCTCTGACAGTGAAATACATTTACCAACACTGTTTCTGCAAACATTTTAGGGTAGGCAACACGCGGAGGTGGTAGTATGGACCAAAACAAGAAAAATATCCAGTAAACATGGGCTGTAAAATGTAACCTTAAGGACTATGAGCACTTCTTCATCTCCAGTACTGTGAAAAACATCTACTGAAGAAGAGCTCTTAGATCTTAAGGTAACCATTTTTCAGCACGTATTTACTAGACGTTTTTCCTTCTTTTAGTCCGTACTATACTCTCCCAAAATACTGAAAGCAAAGACATTTTAGCAACCAGAGATCCACTGTAGAGATGTCAGAACGATTTTCGCTTACAACTATCGACTCGGCCATTGCCGGACAGAGTTCAATGCCTCTGATTGATACATTTACCCTTCTGCATCATCCCTGAAAATTTGTAATATCATCACGGAATCTCCCTGTATAGCCAGATACTGATAACCGAAGAAACAGTTGCACCTGGTGTGCAACATATGTGAGACAATCGAAATACCCTCATCCTTGGAGAAGGATGTAATATGCAAAAACGTCATGCTGAGGTGTGTGAATTCTAGTGACCTATCACTTCTATAAGTCTCGCTTGAGAAATACTAGCACGAATTATTACAGAAGATTGAGGAATTTGGTAGAACCCGACCTTGGGGCAGATCAGTAAGGGCTTCCAGAAAAATGGGGGAATACTCGAGGCAATACTGACCCTATGACATACTGATGAAAGGCAAACCTATCTTCACAGCATTTTTAAAAATGGTTCAAATTGCTCTGAGCACTATGGAACTTAACTACTGAGGTCATCATTCCCCTAGAACTTAAAACCGCTTAAACCTAACCAAGCTAGGGACATCGCACACATCCATGCCCGAGGAAGGATTCGAAAATGCGACCGTAGCGGTCGCGCAGTTCCAGACTGTAGCGCCTAGAACCGTTCGGCCACCATGGCCGGCACAGCATTTTTCAATTTAGAATATATTCCTGTCAGTGTTGAGTAAACAATCTTTGAAATACTCAAGACACCAGGGACAAAGAAAGTATTGAAAAGTTGTAAACAGCTTGAACGTTACCTGTCTGCAGTTATAAGTGCCGAAGGACATGCAAGGGAAAGAAGTGATGGAGAAGCGAGTGAGACGTGGTTGTAGATTATCCCTCACTTTCTTCATCTGTGCACTGAAAAAAGCAGTACAGGAAACTAGGGAAAAGTTTACAAAAATTAAAGTTGAGGGAGGAGAACTGAAAACCGTCTTTGCCGATGACATTGTAATGCCGTTATAGATCCAAAGGACTTAGAAGAGCAGTTAAATGGAATGGATAGCGTCTCCAAAAGAAATTATAGGAACGTCAATAAACGCGAAATAAGAATAATGGAATGTAGTCGAATTAAATCAGGTGATGCTGAGGTTTGAGTAGCAAAGTAAATGATGATGGGCCGGCCATTGTGGCCGAGCGGTTCTAGGCGCTACAGTCTGGAACCGCGCGACCGTGACTGTCGTAGGTTCGAATCCTGCCTCGGGCATGGATGTGTGTGATGACCTTAGGTTAGTTAGGTTTAAGTAGTTCTAAGTTCTAGGGGACTGATGACCTCAGATGTTAAGTCCCATAGTGCTCAGAGCCATTTCTGAAATGATGATGGACACAGAACAGAGGATATGAAGCTCATGCTATTTACAGCGCGGAAAGCGTTTCTGAAAAAGGGGAACTGGTTATCACCTAACATAAACTTAAGTGCTACGATGTCTCGTCTGAAAGTGTTTTTGTTGAGAGTAGCCTTGTAAGGAAATGGAACATAGACTAAAAGTGATGATACAGAAGAATTCTGAAGAACAGATAGGTATACCGAGTAAATAATGAAGAGGTACCAAATCGAATTGGGAAAAAACAAATGTGTGGCTCAACTTGACGAAAAGAAAGTATCTCTTGATAGGATACGTCCTGGGGCATGAAAGAATCGTCAGTATCATAAAAGAGGGGCTGTGGGTTTAAGAATTGTAGAGCTGCGTGCAGACGGCACTTCATTGTTTCGAATGAAGAAAATGACAGAGCCGCTTGTGTAGTTGATAGATGTTATGACAAATCGTATGCAAAAATTGCAGTGATATGTATTAATGGATTACTGTTTTCCACGGTTTTACACCTGTATTCAGGTATACCAAGGCAATCTTATTACTATTTGCGGAAAATAATTCACTGATTTTGTTCGACTCTTTGCCTGGACATTACGACACAGACTTCCTTAGGAAGAAAACAAAAAGCCTGTTAATATAATTCGGACTCCATCGGGAAATAGTAGTGTGATTCAGCTTCTGAATAATTTTTTTTTTCAATATTGTAAAGCATTTTTCAGAAAATTGTCGAACAACATAAGTTAAGAAAGCTTTTTCTGTTTTCAGATTTGTTAGTAAAACAATATTGTTAAACTTTAATCAGTTCTGCAATGTCAGTTTACATCGCCACATTTTACAAATTTGATGCCTGGTACAATATGCGGAACAAGGCCACGGTCATCTCTTACTACATTCCAGTTCTATATAAATAAAGGTAGTAATTACTTTGAAGTGCCTCACTGCTTTTATTTTTTATAAATCATGTATGCCTGGTAAAAGGAAAATGTTTGTTTACACCACCAGACACTTTGCATTTTTGTGACGATTACAGGAAATAAACAAGGTGCTGTTTCATAGTTGGCTGACGTAGACCATTCAGAAATTATCATAAGAACTGTGTTACAGGAACTGTTACAAAATATTTAATGTCAACAAATTACAGTCTCGACTAATGGGAGTAGTTTGTAATGTAACATCAACGCTGCATTGCGGAACAGCAACGGCTATGCAAACCGCTGTTGTAAGCGATTCTTCATGTGACTAAACTGCGTAACTTTAACATTTTTTAAATGTACTTGCAGCACACCTTAGGAACTGAAACTTCGTTTCTTTCGGTGTATTTTTCTTGTGTGAAAAATTTCAGGATAAGTTTCGACGGTTTGGACCGTACATTATACGGTCGGTATTCCCTTTCGTGCTCCTATATACACTCCTGGAAATTGAAATAAGAACACCGTGAATTCATTGTCCCAGGAAGGGGAAACTTTATTGACACATTCCTGGGGTCAGATACATCACATGATCACACTGACAGAACCACAGGCACATAGACACAGGCAACAGAGCATGCACAATGTCCGCACTAGTACAGTGTATATCCACCTTTCGCAGCAATGCAGGCTGCTATTCTCCCATGGAGACGATCGTAGAGATGCTGGATGTAGTCCTGTGGAACGGCTTGCCATGCCATTTCCACCTGGCGCCTCAGTTGGACCAGCGTTCTTGCTGGACGTGCAGACCGCGTGAGACGACGCTTCATCCAGTCCCAAACATGCTCAATGGGGGACAGATCCGGAGATCTTGCTGGCCAGGGTAGTTGACTTACACCTTCTAGAGCATGTTGGGTGGCACGGGATACATGCGGACGTGCATTGTCCTGTTGGAACAGCAAGTTCCCTTGCCGGTCTAGGAATGGTAGAACGATGGGTTCGATGACGGTTTGGATGTACCGTGCACTATTCAGTGTCCCCTCGACGATCACCAGTGGTGTACGGCCAGTGTAGGAGATCGCTCCCCACACCATGATGCCGGGTGTTGGCCCTGTGTGCCTCGGTCGTATGCGGTCCTGATTGTGGCGCTCACCTGCACGGCGCCAAACACGCATACGATCATCATTGGCACCAAGGCAGAAGCGACTCTCATCGCTGAAGACGACACGTCTCCATTCGTCCCTCCATTAACGCCTGTCGCGACTCCACTGGAGGCGGGCTGCACGATGTTGGGGCGTGAGCGGAAGACGGCCTAACGGTGTGCCGGACCGTAGCCCAGCTTCGTGGAGACGGTTGCGAATGGTCCTCGCCGATACCCCAGGAGCAACAGTGTCCCTAATTTACTGGGAAGTGGCGGTGCGGTCCCCTACGGCACTGCGTAGGATCCTACGGTCTTGGCGTGCATCCGTGCGTCGCTGCGGTCCGGTCCCAGGTCGACGGGCACGTGCACCTTCCGCCGACCACTGGCGACAACATCGATGTACTGTGGAGACCTCACGCCCCACGTGTTGAGCAATTCGGCGGTACGTCCAACCGGCCTCCCGCATGCCCACTATACGCCCTCGCTCAAAGTCCGTCAACTGCACATACGGTTCACGTCCACGCTGTCGCGGCATGCTACCAGTGTTAAAGACTGCGATGGAGCTCCGTATGCCACGGCAAACTGGCTGACACTGACGGCGGCGATGCACAAATGCTGCGCAGCTAGCGCCATTCGACGGCCAACACCGTGGTTCGTGGTGTGTCCGCTGTGCCGCGCGTGTGATCATTGCTTGTACAGCCCTCTCGCAGTGTCCGGAGCAAGTATGGTGGGTCTGACACACCGGTGTCAATGTGTTCTTTTTTCCATTTCCAGGAGTGTATATTCAGAACCCAAACTTACCTCCCCTCAGGTCCATTTCTGCCAGTCATTCCACGCGTCTATGGGTAATAAAAATATAACGTCTATGGGCAATAACGATATAATTTTAGACTAAAAGTGACCTTATTGTCACAAAATAGTAATACACTTGTCTTCATCATAAAAATAATTTTATTTATAATCTCATGACCCCATACGGGAGAACCACATCATCAAGAGCAGTGACATCAAAAACACACTGTAAGAAGATGATAAAACGTCGCAACAACGTAATAAAACGTAATAAATGATCCTGCTTCTTTCCTTTCGACATTTATTAAAATTCTGTTTTTGATCTTTAATTATTTTGACTGTAGCGCACTGTTGTTTTCAAATAGATTTGTTGTAATTTTGACTGTCATATGGTATTGTTTTTTAAATAGCTTGGTTTATATTTGTGTACTGAATATTCCCATATGCCACACACTTCTATGTTAGTTTCCAGCAGCTCTTAGCTCTGCACCTGCAGCCTCCTTGGTAGAATTTCGTATTACACTTACAATATTTAACTGTTTTACATTGTTATTAGTACTGCTACGGGAAAAAAAACTACATTCGAACCAGTTCCTTCTTAAAGAATTCCTATAAAAGGTACCCCCAACGTTGATTCTCATCTCACTTTCTCTAAATTGGCGTTATCCTTTGTACAGGAATTTTAAGAGTTTGTTTGACTTGTAGTGTATTTATAATGGATAAAAATATCAGACTATTATTTCGTATCCTGACGTGATTCCAGTATGGAGCAATATTACAGGCAGTGAGTAAACGTTTGGTTCCAAGTCTTTTGTATGGTCAAGACTATTTATGACCGATTGCCAGCCTAATTACACACTAAGTTACCTTAATTAGGTTATTCGAAAGTGTAATTGTGATCTGCTATTTTGTATATACCTCACTGTACCTAGGAAAGCAGAGCCAGTTTCTCATCTACGACACAACAGTTAACTTTCATTCTTACTTTATCTCCAGAGTAATAGTACTACAGCATCCAGATACATTAGCACTTCCTCTGTTCATTCTGCAGATAATATTATTTAAGTGTAGGCAACGAAAAATCGGTCATGTGGCGTCTCTATAATTGAGATTTGAAGAATGAGTTATTATCCTAACTCAGTTAAGAAAAATTACTATGTTATGATGCTAACACAATATTAACACACACTTTGAAATTACCATCATTTCATTTATGGCCCATCTCAGCAATTAACCAAATGGTGGCCCTTAAGCTGTACTTTGCCTGAGAATGGTAAAAACTTTCAACTCTCATTAAATCTTCTCTAAACACTTTTCGAAAAAAATAAGACAAATCGACTAAATTCTATTTTGATTCTACCGCTGGATTTAAGCAGATAAGACTTTTTTATGCAACAGTGTGGTACTTTTTACTGCGACCACTTTCATTATTCTACATTACTTTATACACTGAAAAGCCAAATAAACTGATATACCTGCCTAATATTGTGCAGGGCCCCCGCGAGCACGCAGAACTGCAGCAACACGACGTGGCATGGATTCAACTAAAGTCTGAAGTAGTGCTGGAGGGAGCTGACACCATGAATCCCGCAGAACTGTCCATAACGCGCGACTGCTACGGTCGCAGGTTCGAATCCTGCCTCGGGCATGGATGTGTGTTCTGTCCTTAGGTTAGTTAGGTTTAAGTAGTTCTAAGTTCTAGGGGACTGATGACCACAGCTGTTAAGTCCCATAGTGCTCAGAGCCATTTGAACCATTTGAACTGTCCATAAATCCCTATCAGTACGAGCGAGTAGAGATATCTTCTGAACAGCACGTTGCAAGGCATCTCAGATATGCTCAATAATGTTCATGTCTGGGGAGTTTGGTGGCCAGCGGAAGTGTTCAAACATAGAAGAGTGTTCCTGTAGCCACTCTGTAGCAATTCTGGACGTGTGGGGTGTTGCATTGTCCTGCTGGAATTGCCCAAGACCGTCGGAGTGCACAATGAACATGAGTGGATGCAGGTGATCAGACAGGATGCTTACGTACGAGTCACCTGTCAGAATCGTATCTAAACTCACTCCAACGGCACACGCCCCACCAGCTTGAAAAGTCGCCTGCTGACAATGTCGGTGTTGACGGACCTAGGCGAGGCGTAGAGCTTTGTGACGTGCAGTCACTTAGCGTATACGAGTAGGCCTTCGGCTCCGAAAGCTCATATTGATGATGTTTCGTTGAATGGTTCGTACGCTGACACTTGCTGTTGGACCAGCATTGGAATCTGCAGCAATTTCATTCTAATTTGGGGAAAGATTGCACTTCTGTCACGTTGAACGATTTTCTTCAGTCGTCGTTGGTTCCGTTCTTGCAGGATTTTTTTCCGACCGCAGCGATGTCGGAGATTTCGTGTCTTATCGGAAGTTTGGTCTTCACGGTACACTCGTGAAACGCTCGTACGAGAAGATCCCCACTCATCGCGTCCTCGGAGATCATGTGTCCCACAGTTCGCGCGCCGACTGTCACACTTATCTCTAGATAACCTGCCATTGTAGCAGCAGTAACCGATAACAACTGTGCCAGACACTTGTTGCCGACCGCAGCACCGTATTCTGCCTGTATTTGAATACTTATGCCTATACCAATTTCTTTGGCGCTACAGTGTATGATCAGAAACGAAGCTATTTATCAAAATAACAAGATCTTTTTTATATAAATAAGTTTCTTTTTGATTTTTGCTTTTATTAAGCAGATCTTTCCTTCCATTTCATAACTAACATGTAGAGTTCAGCAAAATTCCAGAAAATTTTAAATTCAATGCTGCACATACAGTACTTACTGATTAAATAAAAAAACACTTTAAAAATACTTTACGGGTTTAAGTTTGCAAAACTACCGTTCTTTGTAATTTTAGGATACTCGGAATCATTTTCACCAGGATAGAACCCTCTCTATGTATCTGTCTTAGGAAAATGATAGTCTTTGGACAAGCATATAATAGCAACAAACAATTATTTCTAAAAACATACATACACAAAAGTCACTAACTCAAGCTGTTATTACAGTTCTAAATAAAGTTCTTAACAGTTAGCTGTAGGCGACGGGTGTGGGGTTCCAATGTTGCGGTTACAGAGCCTGTAAATTAGCAGCCAAGCCACTTGATGTTTTTTGGCTTAATGAAATCTTCTTGGCGTCGATTTACTCGTATAACATAGCCCAGTTGTAAGTGCCTTGCTACTATAAAAGAGCAGCCTCAATCTGCGGCTGTTTAGGCAATCATTGGCGCCTAAGCCAATCTCACGTTAAGGCTAAAATATGGCCTCCATCATGCTGCCTACAGACTAACTTCACTCCTCTTTGTTCTACTTAGATGCAGTGCATCAAATGATTCCACCTTTTCACATTTCCACCTTACATTCCATCTGAGCTGGGAACTACGAACACTTTTACATTTCGCCTATACAACTCTAATGCCGTCAGCATGAACTTGTTTTCAAGGTGACAGTATTTCTTGTAACACATAAGTGTTATTCAGAAATAAATTGTTTTGAAAACAAGCTACATAAAAATCTTTTACAAATATATATTTTTATAATTTAGACATAAATATGCTTTATAGCAGTTTTGTTCATAGCTATTGTTTCCCTACATGTTAATCAATACTGAAACACTAGCACAAAATTGCACCTTTGTTATCTTTAACTACAAATATCTTTCAAAATAGCATTCTTGTGCATCACACATATAATTTATCAACATACTTTCTGAAACACATATTTACTGAGAAAATTCATTAAAACTGTTTATTCTTTTTCATACTAAAATCATCACATTCGCCTATTTTCTAATACTATAATATAACATGATACGATAGTTTAAACTGAATAAACCGATTTATTTATATACAATATACACATATCCTTAAAATCAGAGATGTATTTTGCCCCATATAAAGATACAATGTCAGTTCATTTTTTGTTTTCGTATATACAAAAAAATATTTTCGTTGCGCAACACTTGTCTGTCCCTTTACAAGAGCTAAGTAATACATTTTTCAAATTTCTTCCTTACTGCACTTCACTGGTTTACCGCTGTTCCTTATAGATACAAACTAGGCAGTCCATTCTTTGGCATATAATATCCTCCTCCGTTTCAAACTAATCCGATTGCACAAAACATTGCGGAGCAGTCTACTGTGGGACACTTTGGGATTTTTTACATTTTCCATATAGATAGACTATGTATTTTGGAATTTGAAACTTTTATAAATGTTAGAGTTCTGCATTGTAACATAACACAATAGTTAAATAATTATCATCATCAAATATTAAAACCTCCACTTCCATTCTAGTTAAATGTCTTTCAGGCTGACTCCATCTCGGACTCTGCATGGTTTTTCGGATCTAGGGAGCACTAGAAAATATGCATTTGGGTCTGGGATCCACTGTAGTTCAAAAGGTACATAATAAATATATTTAAATTTTAAAATTTCACTATTTACTTCACTGAATTTCTTGTACATTTTAATGAGAACTAATAGCCTACAGTGAATTTTACAGTTTTTAATTTTTCATCATGCCTTTTAGCTCTAGCTTCTGCTTTTGTTTTTATCAGTTTCCTTACCAATTTCTTTTTCCAATCCAGACATATCCATTTCCTTGGTGCAAATACAAGTATTACTTCGATTAAACTTTTACTTTTGTAGCTTAACATTATTTCTTCAGGTGTGAAACCAATGCATTCATGGTGTAATTTGTTCAAGATCACTTCAAAATTTGAAATAAATTTGCCCCAAGTTCTATGATTTATGTGACACTAAGTTCCACATAATCTTCCTGACTCACAAGATTACTAGAGAGGTGAAACACTGATATCTGTGTTACTTCTACCCCCTCTTTTCTCCATACCCTCGAACCATAGTTTAGCAATAAACAGAGGCCGCTGTCCAACTGTACTGTTTTTGGTGTTCTTATTTTATTAAATTATTCTAACATTTTATGAAACACTGCTCTAGCTGTCGCTTTTCTAAAGAGTTGCAATTTTATAAATTTAGAAAATGCATCCAAAATTACTGATACATATGAAAAATTTCCTAATGTTTTGTGAAGGGCTCCATATAAGTCTACTGGTAGTAACTGAAGGTTATCATTTGGTCTTAAACCGTGTGTAGTGTTTCTGTTAGTGTTAGCAGTTACCTCAGCTCTTTGGAAATTATCACAAGGTATCAATCATTCTGTTACATTTTTCAGAGCGTTATGAAATATACTGATTACACTTGCTATTTTCTCATTACACTTTGTTGCTCCACAACGAGCGAGGTAGTGCAGTGGTTAACACATTGGACTCGCATTCGGGAGGACTGCGGTTCAATCCCGCGTCCGACCATCCTGATTTAGGTTTTCTGGGATTTCCCTAAATCGCTCAAGGCCAATGCTGGGATGGTTGAAAGGGCACGGCCGAGTTCCTCCCCATCCTTCCCTAATCCGATGAGACCAATGACCTCGCTGTTTGGTCTCTTGCCCCAAACAACCCAACCCTGCCTCACTACGTCCTTAGGTTACTTGAAAATAATGTAGAAGTTCTACTCTAAATTGAGATGGGCAGCAAACTTGCATTTCTTCACTATTGCTTACCTTTCTCTTACACAACACACGTTTAAAGATTTTATAATACTTGAGACTTTGAAGGATACTCCGAACTATAAGCTTAACTTTAGCAGATTTCCAGACATTATGTTCATTTTAGAACTTAATATGTTCCCACAAATATTCTCTTTTATGTTGCTACGTGGTACACCGTTTAAATCAAACAATACAAAAGTTCCTTCCTCATGATGTTCCAGGGTAAGCTGATTTTTATCTTTTGGGAGCCTTGAAAGTGCAGCTACAACCTGTTTCTCTATGCCTTTTACGTAATGTGTTTGGTAATCAAACTGGTGGAGATATAAAGCCCAATGGTACAATAATCTTTCAAAAAGGTAAATGCATTATGACTTGTATATATTATTACCTTGTGACCCTATAAATAATTGCGAAATTTTTTAGTCCCTAAAATATGGCTAATGCTTCCTGTTCAGAAATCGTGTGATTTCGTTCTTAATTCGTAAAAGTCTGACTTGTGAAAGCAAGTGTTTTGTGGATTACTTATCCCAGGTTCTTTATTTCTTGAAATATTTCTACTCTGTCATCAGTACTCATATAAAATGGAATGCTAAATCAGGATATTGGAGAACGTTCTTCATTAACACTTCATACTTTATTTCTTCGAAATCCTTTTGACATGCTGTAGTCTAAATAAATGAGCTGTTTTTTCTCGGTAAATAGTTTAAAGATTGACTGTTAAACACTTGATCTTTAATATACTCTCTATAAAATCCACATAATGTGAGGAAAGCTTTTAATTGTTTCCTATTTATCGGAGTAGGACACTTTTCAGTGGCTTTAAGTTTCTCAGAGTCCTTTTCTATTCCATTAGTCGTAATGATATGTCCTAAGAATTTTATTTCTCTAGTGACTAATTCACTTTCTTATTTCAGAGTCACAAAGTCATGCCCTCTTTTTGTAGAGTAATGAATACTTGTTCTAACAATTCACAACGTTCTTTTCATTGCTATGTAGGTATAAAAAAATCGGCTTTATAAACTGTGAGTTTTGTACTTAAATCTCTTCGTAATACCCTATCTAATGCACATATAAATACAGAAACTGACATGTTTGAACTGAATAGTACCGCTTCGTAATGATAACACTTTCCAGCAAAGGGAAAAGCGGTATATATTCTAGAGTGAGCATCAAGGGCGATTTACCAGTACCCAGCTGTCAGATGCAGATTGGTTCAATATCTAATGTTACAGAAGGTTAGCAACTTTTCGTCCAACGATTCTGGCCAATCTATTTATCTTTTCACAGTTTTGTTCAGTGTTCTGGCATCAATGACTATCCACATTCCTCCATCCTTCTAGCTTACAATAATCTATGGATTATGTGATAACTTCAAACACTTCAGATAACACATCGTGTTCATATGACTATTTGTAACGTCATGGAGGTAAATTCCTGTTCCACACTCTCTTCTTCAAAATCTACATTCATAAGTTTTGCTTCATATTTATGCCAATAATTTCATTCACACAATTGAAGGTTACTTTATGTACACTCCTGGAAATTGAAATAAGAACACCGTGAATTCATTGTCCCAGGAAGGGGAAACTTTATTGACACATTCCTGGGGTCAGATACATCACATGATCACACTGACAGAACCACAGGCACATAGACACAGGCAACAGAGCATGCACAATGTTGGCACGAGTACAGTGTATATCCACCTTTCGCAGCAATGCAGGCTGCTGTTCTCCCATGGAGACGATCGTAGAGATGCTGGATGTAGTCCTGTGGAACGGCTTGCCATGCCATTTCCACTTGGCGCCTCAGTTGGACCAGCGTTCGTGCTGGACGTGCAGACCGCGTGAGACGCCGCTTCATCCAGTCCCAAACATGCTCAATGGGGGACAGATCCGGAAATCTTGCCGGCCAGGGTAGTTGACTTACACCTTCTAGAGCACGTTGAGTGGCACGGCATACATGCGGACGTGCATTGTCCTGTTGGAACAGCAAGTTCCCTTGCCGGTCTAGGAATGGTAGAACGATTGGTTCGATGACGGTTTGGATGTACCGTGCACTTTTCAGTGTCCCCTCGACGATCACCAGTGGTGTACGGCCAGTGTAGGAGATCGCTCCCCACACCATGATGCCGGGTGTTGGCCCTGTGTGCCTCGGTCGTATGCAGTCCTGATTGTGGCGCTCACCTGCACGGCGCCAAACACGCATACGATCGTCATTGGCACCAAGGCAGAAGCGACTCTCATCGCTGAAGACGACACGTCTCCATTCGTCCCTCCATTCACGCGTGTCGCGACACCACTGGAGGCGGGCTGCACGATGTTGGGGCGTGAGCGGAAGACGGCCTAACGGTGTGCGGGACCGTAGCCCAGCTTCATGGAGACGGTTGCGAATGGTCCTCGCCGATACCCCAGGAGCAACAGTGTCCCTAATTTGCTGGGAAGTGGCGGTGCGGTCCCCTACGGCACTGCGTAGGATCCTACGGTCTTGGCGTGCATCCGTGCGTCGCTGCGGTCCGGTCCCAGGTCGACGGGCACGTGCACCTTCCGCCGACCACTGGCGACAACATCGATGTACTGTGGAGACCTCACGCCCCACGTGTTGAGCAATTTGGCGGCACGTCCAACCGGCCTCCCGCATGCCCACTATACGCCCTCGCCCAAAGTCCGTCAACTGCACATACGGTTCACGCCCACGCTGTCGCGGCATGCTACCAGTGTTAAAGACTGCGATGGAGCTCCGTATGCCACGGCAAACTGGCTGACACTGACGGCTGCGGTGCACAAATGCTGCGCAGCTAGCGCCATTCGACGGCCAACTCCGCGGTTCCTGGTGTGTCCGCTGTGCCGTGCGTGTGATCATTGCTTCTACAGCCCTCTCGCAGTGTCCGGAGCAAGTATGGTGGGTCTGACACACCGGTGTCAATGTGTTCTTTTTTCCATTTCCAGGAGTGTATATACAACCAATCAATATCAATAATTATTTCGGCGCTCAGTTGTGAAATCACTAAGAGATCATGGTTAAATATTTGATCTTTTTATTTTGAATTCCGGTGACACTTGTATTTAGTAGATTTACTTCTTTTGCCTTTTTCTCCTATAATCCTGACTCCTTGAGCAGACATAGTTACTAATCCATGTTAGACTTTTATATATTCGTAAAATGACTGAGATCCTGTGTCTAACAGTGCTCGTAATTTATAACCACAAATTTCTACACGAATAACAGTCTGTTTAGTCATTCACACATCCATATCTTTTTCGTCTACCCACAGTAAACACTGTTCCACCATTAGATCATCTCACTAAACGGTGCTCATTTCTATTTCTTCTTCATTGTGAATTCTTTCACAATATTCTTTAGTTGCTAAAAAAGAAATTTTTGTCCAGTGGTTTTATCTTCTTTGGATCCATAATGTCCTATCGTTGTTGGGTAGACATAAGCTCTTCTTTTCTTCTTTCACATTCTGGTGACATTATATTCCTTCGTAAATTTCGTCTCCTTGTTTAATGTCTTCTTTTGGTAACTTTTCATACAAAGTAAGTTATTCCTCTTTTACTAACATTTCTACAGAACTGACATTTCATGAACTTTCTCTTCGTCTGTTTTATAATCACCTATCTCGTCGGTCTCTTCACCTTCATCTGAGTCAGACTCTTCTAACTCGTTTTCTTGTTCCAGCATAAAAGCTCTTCTTAATCATTTCGCAAACTACACATCAGCGCTGGTTTTGTAATCCATGCATTGTTGAAAGCGTTCTACTGTAACAAGATCTTCTTTCTTTTCTTATGGAGAACCAACATTATTTTCATTTATGATAAGTTCGTCATGCAAACTGTCTTCATCTCCTCGTATCACGTTAACTTGAACTTCATTATCTTTCTTTCTTTGTTATTAGGATTGGTTCTTCTGCAATGCTTATCGTTTATTCTTCCACCTAATGCCTATCCACAACATTATTATTTTCGCTGACCATTGTAGCTCGTGATCTTTTCTTGCCATGATGGCTAAGCCTTTTCCTTTTGTCTGCAGCACATGAACTCTGGGTGGCTCCAATTAATAATCTCTCTCTCCACTTTATCTCTTCGTTCTCCAAAATTTTCACCGTTTCAACGGGTCATTTTTGTTCATTACATTTCTGTACACCGTTATACAGATACTACGTCGGTAAGCATCACTTATCAATTCTGAACAACTCTTTCCTTGATTCCTTTAATATTTGTTCACTCTCATTATTGTCATTTGCGTTAAGGTCCTTCACTACGAGCGGAACACTTTCCGCTTGGCGTGCTCTACTGAACATTACCTGTTATCGGCTCTAGGTCAAGGTATGCTCCTGTGACGTCACAAGCAGCCTGCACAGCTACTGACACCAGTTTCTGCTTCAGATCGCTACTGCCGTTCTGGGGCGCTACTTCATATCGTCCATACCGATCGGTGCAATAGATTAGTCTCGATAGTGACGTTATTTTCGGTTCTTTCCTATTGAGTACGTTTTCTGACACCTGTTACCAAACGATCCTCCTGCCGATTTTTCGACAACTGTACCAAGAAGTTTTCGAATTCGGTATGGCCTTGTCGTTCGGTTTGCTATGGGTATTTACACCTATAATGTGTTATTTTAAACATATTGAGCGGTTCTATTATTGGATTTAATGATTATTTTACTAAAGTATCACCACAGGAGGCGTTCAGTTGGAAAGTGAGTTCATAATAGACTGTTTTCCTTTGTTTGAAATATGGTTAGGTTAGGTTGTTACAGTGAATGATCACAACAGCAAAAAAAATTTTCGGTCAATATTCTCTCAAAATACCTGTTATTTTTATGCAATTAAGAGTTTAACGATCATTAAATATCAAGACATCGGCTCTGTTTACGTATATTACATGAGTGTTAGCTGAAATTACGTACTTTTTTCCGCAAGTGATTTACTTATTAATTATCGAAACGCATTTAAAACTTTTAAGGAACAATGAAAAGGAATTTAGTGAAGTCTGATGGAGGAAACCTTCCAAAATTTCATGCATTTATGTCTAATGTCCGTATCGCTCTCAAAAATACGATTTTTTAGCTTTTTTTTATGAACCATATCGTTGCTGTATCATACAGGGAAGTGGGCTACTTCATCATTGTTATCTCTAGGAGCGAACTACAACCACATTCTATGCATCTTCTTATTCTTTGACACTCTCTTAAGCAATTTTTTGGGCTCGTGGAGATGTGTTGCGTCTGTGCAACTATTTGCAGGCAGTTTATTCCCATAAGCATTTCGCTTCTTTTATTTATGAAGCATCATGACGAATAAAAGAAGCAAAACGCGTATGGCAATAAACAAACTGCCTTCAATTAGTTGCATAGACGGAATGTACCTCCATGAATTTTGAAGCAACTAAGGAACGACAGAAAACAGAAAAAATGAGGAACTTTTGGGGGGTTCCTTAGGACGTATTTGTACAGTGTGGTACTACACTTCATTCCTAACTCATGTTCCGAAACGTAAAATCCAAAACAAGACGTCGATGTGACTGAGAATATAATGACATAATGTGACATTTATGACACTTTCCAGAACACAATCAATATTCTATCATTATCATTCATTCATGAATGCCTGTGGTCAGTGAAATTTGAACAATATTACGTACTCTAACCACACTTTTCAGTACTGTGAAGAATGGCATACCTGTCTCCGCTGCTAGCCGCTTCGAGTTCGTGCCACTGTGGCGCTGCAATGCGCTTGCGCGGATCTGAGGCAGATTGCTATTCATTGGTTGGCGAAAGGAGAACTGACAACAGCGTTTCAGTCCGCTAGGAACATTCGGCATCGCTCTCGAAATGCTCACTGAATAATGTTGGGGCTTTGTCTTGAAAATAAGACCATTCGGAGCGTTCGCTTACCGAAACGATCGGCAAAATGGCGGAAAGATACAGAATAGGGCCCCTGCTCTCGCTCAAGAAGAACTCCTGCTCTTAGCCGACCTTGAGTCATGGCTCTGAGCGTCTGTTGCGGTAGTAGCATTGCCACACACCGCATTAGCACGATACTGCTGTGCTTTAAAATCCGAACATTGTTCCTTCGTCTGGGCAGTGTATCAAGTCCAGTGTCTGTCTTGCGCATAACATTTGCAGATCTTTGTTTTGCACCTCATAAGTTGCAGAATCATAACATGATACATTCCCCTTACCACGACTATTTTACGTAAATCAGCCCCTGCTTCTTCCATTTTGAGCCATATTTCCTCTGTATCTGTAGTTATCATGTTCATGGTTGTTGTTTCTGTGGCTCATATGGTATTCATTCTGGCGGAAATTATGATCCTCACGTCCGTGCTCTTCGTCGATCACTCTATCATCATCATCATCATCATCATCATTTAAGACTGATTATGCCTTTCAACGTTCAGTCTGGAGCATAGCCCCCTTATAAAATTCCTCAATGATCCCCTGTTCAGTGCTAACATTGATGCCTCTTCTGATGGTAAACCTATTACTTCAAAATCATTCTTAACTGAATCTAGGTACCTCCTCCTTGGTCTGCCCCGACTCCTCCTACCCTCTACTGCTGAACCCATGAGTCTCTTGGTTAACCTTGCTTCTCCCATGCGTGTAACATGACCCCACCATCTAAGCCTGTTCGCTCTGACTGCTACTTCTATAGAGTTCATTCCCAGTTTTTCTTTGATTTCCTCATTGTGGACACCCTCCTGCCATTGTTCCCATCTACTAGTACTTGCAATCACCCTAGCTACTTTCATATCCGTAGCCTCAATCTTGTTGATAAGGTAACCTGAATCCACCCAGCTTTCACTACCATACAACAAAGTTGGTCGAAAGATTGAACGGTGCACAATTAACATAGTCTTGGTACTGACTTCCTGCTTGCA
The DNA here is from genome assembly GCF_021461385.2 of Schistocerca piceifrons. NCBI lineage: Eukaryota > Metazoa > Arthropoda > Insecta > Orthoptera > Acrididae > Schistocerca > Schistocerca piceifrons. The sequence goes on along the minus strand of NC_060139.1, from coordinate 1,095,839,174 downwards.
GAGGAGAGTAGATAGTAGCTGAGCGCTCACTGCATTAGCTTTGCTACACCTCGCTTCCAGTTCTTTCACTATGTTGCCATCCTGTGAGAATATGCATCCTAAGTACTTGAATCCGTCCACCTGTTCTAACTTTGTTCCTCCTATTTGGCACTCAATCCATTTATATTTCTTTCCCACTGACATTACTTTCGTTTTGGAGATGCTAATCTTCATACCATAGTCCTTACATTTCTGATCTAGCTCTGAAATATTACTTTGCAAACTTTCAATCGAATCTGCCATCACAACTAAGTCATCCGCATATGCAAGACTGCTTATTTTGTGTTCACATATCTTAATCTCACCCAGCCAGTCTATTGTTTTCAACATATGATCCATAAATAATGTGAACAACAGTGGAGACAGGTTGCAGCCTTGTCTTACCCCTGAAACTACTCTGAACCATGAACTCAATTTACCATCAACTGTAACTGCTGCCTGACTATCCATGTAAAGACCTTTAATTGCTTGCAAAAGTTTGCCTCCTATTCCATAATCTCGTAGAACAGACAATAACTTCCTCCTAGGAACCCGGTCATATGCCTTTTCTAGATCTATAAAGCATAGATACAATTCCCTTTTCTACTCATAACACTTCTCCATTATTTGCCGTAAGCTAAAGATCTGGTCCTGACAACCTCTAAGAGGCCTAAACTCACACTGATTTTCATCCAATTGGTCCTCAACTAATACTCGCACTTTCCTTTCAACAATACCTGAGAAGATTTTACCCACAACGCTGATTAAAGAGATACCTCTGTAGTTGTTACAATCTTTTCCATTTCCATGTTTAAAGATTGGTGTGATTACTGCTTTTGTCCAGTCTGATGGAACCTGTCCCGACTCCCAGGCCATTTCAGTTATCCTGTGTAGCCATTTAAGACCTGACATTCCAATGTATTTGATGAGTTCCGACTTAATTTCATCCACCCCAGCTGCTTTATTGCACTGCAATCTATTGACCATTTTCTCCACTTCCTCAAATGTGATCCTATTTCCATCATCATTCCTATCCCATTCTACCTCGAAATCTGAAACATTACTGATCGTATTTTCACCTACATTGAGCAACTCTTCAAAATATTCCCTCCATCTGCCCAAGGCATCCACAGGATTCACCAGCAGTTTTCCTGACCTGTCCAAAATACTTGTCATTTCCTTCTTACCTCCCTTTCGAAGATTGCTAATTACACTCCAGAATGGTTTTCCAGCAGCTTGACCCATAGTCGCCAACCTGTTTCCAAAGTCTTCCCAAGATTTCTTCTTGGATGCTGCAATTATCTGTTTGGATTTGTTTCTTTCTTCAACATAACTTTCTCTGTCTACCTGTGTTCTAGTGTGTAGCCATTTTTGATACATCTTCTTTTTCCTTTTACAGGCTGCCTTGACTGTGTCATTCCACCAAGCTGTTTGCTTCATCCTACTTTTACACACTACTGTTCCAAGACATTCTTTAGCCACTTCTAGTACTGTGTCCCTGTACCTTGTCCATTCCTTTTCTAATGACTGTAATTGACTACATACAACTAACTGGAACCTTTCTGAGATCGCTGTTACGTACTTGTGCCTGATTTCCGTATCCTGAAGTTTCTCCACTCTTATCCTCCTACATATGGACCTGACCTCCTGCACTTTCGGCCTCACAATCCCAATTTCACTGCAGATTAAATAATGATCAGTGTCATCAAAGAATCCCCTGAATACACGTGTGTCCCTAACAGCCTTCCTCAATTCCTGATGTGTTATTATATAGTCAATGACAGATCTGGTTCCCCTGCCTTCCTAAGTATACCGGTGAATGTACTTATGTTTAAAAAAGGAGTTTGTGATTACTAAGCACATACTGGCACAGAAATCCAAGAGTTGTTTCCCATTCCTGTTGGCCTCCATATCCTCTCCAAATTTACCCATAACCTTTTCATACCCTTCTGTTCGATTTCCAATCCTGGCGTTAAAGTCACCCATGAGTAGAACACTGTCCTTGTCCTTTACTCCAACAACTACATCACTGAGTGCCTCATAAAAACTATCCATTTTATCTTGATCTGTCCCTTCACAATGCGAATGTACTGACACAATCCTAATTTTCTTGTTAGACACAGTCAAATCTATCCACATCAGTCGTTCTTTTACATACCTTATTGCAACTACGCTGGGTTCCATTTCTTTCCTGATGTAAAGCTCTACACCCCATTGTGCTATTCCTGCTTTGACTCCTGACAGGTAGACCTTGTATTCTCCCACTTCCTCTTCTTTCTCACCCCTTACCCGAATGTCACTAACAGCTAAAACGTCCAGCCCCATCTTACTTGCAGCCTCTTCCAGCTCTACCTTCTTCCCAGAGTAGCCCCCATTGATATTAATAGCTCCCCATCTCATTACCATTTGTTTGCCAAGTCGAATCTTTGGAGTCCCTGGTTTGCCAGTTAGAGGTGGGACTCCGTCACCTCCAAAGGTCCGAGGCATTTTGCTCTGATTGTTGCCACCATCATATTTAAAGTACCAGGGAAGCAGGTTGGTTGCCTTACTTGCCCCGAGTCCCATTGGGTTTTACCCCTAACGGCTGAGGGACTAACTGGTGGATTTGGTAGTCTTTACCGTATGCGAACAAAGGTGGCCACGACTCAGAATATGTCCGAGATGCCCAGGCTGATCCCGACTGTCGGGACCACTTACTTGGCCACTCATACGTTGCCCGTGGTTCATGAACTAGGACATGACTACAAGAACCCACACCATGAACCACTCTTTCTAAGAATAATGAAATGAATTTCTGGTAACTACATATTTTTTTGAGTCTTCAGGTAACTTTTTCCAGAGTTACGAAATTATTTCGAAATCCGATCTTCAATTTCGTAAATGAGCCAGTCTCCTATACCATGACTCACAAACATGCTTCATGGTCATTCGGACTTTTGCTTTGGACATCCTAACAACAATAAATTCTCTCCAAAGACTATTCTGTATTTGTTCAGACCAATATTAGTCCAAAAACTTTTGTCTAATCCTACTGAATAAAATTTTTTTCATTGCTTAGGTTGGTCCTCCACCGTTTAGCATCTCCTGCTAAACCACTAATAAGGATATTTACTTTTCTCTAATCAGTGATATTATCAGTTTGTCATAGTTTTTGATAAAATTTACTGGTGATAATCCACTATTTTTTTCGGCAAGGGCCGAATTTTTCTTCGCCAACTAAAACTTTGTTGTATGCAATCCTTTCCTTTCCATATCATAGAATTTTCCCTAAATACCGCAAGATTTGCTGATACACTTTTCTTCGCATTCTTGTACCTTTTTATTTAGTATTTTCTCAGATTCGCGAACAATAGTTCTCATTTGAGAAGTATACTTTTCATTGCCTTTAGCAGTTGTCCTCTTCAATGTCGAAATATTTTGCTGAACTTTCGTTTCTACGACTGGTTCCACTTTTTCAGGGATTTTCTCTATTTCAATGTCAAACCTTTCATTAATAGTGTTGATTTCTTCCTGCAAGATTTCAAAATTTTTATTAAGGTTGTAAATCTCTGTTTTCACGTTCTTACCTTCATTAGTTACGATATTTACTTTGCTGTCTATATTTTCGAGTTTCATGTTAATTTAACCACGTTGTTTCTTCACATATTTAGTTTGTGCTTTAAATTGGTCATTTATACAAGCATTTTGTTTTTAAGCTATTCGTTTATATTACTTGTTTGTGCTTAAGGCTGTACAAATTCAACTTTTTACAGATTAGAAATAAATGTGATTTATAGATGTTTTGTTCAAAGCTATTAATTTTCAAAAATAAACCATAACATTTCCGATCGATTCTTATAAGATAGATTGTACAGAAAAATTTTAGAATGTTGCCTATGCATCAGGGACAATAGTGTTACAAACTGATTTTTTTGTAGTATAATTTTAATGACCGATCTCGATGTCACATGCATTACCTGCTACTACGTCAGAAATAGTAGTGGTTCCTTGTAACCATAGTAAGTATCCCTGCTCCATTCCCTCGCCCTTTTTTAAGTTTTGTGTTTATTGATCCGTTTGTAATTTTGATTTAGTAATGAAATAATATTCTTTTAACATATTGGTTGAACTTTTTTTACCGAAACATTTCTATTTGTGTTATTTTCTATCTTAAAATTCTATCTGCTTTGGAATGTTACAGCCACGACATTGTTAGTACAGTCTGATTCCTTTATGAAAAAAATTATTCTATGTATAGTAAGCGTTGTATAGCCTGCCCGGTTAGCTGTGCGGTCTAACGGAATGCTTTCCGAACGGGAAGGCGTGTCGTTCCCCAGCACGAATCTGCCCGGCGGATTAGTGTTGAGGTCCGGTGTGCCGGCCAGTCTGTGGATGGTTTTTAAGGCTGTGTTCCATCTGCCTCGGCGAATACAGGCTAGTTCCCCTTATTCTGCCTCAGTTACACTATGTCGGCGATTGCTGCGCAAACAGTCTCCACGTACGCGTACACCATAATTACTGTGCCACGCAAAC